>NC_134529.1:25666759-26866759 GCF_027942865.1 Odontesthes bonariensis | reverse complement strand
CTGTTAGCTCTTAAGCAGCGAAAAGAGCAAAGCTACTACGAGGAAACTTAGGGAGCTCATGGCATTGGACGACCCCCCATTTCTAGTCGTTGAGGACCAAGGTTTCAGAAACCTGATGCAGCGTTTGAGCCCACGATATAATGTGCTGAGTCGGAGACACTTTGCAGACGTTGCGTTACCGGAGTTGTTCATTTGTTCCATTTTTAAAACTCGTCTTAAAACTCATTTTTATTCCCTGGTTTTTAATTTTAACCCAGCATGAGACTCGGTTTCTGTTATTGTTTTAATATTGTTATTGTTTATTGTTGTTTTCACATTGTTCTTATGTTTTATGCCTTATACTTCGTGTTGTTATTCATGTACAGCACTTTGTTTCAGCCACGGCTGTTTTTAAAGGGCTTTAGAAATAAAGTTGAGTTGAGTTGAGTTGTTCGACCAAGTTTCGAGACACACCAGCAGCTTGCTAGAAGCCAATGCAAAGACACTCAGCTTTACAACAGACATCTGGACTTCTGATGTAAGTTTAATGTCCATGTTGAGTGTTACTGAAAGAATGTCGGGTTCTCACACTGCTGCCAATTTATCAGCAGTTTAAGGCGATGTTGGATCAGTGGGAAATCGAGTTCACTTTATTTTACGGGACAACGCTCGTAATATGGCCAAAGCGTTGGATGATGCCAACTTGAAAAGTTTGCCCTACCTCTGCAACTCGTTGTAAACAAGGGACAGCTAGCGCAGCATCTCAGATACTGTGGCAACGGTAAGGAGAATTGTTGGGCATTTTAAGCATTCATCGCTTGCCTATTCCCGACTCCACAGACATACAGACACAGTTAGGTCAGCCCAGGATGCGACTGCAACAAGACCGTTTCAACGAGGTGGAACGGTACAGTCTACATGTTGCAGTTGCTGTTGGAGCAGAGACGTGCTATCGGCGTGTATGCTGCTGAGCACGAGTTACCAGCTACACTCACTGCACACCAGTGGAAGCTAATGGACAATGTGCTGACCATCCCCGCACCTTTTTACGGACTCCTAAAGGAGATCAGCTCATCAACAGCAACAGCAGCAGATGTCCTCCCAGCTGTCACTGCACTCAAACGGCTTTTGGAGAGGCAAGCGAACACGGACCATGGTGTGGCTACAGCCAAAGCCACACTGTTGGAGGCTGTTGTGAGAAGATTCAGCAACATTGAGCCCCTGAACAGCTTGGCCACTATTCTTGATCCAAGGCAAGTAACTATAAATATTGTGTTTCCTAGCCATAATTACCATTAGTAATTGGTAATTTAATTACTACATTTTAAAAACCAAATTAAAAATGAAAATTGCTTTATTGAAATGTATTTTTTTATTTACATGCCAGTCATAAAAATTGATAGTGTATACAAAACACAATGATTGACCTATCTTTCTTTGTTTATGCAAAACAAGGTACAAGAGTCGTTACTTCGCAACAGAGGTGAAGGATGAAGTGAAACTGCTCCCTTTGGCCAAACTTGCAGAGGGGGAGACCAGATTCACACCTGTGGATGAGAAACCTGTTGCAGGAACATCCAGTGAGCTGGGATCTCCTGACATAGATGTATGAGGTGCCACCAGGGACATAAATCAGAATTAACTTCCATATACACATGTGAAATTAAACTCTTCCACATACTATGCTCAAAACCTTGCACAAACACTAGTGAAAAGCTCTCACATAAACTAGTGAAAACATTTACCTCTTATATAACCTACTCAAAAGCTCTCATACACACTACTGAAAAGCTTTCATATATACTAGTGAAAAGCTTTACCTTTCATATATACTAGTAAAAACCTCTCATATACATATGTCAAACCTCTCATACACATATGTCAAACCTCTCATATACATATGTCAAACCTCTCATACACACATGTCAAATATTTGTGGACTTCAGTTGAAACGGAAGGCATTTCAGTGAAACAGGAAGGTGTTTTATTAAACCGGGAGTTGTAGTTTTAAACAGAAGTCATTCTGGTTAGCTTCGTGCATTTTGTGCAATCTCCTGCCGGTATTTTATGAAATAAAATAATCGACAATTGCTCAGCCACCCGCTGAATACCGCACACAAACAGCGGCATTACTCAACTTTATTTTGGCTTCAACGGAGACCCTGCAGCTGGCAAAGGCATGCTGCGCTGGCAGGACGGAAAAAGAGATGCTAAGCGGCTATCCACCGAGTCCGGAGCTGGAGTTGAAATGATCGGTTGCTGCCCAAGCCTTGTAGCATTTGACAGGGTCCTGATCGTCTCCGTTGTAGCATTTGACAGGGTCCTGATCGTCTCCGTTGAAGCTAAAATGTTGTTGAGTAATGCCACTGCTTGTGTGAGGTGTTCAGCAGACTGCGGTCACGCCATCTGCGCTTCGGAAAGGCACGGTCGCGCTATCTACACTTGAAAATCGAGCGCGCGTCTACAGTATTTTAGCTTCAACGGAGACGATCAGGAACCTGTCAAATGCTACAAGGCTTGGGCAGCAACCGATCACTTCAACTCCAGCTCCGGACTCGGTGGATAGCCGCTTAGCATCTCTTTTTCCGTCCTGCCAGCGCAGCATGCCTTTGCCAGCTGCAGGGTCTCCGTTGAAGCCAAAATAAAGTTGAGTAATGACATATGTGTATGAGAGGTTTGACATATGTGTATGAGAGGTTTGACATATGTGTATGAGAGGTTTGACATATGTGTATGAGAGGTTTTTACTGGTATATATGCAAGGTAAAGCTTTTCAGTAGTGTGTATGAGAGCTTTTGAGTAGGTTATATAAGAGGTAAATGTTTTCACTAGTTTATGTGAGAGCTTTTCACTAGTGTTTGTGCAAGGTTTTGAGTATAGTATGTGGAAGAGTTTAATTTCATATGTGTATATGGAAGTTAATTCTGATTTATGTCCCTGGTGGCACCTCATATAGATGCACCTGCAGCCAAAAGGTGTCGTCTACTGTTTGCAGTACACAATGAAATCCTGAAGGAGAACATTGATAAGGAGCAACAGCTGGCCATCCCTTCAGTTATGCAGGTACAGAACTTCCTATCTGAGGTTCCCATCGACAGGATTAAGCGGGTATAGAAAATGGATGGATGGATGGGCTTTTGTTCATCAAGAAAAACCTGCCACTAATGTAAAATTGACTGCAATAAGTCTGTGAGAACAACTTACCTGTGCCAATGTTAATTCTTGTTATTACCCTTTGACTTTTGAAAATGTTCCACATGCTGCACCTTATTTTTTGAAGAATGTTTGACTTTAAAGGATAACTGCGGTATTTTCAACATTAAGCCTCGTCTGCAATGTTTTAGAACCCCCCTCACCGCTTTTTTGATGTTTACTGCTGTCTCCGGTATTTGCCTAATTTTGATTCATCTCAACCTGCTGCAGAATGGCAAGTCATGTGCATGTCCAAAAAGGTCCGTAAAAGCACCATAAACGTCCGTTTTCAAAATCATCAACTCACCGGAGTGGTGTGCACTGGTAATCCATATCAAATTTCGTTGCGAAAAGTTGCTTTTGTCGTGTTTTATTTGGCAGCTCGTTCATGCTCGAACTATTTTGTTAGCCACCTCAAAGCCGTGGATAAACTTCCACTCAGCAGTTGAATCTGACTTGCTATACTAGTAAGATAGTAATATCAACGAACATCCAGTCTTCAATAGAACTCAATGGGGTTTACAAAATGTCAAATAAAACACGACAGAAGTCGTTTTTTTTAAATGTGAAAAATGAAAGACTAAAGGAACTGATTTATTTTAGTTTAATTTAGTAGTTTGAGCAGCAATGCTCTTAACTTTTCCTTTTTTGAGAGCACTACCCAATGTGCAATTAAAACAAGTTTGCATTGTTTCACGAGTATTGTTCAGTGTTTATCAATAAAAAAAAGATTGGGACATTGAAGGTGTATGCTGTCAGACCGACCTTATAACACATGACTGTGTCAGTTGTGTCAGTTTTTAACAAAAAAAAAAAAAAAATTAAAAAAATAAATAAATAAATAAATCGGTATCAACCAAAATCGGAATCGGCAGGTCAGGCCATCGAGATTGGTGATCGGCCAGAAAACTGCAATCGGTGCACCCCTAGTGATTACGTTCAGTAATAGGCTCCTTCAGCTCCCTCGCAACAATGAATGACACAGGAAGTCATTCCTGTCAACAGCAACAGCTCTATGCAACACCTGTAATGATGAATGACTTGACTATCATTTGTTAAAATAATACTGCCACAATGAAATTCCCCTTTAGGAATAAAGTATCTTTTAATTCAATTCAATGAAGGTGTTGCAATGGCTCAGTCAAAGTCAAGACCTGCATGTATTCATTGAGCTTCTTTTTGCTTAACAGTTCATTAAGCAGCTGACTGAGCTTTCCAAAAGCCAACTACTGCTTGAAAAAAGAAACCTGTGTAGTTAAAAAGGAATAACAATGGATGAGAGTGGAGGCAAGATGTAGAAAGAAGTAATGATGGAAGTTTAAAACATGTCTTCCTTTGATGCTCATGGGATCAAAAGGAGATTTATTGCAGTGCTTGTTAACCATGGCTTGACATTTGGTGTGGGATTGCAGGTAACCCACATTATTTCATGGAATTCCGCGAATGTAAAATTTATAATGCTGGAAATTACCCCGGAATTTGAAAGCGATAAAATCTCATAAAAAAACTCTAATAAGGTTCATCGCATGTCTGTAGTCAGAGGCAGCACCACAGAGAGCAAAAGAACGCAAAGAAATGCTGCATGATGAACCAACTTCTTTCCTTGAGAGAATGACAGATATGACTCCAACGGACTTTAAGGCATAGTTAGGCCTCGACGTTCAGACCTGCAGCCTTGAAGTAAGCATGCTATGTTGTGTTTTGATCGCTCTCTTTTTTCTACAAACAACATACTTATCACTTCCTGGTACCGTAGACTGTATATGCCTGGCTCACATGCACACCACAACAAAGGGTTACGGGCTGCTTACTACAGTCAAGTTGTACATAGACTGTGTAGTGAATTTAAAGTCAACGAGGTACAGTGAGGTTATATGAGGTGGAAGTAGGGCTGCACAATTAATCGAATTTTAATCAAAATCGCGATTTTGGCCGCAACGATTATGAAAAATGAAAATCGCGATTTTTAAAAAAAAATTTTTTATATACATATATTTTTTTTTTTACATATATTTTTCTTAATGCAGGTTCAGTTGCATTATACTCTAGCATGCAAGCATTTAACCAGTAGTCCGCCAACAACCAGGGGGCGAACATGGACCTATTCGTTACGCCGCCTAACTGATCCACAAGCAAGTTAAGCGCGCAGCTCCTCACTAGTGCAGCCAGCAGTGGTGTCAAGTTCAAGTGGTGAGAGCAGAGTAGTAGTGATATAAGGGAAGACAAAACTGGTGGTGAGGATGATATAAATGACCGAGAGCCAAGCTGAAGCTGCGGCAGAAGGTAAGCCCACAGCCGGTCTCTCTGGTGAGAAGGACGAGCTCGTCCCTCGAAGGGGCTCCATTTCGGCTGTGTGGAGCTACTTCGGATTCAGGGCTAGTGATGACAAACAAAAGCAGGTGTTGTGCAAAGACTGTGCAATAATAATTGCATTTCAGTTTTATTTTGTTTATTCCTTACATAGTACATTCTTAGCTAGATTTCAATTCGTGATTTTAAATTACATTCTGCACTGAAAATTGTTTTTTTTTTTTTTTTGGAAAAAAGTGCAATAAAATTCAGTTGTTTATCGTTGTTCCATAATCGTGATTAATAATCGTGATTTCAATTATGATCCAAATAATCGTGATTATGATTTTTTCCATAATCGTGCAGCCCTAGGTGGAAGATCACTTGGCTAATCTCAGATGAGATAAAACAGAGCTGCTGCTTAATCTACAATCTGAGGTTGTTGAAGAACAGGGATCCTGGCTAGTCAGAGTATTATCATTACTCAATGGTTTTAAAAATTTTTGTTTCTTGACATGGCAATTAGGAAAATCAGATTTTAAAAAATAATCCAAGGGAAAATGTGTGTGTTCCATTGGAGAAATAGAAATAAAATAATAGAAAGAAACAATATCTCAGTAAAAAATAGAGTTTCTAGCATAAAATATCTAGCTCAATTTAAATAAAAAACAACAAAAAAGCAGAAGTCCCCTTGAACAAAACTAATTACAAGGCATATCTGTAGTTGTGCTCAAACTGGTTCACCTCAGCACCCCTACTCTCTCCAAACCCAGATCAACAATTCATTCTGGAGGTGAATGCTTCGGACTCTGGAGTGGGTGCTGTCATGTTGCAAAGGTCAGACACTGAAGCTTCACCCATGCGCCTTTGTATCGTGTGGACTGATCATAAAAACCTCTCCTACATTCAGTGTGCTAAGTAGACTTAATTCCCATTAAGCCCGCTGGTCCTTGTTTTTTGGCCATTTGAATTTTTCCATCGCTTATCGCCCAGGCTCATGCAACATTAGGCCCCCCCCTACTGCCGTTTTGGGAACGGTAAGTGCTACTACGCACAGCTGAACACAATCGCCGTCTATTGGCGGATGGGCACCGTGTCCCTTTGTGTTGCAATTTTATTTGTCTGAAAAGTGCTTTAGAAATAAAGATAGATTGATTGATTGATTGATTGTTAACTTTTGGCTGGGTGGCTAGGCCAGAGAGTGTGTCATAGTTAAAGGATAAGACCGGTTTTTTGACATTGGGCCCTTGATTTCACATTATAACATGATGTTCTACTCACCCCTGCTTGTTGTTTGTCATTTGGAGCTGTTCCGAAGATATTTGCGAGGCGTCTGGCTGCTCTCTTGAGATATTCGGCCATGAAACGGTTTCCTATGGGCAAGCTTATACAGGCACAAACTATGCTGTTTATAATTTATTAATTACTCTACACTAGCACTGATAACGTGGAGGTGCGTCGCTTACTTAAAAAAATCCGGGTTATTGTAATTTTGATTTTTTTGTCGTAAAGTGGGTGTTACTGACATCATTGTCGTGCTACTGCCACAGACAGCCCACAGACCTGCTGCCTATTAATTCATTCGGCTAAAATTCAAAATTAGTAACCCGGATTTTTTTAAGTAAGCGACGCACCTCCACGTTATCAGTGCTAGTGTACAGTAATTAATAAATTATAAACAGCATAGTTTGTGCCTGTATAAACTTGCCCATAGGAAACCGTTTCATGGCCGAATATCTCAAGAGAGCAGCCAGACGCCTCGCGAATATCTTCGGAACAGCTCCAAATGACCAACAACAAGCAGGGGTGAGTAGAACATCATGTTATAATGTGAAATCAAGGGCCCAATGTCAAAAAAACGGTCTTATCCTTTAATAAGAAAGAGAACCTACACAAAGAATTCTCAACCGTATAATCATTTAACATTACACCTCTTACAGATAACACCATGTGGAGTGTGGCTCTTTAATTGATTTTCATCCGGCAAATGTGTAATCAATCAATCAATCAATCAATCTATCCATTTTCTATGAACGCTCACACTCACTCCTAGGGCCAATTTAGAATCAACAGGTAACCTAACAATGCATGTTTTTGGATGGTGGGAGAAGGCTGGAGTACCCAGAGAGAACCCACGCATGTATGGGGAGAATACGCAAAAGGCCCCAGCCGGGTTTCGAACCAGGAACCCTCTTGTTGTGAGGTGACAGTACTAACCACCACCCTAACATACAGTTGCATTGCAACACCTTTATGATCAAGTTCTAAAGACTGAGCTACCGCCTTTGTTTTACAAGGGAATGCGTGAAATCGTCTATACAGCAGAGAATCCAGCTTTTAAAGTTGTGCAAATCTGTGCATATACAGATGTGGTCATAGTGCTGACTGGCTGGTTGTTCTATTGGCTGCATTGATGTGTGTTCTCAGCTGACAGGTTTATGTTTGCATTCAAAATTTGTGTCCCAGTAACATTTTATGTACATGCTAAGGGTTCAAAATGTTGCATGCATCTTCAGCCATTCAAATCAGCCCCGACAGTGGGATTAAGTGCAATGTTGCTGAGGAAAGGATTAAAACACTTCCTTAGTGGAGTGATGCGGATGAAAAAATTAAAATTCAACACGTTTACTCTTGGTTTGTCTTAGAAAAGCTAATCATCCCTTACAGCAGCAGGTTGATTTTACAGCTGTGATGAGGAATGAATTATACTCTAAAGAAAACCATATCACTAATGTACAGCTAGTCTGAGTAAAGGCGGCACGAACAGATTTTTATATATTTTGGTTTTAAATTATCCAAATCTTGCTTTGGAGACATAGTGAAACTGGATTGTATTCAAGTTAAACTAAAACATAAGAGAAGTTTGTCAACCATAAAAACTATGGACTTCTAATCTAACTGCTCTGGAGTTCTTGGGGGCTGACATTGTTTTACTTTACGGTATGGTCATAAACAATTGCCATAACAAATAAAGATCATGGATCTAGGTTGATCTGTTTACGTTCACAAGAAACTAGGAAGTGGCACTCATTTCTGTTTTAGTTGACAATCATTGAATATAGACAGAAAAACAAAGCTCTTAATGTTTGCCATTTGATTAATAATTCCACGAACTAAATGTTTACTTTATATAAGTGGTAATATTTACTGTATCTTGGCCCTCAGGATAAAAAGGTTGCTAAATATTCCCTAGAACAAATGACTATTTCTTCCTGGTTTTTGTTTTTAATCAATTGAGTAATTTTTTTAATAACTTAAAGACATAATAATCCCCTTGTGTAGAATCTTTGTTTATATGCCTTTAAGACAGTGGTTCCCAAACTGTGGTACTTGTACCCCTAGTGGTACGAGGAGGTACTGCAGGGGGTACGCGGCGCACAGGGA
The DNA here is from genome assembly GCF_027942865.1 of Odontesthes bonariensis. Classification (NCBI taxonomy): domain Eukaryota; kingdom Metazoa; phylum Chordata; class Actinopteri; order Atheriniformes; family Atherinopsidae; genus Odontesthes; species Odontesthes bonariensis. Next base: position 26,857,915 of record NC_134529.1, on the reverse strand, counting down.
GTTTTTTATATTTTTTATTTATTAAGGTGTCACACTTTGACTGGGTAAGTCATAAACAGGGATCTGTTAAAAATATAATTCAGAAGGATATCTTTTTTTTTTCCTTCAGCATGCTCAAACATCTAAAACTCAGTCAACAAATTGCTGTGAACTGTCCAGAAGACAATATTAGAAGTGCCCTTAAAGTGCAATAGTTAATAAAGCCTTTGTTAAATTATGCAATTGTGACAGAAAGATAGAGATGATGGAATTAATTTGTTATGTTGATTTTTAGAGTGATTGTTTTGTGTATTTGTCCATTCTTGTTCTTGCTGGAACATTACACTCAAATAGTTTTTCCACTGAGCTCTTATATCCTCTGAGGCTTTAGGGAGATGTAAGAGACATGCTCTTCAGTACAACCTACAGGAGAACATTTCCATGTGAAGATAGCTTCATCAGTTTAGCAGGTTGAATGTGAGCAGGCAGGGCTCATAGGCTGAAGATTAGCAGAGGAGGCGGCGTGAACTTGAAGATGCAAGTTTACACTGAGTGGCTCTACATGATGAGATTAATTCGATTATAGCTATAGTTGGGTTATGCTCCTTATTTGAAAAAGGGCAATTATCCAAGTACTGTATATATGGCGATGAATAAATGGAATCATTGGCACAAAGCATGTCATAGGTGGCGCTGTACCCATTTCAACTAGTGGTAATAGAGCCACTTCCGGTTGACCTCATCACCGACAACAACAACGACAAACTCAGCCATTCGAGAAAGATGGCGAACGAAGAGCAAGCTGAAGCTACTGTACATGAACTAAATAACTCAGTCTTATTGTAATTTAGCCATTAATCCAGTTCTTTACAGTGCCATGTAACCCAACTGACTGAAAATCTGAAAGGCTCATTAACTGAGATATTTTGAAAGCTAGGGGGCCCAAAACACAATGCCAGGGTAGGGACTTTTCCATAATTTGGGGTTGGAAGTGACTTCACACACCCAAATAAGTGCTCTTAAGCATAGAAAAAAGTGTATTTTCCATAATATGTGCCCTTTAAGTAGGATGCCTTTCAGATGATTGGCGGTACCAGAGCACCACGTTTAGGGAGATTAGCCCTGCAGAGTGTCTGTATGCGGTCACATGTAAGACTGAGGGTCACGATCATTTTAACAGATTATTTCAGCTTTGTCACCATCACATTATTAATAATCATCATCAACTGACAGGATTGGTTCCCGATAAAAGTGATAATATCAGCAAAAAGTTTAGAGATTTTCAACTTTACATGTTCAATGCGGCCATTTAAAAAAACAGAATGGTCTGAAAATATAAGGAGTTGTGTATAGTGCCTTTCCTCTAGATTGCTGAACTTACTGAGAACAAATGAAATAAAGATGCTAAGAAAAAGGATATATTTCGCAACCAATTCACATTTTTGTTTTATAATCTTCCACTATTCAAAAACTTCATTCAGATCTTGTATCGGTACATTGATATAATGATGATATGGGCACCCTTCAAATAAGGGGCAATTAATTAGACCAAGCACATGTGGCAGCTGACAACTCAACCCGAGTCTGTTCAGTTGAGTGGCAGATTGGAAAAAATAGCAGCTGGACATCATGAATGTGAGTGAAGATTATACATGTGCATAATACAATTGATATAATTAAATAGAAATCACAATTTTTCTCAAAAAAGGCATATTTTGTAAATGTTGCTCCATAATGTGTCTATATTGTAAATTCCCAGATGAGCAAATTATTTGCACATCAAGAATACTGGTTTTTGAACGATGCTCTATTAACAACTCTGACAGTCATCAAATCATCTATTGATTAACTTTTCAAATTATTAATCTGGTAGTGCAATTTATTGTGACAAATTTTATACAAGATTTGAATTGAATAAAAAAAACAAAAAAACAACACAAGTATCCTCACTGGTGATGTAACACTTTGGACCCCAGTGAACGTTAGGAACTTGACATTTTTAAATTAATTTACCAGATTTACGGGACCAAATCTTTCACTGTGTTTGTCCATTTATGTGACAAGCTGAAAATTTTTTGTCATACATACAAAACATATTAACTAACTGAAGGGTTCTGCTTCGGCCCTCTGAATGAGCAATAGGCCAAAATAATTGTGTTTTCCAGTAAGAATATAAGTGGCTGTATATTTATAGCAACGTGTGTAGTCTTGTTTATCATGTCTCCATGTGCTAATGAAACAACCAGCTGATCATGACCCTCATCTCATTTGTTCGTAAAACAGAGACTTAGCTGGATTCTCTCCATCGCCAATGTAAAGTGAAATGAAGAGCAACATGCCCATTCATGTACACTCTGGAGAGGGTATGCTATGTGGCGATAATGACTTTATCAACTTGATATACTAAGACTGGCTTGGGCATATTCCTTTCACTTTGTGACAAAACAATTATTACCAGGAAGCGTATTTCATCAAGTTTCTGGTGTTGATGACACAAACATACACACTTACACTGAATTTGCTGTTTTAATGTTATCAAACCAGCATTACGCATCGTATCATTTAAATGATACACAATGTTCCACAGCACTCCACAGATTCAGTTCATTATAATTCTCAATCCATTGGACTACAAATAAAACACATGCTGTGCAGAGAGTAAAAACTGGAAAGATTTTCATCAAGCAACTTACTTTTTGGCAAGGGCCCTTCTCTCTTCTGGCGTATAATCAAGAGATCCAATTGCACCCTCTCCTTTTGTTGGCATGAATCCGATTATAGCGATTAGGGCAGTCCGGACTGTTAGACAGACAAGAAACAGACAAATGGAAAAAAAAAAAGAAGGAAAAACATTTGAGAGAAGAAGAAAAAAAGAAAAACACAGTACATTCAGCATGGCTTGTTAAAACAGAGATGGTGATAATAGAACAGATTGCACTTGTTCTGCACCCATGTTACATAAATGACAATGATCATCTTTGTTTTCTGAAAATAACCTTCCATGAGGACATCCACAATGCATATGTATTCACACATTCTCCAGCTGGAACAGGGGAACAGGACAGGTTCTATGGGTATATGGGTAGTGAATAGGGTCAGTGGTTTGTGTTCAGACTGGTTGTATTTTGTCTAACCCCAGTTAATCCTACATACTTAATAAAGAATCTGGAAGCCCATTATATGGTTGTATTTGAAAGATATTCCTACTTTAAAGGTTACCCACATTATAATTACAAAACAAGAACATTTGAATGTGATTTGCACATCTTACTGAATACACACAATAAAATAAAAAGGGCCTCCTTTTTTTTTTCTACCACCCTTGTTAATCCTGTTGACAATTACAATAAAGACCAGGTACTCGAAAATCACATCTCATTGGGCAACAGCTATTGGATAACAAAATAAGCAGATGATTAAAGCTATGTGCAAAGGTTTGGTCCAATTAGGATCTATGAACACAATCACCAAAGGTAAACTATATAGCCAAAAGTATTCACTCACCCATCCAAATAGCTAAATTCAGGTGTTCCAATCACTTCCATGGCCACAGGTGTATAAATTCAAGCACCTAGGCATGCAGACTGCTTCTACAAACATTTGTGAAAGAATGGGTCGCTCTCAGGAGCTCAGTGAATTCCAGCGTGGTACGGTGATAGGATGCCACCTGTGCAACAAGTCCAGTCGTGAAATTTCCTCACGACTAAATATTCCAGAGTCAACTGTCAGTGGTATTATAACGAAGTGCAAGTGATTGGGAACGAATTCAACTCAGCCACAAAGTAGCAGCCCACGGAAAATGACAGAGCGGGGTCAGCGGAGGCTGAGGCGCACAGTGCGCAGAGGTCGCCAACTTTCTGTAGAGTCAATTGCTTCAGACCTCCAAACTTCTTGTGGCCTTCATATTAGCTCAAGAACAGTGCGTAGAGAGCTTCATGGAATGGATTTCCATGGCAGAGCAGCTGCATCAAAGCCATACATCGCCAAGTGCAACGCAAAGCATCAGATGCAGTGGTGAAATGTGTGAACTATTTGTAGGTGTACAAAGCTAAATAGATAGGAATATGTGAAATCTAAAAATCTAACTCTTGCCTAAAGTGATATCTGAGAAAACGTTTGAATTAGTTTGCAACTCTATTCTTTCTTTTTTTTCATTGGCTATTTAATATGCAGGCATAACATATAAACTAAAAAGGCAGTGAACAGTAGTGGGCATTACTCTGGAATCACTACAGCTGGCCTGCCTGTGATGTTCAGCACTCACAATTATCAAGCCAGGCCTCCTGTGGTCAAGCCAAACAGAATCAGAGAAAGCTAGTCCACAACACTTTAAGAACCCAGCAGGGGAAGCCAAATCTCAAAGGCATGGGTAGCCATGTGACCTGCAGTACGCTTGTAAAAAGAAGTTTAGAGCAGCCTTTGGCTCTGATTTAATTCTGTTATTGATTCAAACCCGTTTTGAGTTAAGATAGGAATCCAGTAAGGGAAAATGCTTTGAGGAAGATGTATCATCTCCCACTGAGTTCCCTTTGATTAAAGTCCCATGAAGTAACATGAAAGTAAGACTAAGAAAAAATATGCCATGCCACTTGGGAACTAAATTGAGTTCTTGGTTTGAATATATCAGTTTTAATTCTTTAGGTAATAAGTGCACATGTGCAACTGCAGTGCCTCTGCACAGGTTACCTAATTACTTATCAATTGGCAGTGAGCAAAACTAATTCAATGCAGTTTTTATATATATATATAACAATATATGTCTGAATCACAACAAATATCATCTCACGGCACTTCAATGATATAGTCCAATTCAAGCCAATGAGAGTAATTTCATTTTAATCAAATACAATCAATTAAATTCAAAATTAGTCAAATTCATACATACAGAGACAATTCAAAAAAACTATTTACGAGCTAAGGAAACCAACAAATTAGACCGAAACTTCTCTTCGGTCCATCTACCTTGACCAGCTGGGGTTTGAGAAGACAGAACAGAAGGGACAACTGTTGTAGAGAAAAGAGTAGTCGGACTCACCTTAGCAGCCTCTTATGGGGAAATTATTGTTCAGAACGACACAGAGAGAATCTGCACGGAAATTCCCAATGGCCTTAGTTTGTGAGATCTTCTTATACCTCTTGATATCATTCTTTGTGTATGTGGCCCAAATCCAATCTCTATCTGGCACCTGCTGTCTGAGAATGCTACTACATGTTTGTCATTGTCTAGACAGAGTTTATTCTGGTCCTAAACAATATGTGGTTTGAGCAGTGTCAAGGCCCTGCTCTCCCACACAACCCCCCCTGAAATCACTTATTAGGGATTTAATAAAGAAATAACCTAACCTAAAAACCTAAGCTGTTGGTACAGGTATTGTCCTAAAACATGGTTTTTATGTTTTTATCAACTGGCCAGTTGTTTTATTTTTGGGTTCATATGAAATCTTGATTGGTCGACCAATGAACATGGGACCCTGTTAAAACTGTCATGCTTTACTGTGATGCTGCTCAGCTGATCTTGAGTAAGAAACTTTGCTCTCAGGCCAAGCTTCTGATCTTTTCTTTTCTTTCTTTGTAGGTCTGTTAGTAGTGACCTCAAAGTTGATGATGAATAAATATAATGAATTCCTGTCAATGAAATTTGGTATCAAATCCACAACACTTCTTCTAAAGACATTTTATGTCTAATATTCTAAACTTATCTAACCTTTTCTCCACTCTGTCCAGCCCACAGTTATCATGGAAAATATGTATAAACAAAGGTATGAACATTTATAATTCAATTTTTTCTAAATTCTCTAATAATCAATTCACCCTAGATATTTACAGTGTACTTTTTTTTTTTTTTTTTTAATTAGTCACACTTGATTGATTCAAAGGCAACAGCAGCTCTATGGCCAGGGTCTTCTTCATGACGTCGAAGAACTTTTTTGCCGCTCGTAGCATATTTTAGCTTCTTCGGGCACAGCACACCAAAACAAGCACCTGGCTCTCTTAATTTTTGGCACCAGCTACTAAAAGGCTTGCCGTCTCCGCCCCTTTCATTTATCCATGCCCAGCGCCATTTATTCTTCATGCCTTTCTCAGTTAGGACGTCTTCCCCTGGCTTCATGAATTTTCCCTCCATCGTTGGATTTCGGTGAAACAAACGCCGGCCTGGATGCTGCGTTCAAGACCACTCGGAGGTAACCAAGAGTCATTGGTACACGCTACAGGTTAAGTCGGAGTGTGGCATATTGTCGCTATCAGCTGAACACTGAAAACATATGCAGCAGCAATTTATGCTTTTTTTGGAAGAAGATGAATATATGTATAATTTCCGAGTTTGACGCTGTTCAATTCATTTTCCCCAATTCACAGCGTGTATTTTCCCAAGTTGTCTGGAATGCAGCATAAACTACTGCTGGCACCCCGTGGTTACTGTTGCCATGTCTGTCACAATCTTCTTTGTACATCCATGGTCACAACAACTATAGACATGATAACAATCGTAACTATGCACGTCATTGCGTGTGCTCGATGGTTCGAGGGAGGGGCTTCAACAGTTTTAATGTTTGTTTGTTTATTTTTTATTCAGAATTGCAGTCAAACGGCACAAGCTGGAATACTTTAAGCCCTGCTTTCCACTGTTTTCACTAGTAGCGTTTAGCTTTCTTGTTGGGACCATGTTTCCTGCCAATCAGTCAGGTGTACTACCTTGTTGAGGTCTTCAAACACTCTTTAAAGTGCAGACTCATTTGCGTATTTAGACTTGTGCAGGTTGTATTAGAAATGCAGTTACAAGATGATTCCATAACTTTTTCTGTACTACATCTGAAAAAAATAGTTTGACTATGTTATGCATAAGAAAGCCAGAATGTTCAGCTATTAAATTAAACTATTTTTTGTAACATCTGTGTTTTGCTTATTTTTGTAGGGAAAAAAAGCATCTTCTAAATCTGCCGATTCCATCATTTTTGCCAAGGGTTTGGATGATCTCTTGTTTCGGTAGGTTTAGGAATTTCATAGCACATCATATTCTCCAGCGCCTTTCTCATTTACCCTTTTTGAAGTTAGGAGTCATTTAAGGATCAATGTTTGCTGCAGAAATATCTGATATTAAAAGCATACCTGCGGTTTAAATACATTGCTACCTTTCTTGGACATGAAGTTAGGAGTTCATACTGACAAAATACATTTTTGAAAAGGCTGACAAGTAGGCTGACATCTGTTTCTGTACTAATGATCAATGAGCAAGTAGATCATTACAATTGTTCTTTTGATAAGATTTCATTTTCCAGCTCTACAAATAATGATAATCATTCTTAAAGGACAAGACCGTTTTTTTGACATTGGGCCCTTGATTTCACATTATAACATGATGTTCTACTCACCCCTGCTTGTTGTTGGTCATTTGGAGCTGTTCCGAAGATATTCGAGAGGCGTCTGGCTGCTCTCTTGAGATATTCGGCCATGAAACGGTTTCCTATGGGCAACGTTATACAGGCACAATTTTTGTCGTAAAGTCTGTGTGTGTTTGTCTGTGGGCTGTCTGTGGTAGTAGCACGATGATGACGTCAGTAACAACCATTTTACGACAAAAATTCAAAATGACAGTAACCCGGATTTTTTTAAGTAAACGACGCACCTCCACGTTATCAGTGCTAGTGTACAGTAATTAATAAATTATAAACAGCATAGTTTGTGCCTGTATAACGTTGCCCATAGGAAACCGTTTCATGGCCGAATATCTCAAGAGAGCAGCCAGACGCCTCTCGAATATCTTCGGAACAGCTCCAAATGACCAACAACAAGCAGGGGTGAGTACAACATCATGTTATAATGTGAAATCAAGGGCCCAATGTCAAAAAAACGGTCTTGTCTTTTAATACTGTGCCCTCCATAATGTCTGGGATAAAATCACATTTTTTCTGAGTTACCCCTCTGCTCCTAAGTGTAAAATTCATGTTCAAGTCATGTTAAAGACATGGTAGGTAATCCTGTTCAGAAACACATTTTGTAATACTGGGTGAAATGGTCCGTCTATCCTGAGAGAAATCTATACAAGATGTATTTAGAAAAAGGGACGAAAATAATCAGACCTCTGTGGCAGCTGCAGGACTGAGAAAAAGCTGACCCTGATCTCGGATTGGTCGCCTACAAAAAACCAATCAGATGCCTCTGCTTTCTGCCTATGCCCCCCTCTGCCGGCTCCCTGCTCCATGTGCGCATGCGGTTCCACCGGCTTTGGATGAAGCACTGACGGAATGGGGAGGGGGGGGTGGAGCTTAGAGGAGTGGACACTTTCGAATCTTGCTAGCTCTCTTGCTAGCTCTCTAGGATTACCTACCATAGCTTTAAGTACTTTGTTGCATATTCCTTACATGCAATAACTTAGCAATGGATCTTGGGCAGTTCCTTTTCCTCTCCTCACTTTTTATCTTGCCATTACTCCGATACAGGTTCATCTTGGTCTTGTCTGTCCATAATACCCTTTTCCAGAATTCTACAGGTTCTTTAAGGACTTTTTCGCAAAACTTGTAATCTGGCCATCCTGTTTTTGGGGGAAACAAGTGGTTTGCATCTTGCATGTGTAGGTTCTCTCCGGGTATTCCAGCTTCCTTCCGCTGCCCAAAAAAATGCATGTTAGGTCAATTGGTGTCTCTAAATTGCCCCTAGAAGTGTGTGTGAGCATGCATGGTTGTTTGTCTCGTTTGACTCCGTGTGGACCTGTGATGGACCTGTGATGGACCTGTGATGGACCTGTGATGGACCTGTGATGGACCTGTGATGGACCTGTGATGGACCTGTGATGGACCTGTCCAGGGTGTACCCTGCTTCTCGCCTAATGACAGCTGGGATAAACTCCAGCCCCACCGTGACCCTGAGTTGGATTAGGCGGGTATAGAAAATTGATGAATGGATGGACTTTCTCCTCATGTAGGCTTCTCTCCTCATGTTGAACAATTGCAACTACAGACTCCAAATTGTAGAAGAAACTGGGAAGACAACATCCCAAACATTATGATACCCTGAAATGAGGGGGCCTGTGTGCACTTTTATTATATCTCAATTATTTGATTTACAATTTTACACTGAGAAGCAGAGTGGTAAATCAAAGAAAAAGGTGACTGTCGCAAACATTATGAAGGGGTCTGTATATTTCTATCTGCATTCAAACACAGGCTGTAACTGTAGAAAAGGAAAATAGGACACTATAAACTGTGGATGTGTATGTTGATGGTACTTACTACTCCAAGAAGGCTGCCAGGTCTCAGGATGGTGGCCAGAGATGCTCAAACAAATCTTCTTCCCAACTTCAAATCTTCCATTCGGCTGAGAGCAAAGATAATGACAAGCTGTAGGTGATTGTGCGAGGAGATTAATTTAAAAAATATACGTTCTGAATAGTAGCAGATGGAATAAGTTTTATGTAGTCGAGAACATAAAAACAGATTTTAGAGTTTTCAATGAAAAAAATTTTCTCAAAGTAAAAGCAGCTGGCCTGAACTGAAAAATGAAAAGGTCAATAATTCAGAGTCATCTTAATTCCACTGTTATCGGAGCAGGTGTCATACAATTACCTTTTTATAAGGCAATCTGCTGTTCTCACAAAATCAGTGTAATTCCCTCTCACAGTGCAATAAAAATCCCTCATTTATCCCTTCATTTAACCCTCAGCAAGGGTTAAATGAAATCCATTTTACACATATTATACAGCTGATGTCCTCCTTTTCTGCTTCAGTAGAAAAATAATCAGATACAATTGAGACATGGCCTTATCTGTGACTTACTGTGAGGAGGATGATGCTGGGGGGCTTCATGGGGTACTCTGGGGGAAGTACAATCCTGCCGTGGTAAACTCCCCCATCAAAATCTGAATCTGGGGGCCCACGAACGGAAAAGTGCCATTCAAAGAGGTTGTCCTGCAGACAGAAGTCAATGTTCCATTGAACAAGTATTACACAGTGTGAATACTTGCCGCTGTGCGGTAGTACATTTCACTATTTAAATAAACAGTAAAAACTCAAATTAAAGCTGCAAGCAGCCTTGAGCGGGACCGAGCCTGTGCGCATGTCGGGGCAGGCGCTGAAGAGCAACCTGGCCAAGTTTGGAGCTGTTACCATTAAATCTGTAGGAGGAGTTCGATCAATTGGTGTGGAAAAAAAAATAATAAGACGTTTCCAACCCCCAGCAGGTGGCGCTACAGGTGATTGTCACTATGATTATATGTGCGCCTTCAGGCTGGGTCCAGCAATCACCGTATGAAGTTTGGGAGAGATTGAATAATGTATGTGGGAGTTATAAGCGACTTCATTTTTTGTGGCGAGTGATGGCGAGTCATTGCACTTTGAGGCATCGCCACGGCCACGCCCTTTGAGGTCTGAAAAAGTTTCTCCACCTTTTTTTTCCCCCTATGTCTTAAGAGTAATCTGGCCAAGTTTGAAGCTTGTAGCATTAAATCTGTAGGACGAGTTTGATCATATACAAGGCGTGGAATCGGTCAAAAATGGCACCAAAACGCACTTTCCATCCAAAATGGCCGCCTTCCTGTGGACGTGGGACCATGGCGGAAAGAGACTTTTTTGTGTGTCTGGGCATGATGAATGAGTGTACCGAATTTCATCATCCCACGCGAAACTAACCCCGATGCGGGGACCATTTTTAAGTATCGTAGGGGGCGCTACAGAGCCAATGAGCAACTCCCAAAAAAATTAAGTCCAGATTTGCCATGTCGTCGACTGGCAGGAGGTGCTTGCAAAATTTCAAGTACCTTTTGCAAAGAATAAGAATAACTCCTACAGATACAATGGGGTCCTTGCAGTTTCACTGCTCGGTCCCTAACTATGCAAGTGGGTTTGATATACATAAGCAGTCATGGATAAACCTGGAAAGTCTGCCAAAGTATTACAATTCTGTGGGAAACCCTGCATAAAAAGGACATCTCTATGAACTATCCACTGGTTCGTTACACACATACAGAAAATGTAATTCTTGGTCGGTTCTAGAGGGGGAGTAAGAGCAGTAAAAGTAAGCAGAGCTGCATCAGTGTATGTGTGAATGGGTGAGTGAGAAATATTTCTGTTGAGCCTGTATAAGGTTAAAAGGCACTCCATAAAAACAGACCATGTACCATTTGCTGCAGCACTGTTTATCCTGTTGTGAGCTTACCTCCAGTGGCTGGGCATGGTAGTGCTCGGTAGGATCCCTCAATTCAGCAGCTTCTTTCATCAGCCTCTTTACCGCTGGCCATTTGAATTAAACAAAAACATAAAAGAACAAAAGGTTAAAGGTTTAAATTCACATGAGAACACAGTTGTGTTTTTATAGCCCTCCACCAGCATTTCTTGTACACATTACCACCAAAATATTTGCATACATTTCAACTAAAGTACTTTTAAAGGTAAAAAGTTCTAATTTAAAAATGCAGAGGGTCTGCTTATGTACTGCTTATGGGGTTGCAAAATTCCAGGAATTTTCAATGTTGGAAACTTTCCATGGGAATTAACAGGAATTTATGGGAATTAATGAAAAGATTTTGTTTTTTTTCTTTTAAAATGGGCTTCAATATAGTTGGTAAAGGCAACACACTACATTAAAGTAATTGTAGTGGGTGGCTTTAATATTCATGTAGACGTTGAAAATGACAGCCTGAATATGAACTTTAATTCTGTATTAGACTCTATTGGATTTTCTCAGTGTTCACACCGACTCACTGCCTTAATCCCACCCTTGATCTTGTTCTGACTTATGGCACTGAGAGTGAACAGTTAACAGTGTTCCCTCATAACCCTGTCTTATCTGAACATTTACTGATAACCTTTTAGTTTACATTACTCGTCTAGACCGCTTCTGAGAAGAAATTTACATATGGAAGGTGTCTATCAGAGAATGCTGTGACAAAATTTAAAGAGTTAATTCCATCATCCTTTTCTTCACTATCTTTAGAGCCTGATTTATATTTAGACGGCTTCTGCCCAGTTGATCTCTCTGAACTAACGACAGCAATAGTCTCTTCTAAACCATCAACTTGTGTTTTAGACCCAATCCCAACCAGACTGTTCAAGGAGGTTTTCCCATTAATTGACACTTCCATATTGGATTTGATCAATCTGTCTTTGTTGACAGGATATGTACCTCAGACTTTTAAGGTTGCTGTAATTAAACCTTTACTTAAAAAACCTACTCTTGACTCAGAAGTGTTGGCTCATTATAGACCTATATCCAATCTCCCTTTTATGTCTAAAGTTCTTGAAAAAATAGTTGCAGCTCAGCTTTGTGATCATTTACACAGAAATAATCTGTTTGAAGAGTTTCAGTCAGGATTCAGAGTGCATCATAGCACAGAAACTGCACTGCTGAAAGTTACCAATGATCTCCTCTTAGCCTCTGATAGCGGACTTGTGTCTGTGCTTGTCCTGTTGGATCTCAGTGCTGCATTTGATACGGTCGATCACAGTATCTTATTACACAGACTTGAACATGTTATTGGGATTAAAGGAACTGCATTAGGCTGGTTTAAGTCATATTTATCTGATAGATTTCAGTTTGTTCTTGTAAATGAAGAATCTTCCTCACACACCAGAGTAAGTCATGGAGTTCCTCAGGGTTCTGTGCTTGGACCGATTTTTTTCACTTTATACATGCTTCCATTAGGTAACATTATTAGACAGCATGGCATAAATTTCCATTGCTATGCTGATGATACTCAGCTGTACTTATCTATAAAACCAGATGAACCCAATAGGTTGGTCAGACTACAAGCATGTCTTAAAGACATAAAGACCTGGATGACTCAGAACTGTCTGCTTCTAAATTCAGACAAAACTGAAGTCGTTATCTTTGGACCTGAGCGTTTCAGGGAGAAATTGTCTAGCTATATAGTTACTCTAGATGGTATTTCCTTGGCTTCTGGTCCTACAGTGAGGAACCTTGGAGTTATTTTTGACCAGAACTTATCATTTGACTCGCATATAAAACAGGTTTCTAGGACTGCCTTCTTTCATCTTCGTAATATTGTTAAAATCAGGAACATCTTGTCTCAGAGTGATGCAGAAAAACTAGTCCGTGCATTTGTTACTTCAAGATTGGACTACTGTAATTCTTTATTATTGGGCTGTCCCACATATTCTCTGAAAAGCCTTCAGTTGATCCAAAATGCTGCAGCCAGAGTTTTGATGAGAACTAACAGGAGAGATCATATTTCTCCAGTTTTAGCTTCTCTTCATTGGCTCCCTGTTAAATTCAGAATAGAATTTAAGATTTTTCTCCTTACATATAAAGCTCTTAATGACCGAGCTCCATCACATCTTAAAGATCTCATTGTAAGATATTTTCCTAACAGAGCACTTCGTTCCCAAACTGCAGGTTTACTTGAGGTTCCCAGAGTTTCTAAAAGTAGAATGGGAGGTAGAGCCTTCAGTTATCAGGCCCCTCTATTGTGGAATAAGCTGCCAGTAAATGTCCGGGAAGCAGACACCCTTTCCACTTTTAAGACTAGGCTTAAAAATTTCCTTTTTTATAAAGCTTATAGTTAGGTCTGTTGAATCTGATAGTGTGTCTGCTAGTGTCTCTTGTTCTGCCTCCACCTCTGGCACCCTCTATACTTTCATTACCCCCTACCCGAACCAGGGTTTGAATCCCATTCCCGCCTCTCTTACCTCTTTTATTTCTCCCACTACCCAAACCAGGGTTTGCATCCCCACCCCGCTGTGACTGGTGTGCAGTTGGTGAGAGGCTGAGGTAGCTTGTGGCTGTAAAAGATGGTTGTTGTGGTGTGAGGAGCAGATCTATATAGGGAGTATAGGGAATTACTCACTGAGTCTGGTCCTTTATTTATTTATTTATTTATTTATTCATTTTTTCGTTAGCACAAGTTTCTTGTGTTTACCTTGAATAGGGATGGCTCAGGTGATCCTGAAACATCCCATAGTTAAGCTGCTATAGGCCTAGACTGCTGGGGGGCCTCATCTGTCACACCTTTCCTCACTTTACTCTCTTTATGTATATGTGACATTATTGTGGTCATTAACTCGTGTTTCCCTGTTCCAACAGATATCCTTTGAATGGTGTTACAGTGCCGCCGCCGCTGCGGCCGCTGCGGCCCCCCCCCCCCCTTTCTGTCTTCTCAAACCCCAGCTGGTCGAGGCGGATGGCCACCCTTCCTGAGTCTGGTTCTGCCAGAGGTTTCTTCCTGTTAAAAGGGAGTCTTTTCTCTCCACAGTCACCTCAGGCACGCTCAGGCCGGGAGATTGGACCGAAAAACAAAAAGTTTTCAGTGCAATCTGTTGGTTTTCTTAGCTAGGAAATTGTTTTTGAATTGGCTCTATTTGAACGAATTGGATTATTTTATGAATTATGATTATTATTAATTAATTGAATTCCAATTGGCTTGAATTGGACTTACTATCTAAGTGCCTTGAGATGACATTTGTTGTATTTGGCGCTATATAAATAAAAATGAATTGAATTGAATTCACTGCTATGTGGCTATATAGAAGATTAGACTAACTGAGCAACGGACACGAAACTTAACTGTGCACCAGTCTGTGCAGCTGCAGATCTCCTACTAAAACAAATGGGGAAGCCTGAGAGAAAGAGACAAAAAGATATATATATATAAATGAGAAGATGAGAGTATGTCAAATAATATTTCTCCCTACTATTGCAGAAAAGTACAAATACATGTACTTGTCTTGTCTGTTGTTGTCAACGTGTTATAAAGAAAACAGACATTTCCACAATATAATTTCTGCACGATGTGCCATAGCCCCCACCCCCCCAGCAATACCAGCGAGAGAGCGGACCTTCCTTAAAGATGTGCTCGTGTGAAAGGCAACTGCATAACAGATCAGATCAAATTGTTTGCACATTCTCATGTGCATCTCTGGTATTCATGACTGAAAATGCCTTAAGTGAGTTACAACGTGTAACACTGTAAATGAGATAACTGACGCACTGCTTCCTGCACTGATACTACCAAACACTACTGGACTGAAGATTTGAACATTGCAGTAATTCCATAGAAGGCTGAGCTGGAATGCTGAGGGAAAGAAATGGCATTCCAAATCTCAGCACAACTTCCTCAGCACATTGCTGCCTGTACGCATGCCGAAATGCACTATGAGTTCCAGTGCTTCACATCCTTGGCTGCCTTCCATTCCCATTGTCCATGTCTGGCTGTTCCTTAAACTGATAGTAAGCAGAGTGGACAAGGAAAAGCCCTTTTCCGCAAATGTCCCCATGGCCTCTGTTGAATTTGGAGAAATCAGGTCTCTGGCCTACAGCAACGGGTGATAATCTCTGCATGCCTAATCATCTTATGTAATGCACATTTTGAGTGTCTGCCACGGGGAAGGATTCATAGCAGGTCCAGAGAGGAGAGAGGAGATAATGTTGCATAATAACAAAGCAACATCAAAGACAGGAAACGCAGAGAAGAAGGGAAGAAAATTCCTGCCAAGTCGGAGCATTTTTAATTGTTCCGCTGCTTCCACAACAGGTATAAAAGGTAAAGACAGGAGTATGAAAGAGAGCTGCTCCTGCTCTATGTGACAGTACTTTAAATCCAGTAAAAACTGTAGTATTCTAATGTAGTTTTTAAAAAAAACATTAGCACTTCACGGGGTGGTAAGAACTGCTCCAGGTATTAGTCAAACCTCCGGAGGTACAAGGGAAGCATATGGCTTGTACACCATAACATTTAATTGCAAGAGACTTTGAAATATAAATAGATTTTTGGATCATTATTTGTTGCACTTGTTGTTCATTAAACCCTCATAATATACACTTCAGCATCGGGCATTATTTGTTTCTTTTATTTTGACTTTTAGAGCAGAATAGTTTTTTCCTTATCAGGCAGCAGGGCCTGCTCACTCACAGCTTAGAGGTTTAAGAGTGATTGTGTTCTACTGCAATCTTGTTCTCAGGTATCCTTTTGAGTAATGAACAATGAATTATTCTTCCCTTGATTATGGTCAATTGTCAGTTGTGATTTAACATGAGCACCAAACAAAAACTCTTCCTAAAATTATTGAGATCTGTTCCGAAATTTATGGGAACTGGAAAAAAAAAAAAAAAAACAGCACAAACATTCCAACGCAATGGCCTTAAACACATTATTTCTATTTATGGGTATGGGTATCGAGCACCTGCACAAGGACGCACTCCTGTGTGTGTGTGTGTGTGTGTGTGTGTGTCCTTCCATTTCTAACTGGAACAAGAGCTGTTCGCCAGAAGAGCAAACACTAAGCACTAAGCTAACATACTGGTGAGTGCTTGTTGATACGTGGCATAAACTCAGTCGTTCAGTAAGTTACAAGCGGTTTTATTCTTAGTTTCAGTTCTCTGAGGAAAGCTAACCCTCTGATATTGCCAGACAACACCGCATGTGAAAGAGGCTTTGAGAAAGCTATCAATGTTTCTTAATCTAGTGTCTTATGTAACCTAATTCTAACATACTACAATAATATAAAATGTTCAAACAATCTGAATATTCAAACAGATGGAACATGCCACATCTTTAAGTTCTAACCTCAAATTGTCAAACAGGCCTGTTTACACAACGGAGAACACAAAAAGCATGTAACAAAAATTAAGAAGAGTGCACTCATGTGTTTAAATTGTAATTTCTTTGCCACGATCAGTGGCTTAATCCTTAAAAACTAATTCAATTGTAAAATACTTTATTTGTTAAAAAAAAAAGTTAATTACATAATAAACAAAATTTCAAACAGACTCAAAATAAGTTCATTACCCCAAAAATAAGGATTTGACAGAGTTGTTTAGAAAAAGAAAAGCTTTTTAAGTGTCTAAAAATCCACCCACAGCTGCTTTGCTGAGAGCCTGTGCTTACCTAAATTACAACAATGTTGTCTTATTTGACCACATTAGCCCTACTTGGATTCCTAGATTTAATTTTTTTGACAGAGCAGCTTATTTCAAATAGTCTGTCAGACCATCGTGGTATCCAACAGATTTCCTAACAGCAGCTGCTCTTGTGTTACAAAGCCATGTCTATAGGTCACATCCTCCACTCTTTGCAAAATCACCATTTAAATGACAAAGAGGCCTGAGAGCGTTCTTTCCACTGTTTATACAATAAACTCAACAACCCGGTCCTCTGATTCTGCTTACTGAAAAAATATTATAAGTCCTAATAATGCCTAAATCACATGCAGTACAAGTAACTAGTTTGGATAAATAGGTGGCTGCCTTAAATTTTTTGACAGGTTCTGTTTGTTACCAAAAAAAAATACAACAATCTACTGTACTTCTAAGTACAATCCCAAATCAGTACTACAAGTACCCCATGTGTCTTCCGCTTATTAAATCGTTTTTACTAAATTCTCCAACTAAAATAAACAGGAATGCATCAGTAAAAACTGATTCATAACATATAAGAACATGGCAACAACAGCCATAGACTGTGCGGATAAGATTTTACAGACTAAGGCTGAATGTTCAGTTTTGACTACATATCAGTGACATACCAAAGTACATCCAGGTGAAGTTCACAACTGAAAGAAGCCAGCGAAGACAAACGCTGAGAAAACGTGTCAATGGGCTTTGAGCGTGTTCAATTAATTTAAGAGAAAGCTGTTAAGAGTTATTGTACGTTAATAGGGAAATGTAAAAAGGTGGTGGGTTTCCGTTCGGTCTGTCGAAATTCGCTGATAACTAAAGAACACCTGGATAACATTCTAAAGTCAGCTTACCTGGACTCTTAAGGTTGTACTTATTTTCCATGCTGACAGACGCTGGGAATGGTAAATTATCAAGTTTTGTTCAGTCCCTCGGTTGCTTCCTCGCTTGCTAGCTAATTCACAGCAAACGTTACCCTCTTAACGTTAGCTTAATGTAGCAGCCCGGCTAGCTTGCTTCGGTGAGCAACTTCGCGTATAAAACTTGAAACCGAAGGTGTTCCTCCCTCCCCGGTGGTCCAATACGTGGTTGGGTTTGGAGGATAAATTAATCTAGTCTTTAGTAAAACACTGGGTTGTTGTTTCTGAAGTTTATCCGCTGTTTTGGTTTCAAAACAGCTTGTCAAATATTATCTACGTGACGTCATTTGTGGAACATAAACAGGAAGTGGCTGAGTACTGGTTGTCCTTCCTTTTTTAATACCAGACACATCATTAAGAGAAATGTTGCCCTCAGCTTGGAGATTTGTGTTTAATTTCTTAAAGACTACAGGACTTTTTGAAAGGATTTAGTTTATTTTAGTTTATTTCGTGAATTGTTTATTCATTTGTCTATTTATTTATTTTCTTTCTTTATTTTATTTTATTTTGTCACTCCTTCGTTGACGCTCCACACCCGCAGTTACATAATTGTACCGTTGTTGGCGATAATGCAACATTACGGATGCTAACCGCCAATAAATTACAAGAAGAAGAAGAAGAAGAAGGAAAAAGAGAAATGTTTGCCGTATTCAAAATCTGCACTCGTTTTACGTTTTTCACTTATAGAGGATTCAATAGTGGATGGAGTTAGATTTACTAATGTTTTTCTCCGGTCACTATTTGAATGCAGCGGTACTTCATAACTATGCGCCTTTTATTTACAGGTACAAATACTGCGAAGGCGTACACACCAAATGTGAAGTATGCGCTGTATTTTAACATGTTTTAATCGACATCTCTCTTTATAACTTTGACATGAAACAATGACACCATCAGCTTTGCAGCTGTAACCTTTTTTATTTGCACTATCGACTTTTACAATCACTGACAGCTGTGCTGTAATAAAGTAATATTATATTATTGTCATCAGTATTTTATCATAGTTGTTGTTGTGTTCATTTAACCAGGAATAAGTCTCACTGAAATCAAAGATATGCTTTGCAAGGTTGTCCTGTCCCTCACAGAACCATCACCCCAGTGACATAATTAAAAAAAAAAAAATTATTTGGCAAATGAAGAAGGATAAGAAGAATGACGGCATTTCAACAGGCCGTCGCACCGCCTGAAAATATGCTGAATGTAAAAAAGATTTTAGAGCGAAGGTGGACACAATGTTACCGAATCCAGGGACTGCCACCACGAGAGGGGAAAAAAACGGTGGAAACCCGTTCACGTGGATTATTAAACTATGCTCTCGGTTTTGCACTAATAATCCGTGCAGACGGGTTGCTAAACCATGAGAACAGTTGAATAATCCGTGCGCACAGTTTTTCTCCGGGCCTTTTTTTCTTTTTTTCCTGGTGGCACTTGCCGGGCTCCGTCTCGGACTCCGTAGAGTCGGATTATTATTAGTTGTTCGCCACACGTTTTCAGTGGGTGAGAAAATTGCAACATTTAGCTGCGAACATTAGCGCGAGCTACTGTTAGCTAGGTAGCATTAGCACGCGCTGTTTGCTCATAGCTCCATGATGCCTACGGAGTGCAGATCTTCTGTTCACTATTTCTTTAGTGTACGACGTGACGGAAATGTGGTGAACTAAGAAGTAGCATCAAGGAAGTATCTTTCAAAATTATACACAAAATATATCCAGTAAAAAAAACATTAGAAAGATTTAAACTTGATATTGAATACTCTTGTGATTTTTGTGGCTTGTATGATGAATCTATTGCACAATTATTTTTTCACTGTTTATTGTCAAATGTTTTGGTTGAATGTACAACATTTTATTGAAAAGAAAACTGGACATTCAGAACATTTGCACGAAAAGGACATTTTTCTTTACTTTGAAAATTACCAAATGTAAGAAGATTTAATTTTTTTGTACAACTTGTTTTATTTTTAAGGTACATTTCATATCCACAAAAGGAAATGGACTGACAGCAAACCAAATTTTACACTTTTATTTTAAAGAACTATATCAATACAGCACCGACATCAATGGTTTAGAAATGCCTAAGGCTTTAAAAACAAACTTTATTTTGGAAAAAGTTTTATTGAAATAATGTTTTTCTCTACAGTGATGCATTTTATATGCATGATGTTTCATATGTTTCTTTGTACATTTATATCTTATTTTTTGGGGGGCTTTTTATGCCTTTAATTTTAGGACAGTTGGAGAGAGACAGGAAGCAGGGGGCAGAGAGAGGGGGAAGACATGCAGCAAAGGGCCGCTTGAAAGTTTTTTAAAAAGTGAAAGAAGTAGCTAGCAAAAATGGCTGGCTCACTGTTTAGTGCACTGTTTATTGAACGAGTGGACCATTCGAGCACAGCCGCACTTTTAGACAACTTGGCATGTCATTGGGTACTTCCTGACAGCGTATCTTGCTGCATATTACCATGTTGATACACTTGCGATTTTTCATACACATTCACATATTTTAGTTCATTTTACCTAAACACATTTACACCTTTGAAGGCATTCAAATGTTTTCACGTATTCAGATGTTGCGATACAGTCACAAAGACTGGATAGTGTAGTGGTAAGATCGCCACCTTTCATGTAGGTGACCTGGGTTTGAATCCCCTGCATGAAAGGTAGTACCGGTCCTTATGCAAGACACCTTTACCCTATTTGCCTACATGTAAGTCGCTTTGGATAATAGGGTCTGCCAAATGCTTAAACAAGGCATGACTTTTTGCTCTAAATATGTATATAGGAATAGTAATTGAGAATCATAGTTCTATCAATCTTGTTTTGTGATGAAACATTTCTACCTTTTTTTTAAACATTTTTTTATTTGAGAGAATGAGCATTGATCAAAGTTATTCAACATACATATTTTTTTCTTATTTGCTTCCCCCCACCCCACCATGCTGCCTATACAAAGAAATATTTCTATCTTGATGGAAGAATAGCTAATTTAGATTGACAATTAAATTGTTTTGTTTTTTTGTGATTCCGCATACACATTTATACAAAAAAAGTAACTATCCTTTCTGTGTTTGAGAATGGTATAATTCATATGTGAAGACCATCATATCTCAACTCAAGTGAACCTCTTTGAGAGATTTTAGGTATGTATGATAGTTCTCTCACATCATGAAAACTGGAAATAAGCTAAATAAAAATAATGTGATCTAAATCCCACCATTTGAAAAAATTCAGAAGTCAATTTTTGTATGGCAAAACAGACCTGATCATAAATTCAGGCAGAGCATACAAGTACCCAGTAATCAAAATCTAAGTAACTGATTTCAATTTTGTAAGATCAAGGTATCAAACCTAGATCCCAGGTTCAGTTTTGTAACTTGAAATCATGTTTAATTCATTCTTATTCAGTCCTCTGAAAAAAAAAATAATTCTCTGTATGCTTTCCGTCTCATGGGTGTTTCATTACAAATGGATGGTGCTGAAGATACTTAGAGATGAAAGAGAATAGGAATAAGTTGCATACCATCATTACTGTCCATCTCATTTTCTAATTTGTCTTTCAATATGAAACGTCAAGCAAACGTCTCTCCAAGCGAAGCAGCAATACACTTAAATTTTACTTCATGAACATTTTGTAGACATCATACCAACACAGAATCATAGGATTTAAAGAGAGTTAATTTCTAAAACATTTTAATCTGAAAAAACAAGATAATAATAATAATTAATAAATGTCTCTGGATTTCTAAAAAGCACTTGTGTTGGACAAAGTAACCAAGAGAACAGCTCAAAGAAAAGACCAATACCTGGTCAAATAAATGTGTATTTTTTAAATATATTTAAAAATGTGCATTTGCCATGTTATAGACTGAAAGTTGTTTTTGGATTTGTTGTAATGCTGGTATTTCTGGCTTTTTTGCAGGATCAGAGATGGTGCCTCTGTCTTAAACGTGGGGTTATTCTGCTTTAATTCAGTTCCTGTTCCAGTTTGCCAGTGTTGGGGCTCATTAGGGGGTAGAAATCCAGAATAAAATGTAAAATTCTTCTTTTATGAAGCACATAAAAAACTTTCTATGTGTTTCCTTTCCAGCCTTCCTGCATCTGGTTGTGCTACGTGTATCTTCCTGTTAAAGAGGAGTTTTTCTTTCATTTGCACTTCACTTATGCTCAACACAGGAGTTTGAGACGAAGTGACGATTCTGTGCAGTCTGTTGCTAGTCTTAGTTACACATGCATGTATACGGGGTGGCTGCAGCTCAGGAGGAAGAGCAGTCGCTTATCAGAAGGTCAGTGGTTTGTAGGCAAGATACTGAACCCCATGTTGCCTAGCAATGTGTCTATTGATAAATGAATGTGAATGAATGCATTGAAGAAAGCACTGACTAAAACGTGCTGTGGTGTGTGAGTGAGTGGGTGAATGTGGCATGTAGTGTTAAAGCACTTTGAGTGGTCAACTAGACTAGAAAAGCTATACAAGTACAGTCCACTTACCATATGCACACACACATACATATATGTGTCAAAAACATGACAACCCAGAGTTTAGAGTTGTAGGGTTACAGACTTACACACTGCTTTCCACCTGCTGCTACCCCTGGCCCTTATTTTGATTTTGGGTCTGAAATTTCCGATTTTTTTTTATCTCACTTAGTGCTGAGTACAGATAAAGTCATTGTAGTGGATGACTTTAATATTCATTAGGGGTGTGCAAAATAATCGTCATGACGATGCATCGCGATTCTAATTTTCGCGATCTACTGCATCAATTTGCTTTGAGTTATGTATCAATTGAAGACACTATCCAGACCATACACAGCCAGTCAGCCACTGGTAATGGCTGTATTTTTTTTTTAAAAGTATGTTCAGTGAAAATATCGCAATGCATCGCGATGCATCGCAATAATTCACGTATCGTGATGCATCGTGATAGAATCGCATCGTGGCATGTGAATCGTGATTCGAATCGAATCGTGACTTCTTTGCCAATACCCACCCCTAATATTCATGTAGATGTTGAAAATGACAGCCTAAATATTAACTTTGATTCTATATTAGACTCTATTGGATTTTCTCAGAGTGTTCACAGACCGACTCACTGCCTTAATCACACCCTTGATCTTGTGCTGACTTATGGCATTGAGAGTGAACAGTTAACAGTGATCCCTCATAACCCTGTCTTATCTGACCATTTTTTAATACTTTTGAGTTTGCATTAGAAGAAATGTATGTATAGTAGGTGTCTATCAGAGAATTATGGAACCAAATTTAATAAATTAATTCCGTTATCATTTTCTACACTGCCATGTGCAACAACAGAGGACGGCTACCTACATTTTGCTCCCCACAGAACTTGATTGTCTTGTTGACAGCCCAACATTTAGAGAATCAAATAGTCTGGAAAGATAGTCTAATAACATATAAGAAAGCCCTTTTATAAAGCTAGAACTGCTTACTATTCATCATTTTCAAATTAATTAATTGGATTTCATTCATTATGATTCCAATGAATTGAACTCCAATTGGCTTGAATTGGACCATATTATTTAAGTGCCTTGAGGTGACATTTGTTGTAATTTGGTGCTACATAAATAAACTGAATTGAATTGAAATTGAATCTAATTGACAGAAGAGAATAAGAACAATCCCAGATTTCTTTTCAGCACTGTAGCCAGTCTGACAAAGAGTCTGAGCTCTTTTGAACCAGGTATCCCTTTAACTCTCAATAGTGATGATTTCATGAGCTTCTTCACCAATACAATTATTTCTATCAGATTGATGGAGTCCTTCCCACTATTATCAGTGATGTATCATCAAGTACAGCAGCTTTAGAAGTATCTTCAGAACCTGATTTATATTTAGACGGCTTCTGTCCAGTTGATCTCGCTGAACTAACAACAGCAATTCAACCTGGAGAGACTCACACGGAGAGAGAAGGAGACAATTGAAAGGTTTTATTGACAAGATTTCTTTGGCGCTCGGGCCCCGGCGGAGGACATGCAAGCTGAACCGCTGTGAGCTTGAAAGTCCGGCATAGGGGCCGAGCTGGCGAGGGACTGGCTGGAAGGTGAGGAAGGAGCCTGTGAGAAAGGTTGCCCCCCCAAAAAAGAAACCCTCACGACAGGCTTTCCAGTCTGAAATATCATTTTTAGAGAGAAAGAGAAAAAGAGAGAGAAAGGGGGAGTGAGCCCACCTGGGCTGCAGGGGAAGTGAGCCCCCCTAGGCTGCAGGGGAAGTGAGCCCGCCTGGGCTGCAGGGGAAGTGAGCCCGCTTGGGCTGCAGGGGAAGTGAGCCCGCCTGGGCTGCAGGGGAGTGAGCCCACCTAGGCTGCAGGGGAAGTGAGCCCGCCTGGGTTGCAGGGGAAGTGAGCCCGCCTGGGTTGCAGGGGAAGTGAGCCCGCCTGGGTTGCAGGGAGAGAGAGCCCGCTTGGGCTGCAGGGGAAGTGAGCCCGCCTGGGCTGCAGGGGAGTGAGCCCGCCTGGGCTGCCAGAGGAGAGAGAGAAAGGGAGAGTGAGCCCGCTTGGGCTGCCAGAGGAGAGAGAGAAAGGGAGAGTGAGCCCGCCTGGGCTGCAAGGGAAGTGAGAGAAAGGGGAGAGTGAGCCCGCTTGGGTTGCCATAGAGATAGAAAGCCCCCTTGGGCTGCCAAAGAGATAATGCTGCCAGAGAGAGAGAGAAGCGACAGTTAGAGCCGAAAGACTCCACCACCAGTTAGTGATGCGAGAGCTTATCTAGAAACTGAGCGAGCGCTGAGCAGCGAGCACGGATTGAAGGTCTGGACAGATGTAGGAGGAGAAAAGGGGGGTTTTGATATAAGGGAGTTAATACTAGGATGAGGGCCGGAATGAGGGGCGGAAAGATCAAGGATTAGGCGCTTTTTACCGGAAAACTTCCGAGTGGCCACGCCTAGGGGACTAACTCGAAAGAGGGAAAAGGGGGGGGGACGCAAAGGGGCCGATCAAGAAGCCTTTAGACACCTCTTTAAGGAGGAGCTGGGTCACAACTTCTGGTTTCCCAAGCGCTGAACGCAGGTTAGGGCACACTAGGGAGGTGGAGAGAGGGCGGGAAACACCGATAAAAATCCTTGGGAAAGACCAGTGAGGAGGAAATTGACAAAAGATCTATCAGGGTGGGTCTGAAGCAACGAGGCTAGCTCAGAAACTACGATGGGGGTGGACAGAGAACGAGAGATCAACGTTTGGACCCGCGAAGGGCCTTGGGGGGGCTAACCGGCGAGGGCAGATGAACCTTGGGTGCGCGTCCTTGCAGAAGCTGCACACATGAAGAAAGGAGCAATTAGGGAAGGAACAAACGCTCCAGTTAAAGTTATTGCAGATGGGCGTGTCGTTAAATACCTCCACCTTCCGGCCATAGCGATCTGTGGGCGGGCTGTTAACTGTACGGTGAGCCGGCTGGAGGAGCGGAGGGGGCCGGCTTAACGGAATGGAGGGACAGAGTGCGCTACGATGGCCGACGGCCGAGCAGTAGAAGCATGGGGTTGCGTGAGTCAACATAACCAGGAGCTCGGTGTCCAGGACGGACCAGTCCAGGCGCACACCCGACTGTGACAGAACAGAGGCGGCTTTAGAGGAGAACGCCTTGTGGTAATGGTAAAATAGGGACCGGCCGTATTTTAGGTTGAGATCGGCAATCAGAGCGAGATAAGAGTCCAGCTCGACTCGGCGCTCGGGATAAACAGAGCAAATAACGTCCCTGTAGACCCCGAATGCAGCTACAAACTCGCCGATGAAAAGATCCCTGGACAGGCGGGGATCGGCCGAGCGGAACACGGCCGTGAAATCAGAAGAGGAAGCGACCTGCCGGTCGACCACAGGAGAGGGGAGCAACAGGGAGACCATGTACTGCCCCTGCAGGATCTTGGAGCGAAGACGAGGCGAGACATGGGCGTGAGCGGGCACATACGGCTGGCCTAGAAGAGAGAAGCAAGCGTGAGACCGGGAAAAGAAAGGGGTTAGGGGAAGCGTGCTGCAGCGAGACAGATTAAAACAAAGGAGACATAGCACCACATCTTACCCTGCGATGGGCCGGGGCGGGCGTCGGCGAGGGAAAACGCTCCCGGGAAGAGCTGAGAAGCTGGCTGGTTCGGCTGAACCACCGGTGGGTGGATAGAGCGGAGATAGATCGATGAAGAATATCCATGGAGGAGATGAGAGCTGCCGTGAACAGCTGGGCGTCCAGGGGAGGCAGAGCCGAAGACAGGTCGGGAAGCAAGGAGGGGGGGGGGGGCAGAAGTCGAGGCCAGCGGGGAACCAACCGGGGCGGGATCATCCGGGCGGCTCGCGGCTGAGGTGGGCCCCGAAGCCGGAGCGGAGGTACCGGAGGAGCGGGGACGGCCCCGGCGCCGCTTAGCCGGAGGCGGGGATCGTTTCCTGGATATTTTACCAGCGGTGGGTGGGGAAGGAGGCGATGAACCACCGGATTGGAGAAGCTCTGCGAGAGAAGCGAGCTGATCGGAGCCGAGGCCGGTGGCTGGGCGGATGCCCCTGGACCGGAGAACAGATGACGGGGAGCAGGCAGCAGAGTGAGGGGCGAGCTGGGCGCTCCGACGGAAGGGAGCGAGGGAAGAAGGATTGGCAACGGAAGAATGGCGGATCGGAGGCCCCTGAGAGGCGTCAGAATCAGAATCGGACATCATAAAGTCTGCGGAGTGCGACCAACGAGCGAGAAGCGAATGCATGCAGCTTGGCTGGCGAACAGGGAGAGCCCAGGAAGGAGAGCCTTATATCTGGATCTGGACGGTTGATGAGCAATTGGCCACACCTGGTGAGTCTGCCATGTTGAATTTGCGGCTAGCCTTCATTAGTCTCTTCTAAACCATCAACTTGTATTTTAGACCCAATCCCAACCAGACTGTTCAAGGAGGTTTTCCCCTTAAAGGGATAGTTCGCCTCTTTTGACATGAAGCTGTATGACATCCCATATTAGCAATATCATTTATCAAATTTGACTTACCCCCGCTGCGTCCTGTGAGCCGAGTTCCAGCCAAAGGTAGTTGGCTGGGGCCACAAAAATAAAGCGTTTTGCTTCTCAAAACAATATGCGTTCAAAAGAGTAAAACATTTGCATCCCAAAATCGTTCATCCAGAAAAAGTCAGACCTCACAATCTCTTGGCGCTATTTTCCCTCTACCTTCATATCACTGTGTGCTGCCACCTGCCGACAGCCGCGCCTGTTACGGTGTTTGCTGCTCGGAAGCAGGGGACTGCTCGCTCTGCACTTCGGTCTGCACGGTCTACACAGCAGGCAGTGATACGAAGAGTAAGAGTAAGAGGCTCATCTCGCCGCGCTGCAGGACTGAGAAGTTCACCAGGTCCTCTGTCCCCACAGCCATAAGGCTTTTTAACTGTGACTGTTAACAGGTTCTTCTCACATTTATTTGTTTATTTATTTATCTATTTGATCTAATTTGAACAACATGACAATTTGAATTTCCTAATTTCCTCCATTGGGGATGAATAAAGTATTTCATATTCTATAATATTATGTATATCTCTATAAAGGAAAATACAGAAATATGGATGAGAAATTGCAGCAAACTTGAAAATTAGATGGAATACCCCAGTTGAACCTAGTTGCCGCTTTTGATGGTTGAATTGTGTTATAAAGCTTTCAAGTTGAGACACATCCACCATCCTAAAACATTACCCAGATGGCTTAACACGATCTGGTTGTGAAGAAATGAATTATATGGTGGAGCAGAAGAACAAAGAAAACTGAAGAAAAGTGATTTTGCTCAACGTCAGCATTCTGTCTTGATGTTGTTTTTTTTACAATAATACCTCCTTCTGTTCCTACCAAGTTCCAACAAATGACCTGATCATCAGAGAAGAAAGTCACTTAACCACTCTACATTTAACTCCTAGATGTACAATTTTTTATTATCTAGTGTAAGCAGGAGTTCTTTTTGTCCGTCTGTCCTCCATGTGTATATACCATCCATCGTTATACTGTAATTTGTAGGAAATAACTGAGCAAAATTTAACCTAAGTTTTATTCTTTATTGAATTGTCCTAATTTGAGTTGGGTCCAAATTTTGTAATTACTTCTACATTCTTATATTTTGACAAAGAAGTTCTTAAATTTCGTTGTTATTTTTGCCACAGTCATCAACTCACATTCACATTCGGGCAGTACCATTTATTCCACAGATAAATTATAGTCTATCATACTCATTCACACACTGATGAGCATACAGCAGGCAATGTAGGATTCCAGCTATCTGGGAAGCCAGGGCTGAAATAAGCCACCGTTCAGTCTGGATCAGTCCAGAGCTCCATACCGACATGCAAAGACACTGACCTTCTTTCATCATTTCTGCAGAGAAGCAAAAACACTGAATGCTTAAGGAATTTCTTTCGACTTAAGTTTTCATTTTGGATAGAAGATGATGACACATGAAAAGCTGAAATATTAGGCCTACGGAACATACATCTTTTTGACATGAAAATGTTCTTTTTTGGTAAAGTGAAGTGGCATTTCCTTTCCACACAAAACTTAGAAATACACTAAATAAGACTAAATAAAACTAAAGTTCTCAATTTTGTGCTTCAGGTTTGAACTCTGTTGCTCTGCCTGCTCTCTTTATCTGTTATAAATACAAATATAAGCTCTTGCTCAAAGAAGAATAGAATAGAAAATACTTCAGTCATCCCCCATGGGGGAAATTCTAAAGTATTTTTTCAAGTATTCAAAGTATGTAATAACGAGTTTGTATCATTACTACTCTTAAAAAATCTGTGTGTTTGATGTTTTTTTTTTTTATGTCTGTACTATACAACTGGCTAACAGTTGGTTTGTGTAAAGATTAACCTCTAATGAAGACAGATAAGCAGGAAAAAAGCTTTATGTAATACCATGAATTTGGCTCTACATCAAGTACAGCAATCTTCCATCGACCATATCCAGATTAATTTTGTTTGTGTGTGAGTGTGTGTGGGATTTCATTGACATGGTTTAGTGTGTGCATGTGTGACATGCTTATCTGTCAACTGTGAAAAGTTGCTGTAGAATTTATAATCCAGAACATTTCACTTGACCATAGCACCCCAGGATTTCAGTGTTTGCTGCCCTCCACAGTTCAAATAATGAAGATACATGTTGAATACGCATCCAAAATGTTAGTATACTCATATACATACTGTATATGTGTGAATATATATACTGTATAACAAAATCTTAAGTGTTTTGTATATACTAGTTCAAAGTAAACACAAGAAACTTGTGCCACAAAAATAAAATGGAGGCAGGACAAGACAAACAAGCAGATTCAGCAGACAAACTCACCTAAACAGTCCTAAAGTCACTAAAAATGCAAGCAAATACGAGGCCATACAGGCCAACTCACCTGAAACGGCTGTCTGGTTTCAAAAGGCTCACACGGGCCACACCCTCCACCTAAATTCATCCTGGATTTTATCCTTGCATCTCCCAGGAGTCTGTTTACCCTAAGTGCTGCCCATGCTGGGCCCCCAGCTACTATTGCTTCTTCTAATCCAAATCCACTGACTGGACTTTACTGCCTCATCTGACACTTCCTTCACTGTTTTCCTCACACTCTGTCCACTTACACCCAGCTCCCTCAACAATGAGACAGCAGACTTTGCAACAAATCCTCTACACCCTACTTCCACTGGACATATCCTAACTTTCCATCCTCGCTGCTCTGCTTCTACCCCTAACTTCGTGCTTTCTGTTTTGTATCTAGATAAATTCCTTTAAGATTTGGGAGATTAATCAATCAGATGTGATGAAAGCCATCAATAAGTTAAATTCTACATTTAACTCACTGCTTATGTTTCTGGTAAAACTTGTGATTCAATTCAATTCAGTTTTATATATATAGCGCCAAATCACAACAAATGTAATCTCGGCACTTCATTATTTGGCCTACAGTCAAATTCAAGCCAATTAGAGTCCAATTCATGGTAATAATAATCCAATCAAATCTCATTAATTCAATTCAAAATCAGGCCACATTAGGCCAAACACAAGTTAATGTCAAAAATAATGCTATAAAGATATACATACCTTCCTTGTTTTTAAGAACGCAGTTCTAAGAACTGTCTTTCCCAGGGGAACTGTTTAGTATTCGCACATGAGTCGGGACCTTGATAGGGACACTGCTCTCCAGAACACACTGGAGAGATTGTATATCCTTTCTGGCCAGGGAACATCTTGGGATCCCCCAGGAGAAGCTGGTGTCACTGGGGAAAAGGATGTCTGAGTTTCTCTCCTGAACCCATTCCTTCAGGACCCGATCTCGGATAAGCGGAAAACAACGGATGGATATTCTGTTGCTTCTACATCGGATGCCATCTTAATGCCAGTTTCACTCTTGCTGAACTGTCTTCCAGCTTTGTTAGACATTTGTTTGGTCCTTCTGTCTGACCATATCCAGAAATGATCACAGCACATTCTAAATCTATCCACTTGCCTTGGTCATCAGTTGACAGTGAATAGGTAATCGTCAGTTGTTTGCTTGTCGGACTTGCGTGTCCATCTTGGTCTTGTTGTCCGAGTATCTTCACATTGCTCTGCCTCAATCCTATGCATGGCAATGCTTGAACTCTCATCAGATGCTTCATCCCTCCTCAGATCCACACTGTCTGTTTTTCACCTCTGCACTCTCACTCAGCTGTTGTAAATTTTGTTCTATTAGCTGTGCTATTTCTTTCCTTGCTCCTCTTAGTGGTTGCAGTCTACCTTTCATCAAGTCATATGAAGTTAGGGTGACTTTTGGTTGCCACCCCATGACTTGTGTGGATTACTTCTGGCCCCCCGTGTACACCTGTTGCCATCTTCACTGCTTAGCACCGCTGTCTGAGCAACTCCTCTCCAATATTCTTTTGGCTGGTTTTAAAGGTGGGAACAAACGTCTTGGTACTGTTACTTCCTTAATAGGGAGGAATCAAGACAAAGAAGTTTATATTTTTTTAAAAAAACTGTAAAAGCTAAGATAAATACAAAAACAATAGTTTTGAATACATTCTCTGTGCGGAAGTGTTTGATGAGGGAATCTAAAATTGTCTTTTTTTTTTACATAGCACAAGAGAAACAAGTTTATACATTATTATTAAAGGAGCCATGGCATGAAATTTTCACTTTTTAAGGTTACTTAACATTAATATGAGTTCCTCTAGCCTGCCTGCGGTCCCCCAGTGGCTAAAAATGACGATTGACCTAAACCATGCAATGGAAATTATTCTCCGCCTTACCATGCAGATGGCCTAAACGGGAAAGCTGCCTCATATGACGTCGAGGTTATTTCCCCCCAGAGCCCATATATGGCTATGCCAAAACTGCCTTTCCCCGCCCACAGAAGAAGAACAATGAATCCGCAAATTCAGTGCATTTCATCAGGATAATTCATTCATGGTTGCAGAGTCAAAACGGTCAGTCTGTCTGTGTCGTTAGCTCTGCAGCTAATAGCTCGGTCACTGTCGCTAATGTAACGGTAAATAGCATGAGGTATGCAAGTGGACACCTCATTTACTGTAACTTGAGTGTTGTGTACTTATTTGTTTTGATAGCCGTCCTGCTGTTGGTGTTATGGCGCGCACGATATCTGCCTTTCCCCTGATTGAAATGACTAGCGCTATGTGCATCTTTGCAAATCAGAGCAATCTTTGCCCCGCCTTTCTCCTCCTAATTTGCATTTAAAGCTGCAGACCCTAAACAGCTCATTCTGAGGATCCTAAGGAAAGCTCATTTTTGGGACTGGCTGTAATTCTGTTACCTGACTCCCGCCCTCTGGTATTCGCATACCATCTGGGACGAGCCCACAACCGACATGATTTCAAATGGGGCTATTTTTTCTAAAACTCGTGCATGTGATTGGATGAAGAATCTGTCCACGCCACTTCAGCCACTCCCAATGACTCAACCCGTGACGTAGTTCAGAGCTTACCTGACTCCCGCCCTCTGGAGCATGAATGGGCGGCCATAACGCCGCCCATTCATCCAAAGTCCCACCCAGCGATTAATGATTGGCTCTCATTATTTTCTAATCGGACGAAACACATATGACTCCCAGGCTCCTCAGATGGCTGTGTGAGGAAAGGGAACGCCCCCGCGTGTAGTTGGTGAACGCAGCCAGATGACGTGAGTCAGGTTAGTAATTCTGCACCAAGGCAGAATTTTGGGGAAAAAAACTCTTTGGCTATAAGGGGACCACTAAAGCCTATAAAAATATATAAAAGCCTCCATTTATTTTCATGCCATGGCACCTTTAACTATTACAAATAAGATAACTATGATGAAGAGGAAAGCAGTCACAAGACTGAATGTGGTTCTTTTCCAGTTAAGAGTACAAAAGTTTATATTTGGAATCTGTTACAAATGAATATGATGGAGAAAGGAGTCTTGCGTGACTTCTGAGAACAAATTCTCTTCATCACAGAGTACTTGTCAAACAAAAAAAAAAAAAAAAAAAAAAAAAAATTAATATGACGTGGGACAAGAAAATACCAACAATCTTTATTTCACACTGCAACATTTGTACAGATTAGTTTCTTCCACCTGTTGTCCTAATCTGGACCCATCATGTCAAAATACTCATTCACTGGTGTCATTTATGAAAGTACATCAAACTTATGGCTTTCCACGAACAGGTGGTCAAACCTAGCAGAAGTTTACAGCAATAATATTAAAGAAACCTTTGTTTCTTCACAACTATTTAAGCAGGTAACGGGGTGCTAGCACCTCTTCAGTCAAGTTCATTCTAAATTTGATCTAATGCATCTTTTGGTACGGTCCGTGACCATGGCAGATCTAGGTGTAAACATAACACAGTGGTCAAATTTTAGGCAGTTAAAAAAATAAAACCCAAATAAAAGCTCAATTAAATAGCTACTCTGAAACAATGCAATTATCGACTCTCACTTTTTTTTTTGGAAACATGATTTAAAATATTTACATGGTGCTCAGTCAGCCCAGCATAAAAAAAGCTGGCTAGTCTAGTTGATGTACTGCTACTCATGTGATCATGTACAGCTGCACATGCATAAAAATACTTTTTTCAATTTTGCAAATACACATTACAAATGCACACGTAACAGCCCTGTATCGTCACAGTATAAACTTAATGGAAAGTCACTTTCATTTGACCGGGTCTGTTAAAACTTCAAAAGTATAAGGAAAGGGGAAGAAGAAGAAGAAAAAAAAAAAAAAAGAAAACTGTAGGGCAATTGACAAAAAGCACCACCCAGAAACTCTTAGTTCAAATTACAGATAGTTTCCCTAGAATGCTGGACAATAGTAGAACATTTCATTCTAATACCACCTATTCATAATGGATATTATTGTAGAAATGAAAAACAAGCCAAACTTATTTTGCAGTGATGCCACTCTTCATCACACACACTGCCTTCCAGACAACACAGAGGGAAAACTAGTCTGTGAGTGAACCTGAGGTAGCAAAACTAAATCAAATACACTTTGGAATTAATAATGCAAGAAAAACAAACAAAAAATAAAACAAAGAGGCAATACATCAGTGCATTTTCATCAGACCAAGCTGTTTTACACTAATAAGTAAAAACTATATTTCTATATAAAATTCTACACAAAATAATCAATGTATAACTTTTCTAATTCAACGTTTTGACAGTCCTGGGTCTTTACAAATAACATGAGCTGTACAGTGCAGCTTTTCAAATAATCCCATCCTTTACAATGTACAGAAGTATTTTAAGTAGAAAACAAAGGTGTACATCATATCATTAGAAATCATACTCAAGCAGGTCTTGTACTATTTTTAAAGCGGCCATTTATGTTCCATAAAAGGTATGCATTTGGTGTACTTTTGAAGAATACAAAAAAAATGTGTATATACAAAAATAAACAATTTATCCTAAGAGGAAATTCCCAATTCTTCTTCCTTCAATCCAGAATTAAGATATAAAAAGAAAAGAAAAACACTTAAAAAAAAAAAGATTCTAAAAGATCAAATCAATCGGTCAGGCAGCTGAAATGTTTGGTGAAAGAGAAAAAAAAGGTCTCAGCTCCAACATGTCCAGTGTTGGTTCCTCAGTAGACACGGGGAATGATCCGGTAGCGAACAGTTCGGCAGTACTCCTCCCACGCAGAACCGTACTTCCTCCTGCACTCACTCATGTCACGCGAGTCTCTGTGCAAGAGCAGGATGATGAAGTATATCATGTAGTACCATGGCAGGAGGTGGCTAAAGCCTGTGGGAATGATAAGAGAGGGGGAAGGACAAAAAAAAAAAAAAAAACACAGGATTTAACCAGCCTGAAGGAATCAGTTGGTAAGTAGCTCGAATCGAACAGCATTTTTTTCCACCATAAAAAGGTTGTGGTCTGTAGTTTCAGCTGAAATGGCACAACTCCTTTCATTTGTCTGTTTTTGTCATATTTTTCCCAAAAGATCAACATTAACAGCACAGAAAAATTTAAATGCCTGTAAGAAATGGTAAGTAAAAGCTCACACTGGTAACATGCGACAGTGGATAATTATTTATTGCTTCTCTGATGAAGAACTTTTCATCTTGTGCACTTACCATATTTTCGGACTATAAGTCGCACTTTTCTTCATAGTTTGGCTGGTCCTGCGACTTATATGTCAAAATATACACTGCTCAAAAAAATATAGGGAACACCTTGCAACTCCAAGTCAATCCCACTTCTTTTTATATATATATATATATATATATATATATATATAAATATATATATATATATATATTTTTTTTTTTGGGCTTTCCATGCCTTTAACGATGGGATAGCCGGAGAGAAACAGGAAGCAGGGGGCAGAGAGTGGGGGGAGACACGCAGCAAAGGACCGCCCGGTGCGGGACTCGAACCGGGGCCAGCTGCAGCGAGGACCACAGCCTCTGCACATGGGGCGCCTGCTTAACCCACTACGCCACCGACCGCCCCTCAATCCCACTTCTGTGAAAATCAACACTGATTGTGAATCATTCACCTGCTGTTGTGCGAATGGAACAGGCAACAGATGGGCTGTGTTCGAAACCGCATACTTCTCCTACTACTCATACTGACTTTTTTCCCAGATGCATACTAGATTTGCTGAAATGTTGGGTATGCATCATGAGGTTACTACTCATACTCAAACTACCCAAGATGCAACGTAACGTAGGGGTGGGCGATATGGAAAAAATGTTGTATCACGATTTTTTTGCATAAAATCACGATTTCGATTTTTTTATCACGATCTTCCATCCAAAAAAAAAAAAAAGACCAATTACAGTAGAGTTAAGTCGACATGCTGAACCACAGAAGAGCTAAGGAGTAAAAGAAAGAATTTGGCAATCAACACATTGTAATTCAACTGTAACCCAATTCAAGATGAAAAATAATGATCTAATTAATGACATCTGACACAGTGAGAGTGAAGCAACCGGAAATAGAAAAATGAACCACTGATGACGACTTGACTCCACCTCATGATGCCATTTAGCAACAGATGAGCAACGCTGCATGTTCATTTACGGCAGCCACAGTCACGCACTGCCATCACCAGAGCGCCCTAAAGGAATACTTTTCAACTGTGTAATGTTTGTCACGGTCGCGCTGCATCCCTTTTCTCTTGCACCGTAGTTAGCTTACGAGCTAGCGGTTTCCTCATTCGACCCGAGAGTGCTGCTGTGGCCGTGAGTTTCTCCCGTGCGCCGCAATGGCTGTGCTGTGGATGGTGCCGCTGCTGCTGTTCCCATTCCTGATGTGGACCAGCAGCAGTGGGTTAGGGTAGAAGAAAACCCGAACCAATTCCAAATTACAGAGGTGGATTTCCTCTTCTTCACCAGCTCGTCGGCTTGGCTTTCAGCCATGGCTGTCCATGCGTTTTCTAAGTTTTTACAAACACAACATGCAGGCGTGTAAGAAAGTGTCACAACGCACAGTTCGCTATGATTGGTCGGTTAGGTTAAGGACGCCCTACGTCTGCCGCATCGGTGGGAACCAGCATTAAAAAAAAATCATTGCGCTGATTGGCAAAGGCGATCTATACGGTTTCTCTAATTTGGTAGATCGCCTGCGATTCTCCTGTTTTCAAAACAAAAGCACCAATTGTATCGTAATGGCTTTCCCTATGATAAAAGGCAACGGGCATTTTATTTTGTGAAAATAACCGGAAGTGCGTTACTCACTGCGGCTAGCTTTAGTAGCGCCGTGGGAACAAAATTGTAAACAGCCGGTATTTTGTCAGGTTTTCAACACGTTGGGGATCTAAACGACTACTTTCTCACCTGAAAATGTTTCAAATGTTGCTAAAGTTTACAGAGTTTAGAGCTTAAGTGAAATCAGCTTGAGGCCGGCTGACTTCGGCTCGGGCAGGAGCGAAATGCATTGTGGGTAAACACTCTGCTTACTGTCTGATAGATGAGTATGCAGTATGGAAGTATGCAGTTTGTAAGTATGTAGTATGCGGTTTCGAACACAGCCCATTTCTCTGTTCTCATCCTTTCTGGCTGATGTTTTGGTCACTTTTGCATTTTGTCAGTGCTCTCATGAGCCGGTGTCTAATTGCGGGCTGAAAGCAAATTGGCCAAGTACTGCCGGGGGAGGCTCGTCGTAACAGCCCAAGAGCTTAAGGTAACGGTGCAGTTACGTCTCCACGCCCCGGTGCGTGCCAAGGAGATAAATATGAGCCGCATTCGGACAGAGCAGTTCTCAGAACGCAGTTCTAAGAACGGTCCTCCTCCAATTCCGTTCTGATAACTGCCCTTCTCCAGCGGAACTGTTTCAGTTTGCATTCGCACATGAGTCGGGACCAGGTCGGGACGGATGCGACGCAACCGTCCCGACCTGGCACCGACAGTGACGTGTTACTTTAGCGCCACACTCAACAACAAAACAAAACAAAACCTGCGAAAAAGTAAGGAGAGAAGAAAAAAAACACCACCAAGAAGCTATCGTGTTCATGGTCTGCATGATGGTGATATTAATCATGGACGATCACATCGGGCGTCTAACATCGAGGCTGGAAGAGCTCACAGAGAGAGTCAGGAGACGCAGGAAGGAGGCCTCTCTATCAGAGCACGGACAACAGGGTGTCCGAAACTACCGGCAGACTTCCAAGCCCAGGTCGACAGTTTCCCTGAGTTCATTGAAAAGCAGCTAACTGAACACAACGTGTCATTGGATCCTATTATCAACATGGACGAGGTCCCCCTCACGTCTGACATCTCCATGGACTGAAGTGCTATTGTGTAGCTGAATAACTGTTGATGTTTTACGTTAGCACACCTATTCAGCCTGTTGTTCCGAGTGCTATTGTGTGGCTGAATAACTTGCCTTTCCAGATTAAATGTCTGTTCTTGGATTTTGTCAAATAAGCTTCTAAATAAGTGCAATTTATATATGTTTTTTTTCCTTGACGCAGTTTTCGACTGATGTGACTTATAGTCCGGAAAATATGGTAGTTATACTATTTGTGGTGCAAAGGGTTAAACAAACTAACCACAGGGTAGGGACCAGGCCAGAGCCATAATGAGGTCTCCCAGGTAGTTAGGGTGGCGAACCATGCCCCACCAGCCCGAGACCAGCAGACTTTTCCCAGTAGCTGTGGGGATTGTTTTCAAATCTGGAGAAAAAAAAGGTAGAATGACAGATGGTTTACACATTAAATGTATAAAAAAATGATTCAATGTTGGTCTTAATTAGCCATAATAAAACTGAATATTCTAATGAATTAATTAAGAATATCACAAGAATATTATTTTCTGCTATAATTCCTCACATGAAGGATTATATCAACACATTGTACAGTGTCTATTTTCTGTAGATGTTAAAACTTAATTACCAGCACTTCATTCTACTATGGCTATGTGAAGAAAATGATCAATATTTATACTACATTAAAGTAATTAAATAAAGTTATGTGAACAGAGAGTAATAGTTATCCAGGTATGACTTACATGTAAGAAACATGTTACAGAATCATTTTCTTACACATACAACTTAAAGTTGTTATAAAATAAGACACTATGGTTTCTAAAAACACATCTACACACTATAACAGTTGTTTTTAATATTTTCACATTATAATAATAATAATTTTCCCAAAGACATAACCATAAGAATGATTAGCCCCAAGCCAACAGTTTAACTTACAGGATAGTTTAGGGTCTGATGGATTTCTCCTGAAGGCATTCTTCTCAGAGTTTGATTTCCTGAATATGTAGAATCCAGTGACTGACGCAAAGACAGAGAGGAAATGTTA
This sequence comes from Odontesthes bonariensis, assembly GCF_027942865.1. Classification (NCBI taxonomy): domain Eukaryota; kingdom Metazoa; phylum Chordata; class Actinopteri; order Atheriniformes; family Atherinopsidae; genus Odontesthes; species Odontesthes bonariensis. The sequence goes on along the minus strand of NC_134529.1, from coordinate 26,819,968 downwards.
TCATCCCATCAACTTTTAGACTAGAAAAATGCTGCTCAGAAATTTATGTCACATCTTCAGGAATAAATAGCATAATCTGAGTAGCTTAGTGTGCTATATATGGTGAAAAAAAACTGGTGAAAAAAAGTAAAAACAGCTACTAATGATCAGAGCTTATACTACAAAACTCAAATTACTCAAACTAATTAAAAGAAGATCAGTTAGATGCTTTGCTCATACATACGTTTGAGGAGGATGATGACTGTGAGTAATGGAAGGCTTACGGGGTTGGGATGACCAACAAGGTAATAAGCCTGCAAGGTGTAGGTAAAAGGAACCCATACCAGATCCCCAAAGGCCAACATGAAGCCAAAGCCATCATGCATTAAGTCCATGGTGGTCAGGATGGCTTCCTGGGAGATAAAGATAAACATTAAGCCATAACCCAAACAAAAAAAAAAAGCTGTTTATCTTAAAACAATGTTTCAGTAACATTCCAGATAAGGATGAAACTACAGTGTATTTTGAGGTGCTCTGCTGAGCATACCTCATTCCATAGGCCATCCACCACATAAAGCAGCTGGAAGAGGTTCACAAGAATCATGGGATAGGATGGAGCGTCCAGACCCTGCTGTTTCATCTCAGCCAATGCCATGGCAAAGTTGATCAGACACTGAACAATAAAAGAGGCAGAGTCCTACATTAGAAATGATGCAGTACAGGTGGACACACCTGTTCACTATTATTCAGATGTGAAAAAGATCATTACAGGCTGCACTAAACCAGGATTTAAAGCATTCAGAGCCTTTGAAGTTGTTTACTCTAACATCCTGACAGTCATGTTTGCGTCAGACAGTTACTTGTTACTCTGTGTTGCAACACAGATGTTTTTCCTGTTTTAGTTTTTAACGTTTTCTCTCTCATTGTCACTATTCTTTTTTTTTTCTAAACTCTTTATCTATAGTACAAAACATTTAGAAAAATTACACATTCAAGGTCCGGGGGTGGTCAGTACTTTCGAAAGACAGAATATCAAACACAACACGTTAAAACAGTCTCACTCATTGGCCAAATAAGCATGCCATTTCTGCCATCGTTTTTCACCTCGATCTTTTTGGAGTCTGTTTGAGTAAGTCATTTGGCTCTAAGACATGCAGTTGTTTTACAATATCAACAAAAGTATCTGCAGTGGGGGTATTTTTCTGGAGCCAACATTTTGTGATGGCTTTTTTACTGGCTGCCAGCAAGACCCTAAGAAGATAATTATCAGCTTTACTCAATCCATCTGGAATATTTCCAAGATGGAGAGTTAGGAATGATAAATTGATATTGAAACATAGAACCTTTGAAATGATGTTTGCCACTTCCCTCCAGAAAATCTGGATGGGGGGGCAAGACCAAAAAACATGGGCCTGATCATCATTGTCACTATTCTGAACAGCGGTTAGCCCGTCAGAAATACTCCACCATTCTCCAGAATACCCTGACCACTGTCTAATGCATTCAAAAGTACTTCACAAAATCCACACTTACTTTAATGCTACAGTGTTTAAAGTATAAACACAGTCACAAGCAAATGCTAATTGATCATTCAATGGACAGCATGCTGATATATATGTAATCAAATTGGCTCAACATCAGAATGGGCTGTATTTAAATAAGTTTAAACAAACAAAGGAGACCTGAACAACGGCTGGTTTACACAGGTATACTTTGAATAAAAAGAAACACTGACCCCATATAATGTGACGCAAAGTCAACTGTTTCACGCTAGACAAACAGGCACAGTTTGCTTGCAAAAACAGAATCTTCTTCTCCTGACTGCTCACTGAATAGAGCAGAAGTCTGGTTTTATGACTCACCCAGCCAATAAGTCCAGGGCGCATCTCACAGAAGAATTTGAGATCAAAGTCTTTGATGCGGGGATTTAGCTCACGTCCTTTGAAAAAGTCATAGACCACACTGCCTGGAGAAAGGGGGGAAATTAAAAATAAAATCTGAAGCAAACATATTCCAAATGACCAACATGCATAATGACCAACAATAATGACATGCTCCTGATCTTCATATTTACCAGAGTTTCCACCTAGCGCCAGCTGGTCGGGGCCAGCATAGCAAGAACGGATATATAGGTAGATGCTGAGCAGCACAGAGATTAGGAGGGAGGCTGTGGCCAACTGCAGGAAGTAGCTGTGGATGTAGGTGAGGTCAACACCCTGGTGTACTGCTGCTGCTACCACTACAGCACTAACCACGATGGCAAAAAAACCTGGAGGATCACACATTTATGGATATCAGAAAAAGCTTAACGCAGCAGAAAACAAAAGACGAGAAACTTTAAACCACTGCTATAATGCATATTATTATTGACATTGGCAAACATAGTCTCTTTATCTTTAAATTTTGTTCCACTATAATGGACTTTGAATGACAATTCCATTGCTATGGTGTTTTTCCTTTTTTCCCCCCATTTCCCATGTGTCCCAGCATGGCCAAGTCAAAAGCCCAGACCTAAATAAACCAATTGAGAGTCTGTGACCAAAGGATTGCTGTAAACCAGCGCAACACATCCAACTTGAAGGAGTTGAAGCAGCTTTGCTGAGAAGAATGGGAACAAAATCCCAATGGTTGGATATGCCAAGCTCTCAGAGACATACCCTCCCATAGTTCTAACTGTAATTGCTTCAAAAGCTGGCTGAAAACATACCGACTTTTGGGGAGTGAATAGTAATGCAACAGTAAAGTTTTCATTTAAAAAAATAAATAAATAAATCCTCCAAAGTTGTTGGCAGGTTCTGTCAATCAGATGATAGAAAAAAAAAAACACAAATATCCATTCAAGTTCTAGGTTTTAAGGCAACAAAACAGGAAAAATATTACATTAGGAATTACATACTTTTACAAGCCACTGTAATTCCAGGCTAATGCATTGTCATGCCAAATATTTATAACTATTTGGTAAAAAAAAAAAAAAAGAATTTAATCTGTTACTCATTCTGGAACCTTGAGAAAACCAATATAAAAAACACACATAAAAAGTTGCAGTTCGTTTGGGAATTGTTAGCTATGACTTGATTGTGATGCCTCTATGGATGTTAACTAAATCTACAAAAATCTGTGTCAAACGTCCAGATAGAAACAAAAGGATGATTAAATAGAGAGAGAGAGAGAGAGAGAAAAAAGCAGTCTTCTTTGGAGACCTCTTCCCAGTGGGACATGTCTGAAGCACTATCTATCAAAAAATGAAATATTTCTGTAAGCCTACAGATTGACCAATTGGAGAAAAAAAAAGGCTTTACAGGGACTGTCTTCAGAATGTGTTCAAAGGTTCACTGAGAAGCAGAATGGAAGATGGACCACAAGGGGCGGAAAACACCTGTCAAGGAAAAAAGATCAAAGGATCCAAGGAGAATGCAGCTACAGCTGGTCCAAAATAATCTACCTTGGTTTGCATATGCACCAGGGGAAGGCAAAGTTTGGTGGAAACTACCAGCCGCAAGCAGGTGAGAAAGGGAAACCCTCCAGCTGCTTAAAGAACAGCATCTCCTGAGAAAGCCCAGGAAAAAGAAGGCCTGAAGGACCTGTGGGGCAAGTTTAAGGCAAGGATTGCACATCTCAGGAGAGCCAAAAGGATAAAGAGGCGCAGAAGCCTAAAGGAGAGAGCAAGAACAAGTTTCTTCTGGGACTCAAATACAGCTGTTAAAGACGAGGAATAATGGGATGCTTTAGACCACTGAGCAGGAGCACCAAAAAAAGAGCAGCTATGTAACAAGTTACCAGGCTATGTAACCTTGTCCACCTGGGCCATCTATACAATTTGACATCACTCCCTCCAAGTGGTTGGAAGTCAGGCGGGTCATAGAACGCGGTAGAGCAGCCTCTTCACCTGGGACAAACAGCATTCCCTTTAAGGTACACAAGAATTGCCCTGACCTCCTGAGGCCTTTGTAGAAGCTTATGTTAACTGTTTGGAAGATTCAGTCCATCCCATCATTGTGGTGTAATAACCTTTATCCTGAATGAAAAATACTCCCCTAACCATGGGCAGCTCTGAGACTTCGCTATGCTGAATGTAAAGGGAAAATACTTTTTCATCTTGGCTAGACATATGACCAACTACCTCCTTGCAAATACGTAAATTGACAATGTCCGAAGGCAGGTGTCCCAGGGTTCCCTGGCTGTGTGGAACATCAGGCAATGATATATGAGCAAATCCAGAGAGCCAAGCAAGGCAAATCAGACCTGTGAATTGTTTGGCTAGCTCTAACAAATGCATTCAGCTCAGTCCCCCAAACAGCTCATCCTCATGCTATCATGCTTGGATGGTATCTCTCCTGTCCTCTTCATCGCTGCATTTGACATCCCAACAGGTAGAAGACAGATGGCCTGAGGGGTCACAGGTCTCAGACAGGGCAAAGACTCCTGGCTACATAGATGATGTAACCACTTTCCTCCTGCAAGCCCGCATATCGAGACTCTTTAAAAGGCTAGAGGAATTGGCAGCCTGAGCCAGTATGAAAAGCATCCCTACCAAGTCATGCTGTATTTCGATCCAGAAAGGGGCCTGGAGTGACAACATCCTCTTCACTGTGGATGGTGAAAGGGAATCTGTAAGGGACGGGAAAGAGGACCCAGAATTTCAGCCAGACAGCAAACAAAGGGTTAGTTCTGGACAGGAACCACCAGCAGCAGGATTGGAACCACTGGGGACGGAGAAACAGGTTAGTGGCTTGCAAAGATCCAGAACAATGATCGAGAGTTCTGAAAGGTTGCCATTAACCTTTTCGGAATCCGTTCGTGGCTGTGGGCAGAGGTTCCGTTCCTTCGTGGGATGGTTAGGCGTGAACCAGAGGCGAGGTCTAGAATTGCTTTGGGGTCCAGTTGTGGGGCAGAACAGAGCTCGGAATCCGGGAGACAAAAACAAGGTCAGAACCAGGGAGGCAGAAGAAAACAATCCTTTCAGGGGGCTAGGCAGGAGACGATGGTCGAGAGGCAGAAAATCTCGACCATCGGGGTCGGTGTCCAGAACAGAGATTTCCAACGAGGGCAAGGAAGAACAGGGAAATCCGTGGGGCAGAACGTGATCAAGAACAAGGTCAGGCAGAGAGAGAACGCTGGATATCTACCAACACAAGGCTTTCAAAAATCTGGCGTCGTCTGCCCGTCAGAAGGTTGAATATAAGGGCCGATGAACAAGTGTGAGTCATGAGTCCGATTGCTCCGCAGAGCAGCAGCAGGCAGGTGGATGAGATGAACTAATAGCAAACAGGGAGAGCAGAGCAGGCAAACAAATCAGAATCATAACAGAATCCCTATTGGCGGAAGGACCTTTGAGAGACAGCTGACCTCTCTGACGAGTATGTGGCTTCGGTTGGAGGTAAACGGGGCCAGTCCACCCACATTACAGTCGATGCCGTTTTTCAGGCAAGGGAGTGAATTACAGCCCCACTGCCAAAACCTGCTCCTGAAAACCCTTGGAATCACAAGCCCCAAAAGGAGGAGAGCTCTCAAAGACCTGGCGAAAGCAAGGGAGCTTCTGGCCATGTCTCTAAAGCTAGGTAGACGTGCCTACTGCTGCTTCAGCACAGTAGCAATACGGGATTTGAAGGATTTGATATACACAGGAGCAATACATCAGTGAAGGGAAGCTCTCGGCTGACGACCCTGCAGCTTTCCTAATGGCATCGCCATGGTGCGTCAAGCAGGGATGTCAAACAGGTAGAACTACCTGTGCTCACACCAAGCATTCATCTTTTTACAATCAGGTCCAAGTGCTCCAAAGCAGTCCCAGGCACAGAGCAAGCCTTCTAAAAAAACAAACAAACAAACAAACAAAAAAAAATCAGTTTGTCAAGTTTCTTTGATGCCATAGTCTCTGGCTCCAATGCCTCTGCAGCAACACATGGCTGCAAAGCAGATTGCATTTTCCACCACACACTTAAAGTAATACAATGTAACTTCTCAAAAAGCCCATTATGGAGCTCCCCCTACAGGCTTGGAGGTAATGTACGGTTACACTGTCGTAAATACAACACCCTTTCGCTTTCACGTTTCACGTTTATTGACGAACCGGCAAGGAGTCAGAAGGTGCAAGCTATGTCGACCGAGAAGGTAAGAGTAATCAAATGTACCTGGGAGCGTGAGAGGGGTCTATTTGTTTTTGCGGTAGGTGTGCCAGAAAGCAAGTCGAAGTACTTCCGCTCAGCTCCCGGGCCGGTCCAGCAAAGTTACATAGCGCAGTTTTTCCAACTCAGACCCCCAAAGGGCATAGGAGACAGGCCAATCGTAATATTAAAACTCATTCTAGCCGCACAATTTTTTTCAAGTTGTTATTTTAAGGTAGAAATGTTACATAGTATTACTTTAAAGAGGATAAGCAAAACCTTGGTGCAGACACTGAAGGACCCAAGTTTTTTTAAGAAGTACAGTCTGTGTTGTCCTTTCTTGAGGAAAGCCTGTGTCTTGCATTTTCAGTTCAATCTGCTGTCCAGGTAGACTCCCTGGTATCTGTATTCATCAAACACTTCCACTTCCATCAAGCACTGAAGAAATCTAAGGACATAATACTCAACATGCTGTCTGCTTTTTCCGATTGAGAGTGGCTTGCTGATGGTGGTACATGCTGGCATCTTCAACCACAACCCCAGGACAATAAGCAAACTGTAGTGGGTCCTGTAAGGTGTTCACTTGTTTACTTAAGCCAAAAACAGTCTCTCCAGACTTTCATGAGCAATTGGTCTGTAGTCATTGAGGGCAGATACATGAGAATCTTCCACAGCACAGAAACTTTGAAGTGGTGCTGGAGAATCCCAGATAGCTGTAACGGTCTTTAGGACACTGGGCCTGACACCCATAGACCTGCAAACTTGTTCTGGTTCAGTCTCTCCAGCTGCCTCCTCACCTGACTGCTGGAGACAGACAGGTTGGAGGTTGAGGCAGATGAGGTCTGGGTGTCTTAATGTGGGGGGGAAATGTTGGTAAGGCTGCGTTAAGGTCCAAGTTGAAAAGTGACATTATGGAGTGTTAAAATGAAGGGGGATGAAGTTTACTGAATCTTAACTGGACATAGGACAGTCTCCAGTATCTGTTCTTCAAGGACCGAACCATTTCCAAGGACAACAGAACATACAGGGCATGGCATTAGCACCGGCTAAGCATAGGATATCCTTTGTTCAGAAAGTGCATTGTATTGAGAGGTTAATAGTCGAGTTGATGTTGGTTACGATCTTGCATCTAAATTTAACATTCCTCCTTTTGTTTAATCTGGTGCCTTAAATTTAAGCCACGCAGTCACATTTGAGTCTTTATTAACGAAAATTGGACCCCCACAAAGGGATTTAAACATCCCGATCTGCACTTTCAAATGCTGGCAAACGTACCTACACAGATAAAGAGCCCAGAGATCTTCAGCTAACATGTGGGCTATACCTGTGCCATAGCTGTAGCCGCTCTGGTTAACACTTCTCAGCCGCCACTTTGTGACCTAGTCGTCACATGATAATGGCCACCATTTTGCAGATACACAGCCCAATGGTCTGCATTTCATTGCTTGTTTATTTGTATGGTGTTTATTGAAGAAAGTATCATTTATTTCATCATTGTGCCAAGTACAATAAACTCTTGTGTACATTATTGTACATTTAAAGGAGAAGTTGTTTGTGGCCATTGTGTATCTTTACTGTAATAACTGTTGGTTGTGACGGTCAGCGATTCTTCGCCTTCACCATGTCTGTCCCACGGGTGTCATATCGGTCTGAGATGAGAGAATGATTCTTTATTGTCATTTCGACAATGTGAAACAAAATGAGTTACTCTGGTCCCGGTGCAAGCCCAATAATAAATAGAATAAAAAAAAAGAAATAGCTAACTAAGGATAAGACCGATTCAAGACTGATACTGAGGTTTAGTTATTAGCTCCTGACATTTCTTAGTGTTGCCCCATAATTAAAGAATTAAACTAATAATTTCACTGACTATTAATATCGGGCTTTGGGCACTTATTGATATTTGCTAAAACTAAACCAGCTCCTGCTTGATTCCCAACAGATTGTATTAAAAACATGTGAAATAATCTTAGTTATGGGATTCTCTTGGTTGTGCTGGTGCTTTTGTAGCAAAAATACAGAAATAAAAATGAATGAATGAATGAATTAATTAATTGCATGGCAATGGAGTATGTTTATGCATTTGGCAGACGCTTTTATCCATATACGCTTTTTAGTAACTTACACTGGTAGGGTAAGGGGGACCCAAGGACCCCTACTGGCGGTAGTACCTTTCAACTCTGCTGGGGCTGAGAGTGACACAAATGAATACTTCTGTGCCAGGAGTGGCTTCTCCATTAAAGGAGATGAAACGGTGCATAATAAAAGAAATTCACAAGAGAAATGGGACACACAAGGATTATCGGGTGTCTGCTAAATTTCTGGTTGCAGATTACAATAATTTACAAAAAGTGGTGCCCACTGACCACAAGTAAAATTATGTGAAGCAAAAAAATCATAATGCTTCAATTCTCAATATATTTCTATTGCAGGGGGCTGTTTCTTTGATTGGTAACCTCACATTTTGTCCCAGGATTTCCTGTTAGAAATCAATATTGCGAGCATTCATGTACTATTGACTGATACATCTTTGAACCAATTGTGTTCAGAACTTAACAGTTCCCTTAGCTGGTTAAAAGTTATGCTGATGTATTAATTACTGGAACATGATAGATGGCAGATTTGAACAATGTTCTTGCACTCAACATGTGTTAATGTGATCAACTTTATCTTTGAATCATTACCTCTTCTGAACTATGAAGAATATATTTTGTTTCAACAGTGAGGGGAGAGCCCAGACACAGGACACTAAGTGTCCAGCAGCATCAAAACAACATGGATAACAAAGAGGGAAAATCAATGATGGCTCTCGCAAAATAAAACTTCAGAGGCTCTCTGCACCGTCGCAGCCGTCCCAGGTTCGATTCCGGCCTGTGGCCCTTTTGGCTGGGCAGTTTATGTACCCGTGCTTACAAAAGTATCAACAATCATCTTGAAAATACTTTTTTTCTTTCCAAATTTACATAAAAAGTACATAATAGAGCCATTTTACATGAACAAATAGCCTGGTATTGTGATATACAAACCGAACTACTAGAAAATTGGTTGAAAATTGAAAAAGTTACAATAATACTTTCAACACCTCCATACACAAACAGCAGGAGACAAGTGACTTGGCCAGCTTACATTTATATGGTAGCCAGTTAAGGTGGCCATTAGCTAACCATGCAGCACAGTCTACAAATTTTGCAAACAATTTCTGCTAAATATTATTAAGCATTTTATTTTCCTAGAGTGGGGCACACTTGCTGATGATGATAACCATCATTTGGTAAAAACATTTTGGGGAGCTTTAAGTATGAAACCACTGCACATAAAAAACAGGTCATACAATACACATACAAGAGAGTGCACACAGAAGTATCTTGAAAGCAAAAAAGCACCATCATGTGTTAACGAAGTAAACACAAATGCAGTTTGACAAGGCTGTGAAGAGGGTGAACTTGTCTGTACAATAACTGCTCATCTTTGCTTTGAGCTCAATTAACCAAGTTTGGAAGCTTTGATTGCACTCAAAGCAATGTGAAGGGAAGCCATCAATTCAGTTACCTTTAACATCGCCTAATTTGCCTCTCCTGCGCAAGTACACAATCAAGGTAAGGTGTAGAAGAGACACAAGGCTATTCTACCATTGGAAAATGACAAACCTGAAGCTTTAAAAGCATCAGTCCATTGTTTATTGTTGGTTGCACATGTGAATTTACCAATATGAAAATATTTCTAAAATGCCTTAAAATACGTAACTGATCAAATTAGGCATGGGCCGGTTACTGGTTTCAAGGTATACCACGCTACTAAAAAGTGAAGGTTTCAAAACCACAAACTTTCTGTCATACCATCCCTACGGTATGAGCGTTTTTTTCTTCATTTATTTATTTTTTTTAATGTGGCGTCTCATCAGAGAGAAAGTGGAGGTCCCTCACGCCGGAGTGCCCCTCCCCCCACGCACCTCCGCTTGCTGTGAGTGATGAGCAGGCAGCTCTGGAGGCTGTTTGATGGCTGAGGGTGGTGAACCTTCACCACCTTCATACAGCCTTCCGTTTGTTTTTTGGTTGCTGCGTAGTCGTGCACAAGTCAAAATTTGTAACTTGGTGCACGCGGAGAACGACAAACAGGATGGACCGATTCGAATCCAGACTCGGCGAAGAAGTGCGGTACAGGCACCTGTACGACTCTGCACTGAAACAACATAGTGACCACGTCAACTCCCAGAACTCGCTAACGGAGATTGGCAGAACTTTGGGGAATTTCCTGTCGTTTCATTCACTGGAAGTGGCTTCGAGTATTATGAAAAGCGCTGTATAAAACCGATCTATTATTATTGTCATTGCATCCTGAAAGCCAACGATGATTCCCAAGTGTGTCCACTGAAGCACACCATTTCATAACTAATGGAAAAAGTTTTTTGATTTATCTTGTTATTAAATACAGACATTCAAAATACACATTTTAGAGCTGTACTCATAATACCGTGAAACCGTGATATTTTTGCCTAAGGTTATCATCTCATCAGAATCTCATACCGGGCCATGCCTGGATCAAACTATATAGAGTGAATATCCATTGAAGCCCACCCTTGATATGATGAGCCTTTGAAGACCCTGCATGTGCGATTAGATGAGCTCTTTAAAGGTAGTATAAAATATGGCATCAGTGAATCCAAGTTCACCAAACACAGCAAAGGGCATAAACAAAATAAGAATCATTTCAAATAAGAATATAGTCACAGATAAAAAGAAAAACAAACACAATTGTTACAGTACTAGCACAGTGTCTTCCAGAAGAGTGGTGTTCAGAGTGTTTGCTTCACACTGCCTCACCATTGGTTCTGTATTTGAGCCTCTTTCCAGACCTCAGTGGCACACCTTCACTTAGCTACAGACAGAGACAGAAGGAGAAAAAATGACAGCCTTTAAAAGCAGACCACAGGCACTGCAGTAACTCTGAAAAGGAGATACAACAGGAGATGAAAGCTGAACATCAGATTTTGATCTGCAGTAGGAGGAGGTGATTTGATCTGTACTGAAACAGCCTTTACAAAACATCTATTATGTGGATGTGATTGATCACTTCAGTAAACAATCTTCTATTTCCTTAAAATACCAGCAAAAGGGCTTTTCATACTCATAGCCAGTTTAATATCCTTCTCAGTTTGGTGCATACACAGAACCAGCCGGCAACGTTTTTATTACATGAAACTACAAATAAGACGATACTTCAAATCTTCAAAAGTACAAATTTCAGCTCTTCACACTCACCTTTCCAACAGGAACGATGTAGAGCAAAGCCTGAAATAAGATCCAGAGGAGGACAAAGCCAAGAGCTTGGGCGTCCCAGAAGGTTGCAAGTGGAGGCAGGGTGGGGGGGAAGTTTGCCAGGCTGGGATCCTCCTGGCTGATTTGGAGTAGCAAAAACAAAACCCAGGATGGCAGGAAGAGCAGCCAGAAGTATGCGCCTTGAGATAAGAAGACACCACGGATACAAAGAGCAATGTCATCTCACCACTGTTACCAAGACTAATACAAAATTTAAGGAAAGAAAATAACAATACAGAAAAGGAATGATGGCTCATAGAAAATGATATTTTAAAATATATAGTAACTATATAGCCAATTGTCATGCTCCCCAGCATTTAGGAACATCAAATTGCTAAATCGGGAAAAAAAACCCTACTTGTTTTGGAATTGGGGCTATCACAAATATATAACCAAACATTCCTGTAGCAGTTTGAATGGGTTAGATATCCTTGCCATGACAAAACATGCAATTGTATTTCTCATCCTTTTTTTTTTTTTAACCTACCCATCTTTCCTCCAAAGTCCAGTGGAGCAGAGGGGATGTTAGGAGGAACAGCAAACACATCATTCTTCTCTTCCTCTTGCAGTCCAGAGTTAGCTTCAGTTGTTGTGACCGCTCCCTCATCTTTCCTGCGGCGCAGATTATAACGGCCCTGATTCTTCTCTGGATCTTTTTCTACCTTTGCCTCTGACTTCTATTAAAAAAAAAAAAAAAAAGAAAGAAAAGAAGACTGAAACTTAATATGGTTTCTGTTTTAATTAAAGACACATTCAATTAATCAAAACAAAGACACTAAATCAAATCAAATTTATATAGCACATTTCATGTACAAAACAATTCAAAGTGCTTCACATAAAATAAAAACATTGCAGCAGGGAGTGCAAGAAGCATTAAAATACATAAAAGAATATAAAGAGAAACAAATAAAATAATTTAAATGAATTTAAAAACAAGCAACAGTCCAGTTAAAAGATATCGTGCAGATTTCATGCATAGACACATGAGAAAAGAAATGTTTTTAACCTGGATTTAAAAATGTCTCCATTTGGTGAAAGTTTAATCTCCACTGGCAGTTTGTTCCACTTGTTTGCAGCATAACAGCTAAATGCTGCTTCTCCATGTTTAGTCTGGACTCTGGACTGGACCAGCTGACCTGAGTCCTTGGATCTAAGAGCTCTGCTGGCTTTATATTCTCTGAACATATCACAGATTGTAAACCATCAGCAGGCTTTTAAAATCTATTCTGTGACTGACTGGAAGCCAGAGTAAAGATTTTAAAACTGCTGTGATGTGTTCAGATCTCTTAGTCCGGGTTAAAACTCCAGCAGCAGCGTTCTGGATGAGCTGCAGATGTTTAATGCTCTTTTTGGGAAGTCCAGTTAAAGAGCGTTACAGTAACCGAGTCAAACAAAAACAGCCTAACCACAATGTGAATGGTAGCACGTGTGACTGACTAAATTATTGTTGTGATGGGAATCTCTCACTTGGAAAACCTCAATATTAATCACATTATATCAGACATGTTCACAAGTCATTTTTTCCAAGTCTAAGTCAAGTCTCAAGTCTCTGCGGACCAATAAATAATAAGTCAAGTCTCAAGACTCAAATGACTGAAATGAACATTCTATCATTAGACACATGCCATTTGGTCTAGCTAAGACTGCATTTCTGTATGTTATGGCATGAAAGCACGCACTGTATTATCAATATATGTAATATCATTATACACTGCAGGATCAAAATTGATCAGAGCACGGTTACTTAAGAGGGCTATTTCAATCCAATGTGAAGAAACGGCATGAAAGCTTGTTTGAAGTATATAAATGTATTTGGAAACATGTGTGCTTGCTCTACACCACAGGATACATTAACACACATATTAATAACTGGCTGTGTAGCCTGAACTTCTCATGCATAACATTTTTCAGCGCAATTTCAGTTTTTTTGACAGTGTCAACCTGGGAATTGTGTCAGGTGTCCCTGAAACAGCAATTAGATTAAAGCGGCAGTCGGCAACTTTTTTTTAGTCATATTAGCTTGAACTGTCATGGGATTCTGGAAGTAGAATATTAAATAGGTTGTTTAGGAAAAATAACGAAATCTATAGCTCCCTCTGAAGCCTGTAATCATGCTTGCAAAAACCGAGCGCTCCCGGCTGTTTTTAACCAATCAAGTTAGGGTGGAGGAATCCTACCTGTCAATCACAGCTTGTGCACACGCTGCTGAGCGTGAGTCTGCCCCAGCTTGTTTGCGCTCACACTGGTGTGAACTCACATAAACGCATGAAATTTGCGATTTTGAATTTGCCGCTTGGAAATCCTTCCTGGAATTCCAAACTGGGGGCGGGGCTTCCGTGTGCGTCACAGGTGCCATGGGTTTTCCTGGCTGCCGCTATTATGCTTGTTGAGTGGTGAAGGCAATAAAACGTTGGGTTCAGTGTAGGGTTGGTAATGAATAATCCGATGATCGATTATTTGTTTGTAAGAATTTATTCGACTAAAATTCTAAGCCTAATAAATATTCGTTCTGATCGCGCGCATTATGAGAACAGCTATAACTTCCGGTATCTTGCGTGACGACAGACGAAACCGGCAGGTGGCGGTATGCGCAAGCACAGCGTAACCCGCCAATAACTCAAAGAAGAAAAAGAAGACAACAGACGAGCTGTGATGAAGCGGGCCAGGAGAAGTACAGTGTGGGACCATTTCTCTAGAAAAGACGATAAAGTCCAATGTAATTATTGTGACGCCCTGTTTACCTACCATAGTGCAACGTCTCCACTAATATATCATCTAAAAAATGTACATCCGAACGTTAATTCCGGCGAAGCCAGCTCAAGCGGAGGGCAGCCAACCATTCAGGCTACACTGGCTAGGAGGATGTGTGTGTGATGACAAGCGAGCGAACGAAATCACCAAACGCATAGTGAATATGATTGTGAAAGATATGTTGCCTTTAAGTGTGGCTGACGGCGAGGGTTTTCGGGAACTTATGGGATTTATTGAGCCAAGATACCGTATTCCATCCAGAAAAACGTTCACCAACCGCTTGGAGCAACAGTATGCTGAGAAGAAGGCAGAGTTAAAAGAGAAACTTGCTTCTGCCGACGTCGCTTTGACCACTGACTGCTGGACTGCTTTGACTACGGAGAGCTACATTACAGTGACATGCCACTACATTGAGGAAGACTGGCAAGTGAAGTCGGCAGTCCTTCTCACAGAGAGTTTTTCAGACAAACACACTGCCGACAATTTGGCTGAGAAATTAAAGGAATCTGTGGATGATTGGGGGCTCGTTGGTCGAGTAGCTGCTTGCGTGCATGACAACGCCAGGAATATAGTTGCGGCAAACGATCCCACTCGAGTGAGTTGGCAGTCACTCCCATGCTTTGCACATACTTTACAGTTAGCCATCAATGATGGCTTCGCTCTTGACATGCATAGGGTCATCGCAGCAGCTGGGAGGTTAGTTAAGCATTTCCACCACAGCACACCTGCTACCCGCGCACTGGAGGCAAAGCAAGAACAACTACAACTGCCAAAACAACGCCTGATACAGTCTTGCAAAACCCGTTGGAATTCGGTCTGTGACATGTTCGAGAGGTTAATGGAACAACGATGGGCTGTCACTGCAGTGCTGTCCGATCGTACAGTGACTAAAATCCAAAATGCCAGAATTCTCGAGATGAAAGATGAACACTGGCAGTTAATGGAAGACTCTTTACCTGTGTTGAAGGCGCTGAAGTGTGCTACAACGGTATTATCTTCAGAGACAGAGGTCTCAATCTCCAGCACATATCCCATTACCTTCAGCCTGATAACTGCTCATCTTAAGAGTGATGATGGAGGCCACCCCAAGATTGAAGCGTTCAAGAATGAAGTGCGGTCTCAGCTGGCCAAACGAATGAAGGTAGGCCTGTGTTTGACGTTGCTGCTACTAGTTCTAGCTATTTGTCTATAGCTATTGATAGACCAGCTCCAATGTTCTTATTTTTTGTGTATCTCTGCAGGTCGATTCGGACAACTTCCCTTAAACGTCACCAGCAATGATTGCTATGATCTTAGATCCTCGCCACAAACATTTAGGATATCTCAAGCCTTCACAAAGGTTGACTTTGAAGAATGCAGTACTGGATATCGCGGCCACCACTACTGTTGAGCAGAGTGATGCGGCTGACAGCGCAGGATCACTGCCGCGGGGAAGTGCTACTGCAAGTGCCATAGCTGCGCTTTTGGGTGACAATTACACTGCTAGTCCAAATGAGGATACGGAATTGGATGGCTATCTCAAAGACCGTCCACCTCCCCTGAATACAAATCCCACAGACTGGTGGAAAAATAACGCAGGGAGATACCCAAGACTGGCTAAATTGGCACAGCACAATCTGTGTATACCTGCGACCTCCGTCCCATCTGAACGAGTTTTTTCAGCTGCCGGACTGACAGTAAATCGATTGCGCACACGCCTTACCCCAGAACATGTCAACATGTTGATTTTTATGAACAAAAACACATAGGTGAGTTTGTGATATATAATGTATGCAGGCAGTTGTTTATTAGCCTACGGTTGCTTGTTAGCCTACTGTTGCTTGTTAAGGGCGGATTATAGTTCTGCGTCTATCGTCTCGACGTGTTGCTTTGCTCTGGTCGCGAACCACATTTCATGTTATGGTTCTGCAACCTCGGTCTGGAATTTCTCGGGACGCACAGCAGTTTCCCCTCGCGAGAATTTCGGTGGGCGGTGACGAGAACTTTGGCGGCGCCGGCGGAAGTGTTTATCTTTCAAAAAAAAAAAAAAAGTGTATGCAAGATATGGATCTGGAGTTGCTCGACATCGAAGACGAACAGCTTCTTTACTCTACACTAGCACTGATAACGTGGAGGTGCGTCGCTTCCTTAAAAAAATCCGGGTTACTAATTTTGAATTTTAGCCGAATGAATAAATAGGCAGCAGGTCTGTGGGCTGTCTGTGGCAGTAGCACGACGATGAAGAGAGTAACACCCACTTTACGACAAAAAAAAAAAAAAATCAAAATTACAATAACCCGGATTTTTTTAAGTAAGCGACGCACCTCCACGTTATCAGTGCTAGTGTACAGTAATTAATAAATTATAAACAGCATAGTTTGTGCCTGTATAAGCTTGCCCATAGGAAACCGTTTCATGGCCGAATATCTCAAGAGAGCAGCCAGACGCCTCTCGAATATCTTCGGAACAGCTCCAAATGTTCAACAACAAGCAGGGGTGAGTAGAACATCATGTTATAATGTGAAATCAAGGGCCCAATGTAATAAAACCGGTCTTATCCTTTAATCAAAGTCCTTCCTAAATTTCACAGGCTGCTGCAGATGAAGCAGCACCGTCGTGTAGTGAACAATGAAGCTATGATCTGCATATAGTTTACAACAGTGTTTACTTTAATTAGCTTGCTAGCGGTACCCTTTCGATACGCGCCACGTTTCCCTTTCACATTACAAAGAGACTGACCTAGTGACTTTTCAGGTTTTCAGGTGTCTGATGAAATTGGACGAAGTTGAGTCGGCATCATTTATCCTGATACCACACACTTTGCAAGTGGCTGTTCGCTTGTTTGCCGTCAGTGTGAACGCTTTATAACCAAATGTGACAAAATAAGTCGCATGGCTCGAGTCCCCATCTCTGCATTATATAGCTCTAATCTAACACAAAGCCTTCTCAATATGGCATAATAATTTATGAGAAAATTTAGAATTTTCAATAATCTCATCAAGAATAGACAAATCATTTCTTATTCACATTAACTATATAACATTTTGGAACATAAAGTTCCAAAAAGTTGAGAAAGTTATGCAAAATAGAAACAAAAAAACAGAATTTGATTTGTGCAAGTGTAAAGAAATTTTTTTTTTACATCAATTTACATATTTTTTGTATACATTTTTTGTTTAAAAGACATGTTTCAGATTACTCTTTGATATGCAACACATGGGGGCGTCGGGTTATTTAAAGTGCCTAAAAAGGTGATTATAACCAGATATAGTTCAAATTAACATTTATATTCTAGACTCCTAAGGGTTAAAGTGTCACATTTGACTATTTCCTGAAAAGTCTTAGTTTATCTTGAATTTGATGGCAGCCATGCGTCTCAAAATAGCTGGGACAATGGTAAACGCAGGGTGGAAAAATAAGTGGTTGTAAATAGAAAAGGGTGTTGCAACTAATTAGGGCAATTGACAACTGGAAAGTATAGGTTTGAAGACCTTAGAGTCAGACAGTGGGGTTACGTGGCACTGAAAGGATCGGATTATTGGCTAAATTACAATAAAACTGAGTTATTAAGTTCATGTAGACACCTTAATCTGACAAGAAATTGAATCGGATCGGGTTATTTACGATCGGATTAAGACAACTCGGTTGAAAGTCAAATTAAACGTGCTTGTAGACGGTGAAGCACGTGGTGAATTGGACTTTGCGTTCTGCGCATGCTCGAGATTTTTTCCCGGGATCGTGAACCGGAAGTCCAAGGAGACGATATTCCTGTTGTTGTCGCCGTCACAAAGAAACAGAAAATGCTCCGTTGTGCATCGCGTTTGTGCAACAAGCAGCTCATCACAGACCAAATGTAGAGGGACGTAGCTTCATCTTGCTCTGCGTTCTCCATCTTTCTCCAATGCCTGAGTTTGTTGCTGTTGTTGGTGGTGAAGAGGTCAACAGGAAGTGTCTCTATTAGCAATAGTTGGAATGGGTACAGCGCCACCATCGTACCGGAGTATGACATGCTTTGTGCCTATGATTCGATTCATTCACCACCATATATCCGAAGGAGAATTACCCTTGCTCAAATAAGGAGCATATCCCAACTATAGCTATAATCACATTAATCTCATCATGTAGACCCACTGAAAGATTTTCAGAACAAAGACAGGCACAGATTTAGCAAACTGTAAAAACTGTGTCTAAAAATTGTGGAGCAATTTTCAAAAAATGTTTGCTCCATGTAAAAGTGTGTAGGCCCCAGTACGCTTCTCCGTCGCTATCCGTCCTTTCGAAGTTCTCCGTAGGGATGTCGGATACGCAAGGCAGTTCACCTCCTGGTCAGTAGGTGTCGCTACGTTAGACGACCCAATCTCGCGACGTCTATCGTGAAAGTCGTTGATTGATTGTTTACCTTCCGGCTCCGTTCCACTCCTCACAGTGAACGATGGCGACCGAGAGAGAAAGACTGTTGTTGGAGTTGGAGCTTGTTGATTTTGAAATGCAAATAATTTTGACCAAATGTTGACCGGCACACAGTAAACTCTTTCAAAAATGGCGGTGTTGTTGTTCTGAGAGGAAGGTGCTAAACCGGAAAAGTGATTCCGGAAATGATGTTGTTAGCCGACCAATCACAAAATCTCCGTTGCCTCGACGGATAGATAGGAATTTTGTCCGATGCACGCAAGCGACGGAGAGCGTCTCCGTTGACAGAGAGGGCTCTCTGTAGGCGACCATAAATCAGCCTTTACTTTGAATATTCCATCATCGAGTACAACATATCACCAAAGGATTTCAAGAATCTTTAGAAGATCAAAATGTATGATCTATTGTTGATAAAATATTTGTTTATGAGATTTGCAAATAATTGGTTTCAGTTTAACCAAATTTGTTACAGTGCCCTTTACCCTTTGTAAGAAAAGAAAAAAGGCTGCAAACCCCTGCATTTACTATTCTCATAGGTTTATCTTTTCCTTTTTGTAATTTATTGACAGTATACATTTTGTTCCACCTCACCACAAATTTCATGAGTAAAATGCTTTTTTTTTTTTACAGGCTATAATGGTTTTCATTTGAGGATGTCACATGCTGAATTGAGATGGCCAGGTCTGGCACGTGACCTGTAGTCTGCCCGTGTGTAACCTAGAATATCCATTGTTTTGTTCCTTTAATTGTAAAATACTCTCCAAAATGTGTTTTTTTTTGTCGGTTTGATTAATCTGTTTTATCATTCTTCTTCTGGTTTTGGTACTAAAAGCAGTGAAGACGGTGTCACTCATAAATGTATTATTGACAGCTCCATTTAACAAAATTCACACCTTTACCAAGTTTCCAACACAAACAGTTTCTTTTTATAACAAGAGAAAACTCACCTCATTTTGTTTGCTAGCACTGTTATTCTCCACTCCCTTCTCAAGGCTATTGGTGATATTGTTTTCAGTTGCCTTCGTTTCCCCATCAATTCGACAAAGATAAGAGAGAGACAAAAAGGAACAAATGAAAAATGACTGCGATGTGAGAAATAGAAGTGGATGAATGTGTGTCTGAATATGTGTGTGTATGTGTGTGTGAAAGTGAGACAGGGTTATTATCAAAATTGACACTAAAATAGACAAACTAGAATTTCCTAATAATGGCAACGTACTGACGGTTTACTGACAGTACGGTGACACTACGAGTGCACGGGTGAATGTTTGTCTTGTAGGGCTGGTGTGCAGTCCTGGGTTTGCCCTGTCTGTCGCCTGAGGGCAGCTGGATAGGATCAAAACCCCTGTTACCCTGAATAGGATGAAGTATTAATGGAAATTAATTAATATTTCTAAGGGCTCACCAACTCCTGCCAAAACTAAGATTTTGCAGTAACTGCCCAGGCTGCATCCCACTTGGACTGAAGGTGCTTGTTGTCCACTTCTGAGATCACATTAGCTTATTTAACCAAGAAAATAAATGTAAAAAGGGGGGTGCTCCACATGAAATGCCAAGTGTACAGCGGGTGAAATAAGTATTGAACATGTCACCATTTTTCTCAGTAAATATATTTCTAGAGGTGCTATTGACATGAAATTTTCACCAGATGTCGGTAACAACCCAAGTAATCCATACATACAAAGAAATCAAACCATAGATATCCAGAAATTAAGTTAAGTGTAATAATGTGGAATGGCACAGGGAAAAAGTATTGAACACGTTAAGAAAAAGAGGTGCAAAAAGGCATGGAAAGCCAAGAAACCAGCTGAAATCTCCCAGTAATTACAAAGCAATCCTGCCCCTTGTCAATGCAAAATAATATCAGCTGGTCCAGTCCCAAATGATAAAAAAGTTGTATAAAAAGGTGTCTCTGGTATCACACAAGAAACATCTCATGATGAGTAAAAGTAAAGAGCTCTCTCAAGACCTTCGCAACCTTATTGTTGCAAACCATAATGATGGCATTGGTTACAGAAGGATTTCTAAACTTCTCAATGTTCCAGTGAGTACTGTTGGGGCCATAATCCGGAAGTGGAAAGAACATCATTTCACCATAAATCGACCAAGACCAGGTGCTCCTCGCAAGATTTCTGACAGAGGAGTGAAAAGAATTATCAGAAGAGTTGTCCAAGAGCCAAGGACCACTTGTGGAGAGCTTCAGAAAGACCTGATTTTAGCAGGTACAATTGTTTCAAAGAAAACAATAAGTAATGCACTCAACCGCCATGGCCTGTATGCACGCTCACCACGCAAGACTCCATTGCTGAAGAAAAAGCATGTTGAAGCTCGTTTAAAGTTTGCTGCACAACATTTAGACAAGCCTGTGAAATACTGGGAGAATATAGTCTGGTCAGATGACACCAAAATTGAACTCTTTGGAAGCCATAATACACATCATGTTTGGAGGTCAAATGGCACTGCACATCACCCCAAAAACACCATACCAACAGTGAAGTTTGGAGGTGGGAACATCATGGCGTGGGGCTGTTTTTCAGCATATGGTACTGGCAAACTTCAAATAATTGAAGGAAGGATGAATGGAAAAATGTACAGAGACATTCTTGATAAAAATCTGCTGCCATCTACCAGGAATAGGGGTGGGCGACATGTATCGTTTGCGAAATTATCGTGAATGTTGTTTTGACGATGAGTAATTTTGCAATATCGAGATATAGGCAAAAAAAAAAAAAAAAAAAAAAAAGTTTTTTTTTTTTTTTTTTTTTTTTTTTTCAATCGCCAAAAATCAATAAAGTGCGGCGCCAGTGGTCCTCTGCCCTTACCACGGCGCCACGCCCTGCTTTGAACGCTCTAATTTTTTCAAAGTAAACGCTTCGGACCCCGCGGGACACTCAGCTAAGAGCATCGAGGGGGCGCCGAGAGGCCGGGGCTGGGACAGCGAGAGGCCGGGGCTGGGACAGCGAGAGGCCGGGGCTGGGACAGCGAGAGGCCGGGGCTGGGACAGCGAGAGGCCGGGGCTGGGACAGCGAGAGGCCGGGGCTGGAGCAGCGAGAGGCCGGGGCTGGAGCAGCGAGAGGCTGGGGCTGGAGCAGCGAGAGGCTGGGGCTGGAACAGCGAGAGGCCGGGGCTGGGACAGAGAGAGGCAGGGGCTGGGACAGCGAGAGGCCGGGGCTGGAACAGCGAGAGGCCGGGGCTGGAACAGCGAGAGGCAGGGGCTGGGACAGCGAGAGGCCGGGGCTGGGACAGCGAGAGGCCGGGGCTGGGACAGCGAGAGGCCGGGGCTGGGACAGCGAGAGGCCGGGGCTGGGACAGCGAGAGGCCGGGGCTGGGACAGCGAGAGGCCGGGGCTGGGACAGACGGCAGCTCGCCTCTCGGCGGACCGTCAGCTCGATCCCGAGATCCAACAACAAGCTTTTTAACTGCAGCAACTTTAAGATGCGCTATTGGAGCTGGAATTACCGCGGCTGCTGGCGCCAGACTTGCCCTTCAATTGATCCCTGTTAAAGGATTTAAAGTGTCCTGTATTGTTATTTTTCGTCACTACCGGCTCCCCGAGTCGGGAGTGGGTAATTTGCGCGCCTGCTGCCTTCCTTGGATGTGGTAGCCGTTTCTCAGGCTCCCTCTCCGGAGGGAGAAGTAGCCTGAGAAACGGCTTGAGGTTATCAGTCACCAAAGCGGCCGGGGCACCCCGAGAGGCACCCCGCATGGGTTTTGTGTCTAATAAATGCACGCATCCCCGAAGGTCAGCGCTCGTTTTGCATGTATTAGCTCTAGAATTGCCACAGTTATCCAAGTAACGGTAGAGCGATCAAAGGAACCATAAACTGATTTAATGAGCCATTCGCAGTTTCACTGTACCGGCCGTGTGTGCTTAGACTTGCATGCTTATGTTCATTTTATTGTGATCTTAACGCAAGTTTGAATTTTTTTTTAAATATCGTCAAAATATCTTTATCGTGAAAATCCTAAAAAATATCGAGATATTTTTTTTTGCCCATATCGCCCACCCCTAACCAGGATGATGAAGATGAAACATAGGTGGACATTTCAGCAAGACAATGACCCCAAACACACAGCCAAGGAAACTCTCAATTGGTTTCAGAGAAAGAAAATAAAGCTGCTAGGCTGGCCCAGCCAATCACCTGACTTGAATCCAATAGAAAATCTATGGAAAGAACTAAAGATCAGAGTTCATAGAAGAGGCCCACAAAACCTTCAAGATTTGAAGACTGTTTGTGTGGAAGAATGGGCCAAAATCACACCTGAGCAATGCATACAACTAGTTTCACCATACAGGCGGTGTCTTGAAGCTGTCATTGCCAACAAAGACTTTTGTACAAAGTATTAAATAAATTTCAGTAAGCGTGTTCAATACTTTTTCCCTGTGTCATTTCACTTTATTACAAATACTTAATTTCTGAACTTATTTGTTTTCGTTTCTTTGTATGTATGGATTACTTGGGTTGTTACCGACATCTGATGAAAATTTCATGTCAATAGAACCTCTAGAAATATATTTACTGAGAAAAATGGTGACTTGTTCAATACTTATTTCACCCGCTGTAGGTGGAGCTATGCAATCCTACACACATACCTTGGTCCAACATGTGATGAATTAAGCTACAAAGACATTCCAGTATCACTAAGCAGAAAATGGCCTCTTAACACATTGAATACCGGCGGTGTTTACGGAATTAGGTCGTAGAATCCCAGCGTTCTAAACCATTTTTTGTACAGTCACAGCATATTATGTGATAGGGCCACTGAAACATGTTATGGCTCGTTTGAAAGCTGAGACTTTAAACTCTTTGTGGGTCAAAACTGCGTGTCTCTAGGTGCCGCCATTAGCGAGCTATCCTTAGCTAAACCAAGGCGGGTATCCACCAAAATCAACAACAAACTGAGATATCGGGGCTTTTGTGAAACGTGCGCTCTTTCAGCCTGTCGCACTTTAGATACTTACATATCCGGGTCAGAGGATTTGCGTCGTGTCGCATGTTGCAAAGCTAACCTGTTCATAAGACCGCCTCCTTAGACTTGTCGCGTGTCAGAAGAATGTATAGACTCAGAATCCATTAAAAAAAAACGTAAAAACGTATTTTTACCATTTGGGAGCCAACGCATGGGCAGTAAAAACGTAGTTTTACGTGACTTGGGAGTCAATGTGTTAAATTTGAAGTAATTTAAATAGAAATGTCTGTCTTCGATTCAATGGCACTTTATTAATCCCTGAAGGGAAGTTATATCTATATGGTATACATTACGTAAGGATGTTGTTAGAGATAAAGTTACTGTTTATAGAGAGATAATACTTTTTAAAAAAATGAGCAAACATTTAGAAAGTTGACATCAGCAGTGATAATTGTAGATTTCTTCATAGATCGCCATGAATGGATTAGGTTATTGTTTCTGTAGCTTGGCAACAATTTGACTGATGGGAACACACACAGCTTCAGCAGGTAACACAGGGGAGCTCTCTCAGTAGACAAGGAAGCTAACAGTTCAACATCTGGGGTACAGAGACACTCCCTCTCAGTGACATGTCCAGGACCGCGTCATGTGCTATTAACAAGTATTATAATCTGTCCTTCTTCACCGTTACCTCTCTGTATGTCCATATAGTCTATAACCTGAGTAGAGATGTCGGGGCTGTTCCTGCAGCCTTGTCTCTGAAAATAAACAGTACTGTTGTGACTATTTATCTATGAAAATAATAGAAAAAAAACTTTTGACTTAAAGGTGACCAAACTAAAATTAAACATAACTCATATAGTCACTTGACACACTGTGGGTTTCTGGTTTACGCAGTACAAAAGGTCCAAAATGTCAAAAATATAGTTCATCATGGATTTATTCCAAGTTTGCAGGCAAATCCAAACATGGCGAGCTTCACAGGTTCCCTTCCTGCCTCTCCTGCTCTGATTCCCGCACTTGCTCTTTCTGCCTGCTTGCCTCACCTGTTCACCCACTGATTGACTGACGAATGAGAACTGAGAACTGGTAAAAAACCATGTGACCATCCAAGTGCTTAATGAACTTCCCCATTGCCACAAGTGAAACAAATTGCTACTGTTACCAGCAGACAAAATTCTAGCAGCAGAGCATCCAAACCAACATAGAAAAATGTTTTTAAAAAGAATCTGTTTTCTCATGGCTCTTTAGAAAATCCCAAAAACAAGACACAATATGGCTGTAGCGTCCCATTCACAAACTTTTGCATACATTCAAAACAACAAATGCAGCAAATAAGGCCTTTTTACAAAAAGTATTTACAAAACTTTGAATTGGACATGGCATAATTATTTCCAGTCAGTTAATTCTTCATATCGGATAAATCTAGATTTGCTCTACAACCATTATAACTTGAAATTGTAATAATTTCAGACCAACGGGGGTAAACCTCGATGGGATTTGGGTGAAGTGCTTCTGAAATGTTGAATTCCTGGAGGCTTGTGGAGGGGCGGGGGAGCAGATCTCGATGACTTGATGAATGCGCACTACTCGTGGTTACACTATTGAGGAAGCTACAACTTTGACATATGCAATGTTTTCAAGCATGACGACATCCTCAAATCCAACTGTATATGTTTGAGCCACAATTTTACCAGAATATGAAAGTGAGCATCACAAACTGCCTCAACAAAGATTACAGCCAGATGTCTGTTTGTAAAACATGCCCAATACTAGCAACTCGTGCAACATTACAGATCAGGTCATCTTTCAGTAACTTTATATATTTTTTGTATAGTGCCCTGTTAATAGGTCCAGGTGTGGGAAGAGTGATAAAATGTCAGCTGAGGCAGAAAACATTTGCTCCAAGAAGGATATTTGCTCCAATAAGGTAATGCTAATGACACACTTGGCACTTACCAAGGGGCTGAGCCTGACTTCCAGTGTATCCTTCAACCTTGAATCCCTACGAGAGGATGGTGCAATCTCTGTTATGGCGGTGGAAGCTGTACGAGAGGATGAACGGCGCGTGCTCCTTCCAGGCGAGCGCGATCGGCTGCGACGACGTCCTGGTGAGCGAGAGCGGGAACGAGAGCGAGTCTGGAAGCCGGTGAGACTCTGATGAAAGTTGGAAAGGAGGAAGAAAAGGCTATAAAAACAAGCTCGTTTTTTGGGGGTACCATAAGTGAAAGACTAGATAAGAAAGTGAAAATCCATGAAACTGACTTTAAAAAACACACATACATATACAAATACACACACATACCATTAAACATTCAAAATAAATAAATTAGGGCTGGGCGTTAACTCGTTATTATTGCGTTAACTGGTTAATTATTTAACACAGATAAATATTTTATCGCGCATTAACGCAGATTTTATTATTGTAAAAGTCTGTTCCTCACAGGCTTTTATTTTGTAAAAGTCTGTTGCTGTCTGCTGTGGAACCGGAAAAGAAAGTAATTGGCGTATTCACACAGTTACAGCAAACACCACGAAGCATGGAGTAATAAAATAAAAATAAACTAGCAGGTAACTTCACCGTTACAGGTGCTCTGTGTGAAGCTCACGGAGCTAACCGGCGCTACTTCCTGTTTTACTTGTTTCAACATAAAAGCACGCATTTCAAAATAAATTAAAAAAACCTCCTGCATTTACAGCCAAGTTGAATTGTCTTCTCACCGTAGTAGTTCCAGTCTAAAATATCACTTAAAGAAAAAAACGAGGCTTCTACATAAAAATGCTGATGTTAAAAGTGTGTTTGCACAACAAATGTTATGGCACTTTCATCCATATGGCAGTACATTTAAAATAAAACTAAATGCTAAAAGCTATACACTACTTTTGAATTCATTTTTGGATTTAGCGTACAAATGCGATTAATCGTGATTAATCAGGGAAATCATGTGATTAATTAGATTAAAAATTTTTTAATCGTATTTAAAATAAATACATTTGAAAGAACTGACCATCAAACATTTAAAACTGAAACAGAGGAGGATACAAACAACATCAGTTTCTAAGAGCGCTTTCACACCAGGATAGTTCAGGGAATACCTAAAAATGTCACACCTTAATTTGGTTTGGTTCACTTTCCCGCTGAAATTTTGTAAGAGGACTAAACCACCTGGACAAACACCACTTACAACAGCTGTTTGTTTGGGGCTTTGTTCTGGTCTGTTTAAAGCGGACCAAACGTTTTGGTGTGAAAGTGCCCTTAAGTCTTTCTTCCAGTGGTCCTACCATGACATCTTGCTCCCTGAGCTCGAGCTCTGTACCGTCCTTGTAGATGACAGTGTAGAGTCTACTGGTTGCATCAAAGCCGAGCACCTTGACCTCATAGTACAGGCTACTCCCAGGCCAGCGACCCATCACCTTGTCCCCTTTCTGGTACTTTGGAGTAGGCATCCTCAGAAACCTGGCAAAGAGTAAAGCATAAGAGATAAAGGAGATCTGAAGATAGATTAAAGAGCAGGACGGCAGTTTGGGAAGGAGGAGCAGAGATACAAATGCAGCAGACACTGTTAAACACACCGATGCTATCTTGATTTACAAAATCTACCATGGCAAAGCAACTCCTCCATCACAAGAATTTGTGAAAAAAAATTCAAACAGATCAACAAGAGCTGGCTCTAGAGGTGACTGTGTAGTTCCTTTCAGAAAGAGTGCCTTTACTCAAACCACGTTTTCTGTTCGTGCTTCTCACACTTGGACTCTGACCTCTTTCACCGAACATCTTAAAGCTCGGCTATTGGAGGAACAGCACTGTTGCCACAATCCTGCCTAAACATGTATATTGTGTATATGTGTTTCATGATCCACTAAACTCTTCATTGTTCTTGCTTTTCTTTTTTCTTTTCTGTCCTATTATGTTTTCTCTCTCTGTAATTATTCCCTGTTTCACACTGGCCATGAAGACTTAACTATTCTAATTGTTGTTACCGGTACTGTTGTTTTATTGATTTTACTGTCCTATGTTGTTGACATCATTCTGCCGAAGGGACTAAAGATGGAAATTAGCCATTGGCTATAATCTTGCATATTTACATGTATATGTTCATTAATATGTATTGTCCCTGCTTTAAATAAATAAACTCAAACTCAAACATTGCCAGTTGAAGAAACGAGACGTTAAATAAGCATCTTTCATTGGGCACAAGAAAATTGTGTCTATAATGGTGCAATAAATAATGTAATTATTTATTAATCACTGTAATTACCAGAATGAACTAAACTATTGATCTGTGCTGTGGTTCAATTAAAGCTGCAGTCTGCAGGATTTGTTGTTGTCATACGTAAAGTCCTACTTTTTGGCATTTTAAGAGTTTACATGATCTATCAGAACGCTTGAAGTTGAAAACGGTGACCTCCGTAGTCGCAATGCAAGAAATGCTTATTTTTTAACCGAAAAATAAAAAAATTATTCAACTTCCTGTCCCGCCCCATCAAAACACATGAGAACTCGTGCACGTCTACGTGCACGCCAGATGCGCGTACACGACTCCTCATTCATCAACTCACCTGTCATTTGCAATCATGGAAGACACAGTAAGTAGACTAGCCCGTAATGAAGTTCAATAGTCTAGATAAATAAGCGTGGGGACGAGCCTACCTCGGTGATTGACAGGCAGCAGAGCCCAGCTCATAACCTGATTGGTTACCTTTTACCGGTCCGGTCTGCAATTTTGTAAACAAACCTGCTGGCTTTGGAGGGACCTAGCGGGACATATAGGGGACCTAGAGAACTCGTTTTTTTTTGTATTGGGGTATTTAATGTACTACTTTCAGAATCCCCGGACAGTTCCAGGCATTATGCTTGAAAAAGAGTTGCAGACTGCAGCTTTAAGGGGGCTTACAAGTCTGTAGCCCTGCCTCCTCTTGGCTCAGCTGACCATAACACCTACCTACAAGCCACTTCTTAAAAGGGGTAAAGTAGCCACGAGGAGAGTGGAGATGTGGGCAGAAAATGCTATAGATGAGCTTAAAGGGGAAGTTCTTTTTTGTTTTTTAAACCTGGACCTTATTTCTGGCATAAAATACGTTCATCTACTCGTCAGTAACATCAGTAACGGGGCAGAGACAATACAGCCTCTATCTTCTAAATAAGATAGAAGGGTTATCTTCTATGTGAAGATAGCCGCCTGTTACCGTTGTGAACGTATTTTATGCTAGACATAAGGTCCAGGTTAAAAAAAAAAAAAAAAAGAACGAACTTCCCCTTTAAAGGAGCCTTGGAATGCACAGATTGGGATGTTTTTAGTGAAGGTGCGGATCTGGATGGGAGAGTTGAGGTGATCTCATCCTATATTCTTTATCTGAAAGATTCAATCATCCCAAAAAACATGTTAGGCTCTTTCCCAATAGTAAACCCTGGTTAGACAAGGCAGTGAGATGCACATTGCTCAAGAAACAGCATGCTTTTTTATATGGCAATGATAAGGAGAAAGCAGAGGCAAAAGAGAGAGGCCAAACTAGAGATTAAGAGGGACAAATTATTAAAAAAAGAAAAAAGAAAAGAAGACAAATTTCATAGCATAGTCTAAAATCAGTATGGGAGGGCATGAAAGTCATTACAAATCAGAACAATAAGGGAGATATAAGGATTCACATGGATGGTTTTCAGTCTCATCTAGAGCTTGCAAATGCCCTGAATGATTTCTATCTGCGTTTTAATGATGAGTTTGATTTTACAAACGTACATAATATGTTTGGCCTTTTGAGCAATGTATGGCCTCAGCCAAGTATAAATGTACACTCACCAAGATCTATATTTTTCAAATGCAACATTAGAAACAGCCCTGGGCCTGACAGGATCACTGGCAAACTTCTGTAAGTCTGTGCAGATCAATTGTGAAATGTTTTTACAGATATATTTCATTCGTCTCCCCCAGCCCGAGATGGAGTGAATGAGCTGATCTGCAGCGGCGCCATCGATAACATCATCCAACTAACGCATGTGTAGAAAGCCCCCGATAACAACAACACTGCAGCTAGGGCTGGGCGATATATCGATATTTAAGATATATCGATAGATTTTTAAATAAGATATGGAATTAGACCATATCGCATATATCGATATAGTTCAAATTTGCGCTGTAATACTTGCTTCAGGCAAGCCGTTGATCAGAGCTCTCTGCACTGACTGCTTCCCTCGCTCCGGCTCCGCCCCTCCTCTTTCATGCACAGAGGGGGGAGGGGGAGGAACACTCCGGCACTCTTAAACAAACATGGAGAAGGCAACAACACCTGCGGAGCGTACGGAGGAGAGCCCCTTGGTTGGGAAAAGAAAAAGCAGTGGCTCAATCATTTGGAGATGGTTCGGATACAAATTGTCAGACGAGCAACAAAACCAAGCTATATGTAGGGAGTGCCATAAGCACATTGCAGCCAGTGCTGGAAGCACTACGAATCTTTTTTATCACTTAAAAACGTGGCACAAAGTGCAATATGAAGAGTGTGTGAAACTGCGCGCTGCAGCAGCCACAGGCACAAGCACAAGCCGTCCCCAACCTGACAAAGCTCACTGCAAGCCTCATTTTCCCGCTGTGTGCCGTATGAGAAGAAAAGCGACAAGTGTCCTTTCACATTGCCAAAGACATGGTCCCTGTTGCAACAGTGGAACAGGTCGGGTTCAAAGAGCTAATTAAAAAGCTGGGCCAGAGATACGAGCTTCCCAGTCGCAACTATTTTGCACGAGAAGCACCGCCGCAAATGTATAGAGAAGTCAGACAGAACGTTGCGGGCCGGCTCGCTAACGTCACCCATTTTGCGTTGACCAGCGATATGTGGTCAAGCAGAACCTGTGCGAACCTTATATGAGCGTGACAGTTCACTTCATGCAAGACTGGGAGATGAAAACAGCTTGGCAACTGGTTGAGACTGTTCAGATAAGCTATTAAGTTAACAAAAAGAAACAGGTAATCAAGCTGATGTTTAAAAACGTTTTTCTTAAACTGAGCACTTTATTTTGTTATCTCTTTATATATAAATGCTGCCCTCAGAAAAAGATTTACCTGTTTTATTTTATAGGCTAATTTTATTTAAGAAATTTTTTTAATTTAAATGTGCACCTTACGGAGCTTTGTTATACAGGGTTTACATTTTATAGTGAGTTTAATAAAAGTACTCGTATTTGGCTTTGACTTTGACTGAGCATTTCATTTCACAGCTGTCACTTTGCGGAAAAAAATATCGGGATATATATCGTATATCGATATTCAACCTAAATATATCGAGATATGACTTTTGGTCCATATCGCCCAGCCCTAACTGCAGCTCTTAAGTATTGGTGAAATAAAGACAGATAATGCCTTATTTAGAGGCTGTATTGTCTCTCCCGTTATATGGATATACGCGGATCTCGAGAGATCTAAATATCTTCCGAAGGACGCCGACTTTCACTAAATTGTTATCGGTGAGTAGATGAACGTATTTTATGCCAGAAATAAGGTCCAGGTTTAAAAAAACAAAAATTCCCCTTTAAGTTTGCAGACGATACGGTTTTAATTAGTCTGCTACAGGATGGAGAGGTTCATCATGGGCCAGTGGTAGATTACTTTGTGGAGTGGTGTGACAACCACTTCCTCAAATTAAACATCAGCTAATCCACAGACATGGCCACTGACTTCCGGAAAACCTCCTATGCAGCTGCCCCAACAATAATTAAGGGCTCTCTAGTGGAGAGTGTGAACTGTTACAAGTACTTGGGAACAGTTTTGGACAGGAATATTCAAATTTGATCTGAACACAACTGCAATCTGCAAGAAAGGCCTGCAGAGACTACTTTTTGAGGAGACTGGGGGCTTTTAATGGAGACAAAACATTGATGGTTCTATTTCATAGGTCATTCATCGAGTCTATTTGAACTTTTTGCCTTGTCTGCTGGTATGGTAATCTCCCAGTGCAAAACAAAAATAGCATGTCCTGTATTGTAAACGCAACCAGTAAGTTCACTGGCATTAAACAAATAGCTCTGTCACAAATATGGGGCAGACAGTTGGTGAGTAAGACGAGGTCCAATTTAACGTGCAATGACCATCCTCTATTGGAGGAATTTGTTCCTCTTCCATCTGGTCAAAAAGTGCAACAGATACAAATTTTCCTTTGTCCCTCGTGCAATCAACGGACTTAACCAATAACTAAATCATTCATGACACTTTAAGCTGCACTGGAATGTATTTATTAGATTTATTTTTTATATTTATCATTCCATTGTTGTCACATTTTAACAGACTACACAGACAAATTTCTTAGTGCAAGTGTGGCTGAGGTTGGTTAGTTTGTCTCTAAACACTCTTGTGTTTCATGTCTGTGTTGAGTCTTGTTTTTTTATTTTTGTATCTTGCGTTGTTTATGTCTTGTTAACCACTGATGTGAACCAAATTTAACCCTGTGGGACAATAAATGTTTGAACTTGAGCTTAAGCTTGCTCTGACTTGGCTACGCTTGGAAAACTTGTTGTGAAATTCTCAGAAACAAAGATCATCCCTGTCAGGAGTGTTAAAGCAAAAGAAAATGAGAGAGGTACATAAAGAATTGCCATGTAAGGATGTGTTTAAAGCCTCAATAACATTGAGCAGAGATGATGGGCACCATCTCGGTATATAAGTGAATGATCTAAGGATATTCTGAGAAGCTCAGACCTCACCTTGTTTCTTCTCGTTTTCTCCACAATGGGACAACACACCTCTGTGTTGCCAATCCTGTACTGTGGAAGCTGAATCAAATAACTGCTTCAGATTCCCTTGATCGAGCAAGCTAAGAATGCAAAGTAGGACCGCACACTAATCTGGCATGGGGTAGGCCTATAGTGGTCTGGTATGACATGAACTTTGCGTTTTTTTACTATGTTAACTGTTCAGTTTGTCAATGTTTGTAATTATCTATCTTTGCAGCTCCAGATACTCTCCTGAGGAAATATCAAAATTTTTTGAACAAATGATTTAGTATGGAATAACTGTGTTAAATACCAACTTACTGTAATCAAACATCTGCTCTGGTCATAGAAAGTGATTAAACAAGTTTTTTTTCCAGTTCTTGATATAATAAGTTGAGTATTAATTTTATTTCCATTTATGTAGGTCTTCATGCACATCCCTAGTTTAAACAGTATCAATGTTTAATGACCAGAGCAAACAATGCATTTATATGTTTAACAATTTCAACATGTATTGAATGGACCGTTAACTTATAACTGCTAACATGTTAGAATGCCAAAATGCTATCATAGAGCACACTGTTGTACACAATGAGAATAAGCTTTGTAATGTCAGCATTATGGAACAGTGGGGCTCAGTGTCTAGAAAACCACCATACTACGGCAGAACTGCTGACCCTGGTGTCCCTGGTAGGTTTACCCAAAGCTGAGTGTGTGTGTGAGTGTTAAAAGACATGTTCTATTCAAGTCACAGCCAACCAGGCAAAGAATTTCACGCCAGCCACTGTGTACAGATAAAAGAAACTAAGCTGAACTGTTAGCCACCAGGTCTGTCCCATGAACAAATGTGACTTCTCTGCAATCCTGCTGAAACCAGTGCGTGTTATTCAACCAATTCTGTATATCATTGTAAATATTCAAGTTCAACAAATCATAGACATTTGTGCTGCACAGAGCTCAATTTTAAAAAAGAAAACATTTTTTACAAAATTTACTTAATTTTACAAAATCCAATTTTTCCCCCCCTTACTGACAACACCTTGCTACCGTCAGAACCAGACCATCACACTGGACACATTCCAATTAGCAACAACAGGTTTAAGAAATGATGCTTTAATAAGCACATTCAGCTGCTGGAGGAAAGCAAGCAGTGACTTCCAAGATTTCACATCCAAGACAACAGCTTTGGCTTCACCAAGGCATATTCGAGTTTTGACCTTCAGTTCTGTCTGATGGTAAAGTTTGCTACACACCCTAATGACAGCCTCCTGTAAGGAGCCATGCTTATTAACATTCCAGTGGTGAACATTGAGCTGCCTCAGTAAATGACAGCTAGCTGGTAGAGGCTGCTTTGAGGTGGCTATGTGTAGTTCAGATTGCACATTTCTTATTCTTAGTTATTTATCTTATACACAATTATGCTTTGGCTTTTTTCAAAGAAACTCTTTAAGCTAAACAACACAATGAGAGTTGACTATCGACTACTAAAACGCTGTCATGCTATCAAACCTGATCTGGATCTCAATAACCTCATGTAAACCGTGACAATCTCAAAACAAGACTGGGGTTAGTGATTAAAAGAAAATGCTCAAACGGGATAGGAGTCTTAAATTTCCAGTCAGCCTCCAGGCACATGCAACATATTAGCAGAGCCAATCAAAGGCAGAACGGAGATGGTTCTTCACCTCTGGCTCTGCCTTGGAGATTGGACTTCTGGAGTGATGCAGCACATGCAACACATATTAAAATGTGTAGACAAACACAAGCTAGTGCAAAAAGTCCTACTGCCCAAGCATCAGAGGCAGCATCAAACTCAGAGTCAGAGCCAATATAAAACAAAAAGGTCAAAATAAATGCATTTTAAAAAGACATCCCAGTTTCGATGGCTAAGGTATGAATTAAAAAAAAGAGACAATGGAGATGTACTGCATCTGAATTTTGAGTTAAAAAGTTGAAAATGCCTTTCAAAGAAACATTACATTACGGTCATTTTGCAGACCCTTTTATCCAAAGTGAAACTGTCACATCCTCTTCTGTGACAGTTGTCTAACCAACAAAGTGGCCTGCATTCCAGCAGCCTTTCAGCATCAGGCTGTGGTAAACCAAGGCAGTAAGGAGTGAGATATTATAATACAATTCATCGTTTGCTTATGTAGCCAAAGAAGAGATTACTTTCAATAGGTTTAAGTCACAAAGCTTAGATTTAGAACTAATATGGATTAAAAAGCCACCATGCGAGTATATAAAATTAAATTCTACCTGAAAATTTATTCCTGTCCTGAGTATGGGAGATGACAAAATAGTAATCTTGAAAATGTATTAATGTGGTGTTAAAGAAACCATGAAGTATTTGGGTGCACCAAATTTTGTGGGAGTGACCTAAAACAAAAAGGTAGGTGTGCCAGGGAAACCAATACAAAAACATCAGTGAGGAGCTCTGAGCCCTTATTCACCTGGGATTGATCCAATTCTCTGAAAAATGAATATCCACAAGGAAGACATCAGAACTCAGTGCTGAATCCCGAAGATTAGAGTTTCCTATTTGATCTCAGTCTTTAATACTGTAACATGGGAGGTGTTTTGAATAAAAGCCAGATGGAAAAACCAACACAAAATTCTTTGTTCTGAAAACTGCAACTGAGCTCCAACTGGTGTGCAGCCCCTTTTCCAATGTAACAAGCCAATCAAGATGTAAACTCCCACCTAGGAAGGTAGCAAGTTCCTTTGGGCCACAACAGAAATAATAATAATAAATGTATCTATATAGCACCTTTCATACATAAAATGTAGCTCAAAGTGCTTTACAAATAAGATCAATATACAAAGTAAATAAAGTAAAACAACCACAAGAACAACAAAATAGAGCACAATAGAGAAACAACAAATGCAATATACAAATAGTAATAATAATAATAACTAGTAGAAGGCGGGGGTGTATAGATGTGTTTTTAGCTGCTTTTTAAAGTTTGTAATATCTGTTGACTGACTAATCTGGAAACTGGTAGAGAGTTTCCAGATTTTTGGTGCATAAAAACAGAAAGCAGCTTCACCCGTCTTTTTATATTTCATCCTAGGAACACTTAATAAAGTAGCACCTGATGATCTTAGAGCTCGATTTGGAACACATTCTGTGAGTTAGTTCTGAAATGTACGGAGGTGCTAATCTATTCAGAGATTTTAAAAACCAGTAAGGGAATTTTAAAATCTATTCTAAAAGACACAGGGAGCCAGTGGTAGTGAAGCCAGAACAGGTGTGATGAGTTCTCTCTTTTTAGTGCGGGTTCGGATTCTAGCAGCAGCATTCTGAACCAGCTGTAATCTGTCAGTAGTAGATAAGTACTTAAGTGTCGTGAAATATTGTGTTAAAAATTTGTACAGTACCATGATAGTTTACAACATTCTTATTATCAGAAATAGGTGTAGCTCTAAGAGCATTTAACAAACAACGTTTGATGATAACTTCGCATCAAAGACAAATCAACGTCATTTGATTTGCATTTATATCTCGTGTCACTTAGTTATTGTGAGATACAACAACTGTAGACACCACTTTCATCACGACACTTACTTTCCCTGACCAGTTCTGCCTCAAAGTTTGAAACGTGGGTAGTTTATGGAAGTTTTTCTGTGCCATCAGAGTTTGAATACGAATTTTTACAGCATCAAAATCAGACTTTGAATTTGAAAAACCAACCTTGGGAAAAAAAAAAAAATTCAGTGGAAAAAAATTCAACTTCCAAAAATTCAGTGGAAAAAGAACCAGACTTAACATCCGGTTAAATATGGAGAAGCAAATTTTCCCGAATTTTTTTCCACTGTTGGTTTTTCAAATTCAAAGTCTGATTTTGATGCTGTAAAAATTCGATATTAGAAATTCGTATTCAAACTCTGATGGCACAGAAAAACTTCCATAGTAGTTGTTTCGCACCGGATTCTTGAATAATATGCTACTTATGCTACAGTTTAAATGTAGTTTATACGAACAGTTTCTTCAACGAAATTACGCCTCACGGTGGCTTTTCTAACCTTCAGATAGTTTCGATGTAGTCAACAAGCGACAAAAAGAAAAGGGGGGAAAACGTCATGCGTTCAAATACTGATGGACAACAAACCGAATCCTCCTCTAAAGAAAACATCCGTGCGAAGTGCGCACGTCTAAATAAGTTTGACAACACAATGACTCAATTCGTTTCATTCAAGCGTAGGATTTTAACACAAGTGATCTGCAGGTAACTGAAAATCTGACCCGAATTTAAGAATTACAATCAGTTTGAATCTGCCTTTTACATTGCAGACAGACACCGTCTAATTTCTGTACATCATGAGGTTCCGTATGTTAATCTAAATGTTGACAGAGTGCCCGTTTACAAAGGTGTAGTTAACTTCAAAATAAACCTAACCCAAACTGTCAAAGAAATAAATAAATCAACGACACTTTCAGCATCGAAATAAAACGATTGCTCCCACACCGGTAAATTACAAATTACAGCAGCAGTTATACTTGTACATAGAGATAAAAATTCCAGACATTAGTCTCGACCCAGGGCGCCGTTAGAGCAAGCTGGAGTTAGCCACGGCTAAGCCCCAATGCTCCAACAAAGAGAAACGCAAACCGCTTTGCTATTAGCAACACAAGCATATGTAACGAGGACATGCACTTACCTTACGGTGCACAAATATTTTAAATAAGTAATGAAGATTGGGAAAACAAATCTCACGAGAAAAAAAAACGACGTAGTATTAAATCAAACCTTTTTTTTTTTAAAGAACTTTGCTAACGTTTGACGTCAACGTCAATCTCCCTCCCTCTACGGCTGAAACCCTCCAGTACCGAGGAAGGCGCGAAGACTTCCCATTGGGTGGCTCAGCGATCATTTGAAATGATTCTGTGCTCTTATTGGTTGATAGTGGATTTTAAATGCGTTTGGATTGGTTTTGAGAAAGTCACGACTGCTTTGTTTTCTGGTGTCAAATTACCGTCAGACAACGTCGTGTAATTTAAAGAAACCTCTATCCGACTGTAGAAACATGTAGTAAAATAGAAGCGTGATGAGTTAAAGCAAAAAATACAACCATTGAACATGTTTTTTGTATGATTTTATTTGTTTCTCTTTATATTCTTTTATGTATTTTAATGCTTCTTCCACTCCCTGCTGCAATGCTTTTATTTTATGTAAAGCACTTTGAATTGTTTGTACATGAAATGTGCTATACAAATAAATTTTATTTTATTTTATTTTATTTCTTATATCCTCATTTGTAAGTGGCTTTGGATAAAAGCATCTGCCAAATGCATAAACATAAACATCTCTTTGGAAAGGGACCCTGTGAGCAGCGTGTAACTGCACCGAAGCTCTACCAACTGATCTAGAAAAGAAATTTGAGGCCATAACTTGTGCATAATGTGTCTTATTTGAATGAGGGACACCCCTGTGTTCTCCCACCCATTGCTTACGAATGAAAAAGAAAATAGGTTTTGAAAATTCAACCTGTCCAATCAAACTACTGCATCAATGCTTTTCAGCTTCCTCGTCTTTTTTTTGCAGTTGTTTTCCTGCATCAGACATTCTGTGGCTGCAAGTAAAACGAAACCTCAAATGAACTCTAGATGCGCTGCACGAGCCCTCTCTCTTGCACCCACAGGAAGTGTCGCTGAGTTTTTGTGGTGATGTTGCAATGGAACACTAACAGCCAATAAAGTGAGCTAAGTTTTTATTTAGTTTTGTTTATTCATCGTAGCCATAGGTAACATCTA
Organism: Odontesthes bonariensis; assembly: GCF_027942865.1. NCBI lineage: Eukaryota > Metazoa > Chordata > Actinopteri > Atheriniformes > Atherinopsidae > Odontesthes > Odontesthes bonariensis. The sequence continues at coordinate 26,782,069 of NC_134529.1, read as the reverse complement.
CAAATAAGAAGTATAGGCATATTTGAGGCAGCTGTAGCTTTTGAAAATGTCACCAAGTTTTGCAAAATTCTTCATAACAGTTTGATATGGACAAAATCTAATCAAATGTACAGAGAATTTAGGGGGCTATTCTTTCTTTCACAAGGACATTATTTATTGTAATTTATATCACAAATCAAAACAGTTACTAATGTGCATTTAAAAGATTGATCACATTCCTTTTAAACCAAAAAAAAAATCAACTTGGGAAAACTCATCACTTTGTTCATCATCTGTCCTTTACCCTTCATTTTTATGTATTTTTTTTATCTCCAGCCTTGAACAGTGGAATTACTTTTGCCATTTTCATTTTATCTGGGAAGCAACCCAATTAAAAAGATCAATTACAGATGTAAGTTAGAGGCACTACAATGGCCGAGGTTACTTCCTTAACTATAGACACATAAATCCCATTCCGTTCGGTAGATTTTTTGTTTTAAAATTTTTTAACAAGTTCAATCATCTGTTTCTCATCAACTTTTTTCAGGAAAATTGTTGCAGGATTTCTAGCACCATACCATTGCTCCGCACTGCCTTCTTCTGGCGGTATTATTTCCCCTGCCAGTTTGGGGCCCACTGATACAAAGAATTTATTAAAACCCTCTGCCACTTCATTCATGTCACCGACAACTTTTCCATTGTCAATAAAATGATTGGGGTGCTGGTAGATTTATTAGAGATGATTTTATTTAGTATTTCACGTTATTTATTCATTTCTAATTTATTATCAAAATGCTCCTTTTTATTTTTTCTAATGATATCTGTTCATTTGTTTTTGTATCTTTTATATTTGATTTCTTTGTCTTTACATCTGTATTTAATAAATTCTCTTTGTCTTGCATGCATTCAGTATACCCCTGGTAAGCCGTGGCTTTTCACTGCTCTTGTTTTTCCTTTTGCTTTGCACGACTGAGAAGCTTTTATTGTACAGTACTAGGAAGAAGCCAAGAAATATTTCATAAGCAGTATTTACATCCTGGGCCTGTAAGACATTACATTCTCATTCTTCTTTGTCGGATTTTGCTCTCCTCCATTAATTTACGGTTACAGTCGTATATAGCTAAGACTGGCGAATGGTCAGAAATGTCCTTCACCAGAAGCCTGCTTACTATTTTATTCTCCATATTATTAGTAAATATGTTGTCTATGATTGTAGCTGAATGGGAAGTAATTCTCCTTGGTTTTGTGATTGTGGGATATAGGCTCATCGCGTACATGGTTTCAGTGAAATCGTTCATCACTGCTCGCTTGTTTGGAGTTAACAGGTCTACATTAAAATCACCACATATGAACATGACCGTTAGCTCAATCTTTGCGTACATTTTTTTTCTATCCACTTCTTGAACATGGTTATATTGTAACTCGGGGCCCGGTAAATACAGCCACTGTCAATCTGTCCAGTACACTGTACTTTAATCTTCTGTCTACATACAATGCTGTTCCCCCTCCTGCTTTTTCTACTCTGTTTGTGTGGTTCAACTCATATCCTGGAATTTCATAGTCCTCACATCTACCATCCCCAATCCAACTTTCAGAAATAGCAATAACACTAAAAGGCCTATCAAAGTCTGTTAGGTAACCAACTGTGTCCTGGAAGTTTTTGTTCAAGCTACACCTATTAAAGTGAATTATTGAAATACTGTGCTCTACTTTAATGCTATTGTTAAATTGGTCAACTGTAACGAATTTGCGGTCGTCTAAGTTGTTAAAAAAAATGAATTCCTGGATCTATATCATGATTTCTACTCATAGATGATTTAGTAAACGTTTCATAGGAATACCTTGTAGGGCCTCATCTTCCTTAAAACTTTCCTAGATCTTCTATGCTTCTCACTAGCATCACTTTGGCAGCCACATTTGGGAAAGAAACAAGCAAGGGACTGAGAGGCTGATCGTTAATGTGAAGTAAAAATAAGTAACTTTTGAGATAGCCAAAAATTAAGCTTCTTTTTTATTGAAAAGTTTGGGTTAGCCTATGTAGAAACATAGCCAAGTAAAATATAAAAACCTTCTTTATGGCTATGATCATTCATACTCAAACAACTTCATGTCTTCTATTGCAGCTTTTATTTCACAAGCTCAAACAAAACAATATGGTAACATTAACGAAAAGATTGATTAACTTGAGAATAGTGCGGGACAATGGAGATGATAAATTAAGTCAGTGATAATGCCCGACGAGGTGTCCATTATCAGAAATGAATGGATTACGCGGCATTATCCCCGACTTAACCTACACCCTCCAGCCAATCAGAATCGAGTATTCACCCAGACCATGGTAAAATTAAAGTTACTGCAGCCAGAGACATATTATTGGGTTTGCAGACAAAGAAAAATGTTTCCACCATTTACATGGAGCAGAATTCCCTGCAGGGTGACAAAAAAGTTGATTTCACTCTCATTTAAAGAAAGCTAAGCCGCTAAACATAAACATCGTGACGCCGACAATTAAATGACATGAACATGAGGTAACACAGAACACTACAGCCATCTGGACTTTCAAACATCGCTTTGGGTTTGAAAAATAGTCTCGTCATTCAGAAAATCATCCATGAACCTTTACAGACCACAAGTGTCAAAGTGTGATTGTACCATTGATATGAAGGAAAAACAGCTCCACAAATGGGAGTTCCTTAATCACATTATCATCAAACAATCATAGTGCAAAGGTATTTTCTTGATGGTGAACAGTACCAAGATAATCAAACTCTCCATGATTGTGTGTATAAGGAATACAAATTAAATAATTAACTGCAAGTGATTTTAATCATCCCAATACTCGAAATCTCTGACATATTAGAAGCAACTCTGATGTTTTTTTAGACCACTTGAAAGAAATGATAAAAAAAAATTAAGAAAGGCAACATTGTTGACAGTGATGGTTTGTTGGGAGACACACTGCCTCGGTTGAGTGTTTCTGTTTAGAAAAATGGACAACAGTCGGAGTGTAAAAGGAACCCGAACGATGAACTCCTCCACACTCAATCTAAAAGATTATAGCATAATTCCACTTTGAGTGAGACTGTAAGGACCGTTGTTCATTTCATTGTATTTTTTCAGGAAAGTCTCAAGAAAATGGTAAAAAGGGGGCGAGTGTTTGTATGTGAAGCCCTTAGACAGTTTTGTAGAATGACATCCCGCAGGGGTGTTAACAGCAACAGCCAGCTGCTTAAGGAAAAAGAACATGCACACAAAGTTTCCAAGATATCACGATACCTTGATTATGATGATATGATAATAATTAATTGGCTAATTCTCATACTAAGCACTTAAATGTGTAAGTAGCTGCTTTTATGCATTAAATGGCATTTTCCAAGAATATGCATCAATGAGAGCAGTATGAAGTTTTAGATTACTCTTTCCAAATTTTTGAAAATGGACCCTGATGATGTCATGATAAGGTCATTAGGGTCAGCTCAGGCTGACTTTATAGACTACACATTTGTAACGTAAATGTGGCTCAACAGTAGAAGCATTTAGTTGAACAGTTAATCACATATAAAGCATGGACCCTAAAGACTGACAGTAAACTGTGGCCATGGTATACAGTGTTAGTGTTCTTTGAAGTCCCCATGAAATAAAATCTGATGCTTAAAAAGTTTGTAATAGGATCTACCGAGCGCTATTCATCACTTATATCATCATACTAACGGAAACGTTGCTGTCACTGAAGGAGAGGCTCTGTTCCTGGCACATCGTCAGCTGTGGGTTTCCATACATATCATCCACCATGAGATTATTCTGGTTGCAGTGTACATCTTACCCCCGGCTACTTCCTATGCTGCATGTGATGTTATCAACCTCATTCACGTCAAGTGATTGTTCAGTTACAGTTACAACATTCCTAGAAATGTAACCATGTATCCCCCTGTGCTACACTTTCAACTTTCTAATATTTATAAAGAGCTCCAACAGAGAAAATAACATGTTGGCTTTTTTTTCTAAGGGATGCATACAGCTCAATCTGCGAATCCTTCATTAGGAAACTCAGACCATACCATCCTGTACTCCTCAACCTCCATCTACACGTTTATTGTTCCGAGGCAACCTGTGATAAAAAAAAAAAATTGAGAACATGTCTTAGGAAGCTAAATACATTCTGAGGGGTGCTTTGAGGCCACAGGCTGGAATGCATTGTGAGCCACACGGAGACAACATCAATGTATGACTGAATGTGTCATCGGCTTATCTTCCCAACAAGGACAGTGAGGTGCTTCCCCAATAATAAGCCCTGGATTTACTAGTCTCCTGAAAAAGCTGCTGAACATGAGAAAGAAGGCATTGAGGGAAGGAGACAGTTAGTTATTGAGGAGCGTACAGAAACAATAAAAGCAATGAGCCAAATAGTAATGGCAAAATGCCACAAATGGACTTAACTGTTACTTTAACCAGTGACCTCAGAGTCAAAGCTTCGACATTTAGTTATCCATCTCTCAGCTTTTATCATATCACTCTCAAGTTTATTGTACTTTGAGCTTCCAGTGAAACAAGTACAGCACTTTGCAAGAACCGGTAACAAATGTGTTTTTCTAATAGAGTGACAGTTCACTTGTCTTTTTTAAAGAGCACAGGGGGAAAATAAAACTATCTCGAATCTTCAAAATAGTTTCTCATGCAGTATGTCTGACAGCAGCAGGAAGAAAGGACAAAAACACAAAAAACCCCGCAAATATCAGTGGGCAGTGGTGAAAGAGTAAATGGCACATCCGTGTCCTTGGTATGCATCCATTCCATTACACATTTGGGCTCTTTGTTGCACCTCTTATATATGATGAAAATAAAATAGAGAGTATTGTGGTTTAGAAATGCATTTTGAAGAAATCTTACAGTGTTCCTGTTTTTCTTCCACATCAGCCTCGATTTTCTCAGAAGATCTGCCACACAGCGTACACATTCCAACACTATACAACAGGAGGGCAAAAAGGATCAGACAAACGCTGCCAAACATTTGTGGTGGCATTAGAAATTAGGAGAGGGCAAGTGGGCCTTTAAATAAATGCTACACTTATTGCTTGTAAATGTGACAGACTTGTGACCCTCACTGTATAAAGAAAAACACTACATGCTGTCAACTGAGCACCAAAATATGACAAACATGACGTACCGAGAGCGAAGGGTGAAAGAAGGTTTTCAAACAAAAAATAAGAAGAAAGAGATCTGCATGTGTGTCTGTGGTTAATCAGCACAAGAAAATTGTGAAAATTTCGTAGAGCGCTACAATGACATCCTTCTGAAAAACAGCTACTCTCAGCGTCTCATTCGCCCGACTTCCCAAAGAATTAACTGGAAACATCTCATTTCTGAGGGAAGATAATTATTCCTCCTGTTAACAGACTGCATTATCAAACTACTTTATGTGGCCATAGATCTACAGTCAAGCAGACATAGTTGATCGCTACTTTCTTTCTAAATAAGTTTGTCTTTTTATTCATATACAGGTTAAAATGGTATTTAAGGAAGACGAGCTTAACAGTGTCCTACAGTGGTGGACTCCAGTCGGGACTCAAGTCTCTCATACTCGCTAACATGCACAGAAATATCTCCACACACACATTACCAGTATGACATCATTAGAACAAGTTGTTATTTTCCATCCCCAAGTTTTTCCTCTCTCCAAGCGCTCTTAATAAAATGCTTAATAGTAAATTACAAGAGTTGTGATTCTCAGCATCAACACTTTTCACTCATGGTTAATGAGATATCAGTGAAGAGTTCTGTATTATTTTTTTTTCTTTCTTATTGTTGGTCAAACAGAGACAAACAAAAAAAGATTTTCGAGCAGACAATGTATTGTCCTCGAGAATGACGTGCTTCAAGAAGGGAACTGGAGGAATGGAAGGGGTAAGTGGGAACATAAAGCTTTTCAAAATGGATTCTGTGAATTCCAGCCTTCCAGCATCACCCTGTCCACCACTGTTCTGTCTGACACTGCTTTGCCCTAAATACTGTCCTCTCTGCGTCATAATACGACTGTTGTCAAAGGCATCGTCTCCGTCGTTTTGTTGTTTCTTTACTCTGCTGTCTTCTTAAATGGACTCTGGTTGTCTGTCTGGTCACACGGACGTTGATGCTGTGAAAACGGAGTCTGGATCCTCTATGCTTTGCTGGACTTGCCCAGCTCCTCCCTGATTGCTGCAGAGACAAAGAACATAAGCACAATAGTATGATAATAGCATTATTCTGCATCACTCTTGGAAAAACCTCGGGTTTATACTACAAAACTGGAAAGTTGGCTTAGTGAGGAAACTTGAAATTGAATTAAGGGTTTTCACAAAGATGGGCCACTTCTTATTGGGATGTATAAGAAAGGAACTGATCACAAAATCTCTTTTTAAAACTTAAAGAACATCTGAACCATTTAGCTTATACTGACAAGCACCCTTATCAGAGATATCTCTGTAAAATGCTCTCTTAACCCATAAGGACCCATGGTGACACAGGTGTCACAGATAGATAGATAGATAGATAGATAGATAGATAGATAGATAGATAGATAGATAGATAGATAGATAGATAGATAGATAGATAGATAGATAGATAGATAGATAGATAGATAGATAGATAGATAGATAGATAGATAGATAGATAGATAGATAGATTGATAGATAGATAGATAGATAGATAGATAGATTGATAGATAGATAGATAGATAGATAGATAGATAGATAGATACTTTATTTATCCCAATTTGGGAAATTGTTTTGCTGCAGCATACAGTAAAAGATATGAAAACAATTAAAGTAAAAACAAGCAAATAAAATAAAATAAAATAAAAATAGTGAATAAACATTCACTATGTACAATTTTTTTTTTTTTTGCAACACAACATTAGAGATCTTTGACACTTGGTGGTGGTGTTTAGAAATGAGATCTAAAGCCTCGTTTCCACTATGCAGTCCGGTACGGGTCGGGTCGCTTTGGGGTCAGCTTGCGTTCCCACTGTACAAAGGGGACCCTCAGGGGTGGGCGGAGTGTGTGCCGAAGCGTAAATAACAAATAACAGCAAATAAAAAATAACATCCATAATTTGGAACCACCTTCAAGCTTCTTCAGCTTAATGCCACACTGGCTCACGGCCCGGTTGAAACCACTCTCTGCCATTTTTGCGGCAATCAGCTGGAAAACGTTTTCGTTTGGCACAGCACCATCGAGCTCCCGCTGCACAGCCTCCTCACCAACACCGGAGAGCAGACCCTGGAACCGGTCCCGTGTGCTAGGTACCCCAAGCAGAAGGGTTATAAAAATGGTAACGGGTTCCATGGGACCGGTGCGCTTTGGTGGTAGTGGAAACACTGAAATAAGCGAACCGCTCTGAACCAACCCGTACTGCACGGACTGCATAGTGGAAACACGGCTTATGTGGTCCATTTGGAGAGATGTGACGACAACATGGCTGGTTTTAATGATAATTACCATCAATAAGCTCTTCTTTTAGTTTTAATAGCTCCTTCCTCATTTCATCAAGAATATCCTGGAAAAGAAACAACACAAAATCAAATTTCCAAACACATAAAAAGTGTCAGCAGAGTTGAGAGTACTTTGAGTTCCCCGTGGCCAGTTACATGAGCTTAAGAGATGGGGGTTAGTTAGGTAGAGGCCCTTCCAATTAGTTTAAGAAGAGTCATTGTTTGCTAAACAGCAAATTGCTGCACAAGGAATTCCCATTAGACTAGGCCCAAAGACTGACTTAATGACACTAAGAGATAAAGAAACTATCAAAAGGAGTATGAGGGTACATTAGAACTATGGGCCACAAGTTTTATTCCTGATCCTGTGCCTCCAAAACACACAAAATGAGAAAATAACCATAGCAGTGAGTGCTGCAAGAGATTTTGCTGGTTGTCATCTGTCTCCCGGTCGTACCGACGCAACCAGCTGCATTGTAAGATAGGCAGGACTCTGCAAGACTACTTATCTAACTACCTCATTCACAGATGTCAGAGGGAGGATCTGCTTGCACACACCCACAACACACCACATGGTAATAGGGCTGCCTAATTAGCGGGGGGGGGGGAAAAAACTTTGCTAAAGGTAAACAGATACTGAATCCTTCAACAAACACATTTACCAGTGCTGACTAATAACCAAATATAATGACATAACAGCCTTAACATGGCCATTTTTATTAGTAATAATTGTTGTATAGGACTAGGACTATAGGCTAGCTTCATTCAGACAGTTTGGCATGTGCATTGTGTGCACTTTGCTGACCTGGTGCATGTGTATTCATAGCAATGACCTTTATGTTGTTTGCGATGCTTCTATGCAGTTGTTACCTGCACAATAATTTTACATAGCCTTCACATATTGTCTACATACTGTCCCCTCACTGATGCTACAGTTGAGGGTGCAGTGTTGCTGATATGTGGTCAATTTGGTGACCAATAATTACCAACAATAGGTCCAACGCCAAATACTCTAAATGGCATACAACTGGTGCATGGCTTGAACCATGACTGAGATGTACATGTCACATTGCAAGCGTGGATGCTCTAAACCTGTCCACATCGGAGCTGAAATGAAAGAATTTTCAATTCTGCCAGTGTGAAGCAGCCCTAAGATCCCAATAACAACACGATAGCCCAAATTTAATGTAGTACATGAACAATACAAAGAAAAGTAACATTTTCACATCTCTGGCTAAAACTTCAAATCTGTTGTAACAATGCTCCAAGTGTTCACTTACTTGTTTCAATCTGTCATAATCAACAGCTTCTGTTGACACACCATTGGCACTTATGGATCCAGTAGGTGTAGGGGTGGATTTAGGTCTACCCAAGAGCCAAAGAACACAAAGAGAAAGGGCAAAATGGAAAGAGAGAGAGAAAAAAAAGGAAAAACAGGATTACTAGAGAGCAAGACCATGTGCTACACGAGCATTCCAACTTCCTTACCTTGTGATGCAATATTACATACGACTTCCTTTGGATCATTATAGAGCTGCAGTTGGTATAATATATGACTTACTGTGACATTCTATTTCCTAGGACATAATGTAAACTGATGAGATGTCCAGTGAACAGTTGGCTACTGGCAACTTCTGCATTTTTTTGCTATAAATTCTTCAGACAAATGCAGGACAAATCCTGGACAAAGACTGGTGAAGGGCAGACAGTTTGACATGCATGGAAGCACACACAGAAGCACACACAGTTCTAGTAGCATCATGAGACTTCAGACGGGAAAAACAAGAATACAAAGGGAATAAAAGGAAACATCTTCTGATAAAGTCGGACCTTAAAGGCTGTTGTGGTGACTTCACACTTCCACATATTAAGAAATGAACCTATATTCAAAGTGCCAAATTAATCTATCCTAGTCTAGATAGATTTAAAAAAAATACACAAATGAAAATAAGAATTAGCCCTAAAACGAGCGCTTGCCCATTCGAGCTTGAGTCTTCTATTCTATCAGAGGCCTGAGAGCCTAAAGGGTTCAATTGAGTATCTTAGCTGCGCTTTTCTGGACAGAAATCTTGTGATAATCACATATAAATTACAATTCAATAATACTATGAAACAAATGAACACGTTTTCATTTTATAGTTATATCTAGGTCAGTTTGTGGCAAGTCTTTGTCTGTTCTGCAGTTTATGGGTCGTTTAAGAAGTGCACATTCAGTCTTATCTATGTGAACATACTGGAACTGCAAAATGATAATTTTCTGCCAAATCTACTCTGCCATGGGCGGACACTAATTGTGTGTTTCCATGTATGATAATGTGGGTGTACAGTGTGTGACGCACACATTTCCTTGTTTTGGAAAACAAGTTTACAGTATAGCATGCAAACGAAATGACTAAATTATTGTATGGTATGTGGTAAATTTGGAAAGATCACACAGACAACATATAATCTGTTCCAGAAGTCCATCTAACTATCTTACAAGAAGTCCTCGTTAACAAAACCATGTCCATCACAGCAAACCTAGATAGAACATTCGTTTTATTTCAACAATAGAATTTCTCAAACTCTCTGGGGCTTTTCACATGGGATTTTGCCACGGAGACTCTTGTTTGTGTGAGACACTGACTTTACCAATGATAACTTAATATCCACATGTATGTCCCAGCCTGGTGGGATGGCTTTGGGTCATAGAATAGAAATAGAATAGAAAAAAAAAGTTTTTTTCCATGGGTCATAGATTTGATCCATGGTTCAAATAAAATGAATAAAATCAAAATGAACTCAGCTCAGTAAGTAAATGATGTAAACTCTTGTTAAATGACCTAAATGCTCCCACTTCTTCTGCAGGAGGCGAGCTAACCTTCCCACTTCTGTCCTCACTACTTTATAGAAGGAAGTGCCATTGAGAGCATCCCAGTCTGGTGTGGCAGCTGCAATGCCTATGACCAGAATCAGGCCCTACAAAAGAGTGGTGAGGGTGGCAGAATAGAGACCTAGAGCATCCCAACCAACCATCCATGTACCTGTCCCACAGCTGTAACGGAGCCACTATCGGAACCAAAGATCCCTTCCACCCTGCACATGGACTTTTCCCCCTCCTACTGTCTGGCAAGCACAGTACCATCAGACTCAGAAATAGCTTCTTTCCACAGGCCTTCAGAGTACTCAACTCATTCAAGAAATCTCATGTTTCTCTTGGACTGTTGTATGTACCACATACATACACACAGACTGACTGGACTGTTGACCCTTTTAATAAGACAGGAACTGATATGCTCCTACCGATGTCATCATTATGGCCTTTATATCACTGTTGATATGCTGCTACTGCTGTTGATATGCTGCTATTTAATGCCTTGCACTTAATCTTCATCACCACATCTGTCACACCATGCAATGTTTTATCTTATGTAATATTTGATATATCTTGTTCAATATCCTTGCCCCCGTTTCTGCCTGCCCACATTATGTTTAAGTAGAAATATTCGCTGTCTGTCCGTGGTGTTTACTGCGTATACCTGTTGTTGTCTTGTGTAAACTTAGCATTATGTTACATGACATTCGCTAAAAATCAATACATGGAGTGTGGATAGGTGCAATTTCACTGCTTGTTGTATGATATGATTAACAATCAAGTTCACTTTGTAAAAGACGAATACAAAGTAATAATAATAAGACTAATTAACTATTAAGGACCATTTTGTCACTCCAGATAATCAAACCAAGTCTCACAGCAAGATATGAAGCTGCCACAATCTTACACCTCTTCTATTTGAAAATAAATTGATGTGTCTAGAAACACAATTTTTACAGTTTTTTCATGGTACTGGACATGAAACAACTACAACTACAAGATGAACAACCGAGCCCAACCCCTGCATGGATACTACATGGAAATGCATGTATGGAAATATGTTAATCCTGTGCTTTAAAAGGTGATTTTATCATTGTAGTCTACCAAAAAAGGCAATTTTTTTTTTTATTATCACCCAATCACTCACTGAGCTAATGATGCATAATATATGTTCTTGAAAATCGACAAGGCATATCAAGAAATGACTGAAAGACCAAATTAGACAGGCAAACTGGCAAATCCATAATGCTGGTTCCTAAGCATTCGTCTAACCAATAGGCTGAAAACAGGGAAAACAAAAAACTGTATCTACTTGGTTAAATTTGATATTCTTCTACTTTCTATTCTCGCACATCTCTGTACTTGTCCAAGCTTAAGTGTGTAACATGGGATTTTAAAGAACATCCAAAGAGCACATAAAGCAATATAAGCTTTAGGGACATTATCCTGCAGCGTTAGCTTCAGCACAGTATCATGCTAAAGCTATAATGCTAATGTGTTATGTGTGCCTGAGAGTAGATGATTTACATTAGATTACAGATAGGCAATAACCAGTAATATCCCTTGTAAAATTCTTTAAACTTTTGAGCCAGGATTTTAGCTTTACTTAGAATGCAATAATAAGAAGAATAATGACAACAATAATAGTAATTATACATTTTGAAAAATGAAAAAGGAAAAATGAGAAAGCCTTCCGATACCACTATTTCCTTAGAGAAAAGTAGGGGCACTGTACCTTCCAATAACTGGAGATTTGCTACCATTCATGCTGTTTGCTCTTTCCCATGGCTTCCTGGGCATGTCTGGAGAGCAACAGAACACAAAAGAAATACACGTCAAGACATGGTGGTGTACAACAACTTCCCCAAAGTAAAGCTTTGTGACATTAATATCAAACTGCTGGCTGTCTTTCTGCATCCATTTTATCTTCCGAGGAAATTCCCATAATTATTTTTCATTTTAGATTCTATCAATCCCAGAGCAAATGCATCCTCAGCCTCTCAATGTATCAGAAAAACATTAGACAAACCTAAAGTGACTTCCACACCCCCAGATTAATTCTGGGTGACTTAAATCATAAATTTAAGCATTTATAGCACTTAGAAAATTTCACTGGTTCATAAACAAAACCACCAATCTGGGAAAGACACTGGATAAATGCTATTGTTCAGTTCCAGATGCCAACAGAACTGACTGAATGGAATAAACTCACATTCTCTTCTAGTAATTTTACTGAAAAAAAGAAAGGAATTATCAGCATGAAAAAAACCCTTTTTTTTAAGTATTTTTCTGGGCTTTCCACGCCTCCAATGATAGGACAGTGTGAGAGAGACAGAAAGCAGGGGGCAGAGAGATGGGGAAGACACGCAGCAAAGGGCCGCTCGGTGCGGGAGTCGAACCGGGGCCAGCTGCATCGAGGACCAAGCCTCTGCACATGGGGCGGCCGCCCAACCCACCACGCCACCCCGCCACCCCGCCACCCCACCGACCGCCCCTTCTTTACTTGTTTTGAGGATGAAAAAGGAAAATCAACAAAGAGGTCACGTGTGCCATAAAAATGGCCAAACTGAAATATTAAAACAAAGTGGAGCAAACCTTCCCACAGGGACACCTCTGCTCAGCCTGGCAGGGTCTTTCAAACATGAAAGCAGTGAACACTGTTACATTGAGCTGTAGGTCCATTCAGGTTGCAGGTAGAGTCTTGGTATTAATCCATATTACCATATTTGAGAGGGACGGCATCTACCAACAAGGGATGGGTAATGATTTTTGACTTTTCGAATAATCATTATACTGTAATAAATTAAATAGTTTACGTGACTATCATTATATCTTTGAATGTTGAATATTGAATATCTTGTGAATATCGTTATATTGAATTAATCTGTTTAAAATGTCAGCTACCATCACAAGGTGGTGATAATGTACAGCACAACAGCAAAAGAATGTCCACTCTGGTATAATGTATCTGGTGCTTCAAGCTTATTTTCCTATAGTGCAACAGTGGCCAAGATGGCGAAGCTTTAGGAGGGTGCATGTGTAACGGGGTGGTTAAATTGTTCTGCATGTTAAATACTGCATAAATGGGTCAAGGCTTTTATTTTGAAGTTTCCCTTGTACAGTAGTGCATTGTGGGTATTCTGCAGCAGAAAGACAGCATACTGCTGCTGGTGGACCTAATGTGTGTATGCCCACCCTAAATGTTGTTTATTTGTTGACCCACTGGGCTGGCAAATAAATCTGCTTCATTAACAAACTGAGTCGTATTAATCCAGATCAATACAATGCAGTTACATATGTACATGTTTGCTTTGTCAGAAATCCTTCAGGTTTAGTGATTAAGCTTCCACTGTACAATCTAAATCCTTTTAGAAGCAAAACGACGGTAACAAACTTTACTTTAGAGCCAGATCGTTTCCCATCGTTATATGGGAAGAAGAAAAGGCAAGAAAACCTATTCACCTGTTGTGACTATGGAGGATGCTAACAGTCTCTCAATGGACACAAAGGATAGAGCTTTAAGCAACACCATGGAATCCAAATCTCTTTAAAAAACATGACATTAACTTTTTTTTTTTGTGGTGACTGGCCACAAAGCAAATAACATGTATCACTCTGGCTACCATCACCCCTAGAAAGCTTCTTAGAACTACACTATTTGTGCTCTTTTGTTCATATTAGATTTTCTCCTCAGAGCTATTCAAGTGTCACTAAAAGCTCTTGGACCTAAATCCATGACTAAAGGTCTATAATAGTTGTAAATGTAAATGTACTTTATTTATACAGCCCTTTACAGACAATCCTTACAATGTACCAAAGTTCTTTAAAGCAGGTAATAAATAAAGAGAAGAATAAGTAAAAACAAATAAAAACAATAAAAGAACAGTGAAAGCAATAAAATACAACAAAATCAAATAAGATCAAATAAGATAAAAGTGTTAATACTGGGTATTAAAAGCCATCCTAAATAAGTAGGTTTTTAGCCTCGATTTGAAGAGGCCCAGGTCAGAAATAAGACGCAGCTGGACGGGGGGCTTATTCCAGAGCCTGGGGGCAGCTTTGGGAAAAGGCTCGCTCACCCCAGGGTTTGTATTCTGACCTGGGCACTTCCAGCAGAAACTGACCTGTTGACCTCAGAGCTCTACCTGGACTGTTAAAAGCTCAGATAAATACGATGGGGCGAGGCCGTTAAGAGCTTTAAAACCAACATTAAAAGTTTAAAATCAATTCTATAAAGTATAGAAATGATTTTATACCTGTTGCTAATTATACAGAACCCTATGCCACACTTATAATCTAACACACCCATCTAGATGGTTGTAAAGCATGTAAAGCAAATCTAAGTAGAGTTAAATCAGATGACAAAGACATTCTACTATTGTCTCTAATTTTCAGTTATGTTCATTTTTTTTTAATCATTGATTCCACAGATTTTAAAGGAATGTTTTTTCCTTTTTCCTTTTTTTTTCTTTAATGAAGTGAATGTGACACCTGATTTTTTTGTCCTGGTTGCATGGGGGTGTGGTCCCTACTGGTTTCTGCCAACTATAGTACCCATGATTATTTTTCTTTGTGATGCTTTATTTTTCACTGCTGATTCATGTTACTTGTTGTGCTGGTTTGCTGGAGTGATGAATCACGCTTCTCCATCTGGCAATCTGATGGATGAGTCTGGGTTTGGCGTTTGTGAGGAGCACGGTACTTGTCTGACTGCACTGAGCTTGTGCAAGTGTAATAGAAGCTGTTAGTAAGGCACAGAGTCAGTTATTTTCTTCTGAGGAGATAAGAGGCTTTTACAATAATAGAATACACTATTATTCTATAGTGTATAGAATCACTCCTTGGGTATAGTTGAGCGTTCTTATCTAGTCTACCTTTCCTCCCCAACCACAGTTGAGGTTACCAAGACACAGTCGTAAATACCAGCTTCATCCCTGTCCCCCTTAAAGTGCAGCTTTATCATTACAACGAGCACACAATGGAGAAGAAGGATTTAAGAAAATAGGACATGGTGGTATCTCGCAGCGAGGTCATTTGCAGGTTATACACAGTAACACTCAATACAATGCATATAAGAATTAATTTGCCATTACAAAGCCAAACCCAAAGATCCAGAATTGACCTTTTCTTAATATTTTTTTCAACTCTTCACTTAATTTTATATTAAAGGAAACTGCAGCTTCATTCCGTAATAACACGGAGACGGAAACGTTTTACACCGCAACTCTGCTGACAACAGGATGGATTTTATCGTTAAAGATATTAACCATTCATATGCTCCTTTAACTGACCATAAACAAATACTTCTAGAAAAAAACCTTCAAACTCTTCAAAGAAATGGAATATGCATAGATATTGGATATTTAACTATTCTTTTCAAAAAGACAGCTTTTTTTATCTAAAAATCTGGCAGAGCTAAATGTTTAATGGCAGCTTCAATGATAGCTCTAGAAATATCTGGTATTTTTCAAATCTAAAGTAAGCCTAATCTAAAAATATGTTCTCATAAACAAGCTTAACCCCTTATTGACAAAACAAAGTGTTATACTACATAAATAACAAGGACTGAGGAAATGCCCTGCTCGATTTGAATGAATTTTAGTTGGATCTTGCTAAAGGAGCCTTGATCCAATCTTGGGCTAAAGTGCATCTTTAACTGCTCTTAATATTGATCCGGTTCAAAGAATATAAACTCATCATATGTGCTGTTCCCAAGAGATTACATAAACTTGTGAAAGTCACGTACATGGACAGAGATGCACTATATTGCCAAAAGTATTCACTCACCCATCCAAATAGCTAAATTCAGGCGTTCCAATCACTTCCATGGCCACAGGTGTATGAATTCAAGCACCTAGGCATGTAGACTGCTTCTACAAACATTTGTGAAAGAATGGATCGGCTCAGTGAATTCCAGCGTGGGACCTTTATAGGATGCCACCTGTGCAACAAGTCCAGTCAACTCAGCCACGGAGTGATAGGCCACGTAAAATGACTGGATGCTGAGGCGCATACTATGCAGAGGTCGCCAACTTTCTGCAGTCCATCGGTACCAGTTAACACACTCGGAAAGCTTGTGGAAATCTTTCCCAGAAGGGTTGAAGCTGTTACAGCTGCAAAGGGTGGGCCAGCGTCATATTAAACCCTATGGATTAAGAATGGGATGTCACTTCAGTTCATATGTCTGTAAAGGCAGGCGAATACTTTTGGCAATATAGTGTATAACACTGTCCTTACTTTTAAGCTATAGACCTCTATAGACCTTAAATGCAACAATTACCATGTTTGTTAAGTCTTTCAAATGACAAGCCAGGGCCAAATTGTTTTAAAGATAATACACTGACAATATGCTAGTTTTTGCAAAATATCTATATTTACAAACAGAAATGTGCTTGTTCCCTTTCCAATAACCACTTTTTTTTTTTTTTTTTTTTTTAGAGTGGAACTTCCTTTTGACATCACTCACAAGGTGATAGACAATAAGAAAAGTAACAAAGTTCTAAACCCCCACTAAATCCCTGCAGAGTATGCACATACAAACATATTTCATCATACATATGACTGAGACCAGTTACACCCCACTGATAGGCATAAAAAAAATGTCTGTGAACGGTTTAATGAGGAAAAGCTGCTGTGCAATTGACATGTCAACAGATTCAGAAAGATGTTGCATTTTTCATTGTTTTTGTTAAATTTATCATTTGGATTTTATTGTTATTTATTTATGTAAAGCCCTTTGGTCAACCTTGGTTGTTATAAGGTGCTATAAATAAACGTGACCTCGACCTTTTTCACTTTACAAACTGACAAAAAGTAGAGCAACCGTGAATCCATTATCAAAAAAGTGGATTTGTAGTGAATACTTTGTGTCGGGTATTGGAAATGTTTAGTCACTATTGTAAGATTTAATATTTAGACAAACCTTGACAGCCATCCACCTTTTATACTCTGTGGAACTAAAATTTTTACAATTAATGAAAAAAAACATGCGTTTGGCTGCATTGTGGAAGAAAGTTATGTCAGGTAGACACGACAACTTTAAGGTAACATCATCGGGTGCATTCTGAAAAAAAAAGTTAATTGTACAGAGTGACTTAATAACTTAAAAGTTTCCCCCAAATATTCCTCTCAAATTAAGTTTATTATCACTGCTTTGATGAATGGTCAAGTCACACTCCTAACATGCCTTTTAATTATTTCTCAAGAGATTTACAATACAAATTTATAGTCAATAATACGTTGAGACAGTAAACAGGACAAAGCTTCTTAGAAACTACAATAAAGAGGCAACAGTGTGACCTCAGAACATTTTTAACCATCTCACTAATCTGCTCACAAATAACACGAGCTGCAAATTGGATTCTACACTAGAATGTCATCCATGCTTTTAGTTTTCATGACAAAAATTTAAATTAAATAAAAACCGTTATCCGTATACAGCCAGGATGTTGATGAGGGTCTTTATCACCTTAAATTTGCTGACATATCCTGCTGTTAAGTACAACCAAGCATCCAGAGTTTGTGAGGTGGTGGAGTTTACTTAAAATAATATTTTCACTTGAAATACACATCTCAGCCTCCAGCTTGAATCATCCTTTGCATTTAAAATGAGTGACTCTTCCCCATCTTTAATACAGTGGGAGGGGTACGAGCTCTCAAAATTGACCAAACTGAATAGAGCTCCTGGGTGAAACAGCATCTCTCTAAAAGACTCCAGAACCCCTTTTTGACCAAAGTGCCTCCAGAAACTGGTTCAGGGCGGGCAATATACTTAAAACATTAAACAGCAGGAGAGGAAAACTGAGTTCATGTTGTTCTGCTGCTTTGTCTTCACACTCATGTTGTGGCTCAGTTTTTTATTGTTCTCACTGAAATTAAGTGGACTAAACTCAAAATTTACAGTGATTAGTCTCTATAATCCCCATTCACATCTGGGAATGACTGTCCTTGCTTTGGCCAGCTAAGAGTTGGTACCAGTATCGCACCAGTTTTCCAGTGCTGGAGCCAGAGCTTTGGGGGTCAAAAGAGATAGAACTGGTTTCAGGTCCTGGGTGCAAAACAGCAAAAGTTACTAAAGGTACTGAGCAGAGCAGTCGGGGGGTGTATTCAATTCAATCAAATTTAGTTCAGTTTTATTTATTTGGTGCAATATCACAACAAATGAATTTAAGATACATTTCATTATAAAAAATAAGTTCATTGTAATGCAATCGTTCTCTAAGATCTGGCAGCCTTTTATTTCTCATTTTGAACAGGAGCTCTCCTCTGCTCCAACATAGCCCCCCCCCCCTTTTTTTTTTAAATTTGTTTTAAAATACATGTATTTATTTTTATTTTATTATTATTGTATTATTGTTGTTATTTTCTATTTGTTTATTTATTTTAGAGTGTCTGGGCCACATGGGTGGTGGTATGTTTGATGTTTTGTATTAGGATGATTTGTCTTTTGTTATCTGTCAATAGTTGAGACAGATATTTGTATATATATCTTGAGTCCTGTTATTTTGTTATTAATGGGATGTTTGTTGTTTGAATAGAAAAATCAATAAAAACACTTTGATTATTGTAACGCAATCGTAATCCAATCAAATCAAATTCAACAAAATCAAAATATGTCCAATTTACACAATTTCAATTATTACAACAGATTGCATCGGATCTTTTCTTCGATTTAGTGCCCCAGCCTGAGCAGTCACAAGGCGACAATGGAAAAGAAAAACTCTCTTTTAACAGGTAGAAACGTCAAGCAGAACGGGACTCAAGAAAACCGTCCATCTGCCTTGATCGGAAGGGATCGGATCGGATAATAATTCCAATACCTGTTCCCTGTTGGCTCCACTGTAGTTTGCATACCACGCTGGTGGAAGATTTTCATCCTGCACACAATCCACAAAAGCATCTGGAAACCACTAACACCACAGCAAGATTACCTTTAGCAGATTTCTCGTCGTCATTCAGTACCATGCACCCACACATTTCTAGCTGAGAAACTCCTCTGTTGCTTTGAGTAAAAAAATCTAGTGACCTTTTCCAGCAAACTAAACCGTTGCCTCAGGTTGTCACAGTTGTGGAGCATCAGACCCAAGTGCAGGACTAAGAAGAGAGTGAGGTAAAAGCTGGCAGATGGTCTGAGGCTTTAATAAAATGCTCACGAAGAAAAACCGAGTCAAAAAAATGGAGTAACACGGGAAATCATTCAGCCAATGTGACGAGCAGTGACATGAAAGGAAGTAATGTGAAATGATCCGACAAAGAATAAATTAAAACCAGTTGTAAAAATACTGGGGGAGAAAATTGATGACGAGAGACGGCATCAATCCCGTGAGCTCTTCTACTTTGGGAAAAACTGAGAATCAGAAATTCAAATCCCAGAAACCTCTTGTGTTTGTTGTTGTGTATTGTCCACCTGGCCCTTATTCTGAGTTTCTGTCTGCATTCTCAGAGTTTTTTTCCCAGTTAGTGCTGAGTACAGATAAAGTCATTGTAGTGGGTGACTTTAAAGCTGCAGTCTGCAACTCTTTTTCAAGCATAATGCTGGAACTGTCCGGGGATTCTGAAAGTAGTACATTAAATACCCCAATACAAAAAAAAAAGAGTTCTCTAGGTCCCCTATATGTCCCGCTTGGTCCCTCCAAAGCCAGCAGGTTTGTTTACAAAATTGCAGACCGGACCGGTAAAAGGTAACCAATCAGGTTATGAGCTGGGCTCTGCTGCCTGTCAATCACCGATTGTGCACGCGCGATACAAGGTAGGCTCGTCCCCACGCTTATTTATCTGGACTATTGAACTTCATTACGGGCTAGTCTACTTACTGTGTCTTCCATGATCGCAAATGACAGGTGAGTTGATGAATGAGGAGTCGTGTAAGCGCAACTGGCGTGCACGTCTACGTGCACGAGTTCTCAAGTGTTTTGATGGGGCGGGACAGAAAGTTGAATAACTTTTTATTTTTCGGTTAAAAAATAAGCATTTCTTGCATTTTGCGACTACGGAGGTCACCGTTTTCAACTTCAAGCGTTCTGATAGATGATGTAAACTCTGAAAATGCCAAAAAGTAGGACTTTACGCATGACAACAACAAATCCTGCAGACTGCAGCTTTAATATTCATGTAGATGTTGAAAATGACAGCCTAAATATGAACTTTAATTCTGTATTAGACTCTATTGGATTTTCTCAGAGTGTTCACAGACCGACTCACTGCCTTAATCACACCCTTGATCTTGTGCTGACTTATGGCATTGAGAGTGAACAGCTAACAGTGATCCCTCATAACCCTGTCTTATCTGACCATTTTCTGATAACCTTTGAGTTTACATTACAGTGAACCCTCGCTATAGCGCGGTTCACCTTTCACGGTCTCGCTGCTTCATGGATTTGCATCGTGCATTGTCTTCTGCATTCTGATTGGCTAAACAGTCTCTCCGCTTCTTCTCTACCTGTGTGTCAATAACGTTGCGGTTTAATATGTACACGTACGTAAAACAGCTTGCCAAATTTAAGTTTGCAAATTCTCTTGCAATTTCAAGTTTCTCTAAAACCCATAATGTCGACAAAACGGGAGTCAGTCAGAAGAGCAGTGAAATACACGTGAGTCACTATTTGTCCAACTGTACTTTGTATTTTTTTTCATTATCATTTTTCATTTTCTCCCGTTCTAATCCAATGACTCGGGTCGCGGTGGGGCGGTGCTGATCTCCGTAATTTGAAGCCTTCAGTTCGTATTGATGATTAAAATTATTATTTTACAGTACAGTAGTTATTTGTAAAAAAAAATGTTTATACAATACTTTTATTTCTTAAACAAATGCTTGGGCCTGTAAAAAGGTTTTGTTCTTTGGTTTCAATGTATTATGGAGTATTTCATTGTATAATAATTGTAAAAAAAATAAAGGTTACTACTTCACGGATTTCGCCTATCACGGGTTCTTTTTGGAACGTAACCCCCGCGAAAAACGAGGGTTCACTGTACTTGACTATACAGCTTCTGAGAAGAAATTTATATATAGAAGCCTAAGCCTTCTATATGTAAATAGATGATAATAGAAGGTGTCTATCAGAGGATGCTGTAACCAGATTTAAAGAATTAATTCCATCATTCTTTTCTTCACTGCCATGTGCAGATATGACAGAGGACAACTACCTAAACTTTACTCCAGGAGCACTTGACTCTCTTGTTGACAGCACTATAGTTTCAATGCGTACAGCACTGGACAATGTTGCCCCTCTGAAAAGGAAGTTAATCAGTCAGAAGAGGTTGGCTCCTTGGTATAATTCACAGCTGCGTGCTTTAAAGCAGACTGCAAGAAAGCTGGAGAGGCAGTGGCGTTCCTCTAATTTAGAAGAGTCTCAGTTAGTCTGGAAAGATAGTTTAATAACGTATAAGAAAGCCCTTCGTAAAGCTAGAACTGCTTATTATTCATCATTGATAGAAGAGAATAAGAATAATCCCAGGTTTCTTTTCAGCACTGTAGCCAGTCTGACTAAGAGTCCGAGCTCTGCTGAGCCAGGTATTCCTTTAACTCTCAGCAGTGATGATTTCATGAGCTTCTTTATTAATAAAATGGCTTCTGTCCAGTTGATCTCTCTGAACTAACAACAGCAATAGTCTCTTCTAAACCATCAACTTGTGTTTTAGACCCAATCCCAACCAGACTGTTCAAGGAGGTTTTCCCATTAATTAACACTTCCATATTGGATTTGATCAATCTGTCTTTGTTGACAGGATATGTACCTCAGACTTTTAAGGTTGCTGTAATTAAACCTTTACTTAAAAAAACCTACTCTTGATTCATAAGTGTTCACTAATTATCGACCTATATCCAATCTCTTTTTTGTCTAAAGTTCTTGAAAACATTGTTGCAGCTCAGCTTTGTGATCATTTACACAGAAATAATCTGTTTGAAGAGTTTCAGTCAGGATTCAGAGTGCATCATAGCACAGAAACTGCACTGCTGAAAGTTACCAATGATCTCCTCTTAGCCTCTGATAGCGGACTTGTGTCTGTGCTTGTCCTGTTGGATCTCAGTGCTGCATTTGATACGGTCGATCACAGTATCTTATTACACAGACTTGAACATGTTATTGGGATTAAAGGAACTGCATCAGGCTGGTTTAAGTCATATTTATCTGATAGATTTCAGTTTGTTCTTGTAAATCTTCCTCACACACCAGAGTAAGTCATGGAGTTCCCCAGAGTTCTGTGCTTGGACCCATTCTTTTCACTTTATACATGCTTCCATTAGGTAACATTATTAGACAGCATGGCATAAATTTCCATTGCTATGCTGATGATACTGAGCTGTACTTATCTATAAAACCAGATGAACCCAATAGGTTGGTCAGACTACAAGCATGTCTTAAAGACATAAAGACCTGGATGACTCAGAACTCTCTGCTTCTAAATTCAGACAAAACTGAAGTCGTTATCTTTGGACCTGAGCGCTCTAGGGAGAAATTGTCCAACTATATAGTTACTCTAGATGGTATTTCCTTGGCTTCTTGTTCTACAGTGAGGAAACTTGGAGTTATTTTTGACCAGAACTTATCATTTGACTCGCATATAAAACAGGTTTCTAGGACTGCCTTCTTTCACCCTCGTAATATTGTTAAAATCAGGAACATCTTGTCTGAGTGATGCAGAAAAACTAATTCATGCATTTGTTACCTCAAGATTGGACTACTGTAATTCTTTATTATTGGGCTGTCCCACATATTCTCTGAAAAGCCTTCAGCTGATCCAAAATGCTGCAGCCAGAGTTCTGATGAGAACTAACAGCAGAGATCATATTTCTCCAGTTTTAGCTTCTCTTCATTGGCTCCCTGTTAAATTCAGAATAGAATTTAAGATTCTTCTCCTTACATATAAAGCTCTTAATGACCGAGCTCCATCACATCTTAAAGATCTCATTGTAAGATATTTTCCTAACAGAGCACTTCGCTCCCAAACTGCAGGCTTACTTGTGGTTCCCAGAGTTTCTAAAAGTAGAATGGGAGGCAGAGCCTTCAGTTATCAGGCCCCTCTCTTGAGGAAACAGTTGCCAGTAAATGTCTACACACATTCTGGTCAGAGATTTTCAATACATTCTCTTATATTTGTAAAACAAGAATTGAGCCAGATCCAGTCATCTCAGTATTCAGGGTTACCCCTGGCAACAGCGGGCTATCAAAACATCATTCAGACTTCATAGTACTCTCAACATTACTAGCTTGCTGACTAGTTTTTTTTTTTTTTTTGGCATGTATCTGTACATGGGCTGACTATTGAAAATGTAACAAATTGTATATGAAATATATTATTCATTATTATATGAATATTTATATTATATTATATACGACACACACTGGAGATGGGATCCATGTATGGCATTCATGCAATTGTGTCTATTTTATCTCTTGTTCAGTTTCTGTTTTGTTTTGTTTTTTCTCACTACAGTTTTTTTGAAAACTCAATAAAAAAAATTTGAAGTAAAATATGAACTGCACTAATTGAACAACTGCACTTTTCTTTTTGTCTTTTTTTAAACAAACTGCATTTTTTAAGTTCAAATAGCTGCAATTTAGAGGTCACACGATTAGGACTGCCAAAGTGGTGCACAATACTGTCGAAATGTTTTCGTTGCTTTCATGTTCCTTTATATTTATATATTTTACTGTGTGTGTAAGCTGACATTCGCTTTTCCTTGTCATTCAAATTGCCCCTCAGGACGAATTAAGTGATTGATTGATTTGTTCATTCATTGAAACCTAGCTGCTTGCTACTTTTACCAAGTGTCATGATGTTTAGGAGTTAAAATCAATAAAAGAAACACATTTCAAACAACTGTTGTAACTACAAATGGAGCATATGGGGCATCGTGTGTGTCCCCAAACACCAACACTCACCTGGTGTGCTACAAGCTGAAACTTTTGGGGTCATGTTTATCTCACCCTCCTCCTGTTAGGCAAACAGATAAGGGATTTGAAAAGTCAAAAATACTCACTATCTATAACTCGCTATTGTGTGTTTCAGCAATGAGCAGAAATTTAATGATACTGTGAACTAAAATCAAGACTCCGATAAAGCAGACATGAAGCCAAACTAAGTGATACTTACTGATCTCTGGTCAGGTTCAGGTGAAGAACCCTTCTCTGCAATTTTTCTCCTGGAAAATATAAAGCCCAAGCACAGTGAGAAAAAAATTGTTTTTCTCCTAAGCATGAACAGCGGTTTTACCATCCATCGGTTTCAGCACACTGCAATTTTTTCCAAGGGTAAATGAGAACTAGTAAGTGCTGCTACACATATCTCAAATAAAATTAATACAAACATAAGAACTAAAAATAGTCTCTGATCTAGACTTTTCAGTAGTAATACATGGTGTGTCTCTACCTCCTTGCCAGTAAGGCGCTCATCTCCTCCATAAGTCCTCCTCCTGCAGCCAGAGGCCCGTTGCCCCTGGCTTCAGATTTAGCCCCTGTGGTCCCTGCAGCCCCCGATATGGCTGCTGCCAAAACTGTCCCTGCATCATCACTCTGGAGGACAATCAAAGGTAAATATTTAAAAACAAATTTTTATTGTGTTTATCTGCAAAACCATAACTAAATAAAGATACAATTATTATTATTTTTTTTGTGTTTTGTCAAATTTGTGGTTGATTTGTGTATTTTGTCATAGGCAGACATTTTGAATCTTATATGATAAACACCTCTGAGCCAAAGATGAAATGTGACAGATGGTGACTGAGTGTGTGAGATCTTGCACGAATGTGATGTGTACTTATGAATATTTCAATATAAGTGATTGGATAGGATTCCATATGACGTTCCTGTGTGAAAGCTGTGTGTCTATACACAGTCAAGGCCGAAATTTTTCCAGAAAATGCATTTCTCCCAGAAGATTATTGCAATTAGAAATATTCTGGTATATGCATGTTTATGTCCCCTTTGTGCATTGGAACAATACAAAAAAACTGATAAAAAAAAGCCAAATTTGACACATTTGACACATCTGTGTTTCAGGTGATGGTTGGACTCCTTCAGGGCTGCACTTTGTCACCAATTCTGTTCATAATCTTTATGGACAGAATTTCTAGGTGCAGCCAGGGTGTTGAGGGGGTCCGGTTTGGCGACCTCAGAATTGGTTCCCTGCTTTTTGCGGATGATGTGGTTCTGTTAGCGTCATCAGGCCGTGATCTCACTGAGTGTGAAACGGCTGGGATGAGAATCAGCACCTCCAAATCCAAAACCATGGTCCTCAGCCGAAGAGGGTGGAATGCCCTCTCCGGGTTGGGAATGAAATCCTCCCCAGAGTGGAGGAGTTCAAGTGTCTCTGGGTCTTGTTCACGAGTGAGGGACGAATGGAGCGGGAGATTGACAGGCTGATCGATGCGGCGTCTGCAGTTATGCGGGCTCTGCATCGGCCTGTCATGGTAAAGAAGGAGCTGAGCCAGAAGGCGAACCTCTCAATTAACCGGTCAATCTACGTTCCTACCTATGGTCACGAGCTGTTGGTAGTGACCGAAAGGACAAGATTGCGAATACAAGCGGCCAAAATGGGCTTCCTCCGCAGGGTGTCTGGGCTCTCCCGTAGAGATAGGATGAGAAGCTCGGTCATCCGGGAGGGGCTCGGAGTAGAACCGCTGCACCTCCGCATCGAGAGAAGTCAGATGAGGTGGCTCGGGCATCTGGTTAGGATGCCTCCTGGACGCCTCCCTGGTGAGGCACGTCCCACTGGGAGGAGACCCTGGGGAAGACCCAGGACACGTTGGAGAGACTATGTCTCTCGGCTGACCTGGGAACGTCTTGGAGTCCCCCTGGAAGAGCTGGAAGAGAAAGGGGACGGGGACGTCTGGGCTTCTCTGCTCAAGCTGCTGCCAACCTGACCCGATCCCCGGAGAAGTGGTAGATGATGGATGGATGGATGGATGGACACTAAAATATTTCTAATTGCAATAATCTTCTTGGAGAAATGGCGCATTTTCTGTAAAAACTCCAGGAGTGCCAATAATTGTGGCCGTGACTGTATACAGTTTATGTAAAAGTACCTTACTGAATACCAATAATGCAACGCTAACAATGGAAACTCATGTGTAGGCATAATTAGCAAATAAATTAATAGTATTTGAAAAAAAAACTACTGTTTTTTTCAAATACTGTATCTCAAACGGTTCACTTTGGAAGAGATATATATATAAGGGTCTCAAATAGTCAGCAAGCCAGTGAGCCACTCACACGTGGCACTTTGCGCAGCTTGGCTCCAGCAAGGGCAGCAGCCAGGCCTGAGAGGGGGCGGTCCTCTGCAGGAAGGAACTGTCCAGCAGGAAGAGGAGGCGCAGGGGGCGGTAGTGGGACTCCAAGGGGAGGAGGTGGAACTGGCGGAGGAGGGGGGGTCCCGCTTGGTGTCAGTGCTGGAGGCAGTGGAGGAGGTGGGGGTAGAGGAGGTTGGCTGGCTGGTATGGTGGGGGTGATGGTCTGGTTGGCAGTTGCAGATGTCATAGTGAGGCCGGGTGGCAGGGGTGGAGGGGGAGGCGGGATAGCGGTGTTCAACCCCAGGGTTTGCGCCACATTTCCTAGGGTAAGAATAAATGGTAGGGGATGGGTAAAGACACGGGATAGGAAAATTAGGTTCAAACTGTCATTTATCAGGACACCATTACACATAAACTGCTGTTTGCACTCTAATTAAACAAGAAAACGGATAGGATTTATCTGTGCCGGGAGAACTACATCCCTAACTTTCTTTATATTGTAAGCATATGATTACATCAGGGGCTGCACAATGGTGTTTTTTAGCACTGCTGCCTCACAGCAAGCTGGTTTCCATTTAAAATCTCACACATTCAATGTTCTCCCTGTGCATGTGGGGGTTCACTACGAGTACTTGAGCTTCCTCGCACAGTCCAGAGACATGGATGTTAAGTTGATCAGT
The DNA here is from genome assembly GCF_027942865.1 of Odontesthes bonariensis. Taxonomy (NCBI): domain Eukaryota; kingdom Metazoa; phylum Chordata; class Actinopteri; order Atheriniformes; family Atherinopsidae; genus Odontesthes; species Odontesthes bonariensis. The sequence goes on along the minus strand of NC_134529.1, from coordinate 26,754,862 downwards.
AATTCTAAATTGACCCACAGAGTAAGTGTGAGCATGCAGGTTGTTTGTCTTGTCCTTAGACCTGCCCAGGGTGTACCTTGCCTCTGGCCACAACCCCCCCCCCCCCCTTTTCCAATAACTTAACGTGCATATGAAGCATCCTTTAAAAAGGCTCATCATGAATTGTGCTTTGTTTTCATCAACAAATTTGATACTAGCATGGGATGTGTTGTTTGATAATGCCAGATTTCATTGTTTTGCTGCGCAATGCTCTTATGAGCTACAGTATGACATCATACTATAGCCAATGTTGTTTCACAAGCCTCTTTCACAAATCCCTTTCAATCCAAGACTGATGCACCTTTATTGTGCATCAAGTCAAGTGTGAAAGTACAGAGTTAGAACGGGGGTTGAAGTTGATCTGCGGCTGATATAGCTGCAAGGGAAGACGTAATACAGGGGAAATGATCTTGCCTCATGTGTCCTTACACCACATCAAACCGACATTGTTGAAGATGCCGCTCTAACCAATAGTGACATCACTCAGCTGATTCTTTGATTCAGACTGTGTGTAAGCACATACAGTAGCAATACAGGTCTGATCCTCCTCTATTTGCCATGTGTGAATTACGAGGAGGAACAGCGGCGGGTTAACAAAGATGTCTTTTTTTGTGCACCCCATGTGTGAAAGAGGCTACTGGCATGCAATGATGAGTAACGACAGGGTTGGGCTATATGAAACAGTGGGATGTTTCATGTTCACCATTGCTTTCAAGGTTGACTGTGAATGGTAAATGGACTACATTTACAGCACTTTTTTAGTATTTCTTGACCACTAAAAGTTCTTTAACACAACAAGCCACACTCACCCTTTTCACTCACAAAACAGTAGTACAGATAAAGCACTGTTTTTTTTCAATCTATCACAGACATTCACAAGCTGATGAACGCATTAAAGACAACATGGGGCCCAACAGCACTTCAACATGTGGTCTGGGGAAGGTAGTCTCCTGAGCTACAGCTGTTCTGCATTGTTATTGTTCACATTGTTCACAGTCAGTTTTTTTTTTAAGTACCAGGCCAAATGAGGGGGTTCTTGGAAGCAATCCAGAACTCTCTATTACTGAGCGGATGCAAATAACCCAATCCACTAAGTGTCTGTAGATTATAATTACAATTAAAACTTTGGCTCTCTGAGTAGTGTGGAAACCTCCTAATTGTGGTGCTGGCTCTTCTAAAAATGAATCCACAGTGCGTAATTCCAATACATGCTTATAAAGTCTGCAACAACCACGGTTCAAGATGGTTAACTTCTTCAATCTTCTAAGTTCTGCAAAATCTGGCATCCAGGGATGAAAAATTTCCCTGATGAAAGCAGAACAGTTAGCTAGCTAGTTGTTAGTCCAAGGCTAAAGCACTATAAAAGGCCTTTCTATATTATGTGAGTGTAGGGGTGAGGTCAGCTTTTACTTGCCTTATATACTTAAGCACTCTACATCATGGAATTACGATTTTAGACCTAAACGCTTTAACCACCCACACAGTTCTTGACCTTTTAACGTATGTTTCCATGCAAATCTCTGAATTTATTTTACACTGACTTTAATAGATATTTTAATTAACTTACTACATACTTGTATTTATGATTAAATAGTCATATGATTGATTAAGATTGTTTTAAAAAGGTAAAAAATATCGTCATCTTCAAAATCTTAATAATCTTAATTTCATTTGGTGGAGTTTCAGGCTACAAAACTGCATTCACACTTTGAGAGTGGTTGAGGTCCCATGTGTGTCACTGATCCACATACTCCTTCACGGAAGCATTTAGGTCATCGGTCATGTGAGCTGTTTATCTGTTTAACCAGCATGTGAGATGTTTTAGTCACAAGATTCAAGGTGCTAATGGTGTGAAACCCTTGGGAAGAGTCTCAATGATTCATAGTACGTTTTAGGTAAGAGATACCTGAAGGAAAAAACACCTTTAAACAGAGTAGGTGCCCTCAGGTATTAACAACCTTATGGTAAGTTCAGACCAGATGCAAAGCAAAAATTTACCTTACTTTACTTGCACATATTCAGCCAATACAGTATTTTTTAAATTATTTTGTAAACAGATTATCTGCCTGTCAGAAAGAAGGGTCCACAGATACCATGCACCTTGGCCACATTTGTTTTTACCATCAACAATGAAGTACCTTGTGACATGATTTTTCTTTAAGTGAGAAGACTGACCTAAAGATTTTTAATTTGTGGTTGATTTAACAACATTGGGCCTACTTGGAAATTTGCTCCAATGTTTTTGCAGAAGCAAAACCTCACCAGCATTGCAGAAAACAGCTTCACTAGGTACTGATTTGACCAAACACCAGAGATAATTTATCCCACCAAAAACAGCCTTACATCTGCAAGTCTTTTTAGAATTTCCCACTAGCTGTTATGTACTTGTAGACCTTGTGGTCAAACATGGAATAGAACATGTTTTGGGTATGTGTAGCAAGTAATGTAGGTAGTAAAAAGTTTTGTGCATTCATACACATTTTCAAAACTTACCTGGCAGTCCAATGGCTTCACTCACTTTTCTTCTCGATAACTTTTTCAGTTGCTTCTTTGCAGACAACAGCTGTAATCATACAGCTCCAGAAACCAACAGACAACTATGTAAAGTTTGTCCTCCATTATTTATTAGATCACTCTCATTCATTCATATATCTTCTAATTCCAAGTTCTGTCAGAAGGAATTCACTGTTGATAGGCTGCAACTACAGTGTAACAAGTGTCATACAAATGAATCACTCGAGTTAAGAGAATTTCGTCTTGTACAGATTTGCTTCTCACAATATAAAAGTACATCTATTGACATCTTTTATCTTTCATGTTGCCCCAGCAGTTCACTTCAGGTTTGTTCTGAACACCATAACACTTAAAACATAGCACTGTCCCTCCTCTCTTGGTGGTTTCACAACCGTTCATACCTTGAATTTTGCGACCAAAACATCTCAAAAGATGATTTTGGCTGCCAACAAACTTGTCTCTTGGGTGCAAACAAACTACAATGCAGACATCAGTTCCTGATTGGTAAGGTCTGCCCTTATTATTTACTCAAGGTGAAAAACCTTGAGTAAATAATAAGGTTTTTTTGCCCTCGAGTCCGAGACTGAGTCATTTGATTTTGAGTCCCGATCCGATACTTCTACAGTAAGAGCAGTAAGAACGGCGAAGAAACAGATCCAAGATGTCCCTGATTTTTTATTTATTCTATCATTTAACACTTATAAACAGAGCACTTCTGTGAGGTAGCATGAACAAAAAAAAGTAATCAAGTAATAAACAAATTCCTCCCATTAGACTTTAGTGCAACAATGTCTAATATAAAACGAGCAGCAGCTCAACTTGAAATACCTGGCAGGCATGTAAACATATAAGCAAATAAAAGTGCCACAGAGTTATAAAGTAAGGCCAGTAATGTGCTTTTCGGAACTGCACTCCTAATTGTCACTCTCCTCCTCTGGCTTCACAGAAGGAAATGTACGTTTTTCTTGATGAAAACCAACATCTCTACCTTGTCAGGTTTGAGCCTGTTCCTGTTCTCATCAAGGATGTTAGCCATGTCCTTGCCACCTCTTGAAATCCCAAGTTTGCATATCTCACAGTTTGCAATCGCAATGTTTTTGTCATCAACTTTAAAATACCTCCACACCGCAGACATTCGGCCCCCAGCTTCAAGCTGCTGCCGTGTTCTGCTTCGCTTTACGGCAGCATAGGGACGTCATGCCACAGGCCTTGTTTCTGTGTGGAGTTGAGACCATAGACATAAAAATTCGGGGAGTTATGATTATTGTAGTTGGGGATATACACCTTCTTCAGTCGAAGTAAATGCAATGTGGGGGCATTGGAGACCCATCCAAGATGGCGGCCGTGCTGATACGTCAGCTCCAACAGGCAGCATCAGTCTATGAGGCGTCTACGTATATTATGTCTATGGTTGAGACGGTCTGACTCTGTACCACCAGATAACAGTGAATACTAAGCTGTAATTTTTTCCCATTTGTTTTGAAATATTATAGTTCTGCAAAAAAAAAAAAAAAAAAAAAAAGAGAATAAATATACATATATAGATAGGCTATATATCCGATCCCTGATCGGGATGTAACGTCCGATTTCGATCAAGTCTGAAACCACATGATCGGGCCCGATTTCCGATCATGTGATCGGATCGGGACATCCCTAAAAAAGACTATGGCTGTGTTCGAAACCGCCTACTACATACTTGCAAACGGCATACTCATTCGATCAGACAGTATGCAGGGACAAATGCACTTCGCTACTGCCCGAGACGAAATCAGCCGGCCTGAAGCTGATTTCCCTTAAGCTCTAAACTCTGTAAACTTTAGCAACATTTGAAACATTTTCAGGTGAGAAAGTAGTCGTTTAGATCCCCAACGTGTTAAAAATCTGAAAAAAAAAAAAAAAACGTGTTGAAAATCTGACAAAATACCGGCTATTTACAATTTTGTTCCCACAAATGCGGCGCTACTAAAGCTAGCGCAGTGAGTTACGCACTTCCGGTTATTTTCACAAAATAAAATACCCGTTGCCTTTTATCATAGGGAAAGCCATTACCATACAATTGGTGCTTTTGTTTTGAAAACAGGAAGGGAACCTACCCTCGTTGTAGCTAGCTTGAAACTGCCGTTTTGACAGGAAATGACGATCGGCGACGTCACGTTACGTTGCATCTTAGGTAGTTTGAGTATGAGTAGTAACCTCATGATGCATACCCAACATTTCGGCGAATCTACTATGCATCCGGGAACTTAAAAAAAGTTAAAGTTAATAGGAGAAGTGGGAGTAGTAAGAGAAGTAGGCGGTTTCGAACACAGCCTATATTTATTGGATGAGGGTGGAGATATTTATTGGACACCACCAGGCATTAAATGGTTGTGAAGTTGCAGCAGCAGTGAAGTAATATTCAATCAGTGTTCCTCTCACTTTCCAGCTACTTAATGTTTTTATTATCACCAGTCATGTTTGCAAATGCTTCCCTATGCAGTCCAGAGAGCACCATTCATTATCACTGTTTTCAAATAAATTTATAAACTGCATCTGCAGCTACCTTTTACAGACATTGTCACTGTGATTAGAGTGAAATATAAATCTCCCTGCATGATGGTCCTCGACAGAAATTTAGAACACGAGCCATAATAATTCATTATCAATACTACAGATATTTATTGGAAGAGATGTTTAAAGTGACATAATGACATGGCTCTGTGGGGGCTCCCTGTTCAAAATCAGGCCAGTTCTTTGCTGGTTCTTTATGCAACCAGCTTAGACTGGGCTCCAGCACTGGCCATGAACCAGCACTGAAATGGCTTTGGTCAAAAAGCAGTAACTGTCTCAAGCTACCTTGGCTTCTCTTAAAGCTTTGATAGCTCGCTGTTGATCTAACATCGAAAAATATCTGGAACACCTCACACCTGCTAGGAGAGCATTCACTGCAGTTCCAGTGATTTAGATAAGTGTGTTAAGTGCATGTATCCTTAATGGGGTTTGATATAAACCACACAGGTCTAAGAAGGTGTATCTATTACAGTATAACCAACTGAAGTTGTAGAGGAAGTTGTACCATCACCCACTATAATCTACTTCACTTTCAGAACCTGCAGGGGAATTGAAAGCACAGAAACCATCCAGTCCCTGACAGGACAGTTTCATTTGTGATTGATTCCAATTACTTTGCGGTAAAAAGACAGGATCAAAACTCAGATCAATTCAATTCAGTTTTATTTATATAATGCCAAATGACAAAAGAATGTCATCTCAAGGCACTTTAAAGATACAGTCCAACTATCATCCAATTCACACTTCCAATTACAAAGTGACAGTGTGAGAACTTTGACTGTTGATTTTAACATGCAGTTTTTTTTTTAATGTTTCTATCAACTCATTTTTAAATTTTAGCCCGTAGAATTCAGGCAACTCCCATTTTCATGAAGAAGACATGTCCACTAAGTTGTACTATGGACAAACAACAATGAGCACCTGATGTGAATTGAAATGGTCAGTGATTTGTAGGGATGGGAATTGATAAGATTTTTACGATTCCAATTCCATTTTCGATTCTGCTTAACGATTCGGTTCTTTATCGGTTCCCTTATCGATTCTCATTTGGAGAAAAAGGACAACAAACCGGTCGATTAGCATCAACTTTGTTTAGTTTAGAAGTAACACGAGTCATGACCTTACAAACCCTTACAAACATCTATCATGGCCTGGGTAATTTAACTCTTCCCTGCTCTGGTGAAAGGAAAAGCTGGAGGTAGACGTGAACTGGGGGTAGTACCACCAGCCTCTGGCTCTGAGCCAGTCAGGCTCTGCCTCTCATGATTTCATCTAAATGTAATGCCTGAGAAGGCATTCATTTAACCTTAACCATTACTAACAGCAGCTTTTACAATGAGGCAAATGGCGCTAACATGATAGGCAGTGTTAGTTAGTTAGTTACCTGCAGTGTTAGCCGAGGACATGCTAACGTTGCTAACGTTGCTGGGTTCAGATTCACCAACGTTAGTCCGGAGCAGATCGAAAACGCGACATTCATTCATAGTTATTGCATGTTGGTAGTATTTCCTCCCTTTGGTGAAATATTCACTTTGCAAGTTGACCTGTTGTCGTCTTTTTTAGGGAAGTGTAATCAAACTTTCGAGCGTTTGTACCGCTTGGGCGCCATGTTTACTGTTGACTGCTGGCTGCACTGGACTCGCCACGGAACGTTGCGTGGTGACGTCATTCGCACCCACTGGAATCGATAAGGGAATCGTTTGCAAAATCGCCTAGTGATTTGCTGTTACAGTTTCACACAAAGAGTATCTTGACCAACTCCATACTGACTAACAAGCAGAAAATAAAGAACTAAATTGTTTTCTGTGAAATATAAATCAGAGAATCAGCATGATAGTGGAGCATAAGTGACTAAAAATTGATTGAAGATTGGAAACTAAATAAGCCAAGAGACTGAGAAAATGCATTGGTTTTATATCACCAAACATGTTTCATATTCAGCAGTCAGATTTTTATGACTACAAGTACATGGACATAGACAGGGAAGTAGATGGCACTGTGGTGGAACAGTGATTATGTGCCAGAAAATCCCAAAGCACATCTTTTGAATGTCAGAAAATCTTAAGTAAGGTTACAGACTCCTTGAATATACAGCTGTATTATTCACTTTTTGTTCTGCCAGTTCATCGGAAAAGTAACTAATCTAATCAGTATTTCTGTGACTGTGTGAGTCAGAGGCATTGGAAGTCAGAGGAGGGGGAGTCTTTGAAAAGTAAAAAAAGAGAGAGTAGAATCCAGACTGGAGGCCTTACCCTGGGGCTCACAGTAGAAGGCCCCCTGAGCTGGGTTGGGCTCTGGACCTGTAGCCGTGTCCAGGTCCCCTGGCCCCGTCCGGCCCAGACCCACAGGGAAGGAAAGATGCTCAGCAGAGGCAGAGGTGACGGTGGCAGCTGCAGCAGCAGGGGACGCTGTGAAGGGAGAGGGGACACCAGGAGCCTGGGATGAGGAGGGGAGAGACAAGACAGAAAAGGAAGACGTAGGGGTAGCTAGGGGTGAGGGGAGTGGGGGTGGGGTTGGGGGTGGTGGGGGTGTTGGGCAAGCATTGCCAAGAGGGATGTGGCTGTGTGGGATGGTGACAGGAGAAGGTGCAGGGAACATGGGCGGCCCGTTGGGCGACGGTGAGGGGGACTTTTGGCTAAGAGGTGTAGCAATGGGGATGAGAGGCCGCGGACCTGTGGCCTTCCCTGGTGGGCTGCTTATCATGACAGGTGGTGACGGGGGCAAGGGCGTAAAGTTACATGCTGACCAGACCACAGACTTGGGTTGAGTAGAAGGAGTGAGTGCGGGATCTGGAGCGAGAGGTGGAGCTTGTGGGAAGGCCTGCTGTCGCCTTGGAATCGTGGCATAGTGAGGCATGACGGGGTGAAAGGCAGAACTGAGTGAAGTAGCGAATCGGGAAGCCGAATGTCTGAGTGGTGGGGTTGGGGGTGCCGTGGAGGAGAGGGATGATGCCCCAGGAGCTGGGTAAATGGGTGTAGATGGAGACAGAGGTGTGGAGGATGTCCTGTCGCACTCCTGAGGTGAGGGAGTGAGTGTGCTTTCAAAGGCTGAATATAAACCACGCCAATTGAAAAAAATTTAGGGTCATGGACAAGACAGGACAAAAAGGGACAGAGTTTAGGAAAGAAGGCAGGAAGGAAGCAGCCATTGTGCACACGGGAGGGAAATACAGCAGGTCAAAAGAGAGAGAAGGAAAAGGATTGGAAGGAAAAAAAGAGAAGGGGCAGATGAAGCAGGAAAAACCAGAACAGAGCTTTCCCTAGTTGCATGTACTTTCAAAGGATGAGGTGATGCTATGTTAGTGGACAGGTGTTAGCACTGCAGAAAAAGCCAGAGACACAAAACTTTCAGAGTCCTGCTTTTCAAAACAAAACGGGAACAAAAAGCTGAGAGAGGAGAGGAAAGTAGATCACACACATGTATAATAGAATCCGATTCAATCATAGACATCTTAAAGGGTTGTGCAACAGATGTATGAAACAACAAGAGTTATACTAGTTGCAGACTGCATCTTTATGAAAATAATGATATTAAGAAGACAGACACTAAAAGAAAACAATCTTCACCAAGGCCCTATTTTTTACCGTCAAATAAAGTTGTCTAGACATTTTTTGCTTCACCAAGTTTCACAATATTTCATTGGTACCAGTTGTGTTTTAGTATTGTTTGTGTGAACAGGTCCCTCTTGAAAATGAGACAACAGGTCTCAACAAGGCTAACCTGTATAAATAAAGGTGAAACAAAAATAGATACTACTACTACTACTACTACTACTACTACTGAATCAAACCCAAGCTCGCCACAATATTCATATGTACATTTAGATAGTTTTTGATGGTCTACAGATGTTGGTCATGGTTTTGGTTCCGTTGTGTTTTCTATTGTCAAGGCTGTTTAGATTTTAGCTATACTTGCATGCCAAATGAGTCTGGGAATTTCGATTTACATGTACAGCAAATAACCAGATTGCTTTCAAGTCTTGAAGTCGTGACTTGAAAAGGCAAAAAATGTCAGCGCTTGGACTTGCTGGGGTGTTCTGGTGACACAACTGGTTCGTCCAACATGTTGCTTCATTGAATGCTATTTACTTCTTTGGGAAACAAAACAAAAACAGTTCACAGACGCTCAGTTGGCAACACTGAGGAGTAAAGCTACAGCTTACCTTGTTCTTGACAAATAAAGTAAAAGGTAGGGGTGGGGTTGTGCTGTAGGTGAGGAGAAATACACACATTGCCACAGCATTAAATGTTGGCACTGTGTTCAACATTTAAGAGTTGTCTCACTCGTCAAAAACAGCCAAATTAATGACTGCAATAGAAAATTTAACAGTCCCATGAGGTTTAATTCACTGACTACTCTGGCTCAAAAAACACTATATTGGGGGCCTTCGCGGCTTTGCTGCTAGGCCCCCAATAATAGGAAAAGCTACTAAAACAATAGGTGCCTTTGCAGCTTTGCTGCGAGGCCCCCAATAATAGGAAAAGCTATTAAAACAATAGGTGCCTTCGCGGCTTTGCTGCTAGGCCCCCAATAATAGGAAAAGCTACTATAACAATAGGTGCCTTTGCAGCTTTGCTGCGAGGCCCCCAATAATAGGAAAAGCTACTAAAATAATAGGTGCCTTTGCAGCTTTGCTGCGAGGCCCCCAATAATAGGAAAAGCTACTAAAACAATAGGTGCCTTTGCAGCTTTTCTGCGAGGCCCCCAATAATAGGAAAAGCTACTAAAACAATAGGTGCCTTTGCAGCTTTGCTGCGAGGCCCCCAATAATAGGAAAAGCTACTAAAACAATAGGTGCCTTTGCAGCTTTGCTGCGAGGCCCCCAATAATAGGAAAAGCTACTAAAACAATAGGTGCCTTTGCAGCTTTGCTGCGAGGCCCCCAATAATAGGAAAAGCTATTAAAACAATAGGTGCCTTTGCAGCTTTGCTGCTAGGCCCCCAATAATAGGAAAAGCTACTAAAATAATAGGTGCCTTTGCAGCTTTGCTGCGAGGCCCCCAATAATAGGAAAAGCTACTAAAACAATAGGTGCCTTTGCAGCTTTGCTGCGAGGCCCCCAATAATAGGAAAAGCTACTAAAACAATAGGTGCCTTTGCAGCTTTGCTGCTAGGCCCCCAATAATAGGAAAAGCTACTAAAATAATAGGTGCCTTTGCAGCTTTGCTGCTAGGCCCCCAATAATAGGAAAAGCTATTAAAACAATAGGTGCCTTCGCGGCTTTGCTGCGAGGCCCCCAATAATAGGAAAAGCTACTAAAACAATAGGTGCCTTTGCAGCTTTGCTGCTAGGCCCCCAATAATAGGAAAAGCTACTATAACAATAGGTGCCTTTGCAGCTTTGCTGCGAGGCCCCCAATAATAGGAAAAGCTACTAAAATAATAGGTGCCTTTGCAGCTTTGCTGCGAGGCCCCCAATAATAGGAAAAGCTACTAAAATAATGAGTGTCTTTGCAGCTTTGCTGCGAGGCCCCCAATAATAGGAAAAGCTACTAAAACAATAGGTGCCTTTGCAGCTTTGCTGCGAGGCCCCCAATAATAGGAAAAGCTATTAAAACAATAGGTGCCTTTGCAGCTTTGCTGCGAGGCCCCCAATAATAGGAAAAGCTATTAAAACAATAGGTGCCTTTGCAGCTTTGCTGCTAGGCCCCCAATAATAGGAAAAGCTACTAAAATAATAGGTGCCTTTGCAGCTTTGCTGCGAGGCCCCCAATAATAGGAAAAGCTACTAAAACAATAGGTGCCTTTGCAGCTTTGCTGCGAGGCCCCCAATAATAGGAAAAGCTACTAAAACAATAGGTGCCTTTGCAGCTTTGCTGCTAGGCCCCCAATAATAGGAAAAGCTACTAAAATAATGAGTGCCTTTGCAGCTTTGCTGCTAGGCCCCCAATAATAGGAAAAGCTATTAAAACAATAGGTGCCTTCGCGGCTTTGCTGCGAGGCCCCCAATAATAGGAAAAGCTACTAAAACAATAGGTGCCTTTGCAGCTTTGCTGCGAGGCCCCCAATAATAGGAAAAGCTACTATAACAATAGGTGCCTTTGCAGCTTTGCTGCGAGGCCCCCAATAATAGGAAAAGCTACTAAAATAATAGGTGCCTTTGCAGCTTTGCTGCGAGGCCCCCAATAATAGGAAAAGCTACTATAACAATAGGTGCCTTTGCAGCTTTGCTGCTAGGCCCCCAATAATAGGAAAAGCTACTATAACAATAGGTGCCTTTGCAGCTTTGCTGCGAGGCCCCCAATAATAGGAAAAGCTACTAAAATAATAGGTGCCTTTGCAGCTTTGCTGCGAGGCCCCCAATAATAGGAAAAGCTACTAAAATAATGAGTGTCTTTGCAGCTTTGCTGCGAGGCCCCCAATAATAGGAAAAGCTACTAAAACAATAGGTGCCTTTGCAGCTTTGCTGCGAGGCCCCCAATAATAGGAAAAGCTATTAAAACAATAGGTGCCTTCGCGGCTTTGCTGCGAGGCCCCCAATAATAGGAAAAGCTACTAAAACAATAGGTGCCTTTGCAGCTTTGCTGCTAGGCCCCCAATAATAGGAAAAGCTACTAAAACAATAGGTGCCTTTGCAGCTTTGCTGCGAGGCCCCCAATAATAGGAAAAGCTACTAAAATAATAGGTGCCTTTGCAGCTTTGCTGCGAGGCCCCCAATAATAGGAAAAGCTACTAAAACAATAGGTGCCTTTGCAGCTTTGCTGCGAGGCCCCCAATAATAGGAAAAGCTACTAAAACAATAGGTGCCTTTGCAGCTTTGCTGCGAGGCCCCCAATAATAGGAAAAGCTACTAAAACAATAGGTGCCTTTGCAGCTTTGCTGCTAGGCCCGCAATAATAGGAAAAGCTACTAAAACAATGAGTGCCTTTGCAGCTTTGCTGCTAGGCCCCCAATAATAGGAAAAGCTACTAAAAGAATGAGTGCCTTTGCAGCTTCGCTGCTAGGCCCCCAATTAAAGCTGCAAGCAGTGATAAACGGCCCATGCGTCTCTGCTGCGCTCCAGCCTGCATCATGTCAAATAATGTTGTGAAATGCATGTGGTGGATTGCCTTGGAACGGAAGATGAAGATTTAAAACATGGCACTCCCTGTTGCGATCAGAGTACATATAAACGTTAATGTTTCCAGGAGGGGACTGAAGTTAAACTGCTGAATTTAGAAAAAAAAAAGTTTTAATGAATTTGGCGGACATTGCATGTTGTTTTACTTAAATATACAAACTTCGTCTAAATGGCGAAACATCCAAATTGGGGTTGGCGTCAAGGCTACAGCAAAGTTTTAAATAACTTTTAATGTCAAGGACCTTCTGGATCTGATCAAGTTTGAAAGTGATTTGACAAAAACAGTACAAGTTTATTAAAATGTAAGGGCTAGAAAAAGGCCAGGTGATGCCTTGACAATGAGTCAATACTGACACTGTGAAAATGTCCTCAGGCTGAGACCACTGTCAAACATGAAATATGAATGGTGTTGGACAATATAATACAGAGTTAAAGCAACTTCATTGCAAAGTCCTGGTACAAGTGCGCGGAGCTATGGCAATACAAGAATGTTGAATTTGGCATCTGTTAAAAGTGGCGCTGTCAAGAAACCTGTCAACTTTGGTGAGGAGTTGATGTTGATGACTTTGTATTCAATGGCAAAGTATAAAATTCGCCATGGATGTGTATGTGGACAAACATAATTGAAGTACAGTAGTATCATGAAAGTCTTCTGTAATTTTTGAGAAACTTTTCAGTGAATGAGGTAATAGTTCAGAAGAGGTGAGTCAAAAGAGCAAACTATATCACTTCCTGTTCTTAGTAGGCAGGGCTATGGCCTTGAAAGGGTTTTAGGCATTTTGATCTGTTCATGACACAACAGTGATGAAGTCACTTTATCATTACATTTATTTTCATGGCGTGTTGTCTAAATTTGCCACACTGCCCTCAATCGAAAAATGTTAGAGTTTTGGAGATGAGGTATAATCACTCTGTTATCTGACCACAGTTGAAGTTGAAGTGGCTAAAAAGTTTAAAGTAATAGGTCAAAGATCAAAGATCAAATGAACAACTTCCTATGAAATGGTGACATCAGAATTTGTTCAATAACTTTTGAATAACTTTTAAAAAGGGCAGTATGCTTACACTGACCAAGCTTCAGGGAGATCTATCAAGATCAGTAGGAGTTCATTGAAATATGAGGCGTAAAAGTCATGTCACCTAAAATCAGACTTCAAATCAAATTGGCTGACTTCCTGTTTCATTTAGCCGAGAGTACCAAGAGACTTTTTCGTAGACCTTGGCATGTTACATGTATGTGTCACTTTTCATACCTGTGAGTTAAAGTAGGTGTTGGGGCCTATATTCTGAGCGGGACTTTAATCAAATATGCAAACATCTACTGAAAAATGTAAAGTCCAAGAGTGAAACATGTGACTTCCCTTTGCCGCTGGTGATCAAATATTCTGATGCTGTCTCTTTGGTATTTGATGTTTATGGTTGATATTTACGAAATGTACATTATTCATGTTGGTTTTGTTTCCATTGCTGAGGAGCTGCTGCCTGATTGAGCCAAATAAAAGATGTTTCAAATTTCAAGAGTGCTTTTTTTCCTTTGGAATAAGGCTTAAAGAAATAAAAACAAAACAGAACTTTTTTGCCTTGAGAAGAAGAAAAACAGGAAATAAATGCTCTAGAGTTCAAAATATTAATAGTTTTTTTGACAAGAAAGCATTTGAATTCAAGATTATCAACATGCACAAATATCACATACATCTTAAAAATAATCCCATAAAACTGATAACTTCACGTATAAGTACATCACTCACCGGCATTGGAGACGCGTCTCCCTCTCTCCCATTCCTGCTGCTCTCTGTCCAAATGCTCTTGTTGTTCCCTCTCCAGTCGCTCTCTTTCTGTCTTCTCTTTCTCCATCAGCTCATGCTCGGTCTGCCCTTGCTGCTCTTGGCACTCCTGCTCAAGTCGCTCCTTCTCTGCCTGTGCATCCCGTTCCTGCCTCTCATGCTCCTGCTGCTCCAGCATCTCTCGCTCCAGGCGATTCCGTTCTTGGCGTTCCCGTTCTTGTTGCTCCCGCTCCATTTCTTTCTGTCTCTGCAGCTCCTGAAGCTGCCTGGAGGAAGAAAGGTAAGGATGAAATAAGTAGAGTAGTGAGAGCAGAAAAGAAGCAACAGCAACAGTTGTGCTTTTTCATTTAGAATGTCTAAAAATATCAGTCCTACGTTCTATTTATTTTGATTGGAGAAAAAAAAGAGAGAGAGAAAGCACTTACTACAAGCTAAATTCATTACTAAAAAGCTAAATAACAAAAGATTAAATACTTTTGTTTTAGAAACTGTAAAAATATATATATATATAAAAAAGGGTGGGGACTAGGTAATCAGTGTAGGGCCAGTATTTATCTTTCTGACAAAATCTAAATTATTCTAGTCATTTCATAAGTCATTAATAATTTCTTTTAAGCAGAGGGGCCCTGCTCCAATACAACCCCTTAGCTAGCTTGGGAGCACATTAAAAAACACACAATAAAATGAGGGCTGCTTGTGGGTTAAAACTGTTTCCAGTAAGCTGCATTTTTGCAGAAAGAGGAATTACAAGATGCAAAACGATTTTTTTCATTCAAACAATTGATGTTAATGGTGTGGTCAACAGATGTGCTGATCCAGGTATGGTCAGTAGATGGGAGCAAAAGGCAGTGCAATAAAGTCAGTGAGCCTGTAACAGCAGTAGAGGAAAATTACAGAAAAGGAACTTGCAAGCAATGGATCTGAGAATTGTCACAATTAAATACATCCATGTGGGCATGAAACATAGACACATAGAAAGGTAGCCATTATCCAGTCACTACAACCACTTGCAAATATTATGTAATCACCACTTTTGAGGCATGTTTTATTTTGAATGAATGATTGAACTAATGAATGAATGAATAAATTACAAAAAGAAGTAAAATAAATAGATAAATAATTCAACACTAGAGCATTTTGAGTCTGGGTATTCAATTGTAAAGCTATAACCAGAAAGTCGTAATTTGGCTCTTTGTTTAAAAAACAACAACAAAAGCACCGATATTGTGTTATATTTATTTATTTGCTCTTGCTGTTTATCCTGCCAACAGGTTTCTTCAAAAGGGTCTCAAAGATTTTGGAGTAAGACCTGTTACAGATCGTGAACTTGTCCTTAATGTCAGGTGTGTTTCCAGAGCCACTAAAAACAGCTGGAATCAAACCTCTTCTGAAAAAGGACAATCTTGACAAGACACAAATGAACAACTACAGGCCCATCTCAAATCTCCCATTTTTAAGTAAGATCTTTGAAAAAGAGTTTCTTTTAAACAGCTTAATTACTTTTTTTTTTTTGGGGGGGGGGGGGACAGTGTAGAGAGACAGGAAGCAGGGGGCAGGGAGAGGGGGAATAACACGCAGGAGAACTGTGCTAAACTGGTTCGAAACATACTTAGAGAACAGGAAGTACTTTGTGTCAATAGGTAACTTTACATCTGAGCAGACAAGAATCACATGTGGAGTTCCCCAAGGTTCCATCCTGGGACCTCCGCTGTTTAACATGTACATGCTCCCACTGGCACAGATTATAAAAAAACAAAACAAAATAAGCTACCATAGCTATGCAGATGGCAGGCAGATATACATTACAATGTCACCAGGAGACCGAAGCCATGTACAGGCTCTTTGTAAATGCATTGTTAATATGCGATAAAATATTTATCGGCGTTAAATAATCAACGCGTTAACGCGATACTAACGAGTTAACTCGCCCAGCTATTGCCAAACGTTACCTTGTGTTTTATTCTGCTCTGTTAACTGGATGTGCAGTTCTCTGTGCTTTCTATTGTGGTAAGCGATTTTGGTTTTACAGTGGACAAACTGTACAGTATTTTCACTTATATTTAGTTTGTAATAGATTAAAAGTTCAAACATGTTTCATCTTAATCACTGCAACACATGTACTATAGTGTAAACATGCTGTCAATAACTGTTAATTTGATTATCACTGAGTAGCATGTGTTGTGCGGATTAAATTTAGCATTAATTAACCCTGTACCTAGCCCTTTTGTCCATCACTTATACACCAAGTCATCCGAGTATTCCTGGAGATGAAAAGAGTGGGGTTCAGTTGATCACATGATTTCACCAGGAGGCAATGAATTTCATCTGCTGCAGGTTGTAGTCATTCTGTTTTGTTCCAGTAAGTTCCTTTCACCAATTTAGTCAGTGGGAAGTTGTCGGATATGTTGCTAACGCAGGAGAGAACAGAATTAATACATATAACCCTTGAGTGACATTCAGTGACGGCACCAATTTCCTTGCCAACCATCAATAAACTAAATAAAAAATATACTGACTCCGTAAAATACATATAACTTCATTATCAGGCTAATGTCACTGTTACTTACCTTCTGTTCTCTCCCGCCTTAGCAACATATCCGACAACTTCCCACTGACTAAATTGGCGAAAAGAACTTACTGGAACAAAACAGAATGACTACAACCTGCGGCAGATGAAATTCATTGCCTCCTGATCAATATAGTGAAATCATGTGATCAACTGAAAGTGAAACGTAACTCGGAGACGAAAGCAGCACAAACGCCAGTTTTAACGGCCCAAACCAGCACTAAAAAAGTAGACCACTCTGGTTTGTTTTGGAGCAAGATGGGGGGACGGTGACGTCATCGGCCGAAATTATAATTCATAATATCTCAGAGACGAAAGCAGCACAAACGAAAATT
Source organism: Odontesthes bonariensis (assembly GCF_027942865.1). Classification (NCBI taxonomy): domain Eukaryota; kingdom Metazoa; phylum Chordata; class Actinopteri; order Atheriniformes; family Atherinopsidae; genus Odontesthes; species Odontesthes bonariensis. Next base: position 26,738,016 of record NC_134529.1, on the reverse strand, counting down.
TTAACAGCACAAACCAGCACAAACCACTCTGGTTTGTTTTGGAGCAAGATGGGGGGATGGTGACCTTTGGATGACCTAAAAAATAATCTTTAATATCTCAGAAACCAAAGCAGCACAAACGAAAATTTTAACGGCACAAACGGAGCACTAACCGATCAATCTATTTGCTTGAATTTTTCACGTGGGTGGGGTGTCAGCTTCACTCAGCTTATTCAGTGAGGTTTCACTTTTCTCTTTAGTTTCCTGTCATGACAAAATAAAATAGTAAATGGTATATGGACTGTACGTTACAAGCGCTTTTGCTTCAGGCTACACAGTGTGTCTTTCCATTTTCTTTTCAATTTTACACACAAATGGACGCAGCGTTGGAATCTTAGGATTCAGTGTCTTGCAACAATGAGATTGGCAGACGACTGCTCTTCCTCCTCTGCTAGAGCCACTCTTGTAAAATAAAACTAATGGTTTTACTCAAGTTGCTCTTTTTTAGACTTCATGGTTTGGATCTTTTATCTACTGTTAGATGTTTATTGTATAGGGTCATGTGTTGGGATTGGGTGATTACCTAGAAAATTAATAATCTTCTAAAGTTTAAAATGTCCATGAAGTGTTTGACCATCTTCCTGTGCCTAACAGAGCATTAGTTTGAGTGGTGATTTTAAATTGACCATAGGTGTGAATGTGAGCATGCATGGTCTGATTTGTCACAGTGTGAAGGCCTCAGTATGCTTCTCCGTCGCTATCCGTCAATCCGTCTCCATAGTCATGGAGAGGCTCTCCGTCCTTGCGAAGTTCTCCATCGGGATGTCGGATACGCAAGGCAGTTCACCTCCCGATCAGTAGGCGTCGCTACGTTAAACGACCCAATCTCGCGACGTCTAACGTGAAAGTCGTTGATTGATTGTTTACCTTACGGCTCCGTTCCACACCTCACAGTGAACGATGGCGACCGAGAGAGAAAGACTGTTGTTGGAGTTGGAGCTTATTGATTTTGAAATGCAAATAATTTTGACCAATTGTTGACCGGTGCACAGTAAACTCTTTAAAAAATGGCGGTGTTGTTGTTCTGAGAGGAAGGCGCTAAACCGGAAAAGTGATTCCAGAAATTATGTTGTTAGCCGACCAATCACAACCCTTGCGGTCTCTGTTGCCTCGACGGATAGATAGATAGAAATTTTAGCCGACGCACGCAAGAGACGGAGAGCGTCTCCGGGAGGCACTCTGTAGGTGGAGAGGGCTCTCCGTAGGCGACCATAAATCAGCCTTAAGCCCAGTGATGGAATGGTGACCTGTCCAGAGTTTACTCTGTCTCTCACCTGATCATAGCTAGGACAGACCCCACCTCTACCTCAACCATGAACAGGATGAAGGAGGTATAAAATTTTTTTGAAACAACATATATGTTTCAAAAAATGAGCTGTCACCCCCCCATGAGCTGTCACCTTACCGTGGTGGCGGGGTTTGCGTGCCCCAATGAGTCTGGGAGCTATGTTGTCTGGGGCTTTAAGCCCCTGGTAGGGTCAACCATGACAAACAGATCCTAGATGAGGGACTAGACAAAGAACAGCTCATAAAACCCCCATGATGAAGAAGATTTTTGGAGAACGTGTACCTTCGCCCGGACGTGGGTTACCGGGGCCTCCCACCGGGGTCTGTGCCCGTGGGGCTTGGTCAGGCACAGCCCGATGAAATTACACGGGTCCCCCTTCTGACGGGCTCACCACCCGTGGGAGGGGCCATGGGGGTCGGGTGCTTTGTGAGCTGGGCGGCAGCCGAAGGCAGAGACCTTGGCGGTCTGATCCTCGGCTACTGAAGCTGGCTCTTGGGACGTGGAACATCACCTGTCTGCTGGGGAAGGAGACTGAGCTGGTGCGCGAGGCTGAGCGGTTCCGGCTAGACATTGGGGTTTACCCCGGTAGACGAGAGGGTAGCCTCCCTCCGCCTTAGGGTGGGGGGACGGGTCCTGACTGTTGTTTGTGCTTATGCACCGAACAGCAGTTCAGAGTACCCACCCTCGTCTTGCTGGGGGACTTCAATGCTCACGTGGGCAATGACAGTGAGACCTGGAGGGGCGTGATTTGGAGGAACGGCCCCCCCCGATCTGAATCAGAGTAGTGTTTTGTTATTGGACTTCTGTGCTCGTCACGGACTGTCCATAACGAACACCATGTTCAGGCATAAGGGTGTCCATATGTGCACTTGGCACCAGGACACCCTAGGCCGCAGCTCGATGATTGACTTTGTGGTTGTATCGTCGGACTTGCAGCCGTATGTCCTGGACACTCGGGTGAAGAGAGGGGTGGAGCTGTCAACTGATCACCACCTGGTGGTGAGTTGGCTCCGCTGGTGGGGGAGGAAGCCGGTCAGACCTGGCAGGCCCAAACGTATTGTGAGGGTCTGTTGGGAACGGCTGGCGGAATCCCCTGTAAGGAGGAGTTTCAACTCCCACCTCCGGCAGAGCTTCAGCCATGTCCCGGGGGAGGTAGGGGACATTGAGCCCGAATGGGCCATGTTCCATGCCTCCATTGTTGAGGCGGCCGACCGGAGCTGTGGCCGTAAGGTGGTCAGTGCCTGTCGTGGCGGCAACCCCCAAACCCGCTGGTGGACCCCAGTGGTGAGGGAAGCCGTCAAGCTGAAGAAGGAGTCCTATTGGGCCTTTTTGGCCAGTGGGACTCTGGAAGCAGCTGATGGGTACCGACAGGCCAAGCGGAACGCGGCCTCGGCGGTTGCTGAGGGAAAAACTCGGGCTTGGGAGGAGTTCGGGGAGGCGACTTCCGGACGGCCTCGAAGAGATTTTGGTCCACCATCCGGCGGCTCAGGGGGGGGAAGCGGTGCACCGTCAACACCGTGTATGGTGAGGTCGGGGCTCTGCTGACCTCAACTGGGGACGTCGTGAGTCGGTGGGGGGAGTACTTCGAGGGCCTCTTCAATCCTACCGACACGCCTTCCGATGAGGAAGCAGAGTTGGGGAGCTCGGACGTGGGGCCTCCCATTTCTGGGGCTGAAGTTGCCGAGGTGGTTAAAAAACTCCTCGGTGGCAAGGCCCCGGGGGTGGATGAGGTCCGTCCTGAGTTCCTCAAAGCTCTGGATGTTGTAGGGCTGTCTTGGTTGACACGCCTCTGCAGCATTGCGTGGACATCGGGGGCAGTGCCTCTGGACTGGCAGATCGGGGTGGTGGTCCCCCTCTTTAAAAAGGGGGACCGGAGGGTGTGTTCCAACTATAGGGGGATCACACTCCTCAGCCTCCCTGGTAAGGTCTTTTCGGGGGTACTGGAGAGGAGGATCCGCCGGATAGTCGAATCTCGGATTCAGGAGGTGCAGTGTGGTTTTCATCCTGGCCGTGGAACAGTGGACCAGCTCTATACCCTCGGCAGGATCCTGGAGGGTGCATGGGAGTTCGCCCAACCGATCTACATGTGTTTTGTGGACTTGGAGAAGGCGTTCGACCGTGTCCCTCGGGGACTCTTGTGGGGGGTGCTCCGGGAGTATGGAGTGCCGGACTCCTTGATATGGGCTGTTCGGTCTCTGTATGACCGGTGTCAGAGTTTGGTCTTCATTGCCGGCAGTAAGTCGGACATGTTTCCTGTGAGGGTTGGACTCCGTCAGGGCTGCCCTTTGTCACCGATTCTGTTCATAATTTTTATGAACAGAATTTCTAGGCGCAGCCAGGGCGTTGAGGGGGTCAGTTTTGGCGACCTCAGAATCGGGTCTCTGCTTTTTGCGGACGATGCGGTTCTGTTGGCGTCGTCGGGCCGTGACCTTCAGCTCTCACTGGAGCGATTCGCAGCCGAGTGTGAAGCGGCTGGGATGAGAATCAGCACCTCCAAATCTGAGACCATGGTCCTCAGCCGGAAAAGGATGGAATGCTCTCTCCAGGTCGGGAATGGGATCCTTCCCCAAGTGGAGGAGTTCAAGTATCTCGGGGTCTTGTTCACGAGTGAGGGACGAATGGAACAGGAGATTGACAGACGGATCGGTGCGGCGTCTGCAGTGATGCGGGCTCTGCACCGGCCCGTCGTGGTGAAGAAGGAGCTGAGCCAGAAGGCGAAGCTCTCGATTTACCGGTCAATCTATGTTCCTACCCTCACCTATGGTCACGGGCTGTGGGTAGTGACCGAAAGAACGAGATCGCGAATACAAGCGGCCAAAATGAGTTTCCTCCGCAGGGTGTCTGGGCTCTCCCTTAGAGATAGGCTGAGAAGCTCGGTCATCCGGGAGGGGCTCGGAGTAGAACCGCTGCTCCTCCGAATCGAGAGGAGTCAGATGAGGTGGCTCGGGCATCTGGTGAGAATGCCTCCTGGACGCCTCCCTGGTGAGGTGTTCCGGGCCCGTCCCACTGGGAGGAGGCCCCGGGGAAGACCCAGGACACGTTGGAGAGACTATGTCTCTCGGCTGGCCTGGGAACGCCTCGGGGTCCCCCCAAAAGAGCTGGAGGAAGTGGCCGGGGACAGGGACGTCTGGGTTTCTCTGCTTAGGCTGCTGCCCCCGAATTGGATAATAAAGTCCAATTCAAGCCAATTGGAATTCAATTAATTGTAATCATAATTATTTACAAAATAATCCAATTCGTTCATATAGAGCCAATTCTTATATCTTTGCATTCATAACGCAAAGATATAAGAAACAGAAGTAATGACCAAAGAAATCCCAGGAAAGATTAACTTTATATTACAGTGGAAATAAATAAATTATTGAAATGAATGAGCATTTTCATACTGCTAAGGTATCTATACTCTGTATACTGTGTAATCTATGTTCATCAGGCCAAAGTTCTTACCTTCTCTGTAGATCCATCTCCTCTTGTGTTGGGCCATTCTGAACCTGTGCGTTCTGTCTGGGCGATATGGGGCCTGTAGAGAGTGACAAACACACAGACAACTCCTGTTAGGCTATAAGCTGCTGGGCTCTCAAAATCTGTCAGAGTGTCATTCACGTCTACTTTATGTAAATCTCTGCTGTTGTTAGGTCATTCAAATTTAACAGCTATCTATTTATTCTGTTTTGTCAGAGAAACATTTATTATGAGGGAGGAGTGTTTTTTTCTAGGAAAATAAATAAAGGCTTATGGAGGCTTGAGCAAAAAAAAGTAATCTAGCTGGACAGAAAAAAACAATAAATAACTAAATGAATAAACAAAAAAAGTGCCTGTACAAAATGCCTATGGGTTTAGGTGGGAAATATCGTTACAATATGCTTACGTCTTTCATGTAAGATCCAAACACACAGTATAGTTCTATATATGTGCCATTTAATTTGATTTTCTTCCCTCTGATTACATGTTGGTCTGCTACAATAAAGATCTCTGCCTCCTCACTCTGTTCCTGCATAACATTTATATAAATCATGAGCATTTTTCTTGTAATATTTATGATTACTCTAATACCATTATGCCCCTCTGAATCTCCCTTTTTTAGTTTTTAGGCAGGGTATGGACTGAATCGGCTAGCATTTTCCCCCCCAGTTAAATTGCACTCCTGAGGGTTGAGAGGGGATCTTCAAAAAATCTCGTTCAATCAAATCACAAAAATGAAAAAAATTTCAGTGACAGCGAACCATTTACAGGGTACAAGTGGTACATGCTTGTCTCATTGTCCAAACCATACCTCTTGACAATTTGCTCTGAAAATCTTACAGCCCCCCACCTGCTAAATAATTGTGTCAGTAACTTTCCTAACAGCACTGACAGATGATTTCCTTACAGTTGTCTTTCTATTACAGCTCGCTCAAAGGTAAAAACAATACCCTGTTGCCACAGCCACTTTATTCTCAAAGATGTCCCACATAAAGGTCCATTCAGGTCTCATCGAAAAACCGGTGACATTGGTTGCTGGTTCTGTGTTGGATTATGCTGCAATAAATTACAAAGCATATTCTGATGCCTGCATTCTCCTTCCTCTGTGTTCCACTGGTTTATAGTTGTCTTTAAATCAGGAAGGTGAACCTCCAACCCAGTTCCAAATCTCTGGAGGACTGACACAGGCATTTCCCTGTATTTAGCAACATTCATCTCCTCAATTAAGACCAGCTTCCCAGTCCCCACAAACATCCCCACAGCATGATGCTGCAAACACAGCGTTTCACTATGGATGCTGTTTTAGGTGATCAAAGGTGTTGGGTTCACCCCAGATAGGTTTTTTTCTTTTAAAAAAATGGACAAAAAGTTAAATTTGAGTCGAATCTATTGGCGCTTTTCCACTAGCTCCCTTCGGCATACGTGTTTCCACTAGCACGCCGTAGCTGCAACCGGGACGATTTTCCGTATCACCTCAGCCCTGGTTCCAAGCGGGCCGAAGCGTTACTAAAACGTGACGTCAGCCGACTGCCTTCCACTGATTGGGCGATGAGTGTCGTCACTGGAAGCGCCATAACGCGGATAATAAAAGCTAGCGTTAGCAACCGTTAGCTTACCTCCAAACGTCGTCTTTTTGAAGCTCGTAACAAAACTCTCCGGTACTTTTCAATACTGCAGGGGTGTCCACATCCGGTCCTCGTCTGAATCCGGTGTGTTGAAGCAGGGAAACATCTAAAACCTGCAGGGCAGCGGCCCTCGAGGACCGACTTTGGACATCCCTGCAATACTGTTTTGTCTGGCGGCCAGGAGTCTTCTCTGGCTCTCTTCTCTTGCCTTCTGTGCGACAAAAAGCCACAGGTTGAGCAGCAACATGCGCAGCCGTGTTACGACGACCCCGCCCACGTCGTGGAGGCACAAAGTATACTCGTTTGTAATGGAAACACAACCAAACCGAGCCGTGGTGAGCCGTGCCGAGCTAGTGGAAAAGCGCCATAACTAAAGTACCTTCTTCTCCCACATACCTTTTTGTGAACTCTAAATGTGTTTACTTATTTTCATTGTCAGCAATGGCTTTTTTTTCTGGCAACTCTTCCATAAAGCCCAGCTTTGTGGAACATACAGCTTATAGTGCACCTATAAACAGATACACCAGTCTCCACTGTGGAGCTTTTCAGCTAATTCAAGGTCATTTTTGGTGTTGTTGTTACCTCTCCGATTAATGCTCACTTTACCAGCTCTGTGGGTTGTGGTGAATGGCCCTCTCTAAGGAGATTTGTTGTGGTGCCCTTTTGTTTCCATTTTGCATTTTATGATGATGGATTTAATGGTGGTCCATGGGATTTTCAAAGTTTCAAATATTTATTTTTCACAACCCAACCCTGATTTGTGGTCGTGTCTCCTGATTAGTGTTGCAGGCTCTTGAGGCCTTTCAGAACAGGTGTGTATACTGACATCACCTGAGACTGATTGTACACAGCTGGACCGTGACAAATTATGTGACCTCGAAAGGTAAATTTGTAGCTCCAGATCATATTTAGGGACTTCAAAGCAAAGGAAGCAAATGTATATGCATTCACCATTCATCTTAGTTATTTTTTCTTCCTTAGATGTTTAAAAAAAAACAAAAAACTTTTCATTTTCATTTCATGTCACCAATGTGGATAATTTTGTGTAGGTTTATTAATAAAATAAATGTGCAGACATGTCCTGTTTTTGATGATGTCGGACAATTTCCATTTCAACAAAGGGGATATCAGCCTTTACACTTATGTCAAACCAAGGAGATAGCAGCTTACAATCTGACATGGCAAGCCAAAACCCCTGGTACCATTACCACTTGACAACACAATTACTGTGGGTTTTACATACACTATATTGCCAAAAGCACTCACTCACCCATCCACATAATTAAACTCAGGTGTTCCATTCACTTCCATGGCCACAGGTGTATAAATTCAAGCACCTAGGGACCTAGACAGAAGACTGCTTCTACAAACATTTGTGAATGAATGGGTTGCTCTCAGGAGCTCAGTGAATTCCAGCATGGTACCGTGATAGGATGCCACAAATTTCCTCACTCCAAAATATTCAACATTCAACTGTCAGTGGTATTATAACAACGTGGAAGCGATTGGGAACGACACCAACTCAGTCACAAAGTGGTAGGCGACGTAAAATGACAGAGCGGGCACACAGTGCGCAGAGGTCACCAACTTTCTGCAGAGTCAATTGCTACAGACCTCCAAACTTCATGTGGCCTTCAGATTAGCTCAAGAACAGCGTGTAGAGAGCTTCATGGAATGGGTTTCCATGGCCGAGCAGCTGCATCCAAGCCATACATCACCAAGTGCAACGCAAAGCGTCGAATGCAGTGGTGCAAAGCACACCGCCACTGGGCTCTAGAGCAGTGGACACGTGTTCTCTGGAGTGACGAAACATGCTTCTCCATCTGGCAATCTGATGGACGAGTTTGGGTTTAGTGGTTGCCAGGGGAACGGTACTTGTTTGACTGCATTGTGCCAAGTGTAAAGTTTGGTGGAGGGGGGATTATGGTGTGGGTTTTCTTTTTCAGGAACTGGGCTTGCCCCCTTAGTTCCAGTGAAACGAAATCTGAATGTTTCACCATACCAAGAGATTTTGGATAATTTCATGGTCTCAACTTTGTGGAAACAGTTTGGGGACGGCCCCGTCCTGTTCCAACATGACGGCGCACCAGTGCACAAAGCAAGGTCCATAAGGACATGGATGAGAGAGTTTGGTGTGGAAGAACTTGACTGGCCTGCACAGAGTCCTGACCTCAACCCAATAGAACACCTTAGGATGAATTAGAGCGGAGACCGCGAGCCAGGCCTTCTCATCCAACATCAGTGTCTAACCTCACAAATGTGCTTCTGGAAGAATGGTCAAAAATTTGCATAAACGCACTCCTAAGCCTTGTGGAAAGCTTGCCCAGAAGAGTTGAAGCTGTTATAGCTGCAAAGGGTGGGCTGACGTCATATTAAACCCTATGCATTAAGAAGGGGATGTCAATTAAGTTCATATGCTTGTAAAGGCAGATGAGCGAATACTTTTGGCAATATAGTGTATGTAGCATCTTGGTGCAGACACTGAAAGACCTAAGCTTCCATAAGAACAGTCTGCTGTGTCACATCTTAACAACCTCATTGTTGCATTTCCTGTCTAACCTGTTGTTCAGGTAAATTTTCAGTTATTTGTGGTCCTCCATCACCTCCAGCCTACTTCCCAGGATGGAAAGAGTGTTTGGCAAATGTCCACAAACAAGAAATATTCATCTGTGTGCTCTGACTCTGATGCTGCCACAGAGCAACGTTATACCTATAAAGCAGTGAATGAGGAGTTGAACTTGAAGTTTGTCGAAGGGGAATGTGAGGTCAACTGACAACTGCAGCTAGAATGAGCCCCACTGAAAACAGCTGTTGGGACAGATCTACACAAGAAAATCTGTCCCTCCACTAACTTCTATACTTCTGTATAGCTTTCTGCAGTGCTGACAAAGGAAAATGGGGATAGGAAAAAAGAATGACAAAAAGATGAGCATGCTGGGTGAAATCAACAAAGGAAAAGTATAGAAATACATCAGAAAAGAGAACAGAAGAAAAATCAAGCAAATAGAAAATTAAGAAAGATCAAATTAGAGACTTAAGGGAAAGTAACTGTTTAAGTTAATATTTTAATATAGCCATTGTTCATAAATCACTGAGACTTGACTTTCAGTGCTGTTAAAAAATCTGAGAAAGTATTACCTGTGTCCTGGGAGTTGAGCACTTCCAGTGCGTGCATCATGGCACTAGCAAATACATTGGCATCCTCCTTGCTGCCAAAGTTAAGGCCGTAGACCTGTCGAGTGTCACGCCACTGGTGGAAGGTCTGTGTGGCCTGGTTATACTTCAGCCCCTTGGGAATGGCACAGTTTATTACCACCTGCAAATGTCCGGGGACGGAGCAGCAGAAAGAAATATAACTGTTTTGATATCAGTCATTTCTGGGGAAAAAAAAAGGGAGAATCCAGTATCTAATGGAATTTTAAGGAGTACCCAACCTGCAACTTCCTATAAAAGCCTATTTTTCAGGCTTCTCCCCAGAAACCTGTTTGTTGTGTTCGGTATTGTTTTGTTACAATGACATTGGGATTGTGCTGTGAAGCTGACTTGAGATTTACGGTGAGTAACATGAAGGTTTCATTCAATCAGTAAAAGTGCAATCCATTGTTTAATCCTCAATTTAATTAAACACCAAAATGGCAACAATGGGTCACTGTACCCTGTTATGTGGTAAGAAGTCAAATTCACCTGCTTGTAAAGAGGATTCAGTATTGTCTTTCTGTGTGTTAAGGCAAATGCAATGCCAAGATGGTATTGCAAAATGACCACGGTACACAGCCGAGCAGAAATGCCTTAAACTGACTCTCTCTTCGTAAAAATGATGTATGGTAGGTCTCAAAGCAGCTATGCCAAAATCCAAAGGATTGAAACAAAAAACATTTCTACATCCTTCAAATGCAAAGTGGATAACATATTTAATAGAAGGATCTCAATTTTAATTAGGAAGGTGTTGGTAACGTTAAATTTGGGTTTGTAAATTTAACATTAAGGTAACATCACCGAAGCAGCTTTGACAACAGCGCTTCTGGTTAGAGTGGCGCTTTCCCCTATGCTGGCTTGATTTGTGTAAACACACACGGGGCGGGATCATTTCACCTCTGTTGCTATCTCCCTTGCCAGCTCGGAGGCGTATCAGCAGGGGATCAACTTTGACCTGCTGTTACGCCTCTCTTCTTTCACAAATGATACAATGCACAACAAAGCACAAAGATCTTCTGGCTTTCCATATCGCTAAAGACATGGCCCCCATATCAACAATGGAGCAGACCGGCTTTGTGCAGCTGCTAAAAACACTGAATCAAAGATACCAATTGCCCAGTCGCAACTACTTCACAAGAGAGGGCATCCATCCATCCATTATCTTCCGCTTGTCCGGGGGTCGAGTCGCGGGGGCAGCAGCTTGAGCAGAGAAACCCAGACGTCCCTGTCCAAGAAAGGCACTACCCAAAATGTACACAGATGTTAAAGCTAGTCTTGCTGCCCGGCTTGGAAAAGTATCTCTCTACGCGCTGACCACCGACATGTGCAGGGCTCCAGACTGCGACCAAAATTTGAGTGTGCGCGTCTGAATATCACATCTGCTCGCGCATGCGCGACCAGTAAATTGACCCTTTTTTTTTTTTTCTTTAAACACATTAAAAGTGGAAGGGGCGCTTCATTGAATCAGTAAGCCAATGAGAGTGAGAAGGATACTGTATTTGGCTAATGCGTGGAGGGGGAGGGTCCTACAGTTAATCACACGCGCATTTACAAACGTCTGTGAAAGGTGAGAAAGAGAAAGATTTCACATCACAACCTGTGTGCGTTGCAAAATGAGCAAGCAAATTATTGACTCGTTCTTCAGACCTGCGGCTAGTGTGCCAGTGCCACAGTCTCCAGTGTCACAGTTGGATGATGATGATGATCAGAGTGTGGCGAAAAAGGTCCATCCATCCATTTTCTATACCGCTGAATCCGTCGGTCGGGTCGCGGGAGGGCTGGAGCCTATCCCAGCAGTCAATGGGCGAGAGGCAGGGGCAAAAAAGGTCCCAACCCAAAATTTTCGCAAAGAGTGGCTGCGAGAATTCAGCTAGTTGAGGTACTGTAAGGAGACTAACTCCATGAACTGCGAATGTTGCAGTCGCTACCCCAGAACTGCAGGGAACACGAAGTTTGCCGACAGTGCAGGCACTTCGCAGTTTAAACATGACACACTGGTGAAACATAACGTTAGCCTCAAGCATAGAGTATGCCGAGACATGGTAACAAATGAAAAAGCAACGCCACTGCCGGTTGCTTTTAGAAGACAAGAGGCTGTAAATCATAGCGCAGATGAGGCAGAAATGATACCGAAATTTAACACGGCCTACTTCGTCACTAAGGAGGAACTACCCTTCACCAAATTCAAAAGCCAGCTCGATCTTCAAAGGAAGAATGGTTTAAAACCTAACGAAAAATACAACCACGATACAGCATGCGCACAATTTATCGGAGTAATTGCAGATACTCTGAAGGGGAAGACTTACACGAAGATAAAGGATGCTACATACATATCAATTACGATCGATGGGGACACGGGCGTTTCTACAAATGAATGCAAAATCATATATGCAAGGATCCTAAAAGGGAAACCCAGAAATATTTTGATTGGCCACATCGAAGTGAAGCATGCACATGCTCAAGTTTTTTTTTATTCAAATTCTGTTTAGACCCATCCCTAACTTCTTTTGCTGTCTTATTTGAATATTTTTGTAGTTGAAATGTGCCATAATGATTCAGCTGTGAGGTGTGATGGTCGGTTTACCTTCAATGTTGCGTCTTCAAAATTGCACAATAAAATGTGACACTGAATTTGAAACAGCACATTGTAATTTCTTCATCTATTATCAAGGTATTTATGAGTAATACAGTGAAAATGAGTAGAAATGTGAATATTTTGTTAGTATATTGAGTTACGGTGTGTGCCCCTAAAATTCCTGGTTGCGCCCCTAAAATTTTCAGTTGGGGGCTACAGCGCTCCTAGTGAAAAAAGTTAGTCTGGGGCCCTGATGTGGTCACAGACTTCATCTGGCCATTGGTGAGTGTAATATTTAATTAATGGATTAAAAGAAGAAAATATATGACAGGCAAAATTCTCAGTAAAACACAACAGTCTCCTGACACCTGAAGAGGGAGATACTGAGCCGTGCAAGTCCATCAAGTCCTGTATTGTGGATTACCTCAACAGCAAATATGCTGACCCATCCACCAGTGACCTGTTGGACATCCCCTCCTTACTGGATCCCCGCTTCAAGGCTAGGTACATCTCAAGTGAAAAACTTGATGCACTGAAGCAGGGGTGGCCAACCCGCGGCTCTTTGTCTGGTTTCATGCGGCTCTTGCGTTCATATAAAAATTTGTGTTTTTAAGTGCGTGTTCGCTTTGTTTGAGTTCATTACGGCAGCAGTCTCCAACCGTTTTTGCTCCATGGACCGGTTTAATGTCAGACAATATTTTCACGGACTGGCCTTTCAGGTGTGGCGGATAAATACTACAAAATAAAATAATACAACTAACACAGACTCTGTGGTATTTAGTAAATATAATAATAAACTTGAATCCACTGTGTACTTGTATGTAACTTTATTAGCAGCGTCCTCCTGATGTAACATCCTCTCTGCCTCCTAACGCTCTCTGGTTGCTATGGTAACGCTTAAACATGCCTTCAAAATGCAGCTTTCTTTTTCTTAGTGGTCACAGCCTCTTCTTCTCTCTCCTCACTGGGAAGAAGATTTCCAAACACGTCTGTTTTTGACTCGTTTTTGCTTGGTTCGTGGGTTTAATATCAGCGTTGATGCGTCACGTGACCGAGACGAGACCGAGTCAAGAACAGACGGATGGAACGGAGAGAATTCGGTCATTTTTCAAAAATAATGTGGCTCTTAGTGGTAACACAGTAAAAAATGCAGCTCTTAGTCGCTGACCGGTTGGCCACCCCTGCACTGAAGCATAAAATCATCACAGAGGTGGAGTATTTGTCCAGTGACCAGGCCAGCAGTTGTTCTGAGCTGCCTGAGCCAGCTGTTACTGAGCCTGCAGACCAAGGGGAGGCAGCAGTGCCAGTGGCACCCACAGCTAAAAAGAAGAAATCTCTGGCGAGCTTCTTTGAGCACTGCACGCACACGGAAGGACGCAGTAGAAGCTGAGCTTTTGAGCTACTTGTTGTCAGTTTGTGTAGAGAGTGATGCTGACCCTCTGAAATGGTGGAGGAGTCATGAAGTTAACTTCACAGCATTGAGCCGCCTGGCAAAGAAGTTCCTTTGTGTGCCAGCCACCAGCTCCCCTTCCGAAAGGGTGTTCAGTTGCAGTGGGAACATTGTAACTTGCCACAGGGCATCCCTAAAACCTGACAGTGCTGACAGGTTAGTTTTCCTGGGACAAAATCTGTAACTTGTACAGAAGTTGGTTTGTTACTTTTTGTTTTCATTTGTTTTTGCTCTTTTTGTTATTTGTGCACAGAGATACCCTGTCTATTTAAGTGTTTGAAATGTGCACAAAGAGATGCACTTAAGGTTCTGTTTCCATTAATAAAGGTGCCTAGGTGACATTTGACATGTGGCTTAAACTTATAACTGACTGTTGCCTCTTGGGAAAAAATTAATCTAATATGCTATAATACTTTGGAGTAAACCCCAATTACGTCACAGAAAAAATATCGATATATATCGAGTATCGCCATTCAGCTAAAAAATATTGAGATATGACTTTTAGTCCATATCGCCCAGCCCTAATCAATACAGTTAATTTTGTCATTGTGTAACTATTCAAACTGCATCACTGAAAGTGTCTTTTTTTTCTTATTTTGACTGACACTCTCCAAAGCATATCTAGTGCAAACATCGACTTCACAGAAAAAAAGTCCCATACACAGTAAAGCTTCATGAAACACTGCAGGAAGTCCATTTTTATTAGTGGACCTCTTCCGACACTAAACCGTGGTGCAGGATGTTTCAGCAGACTTTTCAGCCTAAACTCGTGGCTCCAAAACACGTGTAAAATTCCCAATCTGAATTTCATCGAATTCGATCTCTGCAGCACAGCTCATTCACTCCATCATACCCAAAAGTCGTCGTCCACGTTGTCAAAATCTAAATCTAAATAGCTTCCGAAGGCTACTTTCACCAAACTGTTATCAGTGAGTAGATGAACGCATTTTATTCCAGAAATAAGGTCCAGGTTTAAAAAAAAAACAAAAAGACTTCCCCTTTAAGTCTGATGGCATTCACCCAAACCAGCTGGGCTCGTGTGCTTGTTTCCAATATACAGCACATGGTCCAGTCGGCAACATGTGACTGACATGTTCATGTCACACACACTCATATCAGTCTTCTGTGCCAATACAACCAGCACACGAGGCTACTCAACTCACCAGCCCATCACCCTGCACTCTGCCATCAGGGTCGCCTGTACCTCAGAGATCTATATTCACAAAGCAGGACAATAAAGACACTTCTCACTCTACATCAGTAATCCCTGTTATGACAACCATCAGGCAAACCAGACAAAACAAACATTGCCACCGAAGTAGGGCGATGGACCCCCTCAACATTCGCCACCTGGGGTACTCCACAAGTCCAAGCCTTCCAGCTGACTCTGTAGTCAAGGTGGCACTAGTTAATACACGATCAGTAGCTAATAAGACCTTTATACGAAATGACTTCTTCACCTCTCGATGTCTGGCTTTTTTATTTTTAACAGAAATCTGGCTTAACGTGGGGGAGCTGAGTCCGTTCTCTGAACTTTTCCCCGATTGTGCTTACTTCAGTTCACCTTGGACCACTGGTCGAGGAGGAGGATTAGCTGCTGTATTTAAAGGAGCAATGGCATGAAATTTTCACATTTTAAGGTTCTTTAACATTAATATGAGTTCCTCTAGCCTGCCTGCAGTCCCCCAGTGGCTAAAAATTACGATAGACCTAAATTATTCTCCACCTTTGGTAATGTGACCATGCAGATGGCCTGATCGAGAAAGCTGCCGCTTATGACGTGGAGGTTGTTTCCTCCCAGAGCCCGTATATGGCTATGCCAAAACTGCCTTTCCCCGCCCACAGCTCTTTGGCCAGCTCATTGCTCTGTACATGGATGTAAAAAATCTGTTTAGAGCTCCTGCATCAGAACCTTTAAAGAGCCAGTGGACAGATTTAGTTTTTTCTGGGAAAGTGACGACAGAACCGAAGAGATTTGTGTGTGCGCCAAACATTTCACCGATGAATGTTTCCAGAACTTGGGCCAATACCGAGCCCAAGGGAGAGCCCATACACCTGGCGAAGGAAACTCATTTCGGCCGCTTGTATTTGCGATCTCATTCTCTCGGTCACTACCCACAGCTCGTGACCATAGGTGAGGGTAGGAACATAGATTGACCGGTAAATTGAGAGCTTTGCCTTCTGGCTCAGCTCCTTTTTCACCACGACAGGCCCGCATTACTGCAGACACAGCACCGATCCGCCTGTCAATCTCCTGCTCCATTCGTCCCTTACTTGGGGAAGGATCTCATTCCAGAGAGTAAGTAATTTAACGCTCTATAATTGTGTTGCTTTCCTGTATGTACAGTATAGTTACATAGCTTGTTACCACAACAAAGGGTTTGTATCGTTAGCTATGCAGCTAATAGCATCTGCAAGCTCTTATCTCTGCTAACTGGGCTGTTGGAGGTGTTTGCATGCCCATGAGATGGTTAGCTAGCTCATTTTAGACCAAAACCCCCTACTTCAAGCTTCCTGAAGAACAATGAATCCGCAAATTCAGTGCATTTCATCAGGATAATGATTCATTCATGGTTCCAGTCAAAACGGTCAGTCTGTCTGCGTCGTTAGCTCTGCAGCTAATAGCTCGGTCACTGTCGCTAATGTAACGGTAAATAGCATGAGGTATACAAGTGGACACCTCATTTACTGTAACGCCAGTGTTGTGTACTTATTTGTTGTTTTGATAGCAGTCCTGCTGTCGGTGTTATGGCGCGCACGATATCTGCCTTTCCCCTGATTGAAATTACTCGCGCTACGTGCATCTTTGCAAACCAGAGCAATCAGATGAGAATGTCAAAATCGTCACTCCTGCTTTCCCCTTCACGCACGCCTTTTTTGCTGTGTCTTGTGTAGCACTTGCTTGATGTTTGACTGTGTTAGGAGAGTTGTTCAGTAACTAGTTCGTCATATTGTCAAAGTAAGCTCATATCAACAGGTTTCGCTAGTTTTACGGCATAGGGCTGCCATGCCATCTACGTGCCATAGGGATTCACAAAACATTTGCTCAAGGTACCACGGTGGTCACACCCCCACTAAACAGCTCATTCTGAGGATCCTAAGGAAAGCTCATTTTTGGGACTGGCTGTAATTCTGCACCAAGGCAGAATTTTGGGGAAAAAAACTCAGATACAGTATTAGGGGACCACTAAAGCCTATAAGAATATATAAAAGCCTCCATTTATTTTCATGCCATAGGACCTTTAAGAACAGTTATTACTGCCGGTAAAGTGCGCCTGATGTTTATTCCAGCTACTGTTTGAAATGAACCTGCCTTCCCTGGTACTGTGTGCACTTGTCTATCGGATTTCCTTTCTCTGAGTTTTTAGTAGGAATTGTGCCAAGATATGACAAGTGTCCTTCTCTTGACTGGGATACTGACAACCCGCTCTCTTTGTTTATCTACACTTGCTCTGGCATCCTAGACTGTTTCTCCCTTCAAAACTAGGAGTCTCAAATTGAGCCATGGCTGAGTAACGATACCAGAGCAGCAAAAACAAAGTACTTCTCTGAAATCGTCTCTGACAACTGTCACAGATACCGCGTTTTATTTAATATCATTAATGCTGTTATGAATCCTCCTGGTGCTGCTCCTTTGGTAGAAACTTTTTCAAATTTTTCAATGATAAGATTGCTGACACATTGTTGCTCCTGCCACCGACCCGTCTGTTTACACATATTACTCTGCTGTCTTCGATCACTGAACCTGTGTCCCTTTCCTTCTTGGAAGGATGTCTTTGAGACAGTGGGGATGAATGTATTGTCAATTATTAATAGCAATCTGCAGTCTGGGTTGGTCCCAGCCGACTTGAAGCATGCTGTGGTTGAACTTATTCTTAAAAAGCAAAACCTTGACCAAACTATTTTCTCTAGTTTTAGACCAATTTCTAAACTGCCTTTTATGTCCAAGCTTCTGGAGAAAGTTTTCTCTCTTCAGCTCCAATCTTTTTTAGAGCAACATGATATTACTGACGTCTTTCAATCAGGTTAGAAAGCTCACCACAGCACAGAAACAGCACTTTTGAATATTTCAAATGACCTTTTATCTATCACAGACAGAAATCCTGCCATTTTAGTGCTTTTGGATCTTAGTGCTGCTTTCGCTACAGTAGACCACAGCATTCTTATTTCTTTTCTGGAGCACACTTTTTGGATTAAAGGACCTGCATTGAACTGGTTCAAATCTTATCTGAGTGACAGCTTTTACAGTTGGGGTATGTCACACTTTTTCACCTCTCATGTGGTGTCCTGCAGGGGTTCATTCTTGGCCCCTTACTGTTCTCATTATATATCCTTCCTCTGGGCTCAATTTCTAAAAAAAACCATATCTCATTTCACTGTTATGCAGATGACACGCAGGTATATCTACCATTGAAGCATGATGCCAGTACTCCTCTGAAGGTTTTATTTGATTGCTTGAAAGATGTTAAGGTGTGGGGGGTTCTAAACCTTCTCAATTTAAATGAACAAAAAAAAGTAGTTCTGTTTTTTTGAGCCCTGACCTCTACAACTTCAGGCCTTTAAGAAATTTCATAAAGCCCTCTGCAAGAAACCTGTGTTAATTCTTGACAACAAATTAAGCTTTAACAAACAGATAAATGCTGTTGTAAAAAATAGTTTTTTATCAACTCAAAGGTCTCACAAAAGAGAAGCCTTCTACGTCTTTTTGAAGAGGCCATCCATGACTTTATTTCATGATTCAACAGTCTGCATGCAGGTGTTGGAGTGTCTCAGAAAAATAGATTACAACTAGTCCAAAATGCTGCAGCTCTTGTTTTAACTGGTTCACGGAAAATAAATCACATAGCGTGGTTATCACATAATTGGCTACCTGTGTGTTTTAGAATTGATTTCAAGATTTTACTGTTTGTTTTTAAGCTTTACATTGGCTGACACCTCCCTACATCAGTGAACTCTTAGTCATTTACACTCCACCCAGATCACTGAGGTCATCAGACCAGATGCTTTTAACTGTTCCTAGGTCTGGGTTAAAAATTAGCGTAGACCGGGCCTTTGCAACAGCCGTCCCTAGATTATGGAACAATCTGCCTCTGCACATCAGAATGTCCCCAACAATTGATGTTTTTAAAACACTTTTGAAATCCCACTTTTACTCATTGGATTTTATTGGACTGAAGACTGATTGTTAGTAGTCAAAACTTTGTATAGCCAGCTGCAATTCTCTTGCAATGCTCTTCAGGATTTAAGCCAATTTTTCAAAGTAACTTGTAAATTAGACTTTATGTCATGCCAAGGATTCTCAATTGGATTGGGGTCTGGACTTAGATTGCGCCATTTAAACATATCTATTTATTTCTTCTTTAACCACCTGGTCGTTGCCTTAGCAGTATGCTTGGAGTTGATATCCTGCTGGAAAATGAACCTTCTTCCCAGTCTCAAGTCTCTGGAAGACTGACACAGGTTGTAGTTAAGGATCTCCTTGTATTTAGAACCATTTATAATTATCACAATCCTGACCAGTTCCCCAGTCCATGCTGATGAAAAACCCAGAGCACAATGCTGCCACCACCACGGCTCACTATTGGGATGTTGTTTTATATAAAGGGTTTGGTTTTGTACCAGAGCATGTGAACGAAACAAAGCTGGGAGTGACCGAGCGATTGCTCCGTGCCGCTCCAATACCGCTCAAACCACGAGTCTAGGGAATGCACAAATCCACCCAGAATTCACCTGTGCCTTCAACAATCAACAAAACTGATGGCCTACACTTCAAAAATCATTTGTCACACAACAACCCTGCTACATGTACGCCATGCAGTGTGAACCCAAGCTGAATTGCTCCTTCTTTAAGATTTGAGCGAGTGTGGAGCGATTTCACCGGAGCGGAATAAATTTATTTGGTGAGCAGGGAGTGGAACTGGGCGGAGCGTTTTGGTGCGACTTTGAGCGGTGGAGCGAACACCTATGTGAGCGAGCAGTCTTTTATTTTTTTCTTTCAGGAGTGGCTTTATTTCTGGCAACCATATTATGGTTTTATGGTTAAAAATAGTTTTTTTTAAAATAATTTGACACTTTTCTTAGGTCTTATTGAAATTTATCTGACAGACCCGGTCAAAATACCTGTTAGTTTAAGCACAGTTGGCCTTAACTGACCAGCCCCGGCCTCCTCCTAGCACAGCTACCTACGCAGCGGCTCACACTGGAAGGAGATTTCTCCTGCAGGAACATTACCCTCAAACATAGTTTTTCCATTGTGCTCCTATTTCCTCTGAGGCTGGTCTAAGATGTAAGATGCACGCTCCTTTGTACACCCGACAACACATCATTCCCAGGTGAAGTTGGCTCCATTGGTCTAACAGGTTAGATGCCAGAAGATGGGGCTCAGTGGGCGAAGCTTAGCAGAAGAGTTAGGTCATTTTGAAATAAAAATCAGGAGGGATTGTTAAATGAGGAACTTTTAAACAAAGGGGCCCTAAAAAATGCCAGGTTGTGTTTTGGGAAAGTTTTTCACCTTCTGGTGACCTCAGACACCCTAATACATGCTGCCAGGACAAGAAAAAAGGGATTTTTCCATATACAGTATATGGTATGTCTCCTTAATAGCCCAGCTCTGTGGAGAGCATTGCTTTTATTGGCCCAATGGACACACACACCCATCTCTGCTGTAGAGCTTTCCAGCTCCTTCATGATTACCTTTGTTCTCTTTGTTGTCTTTCTGATTAATGCCCTCTTTGCCCAATCTGCGGGTTTCGGTGGACCGCCCTCCCTTAGCAGGTTTGGGGTGGTAACGTATTCTTTCCATGTTGTAATGGTAAATTTTAAGGTGCTTTGTGGGATTTTCAAAGTTTTGCAAAAATCAAACACTGATTTGTGCTTGTCCACATCTTTGTCTCGGACCTCATGGGAGAGCTCCTTCATCTTAATGCTGTCGCTTGCTTGCTAGTGCTTCTTTATTAGTGATGTTGCAGACTCTTTTAGAGCAAATAATAATGCAACACTTAGATTCCACACATGTGGATATTATTCAACTATTTCTATGAGTTTTAAAGGTATTAGTAGCATCAGATCTTATTAAGGGGGCTTCATAGTAAAGGAGCTGGATACATATATGCACCACTTTTATTATTTTTTTGTGCGTTGTTTTTTTTTTAATTAGTTTCTAAAATTAGTTTTTTTTTCCAATTTAGTTCACCAATTCTCATTTTCATTTTACTTCACCAAGTTGATTTTTATTAGGGATCTATCAGAGTGACTAAGAGTGTTTGTGTAAAAAAGTGTGTGAAAAACTGTATTTCTTTAAACTCTTTACAAGTGAACAACCGCAAGCAGACACAAATTCTTGGAACATGTTAGGAGGTCACCTGTCCTTGAACCTTGTGTTTGGCACCTGAAACCCCACATGGCTCAGCCCCTCATAAGGCCTGCATACATCTGAAAGAGCGCGATATAGCTAGGGGCATGAAGTGCACAAGAGTTGTCACGTGTTGACATCCACAAACCTGATGATCCTGAATCTTTCGTCCCACTACACGGAAAGCATTGTTGCCTGTGTGGTGATAGATGTGTACTCTGCTGAAGCCTGTGGAACCTCCAGCCGGGACCCACTTCTTGTTGGCATCATCATATACCATGACAGCGGCTCGTGCCTGGCAGATACTCTGTTCACTGTAGCAGAAAAAAACACACACAAAAAAAGAAATTTAAACATGTATTGTATAATGTGTCAAAAACAACTTGATTTGATGGTCAAATATTCAATTAAACTGAGCCGATATTTCCCCCCAAACCACACAGTGTATTGTAATTATTAAGTGGCACCAGGGAACCAGTTATGAGTACAGTGGAAACCGCTTATAGTGGTCACGGATATAGTAATCAACCGCTTATGTAGATCAAAAGGTTTGGGACAGAATCATTTCGATACATTCGATACAATACTGTTTAAATAATTTGTTTATAGTAATCAAGAAATCCGCTTATAATGTTCATTTTTGGCCATTTTATGAATGTAAACATGTGCAAAAATAATTTTAAAACTACGAGTAGCTATTTTATTTTTCACTCCCTTGATTCCTTTCTGGACGTCTGCTTCTGCCCTATGCTTCTGCCTCGCTAGCTAACGTAACGAGTTGACACCGGGCAGCAAGCGCGCGAATCATGGCTGGAAAAAGGAAGTAATTTTCTCTGAATGAAAAACGTAGTCTCCTCGAGGCGTATGACAAATTACCAAAAACGAGCCAACGAGATGCTGCGGCGAAGCTTGGCATTCCTCAGGCTACCTTGTGTAGTCTAATTAAGCAACGAGAGACAGTCATGAATGCTAACGACGGAGAAAGAAAACGACGGCGGACTGCGCAGTACTGTAATTAAACTTGCATGATAATAAAATTCAGTAAATGCTGAAGCTATCCGTTTCATTTCATTTTTCTCATTGAAAAACGATACAAATGGCATTTAGATGATATTCTGCATAAAAAAATAAGTGAAATACCTGTACTGTAATACAAATTCGGTTTTAGTAATAAACCCCTTATAGTGTTCAAATTGGCTCTGGACCAACGTGATCACTATAAGCGGTTTCCACTGTATTTGTTTTTTCTCATTTTTTTTAATTCTTTGTTTTCCACATGGACTGAATACATGTTGTATAAAATAAGGTATTTAGGCCAACCCCTCAGACATCAGCCTCCTGAACAGATGGAATCTTCTCTGTTTATTTTGTAAAGCGCAGTCGTGTTTAGAATCCAGTCCCAGGTACTTGTTAAATGTCATCATCTCAATGTCCCTTCCATCATACCAATGATGTTCATTGGTATTGGTGTGGTAAGAGGAAAATCCAAAACAAGTCCTTTGGTTTCCCCAGTATTGATCTAGAGGTGGTTGTGCTGGCACTGGTCAACAAACCCCTGGATAAGTTCTCTGTACGAACTGTCATCCCCATCTGTGATGAGGTTGATGATGGCACAGTCGTCAGAGAACTTCTGTTGCAGGTGTGTGAGGAACAGAGCCAGAACCATACGCTGTACAGCAGATGATGGTGTGTTACAAACAGTTCAGAGTCCTCACATACTGTAGGTAATGTGTGAAGTAGGGATATGATGGGGTAAGAAATAAGAAATCATCTTCCTCATTAATGTTAATGAAACTATGAGTTGAGAATAGTTTTTACTTTACTGAGGAACACAGCAGTTGCATGGGCCTCTCTGCCTTGATATCACATCATGCAAGGATCGGAGGTAGCGGGGGACTGTGTGGGAACAGGATGAGGGTGGGCTAGAAGAAGATAGCAGGTAAGCAAAGAGTCAGGAGATGAGTTGGTGAGAATAGTTTATTTGGCTCCCATGTTTGTCCCGTTTTTAACCTGAAGGTATACATTTAAACTAAAAATTGTGCTAACCTGCTTTTATGACTTTGTTGGACATAATATATAACCAGAAACTGAAAGAATTAACACTTCTGAATGTACTCATTCTATTAAATGGAAATTGGGACTATTTTCGCTGCTGATAAGTCAAAGTTTCGCAAAACAAACTGGCTGGACTTTTCCAACAACAGAAATAAACAAACAGAGGTAGCTGAATTCCCATTCAGTTTTGCCAAGCCAAATCTAACAAAGCCTGGACATAAATGATAAGGGGAGTTTTTTCATGTCAATGTGCTATCACTGTAGTATATGTCACATTACAGACCAGATGTCATGGGTTTCTTTTATACATTACATGATCTGAGGATCTGAATATTTTAGATGTGGTCAGATCAATATCTTAAGACTTAAGTAATGACTTGTATAGCATACCCTGTCATATCTGGGGGAAAAAATGAGGACAACAATTTTTTTTCTTTCTGTTCCATGCCCATCCAACCTCCTCTGCTGGGGCTTGGCAGAGACCCCAACATGTTTACCCTGACAGAGAAGAGGATCCCTTGAAGACATCTTAAGCCTATGTCCTAAAGCCCTGGAAGAAACGTGCTACCATTAGCACTGTGACTAGGTGCTGAAGGTCATTGCAGAAGTGATGAGCACAGTAATCATTAAGAGAAGAGAAGAGGGTGGATCTAAGGAGACAGCTAAAATGATCAGTCACCGTAGGGTTTGTTCAGACTGCACAACAAATGTTTCACTTTTTGCTCATATGCGATTTAGATCAGATTTTTTCTTGACAGTGTGAACAGCACAAGTCACATGGAAACAGATTTTTTCAATTCCGATTCAAGCCACTTCAGTCTGTGGTCATAAATATCAAGGCAAGTGATCATGCTGGAGTTGACTGTCCCCTGGGAAGGCCAGATGGAGGGGGCATATGAGAGAAAGAGGAGCTTATACTGGGAGCTAGCAAATGAATGCCAAGCATACAGTGGAAGAACTGGTGCAACCCTTTTGAGGTTGGCGAATTCCCAGACCAGAGAGCCATCAGGAAAATCTTTGATGCCACAGTTATCTCATTTCACTGTTATGCAGATGACACGCAGGTATATCTACCATTGAAGCATGATGCCAGTACTCCTCTGAAGGTTTTATTTGACTGCTTGAAAGATGTTAAGGTGTGGGGGGTTCTAAACCTTATCAATTTAAATGAACAAAAAAAAGTAGTTCTGTTTTTTTGAGCCCTGACCTCTACAACCTCAGCCCTTTAAGAAATTTCATAAAGCCCTCTGCAAGAAACCTGTGTTAATTCTTGACAACAAATTAAGCTTTAACAAACAGATAAATGCTGTTGTAAAAAATAGTTTTTTATCAACTCAAAGGTCTCACAAAAGTGAAGCCTTCTACGTCTTTTTGAAGAGGCCATCCATGACTTTATTTCATGATTCAACAGTCTGCATGCAGGTGTTGGAGTGTCTCAGAAAAATAGATTACAACTAGTCCAAAATGCTGCAGCTCTTGTTTTAACTGGTTCATGGAAAATAAATCACATAGCGTGGTTATCACATAATTGGCTACCTGTGTGTTTTAGAATTGATTTCAAGATTTTACTGTTTGTTTTTAAGCTTTACATTGGCTGACACCTCCCTACATCAGTGAACTCTTAGTCATTTACACTCCACCCAGATCACTGAGGTCATCAGACCAGATGCTTTTAACTGTTCCTAGGTCTGGGTTAAAAATTAGCGTAGACCGGGCCTTTGCAACAGCCGTCCCTAGATTATGGAACAATCTGCCTCTGCACATCAGAATGTCCCCAACAATTGATGTTTTTAAAACACTTTTGAAATCCCACTTTTACTCATTGGATTTTATTGGACTGAAGACTGATTGTTAGTAGTCAAAACTTTGTATAGCCAGCTGCAATTCTCTTGCAATGCTCTCCAGGATTTAAGCCAATTTTTCAAAGTAACTTGTAAATTAGTCTTTATGTCATGCCAAGGATTCTCAATTGGATTGGGGTCTGGACTTAGACTGCGCCATTTAAACATATCTATATATTTCTTCTTTAACCACCTGGTCGATGCCTTAGCAGTATGCTTGGAGTTGATATCCTGCTGGAAAATGAACCTTCTTCCCAGTCTCAAGTCTCAAGGCACAGAGAATGCCTCAACATGGCTGAGGATCATGCGGGATGATCTGTGGACTATACAAACTACTCAGACACAAGTCGGGTCTGATCAGCTGGATTGCCTGGGCAAAGGTATGTGATATTGAAAGACCAGAAACACCTGATAACCCCAGGAAACATAACTGAGGATTTGGGTACAGGTAGGGTGTGAGGTCTGTGTTCATGGTGGCAGGGGAGTGTTGATCTGAGCTGAACCCACTAAAATACATGCCTGGCTCTGTGCAGGCTTCAGTTAGTTTGATCCTCTTTCACCTTAAAGCCTATGATTATCTTTTCATCCCTGACCACACGTCTCTTACATTGTTCTGCTGGAGCTTGCTTTCTAGTTCGTTTTTTTTTCTGTATATACCTCCTTGATTTCTATTATCTTCTGTTATTTTTGGTCACTGGTGATCCAGGGTTTGTTACTGGGGAAGCAACTAACTGTCCTTGTGGAAATAATACTCTCCACATAAAAGTTAATGTTATATGCCACACACTCTGTCATGGCACTAATATAATATCTTCATGTGGGTAAAACTGTGAATTCCAGCATACCAGGAGCTTTCTCAGCCTCCTACAATGGGGTATAATTAGAGCTTGGAAGAACCAAATTGTGGTCTGATTTTCCTAATGCAGAGGAGCTACGTCTTTTGCATTGGCATAGAACAAATCCAGTTTTTTATTTTCTGATGGAGCAGTTGGCAAACTGCTCTCAGAGGAAGACTTGTTTGAAATCTCCATAAATCGCCATGAATGCATTGTGGTGTTTGTACCAGGGCAACGACTAAGTGACTGAGGTTAAAGACAGTGTCTGCAGCAGCACCAGGTATTACATACATCGCTACCAGAATAACTCTCTTGGTAGATATAAGGATATACTCACACTGCACTAAAAGGCCTAATAGTATACACAGTGAAACAGTATACAAGTTTACGTATCTGCCACATTTCCAAAATGTTTACGAGGATATACAGGAGGATCTAATCTATAGCAAATCCTAGTATCGGATATTCTCCAGATACACATCTGTGACAGATCCTAGTATAGTATATCCTTTAAAAACAACGAAATTTGATATGGATTACCAATGCACACCAGTAACCACTGCGGTGAGTTGATGATTTTGAAAACGGACGTTTATGGTGCTTTTACAGACCTTTTAAGACATGCATATGACTTGCCATTCTGAAGCAGGTTGAGATGAATCAAAATTAGGCAAATACCGGAGACAGTAGTAAACATCAAAAAAGCGGTGAGGGGGATTCTAAAACATTGCAGACGACTCAGAAAAGAGGCTTAATGTTGAAAATACAGGAGTTCCCCTTTAATACAATTATTTGGATACAATAGGTATTTCAATATTTTCACCACTGAGATATCAGTAATCAATACTATCTTAGTTTATTTTTGAGATTACTTTGTCAATTTAACACACAATAGTTTGCTTTACAGCTTATATACAAACGTAAATGTCCACATGATTTAATATGGTGTCTATTGTCTCTTTTGTTCTGCATATTACAAATGTACTTTTCAGATCCCTCTGAACAAATACGTGTTTTAGGATAAGAGAATGGAGAAATAGATGTATTTTTAATTGCAAGTTTTAACAATGGAATTAAACTTTGAACCAGATCTTTATGAACAAGACATAGGCTATAAAATTTCCAGTCATAGGCTGAAATCGTAGCCTAGTCCGCCTCAGAGCTATAGGAAGAAAGGAGAATTTTGGGAGGAGAATACTTAAAACTAAGTTATAACAAAAAGATTTTTGTGGGTTTTTTCTTGTTTGTTTTGGCGACTTTCTTTTTGTTACTTGTGTTCCATATTCTTTATTTTCTCGCACCTTTTAACCTCCACTGCTGTATTTTATGTTACATAGTAAACCAGGTGATTCTTGCTCCCCACAAAAGTTTTTTCCATGCACAGAGCCAGCACAATTTTTGTTTCCATTTTTCCATTTTGATAAACTACTTTCAAGTAAGTACTAGATTAAGTACACATTAAGGGAATGAGCAGTGTCTTGCCACAGCTCATGCTACATGTCGTTTAGTCTCTGTCCTGAAAGAGTAGGATCAGGGTGCTCTCTGTCAAGATAATAACAAAAGATGTTTGTGGAAAAGTTTTTGTTTTGGCCACATCAGGATGGAACATTATCAGAAAGTATCTGAGAAGAGAATCTTACCATCTATTGGAGTTCTACATGCTGTGTGTGTGACATGTATCTTTGCTGTTCCTGTTAATAAATTAATAAAAAAAACTTCAATAATACAGTCCAATTCAAGCCAATTGAAGTTCAATTCATTATAATCATAATCCAATCAAATCCAATTAGTTGAATGAGTTTGCTGTGCCACGGGCAGAAGATCAGTTGTCAAAGCCGGCAGGTAGGATATTTTTTCCTCATCATTAGTTTGCTGGTTGGTGTGCAGTGTGACAGCCGTCAGGGTATTCCCCCCAAATTAAGAAAACAGGAAAAAGCAGTGGGCTTAGTTTTGTACCCTCTTATTTCCTCTGTGCAGAGGGGCCGCTGAAATTATTCAGGAGAGGTGCTGATTGTTTGAATTTGAAAAATAATTGGGCAAACAGCAGCTTGTGAGTTGCCTAATCGCTGGTCCCGGCAGATTGTGTTTATATGAAATGAGACGATGAGCTTGTGAACTGGAATTTTGGATACACTGTGTAGCGAACACGGTGTAGTTATAAGATGTAAGTCACCCGCTCATGATGTTGTATTGGTGCCAAAGGCCAATCTTTAGTGCACAGAAGGGCAATAACCCATGGATCAAATCACATATTAGTTATTAATTATATGTGGGGAAAAAAAGACTGATAATTCATTTGACCTGAGGGCAAAAAAGCTTGTACGTGGAATCTGCAGTATTTCAAGTAAAATTTCCCTATATTCCCTAACACACTTTACAATGTACCTCACACTGTTTGTCATCCTCTGGCTTAAATCCAAAATACTTCCAATGCAAGCCTTTTTTGGGCACGAATTGGGTTCACTTGGGTGGGTGACTCCCGCCACTACCACTTGGGTTTTTGTCGCCATTCATTTAACCCGCCTCACCGTAAACTTTCCTCCACTCTAACTTGTAATGTTTTTGTTGTATGCAGAAATAAAATTTTGTTATAAACACACCCTTTCTGAAAGGCCCCAGAGGCTACAACACCACGAAGCAAGAGGCATCACACCATGAAGACCAAGGAGCTCTCCAAACAAGTGAGGGACACAGTTGTTGAGAAGTACAAGTCAGGGTTGGGTTATAAAAAAATATCCAAATCTTGGTGATGATCCCCCGGAGCACCATCAAATGGAAAGAATGCGGTACCATAACAAACCTGCCAAGAGATGGCTGCCCACCAAAACTCACAGACTGGGCAAGGAGGGCCCAAAGGTAACCCTGAAGAGTTGCAGAGTTCCACAGCAGAGACTGGAGTATCTGTCCATAGGACCACAATAAGCCGTACACTCCATAGAGATGGGCTTTATGGAAGAGTGGCCAGAAAAAAGCCATTACTTAGTGTTAAAAATAAGAAGGCACATTTTGAGTTCGCCAAAAGGCATGTGGGTAAATCCTCAAATGTATGGAGGAGGGTGCTCTGGTCAGACGAGACAAAAATTTTACTTTTCGACCACCAAGTAAAACACTATGGCCCTCATTTATCAAGCCGTCGTAGAAAGCATCGTATATATGAGCGGAGAACTCGTCGTACGCAGAGGCTCAAGTGAGATTTACAGAACATGCGTACCACACCAATCCCATCGTAAAACCGAGCGGCTGTTGATAAATCCGGTGGCTGAAATCCATCGTAATGATCCTAACCACGCCTTCTACAAAAGGGGGTTGAGAGGCCGCACCTCTAGAGTTTGCGACATGGATAGACGAAAGGCGGCAAAGAAACGCTGTCAACAGCGTTGGCGATGTAAATCGCAGACCGGACAAGTTATGTATTTTCCCCTACTGTGATGGTCAATAAAATGTGATGAACTCCAGATTAAATTAAATCTATAATTGAACGATGTTTTACTTTTTCTCCAATATGATCAGGAAGAAGTGGTCCGATATGAAATTGGCCAAAAAAAGAAGGTCGCAGCTGTCCGACGCAGCATGTGGGGGTGGGGGTGGGGGGGGGGGGGTTACGACCCGGGTTTGGATTTGAGTGCCCTGGAGGAGAGGGTGGCTGGCCTGATCGGAGCTACGTCCTCATCGGGCGTGCCAGGGAAACTTGACACTGATGTGCCCATGTCAGAGCTCAAGAATGGTAAGAATGACTGCACACCCAAGACGTTTAAATAACACAGTTGCTTTAATATTCAACACAAATGAGTTTCCTAATCAAACTAATATTTTTCATTCACAGATGAATCCGAAGTGGCATCCGGGCAACCTGACCCGCGCGACGAATACGCGGCCCCGTCAACATCCGAAGCCTCTGCCCCCCGGTCTGCAGCGTCACACCGGCCAGCCGTGTTGACCACAGCGGTCCTAGAAAGACAAACAGAGATCGTGAAGTGGATGATGGCTTTAACACACACCATGCAATCTATCGACAGTACATTGAAAGACATAAATGAAACACTGAAGTCACAGAATAAATGCTGAAAGAAATCGTTGTTCTCCTTTCTTTTTTCCTTGAATAACAGAATGCTTACCGAAAGTCAGAATCGCTGAATAAGTTCCTCTCTCCTCCTGAGCGCTCTTGGCTGTGCAGGCTGGTGGTAGGGATCTCTGGGTACGGGGTCCTCTGGATGTACATCTGGAAATGGCACTCCAGTTTTTTGGGCAATGTTATGGAGATCCCCGCATGCAATAATAATATTGCATACCTTTTCGGGCGTATAGGGTTCCCCCCGCAGCCGAGAGACAGATCCAGCTTTAGGAGCCCTGTACACCTCTCCACAGTGGCACGCGTGCGCGTATGCGCAGTGTTAAAGCGCCTCTCCTGTTCGGTGTGAGGGTGCGCGGTTGAATAATGAGCCATCACTCTTCCAATTACGGAGTTGTACTTGTTTAATTTATTTAATTTGCGTTTATGTTTATATTTATGTTGAAGTCAAATAAAACATGGGCCTTCTTTGAAGTGATAAGTCTGTAATTTTAACCTAGGGATTTGTTGCGACTCATGAGGCACGCACTAGTGACGCTGCTGTATTGCAGTCACCGCAAGTCAAAATGGAAAAGTGCGTACACGGCCTCAGACCTGTCGTGGCGATTTCATCTTTCCTGCGCTCACGATGGATTTGATAAATGCCAACCTTTGCGCAGAAAAGAACGTACACACGACCTACGCACGTTTTTCGTCTTACGCAAGTTTGATAAATGAGGGCCACTATGTCTGGCGCAAACCCAACAAATCCCATCACCCCAAGAACACCATTCCCACAGAGAAACATGGTGGTGGCAGCATCATGCTGTGGGGATGTTTCAGCAGCAGGGGCCGGGAAAGTGGTCAGAGTCGAGGGAAAGGTGGATGGTGCTAAATACTAAACCCGTTTCAGTCTGCCTGTGATTTGAGACTGGGACGGAGGTTCACCTTCCAGCAGGACAAAGATCCAAAGCATACTGTTTAAGCAACACTCCAGTGGTTTAAGGGGAAACATTTAAATGTGTTGGAATGGCCTAGTAAAAGTCCAGACCTCAATCCAATTGAGAATCTGTGGTTAGACTTAAGATCTAAAACAACATGGAGCTGGAGCAGTTTTGCCTTGAAGAATGGGCAAAAAGGGTTTCGGGAGGGCAGATGGGAGTTCAGTGTGACATGGGGACCAAATAAATTGATTGCAGCCATGATGCTCTCTCAAAACTGGTAGTAATCAAGTTCCCAGCTCATCGTAAGGGCAACAAGGATGTCACTAGAGGTAATAATGCTGCCAAAGAGGCAGCAAAAACAGCATCAAAATGCCAGCTGGCATGTTCTGGCACCACTGGTGTCACTGTAGCCAGCTGTCACGGAGGACATAATTTCAATGCAACAGGAAGCAGGTGTGAAAGAGCACAATGTGTGGATACAGGAATGTTTTATACCTTCACAGACGTAGCATCACTATGAGCCTTTTTGTTCCAATGCAGACGGAGAGTGATGTATCTTCAAAACAAAGAAAAGAAAAGAAAAGAAGAAAAAAAGAAACAGCGCCTATGCTCTGGAGATAATGCTATGTGTTCATTGAGTTCCCATTGGTTAAAAGTTTGTTTGAGCCGGTAACAATCAATTTAACAACAAGAGGACGGAGCACCAAAAACCAAACATTTGCAAAGAAGCACTGGTGAAAACCTCAGAAAACAGCTGCTATGCATAAATATATATCTCAGTTTCACTCTATTACAAAGCAGATCTTGGTCCACTTTAGCTTTAACAGAGAGGGAGAACTATGCTCAGTCATTAACACTGTTAATGTTGTCAGTTTTTATTCTTACTAGACTCTTAAGAAAAATGGCAAAACATATTCTAAAACATATACAGCAACTCTGCAGCCTGTAACACATCCAAAGGCCCTGTGTGCCTCAAACTGTGCAACAATACATTCCTCCTTCAATCCAGCCTACCATGTGTAGTTTCTTCTTTCATACAATATCAAACCAGTTTTGAGGAGCATAAATATGTGTTGTTTTCATTTTTATGCTTTTAAACTGGGTAGGCTAATTCCTATTGAAAGAGGTTTGAAACTGTGCCCAGAGTGGCTTTTTTCACTGTCTCTGCCAAAATGGGTCACATAAGATGAGCCAAAGGTTTTCTGTGAATTATACATCCTGGCCATCAAAGAGCCCAAGTTTGATCATCTTTTAAATGTACAGACCAACTTTAAAAAATGACAACTGACTTACTGATATACTGTCTGAGTCCCCAGACTGGTTTGTAAAACAGGTTTGGTTTACATTCACACTGCACTTTTGAAAGCGGACCTAACCGCCTGGACAAGGTCACGCAGTTACAACAGCTCCATCGCTTAGGGTGCTATTGCACAAAATGAGCACTGATCAGTAAGGAAAAAGGCATGAAGAAGAAGAAAACCCGGATCATTGAATGACCAGGACTGAAAACAGAAATCCATCCCCTTCAGCTGGCTTGTTCACAACAAGCAATAACTCTAGCTACAAACAACTATGATATATAGTCCTTTGACCATATATCAATAAGCGCCTGCACCTCCTCACTACTCTAAGTCAGCCCATATTTTACAACTTTTTCTTTGTTTCCCTCTGCTTCTTCAGTTTCGTGTTGTTGGCTTTGTTTTTTTTCTATCCAAAATGCACTGTGCTCTATGTCACTTCCTCTCTTTGGTTTGCTGGATAGTCCGTGGACTTCATTTGCAAGTGAACAAAGACCCACTATTTCAGACAGACCAGAGTTCGCTTTTTTGTTCCGCACCAGAGTACAGATGAGCGTTCATACCTGCCCAAAGAAGCAGACTGTCCGGGGAAATTAACTCAGGTCCAACACTACTGTGAAAGCACCCTTAATCAAGTGCTTTAAAATTGCTTACAAAGTGAGGCATCAACATAGATTCAATACTTTCTAAATAGTAGATTCAAGAATTTCCTGTAATTTTTGTTGTTAGGTGTGCTTAACTGGAATCAGCGGTACGCAGCACTGACTAGTCATTATGCAAGCATGTACAAAACTTTGTTTTGGGAAAACTATACGACAGACCTGGTAAGCCCAAACAGGTAGTAAGGGTAAACTGGGAAAGTCTGGCAGAGGCAGCTATCTGTAAGATCTTCAAATCTCCCGGAGATGTAAGTTGAAGATCTTATGGATGTCATTGTCGGACATTCACCGGCACTTGAGAACTGATAATAAATACATGACAGTAAAACCTTGCAAGAGCAAGGAAGATGCATTCAGCACAGGGAAGGTGCGGTGGTTTCTGGCTACACCAGTCGGAAGCCAACTTTATGTTGTACCTTTAAGTCATCCTTGATTGGCTGAAGGCTTCCCTGACTCAAATTACATGCAGCATGTTTTCATTTTTACATCCACAGATATTTACAAAATTCAAATTAACTTTTTAGTCGTTGCCACAAGAACAACAAGACAGCATGGCATCTGCATAAAAAAAAGTCCACAACGATAAAGAGTAAATAACCACAAATATATGGCACAATTAAAAAGAATTATCTAACACCGAGCAGTTCAGGTTATGTAATGTTTTAGTTTTTGCTCAATACTTCACATTTGCATCCCGAGTTTGAAGTGATTAAACCTTTTTTTTTTTAAATGCTTTTATATTACTCAATGTTTTTTTTCTAAAATTTAGTGAAGTAGCTTTTCGAATGTTAGTCCACTTCTCATTAAGTTTTCTACTTTTTGTAAACAAGCCTTCTTTTACTGAAAAAAACATAACACAATTTCACTGTATGCAACAGTCTGATATGAAATAACATAATTTGTGCAAAATGATATCTTACATTTTTTTGCGATGGCTGGGGAAATGGGGAAAGGTATTTGTTGTATGTATGTGTTCATTTGTATGTGCAGGAACATCTGTGGCTAGTTTGCTCTCTTCAAAG
The DNA here is from genome assembly GCF_027942865.1 of Odontesthes bonariensis. Taxonomy (NCBI): domain Eukaryota; kingdom Metazoa; phylum Chordata; class Actinopteri; order Atheriniformes; family Atherinopsidae; genus Odontesthes; species Odontesthes bonariensis. The sequence continues at coordinate 26,704,328 of NC_134529.1, read as the reverse complement.
TACACATTCAAAATAGCAAGACTTGAGTTTGCTTTTACACAAACTCCTAAGCTACAAGCAGTAGCTCTGTAAAATATATCTTTACTTTAAAGGCAGTAAAGCACAGGCTCTGCTGTATTGTTTGTTTGCAGATGCATTCTATGAATCTTGCATTGCAGAATTTACAGTTGTCTTAAACCACTGATGTATGTATCAACAAAATTTTTTTTTAAGACCATTAGCAGTGATGAGGAATAAACAAATCAACATTTAAGGTTCTTATACAATGAGCACAACAAAGGAAGCACTTTGCTACCGGTGTTGAATGACCCTGTGACAACTGGTACATACCGGTGGATTTCCATTTTGCAGGCCAGTATACATCTCTGATTGAGGATGAAGCTTGAGGCTTTAGACTCTGGACCAGAAGACTGGATCTGCATGGCTCCACAAAGCTTTCTAGCTGCTGAAGTTAGCCAGTCTGCCTTTACTTGTTACTGCTTTTCAACCAGCTCTCCTTTCTTGGGGTCTCGTCCCCCGTTGCCTCCCCTCTTTCACTTTGTAGTCAAAGTATTGTCTAGGATTTCTCTGCTTTTCTTATCTATATCATCTATATACCCCAACACACACAGCCTGCTCTCCTCAAAGCCCCTGTATCTGTGAATCTTTCCTTATTCTTCCATGCAATGTCAGCGAGTCAGCTAGCAAACAGGCATGAGAGGGAGCCATCGAGACAGTCAGCCAGCTGTATTTTTCCCATGGCAGAGACACAAGCCAGAAAACGCGCGCACAATGTTTTATTCCTTGCTTTTCTACACCGTGGCGACAGCAGAGGTATCCAGGCAACAGCCTGCACAGACTGCTCTTGAGCTTTCTCTGTATTCCGGTGGAGGATGTTGTAGAAAAATCACCATGGTGGTATTGAGCAGCCCAGAACAGCTCAGCTCAGCAGGATCTAAGTAGGGATTGGAAGGATGTTAATCCATTTCTCCTACTGCTTTTTGCCCCTTCTCTTTCTCTTGTCTTGCCGTCTCAGCTACATCTATCATATATTTGCCTCTCACTTGATCTCCCCTCTTTCATCTGCATTCTTCCTTCCTCCTTTCTTGCTTCTCTCTGCTTTTATGTTTGTGATATCTCAGGATGCTATGCTTTCTCTATTTCTAATTCATACACCCACCCGATTCCTGTCTCACTCTCTCAAAAATAAACATGGTAAAGAGAGTTGGAAGAAAGAGCAGCATGAATAAGTGATGTTTTGCAGCAAGATTAAGTCCAACTGTTTCCAAGATTTTAGAAACACACACCTCCTGATAAGAGGCTAGCTCTTACATTCATTGTCTAATATGGTGGACCTTTCAGTATGATACTCAAAACCTACCTCTATCTTGACTGCACTGTTTAATTTCTATTCTCACTATTTCAGTTGTAATCAGCAATGTTATTCATCAAAGCATGGACAAAACAAATCAAAATAATGAATTATAAACTTAAATGCTACATGGCTATCTGATAAGTATTTAAGTCTTCACTGTACTGATTAATGCTCCATGTGAAATAATAATCAAAAGTACTGTTACATTTGACTTCTTCAAATAGAGGCTATTGTAAAGTGGGACCAACTGTAGAAATAGAGCTTTTACTATGCTGCTAGAAATTGTCCTGCAATCCTAACAAAGTTGCTCTGGTTACTATGCCAACTTTTATGGTAACTTGGAAGCAAGCTAACCAGGATTTCCTCTGTTGTATTCAACATGCAAAGGATTGTGGAAAAAAAGGAGTTGCAATGGCAGATGTCAATACAAGGTAATTACCACATGGAAAATCTGCATATTGATGCAGACACATTACTATGCCAATTATAATAAAGAACATATTTCCCTCACATCATTAATTAACTGTCACTCGTCAATATCACTGAATCAGTGACTGAAACTCTAGCATGTATCAGTAAAACAGGTGACATATGGCAGAATTACCATTTCGTAGGGGAATTAGGGAACCCTACACTAAAAGCTCCAGATATCGCTACATGTAAGACGCCGTATAAGGGCCAAAATTAAGACAATTGAGCACTTGGGAGTGGTTACATACTTGTCGCGGGAAGCTATATCCATTCCAAAGCCAGCTACTGATCTGATCAATGATAAGCCTGCACTGGTAACTGAGCGGCCAGTGGTATCAAATGAGAAGGAAAGTTCTCATTTTACCTGGGTGGTATTTCTGTTATCAAAGGCAGCAATTAATTGGATTGTTTATTATCCTGGATGCGTGTTAGCACTTAAGTGGCTAACCACTAGCTTGCCTAGGCTGGTGTCCCTACTGGATTGGATAATCCCTCTGCTATTTACTAGCAAATAGATGCTGAGCCAAGGGAAGCTTGTCATTAGCCTCTCCAATGCTAACGCACGACTGCTCAGTTACCCATGCAGGCTTATCATTAGCTTAATTAGTAGCTTCAGAATGGATATAACCTCCTGCGACAAGTAGGCCTGGGACGATAATACATTTTGCTGGACGATATATTGTCCCACAAATTATTGCCGATAAATGATATTATTGTCAACATGATAATATATAATAATATTGCATACCCTTTCAAATACAATAATCTTTTGTTTCTCAGTGTTTTTTACCATTGTAATTGTAATTTCAAGAATGTTTGAATATCTTAAATAAATAAAACAAACAATAAACAAAAAATAAAATGGACTCTCTGTTAGCAAAAATTGAACTTGAATAAAAATTCTGTGAGCACACATCATTTTGTGCTGTTCCGTTTATATTTACTTTGTCGACCAAACTGGAGACTGGATGACTGACAAGAGGGTTCACTCCGTTCATTTCGCTATGGAACAAACACGTCCAGGTGCTGAGACCGAGCACAGAGTGAACCCTATTGTCATCCAGCGTGCTTGGAGGCGAGAAACGAGGAAAACAAACCCGCATGCACATGGCAATATTGAGGCCGGGAAAATTATTGAGTTAATTTTAATTTATCGTGCAATTAATTGATTTATTAATTATCGGCCCAGGTCTAGCAACAAGTATGTAGGCACCTCTGGGTACTCAATAGTCTTAATTTTGGCCCTAATACTGTGCCAAATAAATGCACACAAGTGATGTTAATATTAAATGTGGCTGAGTGATAATGTCAGCTCATACATTTGGTGTCATCCAAAAGATATTCCCCTTTCAAATCTTTTAGAAATTCGAATTATCTGTTATTTCCCATCATACCTTTGACCAGTCTATAGAAAGAAAACTTGTTTCATATTTCAAAATGTAAGCAGTGTTTGTAATTGGGAGATTGGACTGAAGACAAGTTTCGGTGCAATCTGTTGGTTTCCTTAGCTATGAAATTGTTTTTGAATTGGCTCTATATGAATGAATTGTATTATTTTGAAAATAATTATGATTACAATGAATTGAATTCCAATTGGCTTGAATTGGACTATACTATTTAAGTGCCTTGAGATGACATTTGTTGTATTTGGCGCTATATAAATAAAACTGAATTGAATTGTTTTTATTCAGTGTTTGAAATGTGTCTGTTTTTTTGTTTTAGAAACTGCCATTTTTATACAATTGAGACTTTTTTCAACCGCGGAGGTTGTTACTGTTTCCTCAAGTGAGCTGCATTTCTCATTATAGATAATTTCACACCAAAATGGAATAATTAATAATGTTTCACATTATTAGTAACAGCAAATCAATTGCTCGTAGCTCACAAAGAGTTTGTATTTATACACAGACTGCTGAAATGGTTAAGGGATTAAGTTTAGCCATTAGTTGTCTAAAGGATTTCCTCTTTGGTGTGTGAAGCATTGAAGAGTCATGTTGATCGTTAGATGGCTTATGGTACATCATAACTGTCTGGATAATATAAATTGAGTAACATATAAAAACTAGCCACCAGAAACAGAGCTTACATGACCTAAGAAGCTGTATTATCGGTGTGTGCACCTAACATCTTAGGTGCGTTCTAGTACTTCAACAAATATCATTACCAAGTGGTAGCCGACATAAGTAAGTTTAGTTTTTTGTGACAGTGACTGACATTAAACTGTCAGCCCAAATCTGACTATTGTGATATAGCCCAACATAATAAGCCAGTTTGTGTTCTAGTGGATTATGCGAGTCGAAAAGCAGGTACTGGTCTGTATGTGTGGGTCTCCTATGTTAATACTTCCATCCTCTTCATTGTACAGCCATGCTTCTGTCTGTAGAAACAGCTTCTGCAGACAGAAGCATGGCTGTGCCGTGGGATCTCCAGTGTCCCCCATTGTGGCTAACCGTTATATAGAGGAAGTGGAAAGCAAAGCACTGAGCTCATACAAAGGAACAACACCATGCCACTGGTTCAGATATGTGGACGACACCTGGGTCAAGATCAAAAATCAGAAAGGCTTTCAACTTAGTGGACAACAACATCAAGTTCATGAGAGAGGATGCAAAGGACCTGGCTTTTCTTTATCCAATAGGTCCCAGTTTGTTCATGTAAAGTAAACGAAGAATCTTCCTCGCACATCAGAGAAAGTCATGAAGTTCTGCAGAGTTCTGTGCTTGGACAGATTCTTTTCACTTCATACATGCTTCTATTACGTAATATTTTAGATAGCATAGCTGTAAATGTCAATTGCTATGCTGATGAAACTCAGCTGTACTTATCAGTAAAACCAGATAAAATCAATCAGTTGGTTGAATTAAAATTATGTCTCAAAGACATGAAGAACTGGATGACTCTGAATTTTCTGCTTCCAAATTCAGACAAAACTGAAATTGTTGTCTTTGGACCTGAGTGGTAATTCAGCCGACTTCTGTGCTTAATGTTTAAAACCTTAATTTGTGTATTTACTCTGCCTTCCTGTGATCCCAGTACTGCTTCCTTCATTGCTCACCTCACAATGGTTTCACTAGCTAAGAATCTAGCACTCTCCTGTGTATTTCAAGACATTTACCTGTTCGCCCCACCATTCACTCAGTACTACTGCACCACAGCCAGCAGCCTTGCCCATCCTCTCTAATACACAACCTGGACTCAATAAGGAGAAATCCACAATCTTACCAGGATAAATCTCTCTCTCTGATCATCATTAACCATCTTCCTCTCCTCTCAGAGTTTCCTTTCCCTCTGGGTCCTCCCTCTGGTTCACCACATCTCCTGCCTTTGAATAAACCTAGTCTTTCACCCAATTCTCCCAGCGTCTACTGACAGCACAATCTGGCCAAGAGATGGACTCAGTGGACGCTTTCCATTCTGCTCTGACCAATCAGGGAGTTTCGGTCAAAGAACACGAAAAAGTGTTACGCTCCCTGAACAAATGACAGGCTACCAACACTTTAGTTGATATCACCCTTCTCAGGTGTTTTTCCTTCAGTGCTCGCTAGTTTTTTCTCGTTCTCCACACTCCTTTTCCACCAACTCCTCCATGATTTCGTAGGTCATAGGATTGCTTGTTGGACTGGGCACTCGCCTTTTTCCAGTTTCACTCAATTGACTCTTTTCCTTTCCTTTTCACTTTTCAGGAGGAGTTGAGGAGAATGTTTGACCACCCTCTTCGTGAGGTTAATGCAGCCAAGAGGCTATTGAATATAAAACAAGGAAATCAATCTATTGCAGAGTTTGTTATTGATTTCTGTATATTGGCTGCACAAACAGGGTGGCCATCTAATGCTAAATGCGATGAAGGACCAGCTGGTCCCTAGAAAAGAGACATTCTCCTTCAAGGATCTGGTTAGCAATTCACATCGACAAACGGCTAGCTGAACGGAATGGCCCTCCAGTCTTCCAGTAAGTCTCCGTTAGGTACATCAATCCCTCCGGTAGATTTGTCTTTGGTTCCCACTGAATATCATGACCATGGTACAGTTTTCAGTAAAGGCAGGGTCCTGTCTGTACCCCTGTGACTGTGCCATAGACCTCCTACATGGAGTACCTCTGCCTTCCAGTCGACTATATAATCTGTCTTGCCCCGAGCATGAGGCCATGGAACGCTACATTCGTGAGTCTGTTGTAGGAATTATCATTAGACTATCCTCTTCCCCTGTAGGAGCCGTATCTAACGTTTTTCTAAGGCTGCTCATTTCATCCCATTAGATAAACTCCAATCATCCTCCGAGACTGCAGACCTGTTAGTGAATCATGTTTTCCGCCTACATGGCATTCCTTTGGAAGTGGTGTCCGACCAGGGTCCCCAATTCATCTCACAGGTGTGGTCATTCTTCTGTGTCACTCTTGGAGCCAAAGACTTACTAAGCTCCTGCTATCAACCCCATTCCAATGGGCAGACTGGCTCAATCAGGAGCTTGAGGCTGCTCTCCACTGTAATACTGCCAACAACCCTTTCTCCTGGAGCCGAAAGCTGGTGTGTCTTAAATATGCGCATAACATTCTCACTTCCTCTGCCACTGGACTATCACCTTTCAAGGCCTCACTGGGTTACCAACCACCACCGTTTCCCAAAGAGGATAGAGACTTTGAGGTTCCCTCTGTCCAAAACCACCTCCAAAGAGCCCACCGCATTTGGGCCCAGACCCGTGAGTCCTATACCGTTTGCAGCATCCTGGATATCCGCCGCTGGGGTCACAATACCTGGTGGACTGGAAGGGTTACGGTCCAGAGGAGTATTCCTGGGTTCCTCGTCAGTCCGTCTTGGATCCATCCTCTATCCCTGACTTCAACAGGTACGGGGGTGAGTCTTCCGGCTTGCCTGGGGGCAGCCATTGAGGGGGTGTACTGTCACGATCATACTTGGCTGTAGTTTGTTTGGTTTCTGGGTCTTAGGTGAAACACATTCTTGTCAGATGATCCACTGTTTCAGTCTGTCTCTGAGATTTATGACATGGACATATATTCACCGACTCATTTGTTATCCAATCCAGTCAGTCCATCTAGCACAGGGATCTCAGGACAACTGATTCAATCTTCTTATTCTTTATTAATAACATTCAGAACTTGAATGGTTGCTCAGAACATAGGATTCTCTAACCTACTCCTTGCAGCCAGGTCTCTGGCAGTGCTTCGTCGAACATAGCTGAGGCACATTTGGCTTGAGGGAGGAAGCAATTGAGACCCTCAGTATGGCTTGAAGATGCTCATCAGTAAGTTTGGACCTGTACTTTGACTTATTAAAGTTCACGGTGGACAAGAGCTTTTTACACAGATATGTGCTCCCAAAAAGGCACATGGTCCGCTCGAAAACCTGGAAATCTCAGGGATGATGGGGGGGCAATTCTCTGCAGCTCAGTGCATTCAGCTCCTGTGTGATGTCAACACGAAAAGCTAAGTCCATGAGCCATGTGGGATCACTCAGCACAGGAACAGCCATCCCATCCTTCTCCATGAAGGCTTTCACTTCTGCTCTCAACTCAAAAATCCTCTTCAAGAAGTTTCCCCTGCTGAGGAACGTACCTCGGTGAAGTAGAGCACATCCTCACCAGTCCATTTCTCCTCCTTCTCATCTCCTGAGCAGTGGTCGGGCCATGCACTGAAATCACTGTGAGCAACTCCTCCATCACTTCAAAACTGTCGTCAACACCCTTTTCAATTTCAACATGCCCTTTTCAATGAACTTGCCGTATTTTAATGGCTTTCCCGTCTTAGCAATCATCTCACTCACCACGTAGCTAGTTTCGACTGCCACATCACTCTTTGCTTACTTTCTAGAAAAAGTCTTGTTGCCTCAGCAGACATGTTTTAAGATTGGCGACCCTGTCCTCTCTCTCATCTCTCTCTCTGGTATTTTGAATACTCTGCATGTCTAGTTGAGTAATAACGTCTGATGTCTTATTCCTTGTGCACCGCAACTTTCTCTGTGCAATAAGACAGGTCACTCTGTGCTCAACCCAAAAAATATTCCATCTCCCACTTTTCCTGAAATTGGCTGTGCTCGTCGCCAACCCTTCTCTTTACTGCAGGTTTTGAGAAAGACATGACTGGGGCTGGGTGGCAAAAAAAATGCATTTAACAATAATAGAAAAAAGCTTCATAAAAAAACTACGATCCATGCTTTGGCTTTTGCCTACCATACACTTTTATGGCGCGGCTTTCCATTAGGATATATTTACATGCTTTTATCCCAATACCCGAGTATTTGGGATTTTATTTTTATTTTAGTTTGCCCTTTATACCTGTTCTATATATCCTGAGAGGGATTTGAAAACTTTATCATTGTTCATAGCTTTTTTGAGCACTTCGTTTTTCTTATCATTATTAAATTTATCATATCATATCATTTATCAAATACATGTGTTTGCTATCCATGTAATTATTTTCCCTTACCTATTGCAACACTCTGCTGTCTTTATTAGGTTACTAATTACTCTTGTTGAGTCCGCCCACTTCCTAAGTGCTCTGTACCCTGCACTGGGTGACAGGCAGTGTGGCCAATTTAGCGACTTTGTCGCTAGATTTAGCGACTTTTGGCCATCTCTGGCGACAAAAAAAAATAATCTAGCAACTTAGCGACTTTCGGGCTCAATCTGGCTGAATCTAGCGACAATTTAACTTGTTTTGTGAGTGACACATCAGTTGCCCCGCGACACCATACAAGTCGAGACAGAAGCACTGCAGGACGGCGGCAACCCGGCATACCGTCATTTCCTGTCAAAACGGAAGTTTCAAGCTAGCTACAACAAGGGTAGGTTCACTTCCTGTTTTCAAAACAAAAGCACCTTTTTATCGTAATGGCTTTCCCTATGATAAAAGGCAACGGGTATTTTATTTTGTCAAAATAACCGGAAGTGCGTTGCTCACTGCGGCTAGCTTTAGTAGCGCCGAATTCGTCAGAACAAAATTGTAAATAGCCGGTATTTTGGCTGGTTTTTCACACGTTGGGGATCTAAACGACTACTTTCTGGCCTGAAAAGTTTCAAATGTTGCTAAAGTTTACAGAGTTTAGAGCTGAAATCAGCTTCAGGCCGGCGGATTTCGGCTCAGGTAGGAACGAAAATATATAATATGGGCGTGGTTATGTCACTTATGACGTCATGACGCAATCTAGCGACTTCTAGCGACTTTTCAGAGAGCCAATAGCGACTTCTTGTGATTTTTTTTTGGCAACACTGGTGACAGGATGTATTTTCACTTCACTTGGTGTTACTCCAGAATCGCGTTTCAACCGTTGCTAACGTTGCTAATTTGCCTTGGCTAAGTTGTCAACAAACATTACTTGAAGCTGTCACAAGTCTACGCTATGGTAGCCCCTAAGTGATAAAAAATATAAAAACGCCTGAGCGACGACTCGTGCAACAACTTGTCAAATACGTGCGTGTGAGAAAAACGCAGTAACACTAAACTTCGATATCAAGTAAGGGGCCACAAAATATCGTCCTGCAGGCCGCAACTGGCCCGCTGGCCGCGAGTTTGAGACCCATGATCTAGCACATTGTCAATGAATGCCACTTAAACTACTTAGTCAGCAAAAATTGCAAGAAACTTGTTTGCCATGATTGATAACCAGTGGTCCCCTTCTGACCATACCGCCTCTTGGTCAAAAGGTCACATGACAGGTCCATTATTTATTGAATTTTACTCGCTATTCATGACTGCTTGAATTCAAATTTAAGTGATTCGTGTGATGTCAGTTTTTGGTCTGTTTTAAAACATTTAGAGGGTAATGTATATATATATATATATATATATATATATATATATATATATATATATATATATATATATATATCAAATCAAATTTATTTGTATAGCACATTTCATGTACAAAACAATTCAAAGTGCTTTACATAAAATAAAAGCAGCAAGGAGTGGAAGAAGCATTAAAAATACATAAAAGAATATAAAGAGAAACAAATAAAATAATTTAAATTAATTTAAAAACAAGCAACAGTCCAGATAAATTAAAAGATATTGTGCAGATATCATGCATAGACACATGACAAAAGAAATACATATGGCAGAATATATATTATTAAATGCATTTTTTTTTGTCACCCAGCCCCAGCCATATAAACTTATATGGCAGAATCTTAGGTGGGTGGGCCAAAATGTGGCCCATTACTCACCCTCTGGATTACTTATCTGTCCACCAGTTCTCCAAATCTTTAATCATTCAGAACTAGCTCTGAAATGCTCATATTTTAAATGCTAAATAGCACTTTTCTCATATAGTTGACCACTCAAAGCATTTTTACACTACAAGCCACATCCACCAGTTAACACATTTCTTACACAAGTCTTTACAGCACTAGTCTATACAGAATTACAGGCTGTGCAGCACTTGTCTCTATCACACCCAAATATACATATGTATATGATATGTAAGAAGGGCCACATTAATGGACTGGACTCAAATGTGGCTCTTTAAAAACAGGGAGCGACAGCTTACACCCCAGGAAACAGGCTGTGACAGATGGAAGGTCTATGACATGAGCAGTTTGTCACACTTGGGTGAAGCACGCGGCCAAAAGGCTGTCTAAACAACTGCATACAAATCATAAACTATAACACTCAATTTGTGGTAGAAAACAGGAAAAAGCTTGAGAGCAATATAATGCGCCAGTAATAGACTGCTGCCTCTTTTAACAGAACAAATGATGGAAGGGGAGAAGAGGACAGATGAGGAGGAAGAGGTAGAAAAGAAAAAAAAGAAGAGATAGAAGGACAGAAAGCGAGCACACATGGTCATGATATCCGCCTGATATCCACTTTGGTTGCATAAATGCCGAATGTGTGTCATGGCTTACAAGTCCGCTGTACCTGCTGCACATGTTTCCTTTATTCATGATTTTAAAAAAGACTATTGTAGTTTGTTTGAAAGTCAATTGTAATAGCAGTTTACAAAGGTGAAAAAAAGAAAAGGCTTATGACCGGAATAGTAGATGCAATCTGAAGAAGAGGGCCGGATATGATTCCTTCAACAGAAACAAAGGACAGCAGGAGAAATATAAGAGGGGACAGAGCAGCATGTCTTTTTCCCCTGAGGCCCGATGCCATTTCAGCTTGTGTCACTGTAGAAGACTGCAGGACAGGTGGCTTATACAGCAGTTACTATATATCCACTGAGAAGGAAAAAGTTTACAATGTGCTGTACCTGAGAACTGCCATGACTTTCCTGCAATCCTTTAAAATAACTATTGGCCCAAGAACACTTAGAGTGGTACAGGGAAGCCGGGAATTAAACCACCAACCTTACTATTAGCAGAAGACGCTGTTCCCCCATGAGCTACAGCCACCTGCAGTTTAGCCTTTGTTGCTGTTGTAAACACCAAAGAGCATTAAAATACTGACGAGGGCTGTTAACTCACACTCACTAAGCACAAGGCTCATGAGCTTTTCACAGCTGCACCAGTTCATATTACACAACACACTTGAAGAGCTGCCCCGTCCTTACTAAGCAGGGCAAAGTGAGGCAGGTGAAGCTGTTGGTACAAATTCCCGATTTTATTAAAGCAGACAACAGTCTGGAAATGCTTTCAACCTTGTAGCACCCAAGCATATGAATAATCATTGAAAAAAATTTTTTTTTGGCTCTTCTTGCATCTTTTTGGGTGGGAATAAACCAATTTTTTGGGAATTTGTGAAATTGGGCTATTTTTGATCATTTTTGGCAATGTTGCATATTTGCAACTGTGGGCTTTCCTGATTCATTTTGTTCACAAAACCAAGTCATTCTCTGCAGATCGTTTGGCAAAAAAGGTATAGTGAAAGTTCACCAGTAACTGCTGCTACCACAATAAAATGTATATAATAGACCTTTATTGAACATTCTTAATACAAAGTGCGGAACGCAACCATCATAAACTTTCCATTCAACAACAAATCCAACAGATTTCACAGATCTTTGTTGTGAAAAAGTGAAGCACATATAAAATGCATAAAATATAATGTAAATAAAACTGTAATGTAAATAAAAAATGTGCACATGAAGCTAATAAAAAAAAAAGCAAAAAAATAATCATAATAGTACAATTTGGAGACCTGACCTCCCATTACCGCTGTGAAAGGTGGACAAAGCAGACCACACCAAACGAGACCAGAACGAACTGGAACAGAGCACCGCAAAGCAGAGTGTAATTCACTGAGCCAAGAAAATGATTGCTGTGACAACTGTCAGCACATAAAATGTAATGTAAAAAAATATTACACATGAATGTAAATAATGTATGTAAATTTAAAAAAATCAAATAATGTAATGTAAATAAAAATATAATGTAAATAAATAAAAAGCTTGTTGCATATCTGCAACTGTGGGTGCTACCAGGTTAACAATTGCATGTTGACACATATTTTTAAATGGGCTGCTTTTCAGTCACTATTTCTGATGCGTTTATCCATCTTACAAAACATAAAAATATGTGAATAAAACAATTTCTGTTGATTGTAATAACATACACTTTTGACTTGTTGTTTTCACAAAGAGATTTACTTTGGAGGAGAGCCCTGCGTAGGACTATTTCTTTAATCCCACTCCCACTGTATTTCTGAACATTGCTGCCCACACGGTGACTGTCTCTGCTACTCCTGCCCGCTCCCACAAAATTAGGATCCCAGTCCCAATGCAGGGCTCTACTTTGGAGCCTGTCTGGAGCACCTAGGCCGATTTCAGTCTAGCTGTGCGTATACATGCAGGTGTGATTGAATCCATTATCTCGGTGAGTAAGTCCAACTCTGTGAACTTTCATACTTTCAGAAAATAATGGTTGTGATAACAGATTTTTAACTGTGACAATTTTCATAGTTAAGTGGCTAAATTTGCTCAGCTGATGTCTGTCCTTAAAACAATGAAGGTAGATCCATGTCACCTTTGGCCATTTGATAAAATGCTGCAATTTCCCTAAAAAAATAATGAATCCACTTCTGTTGTAATTTCATTTTTTCATCATTTTAACTCAATCTTTTGTAGGGTATGAAGGCTTGCAGAATCTGATTTAAAGCCATCATAGTTGCAAACAGTATATCTAAGGTCAGTCATCTTTGCAATGAGAATAAGAGTAAAACACACTAAGTAGCTTCCCCACCTAGCTTGTGCTAACTCCTCCTCATAGCTTGCTTGCTTCTCATTTCATCGGATCCTCACAGCACATTAATCTAACTGTGCAGGCCAGCCCTGCAAGCGGTCAGTGTTGGTTCCACCAATCTTTCACAGGGAACATATGGACTGTCTTATCTAGCCTTTCTGAGGCTGTAGGTGGTGGTGGTGGCGCATATTCAAAGCAGAAACCTTCAGTCAAAGCCTTAGTGGCTGATTTAGCTCATGATAAAACTTGCAACACTTATCTTTTTTTTTCTCTTTCAAAACACATTAACAAGATTAAAGACATTATCTTTTAGCAGAGGGGATATCAAGAGAAAAAAAGCAACCTTTGCCAATATAACTAGAGCGAGGAACATGTTTAATTTTCTGAAGGTGGTTTGTGTTTCTCTTTTCATTATATTAGACACTTAACACATGAAAGAATTGCAGCATACGGGACAATTTTTTTTTTATTATCATGCTACCAATAAAAATAAAATCTACTCAGCATCATATATCCTTATTTGCCGATGACGTTCTTTTATTCTTTTCTGACATAGAGTACTCTCTTCTAAACATCCTTAATATATTTGAATAGTTTAGTTATGTTGTGTTTCCAGGTATGAGATAAACTGTCTAAGTTATCCCTGTTACCTTTGAACTCCATGAGCAAGGATGAGTGTACAGATTTCAATATCCCAGTAGTATCTCACTTTAAATATTTAGGGGTAAACGTATTTGCTCCCACCGTCCAAAAACATGCATTTTAGGTTAATTGGTGTCTCTAAATTGTCCTTAGGAGTGCGTGTGTGTGCGTGTGTGGTTGTTTGTCTCGTTTGTCTCTGTGTGGCCCTGTGATGGACTGGCGGCCTGTCCAGGGTGTACCCCGCCTCTCGGCCAATGACCGCTGGGATAGGCTCCAGCCCCCCCGCGACCCGACCGACGGATTCAGCGGGTATAGAAAATGAATGGATGGATGGATGGATGGATGGATGGATGGATGGATGGATGGATGGATGGATGGATGGATTTGCATCTCTAGAAAAAACAATCACTAAGAATTATAATAATACCCTTAGTATGATCAAACAAGACCTGGAAAGATGGCAGAGGCTACCTATATTTCTGCCTGGTAGAATATTATTAATAATTAAAATGAATGTGAGAGTTAATTTCTGTATCTTTATGTTACCTTTAGCACCTCCTCCAAGATACTGGGATAAGATACATAGCATTATCGCTAGGTTTTTATGGAGAGGCAGGCGACCCAATATAAAGTTAGCCAATTTACAAAGAAAGAAGGAATTTATCAGTTCCTAATTTTAAACTTTACTTCCACGCCCTTTCTATTCGCCCTTTATTAAACTGGTTTGGTGAGAATTCTTCACCTCCATGGCTTGACATAGAGAAGAATTTGGTGGCACCCGTCTCTTTAAATGATTTTTTGTTTACAGGTCTTGCAGTCAATAAATGTAAACTGCAGTACGGTTCAGTAACAGCCAATGCAATTCAAAATTTCAGGAAAATAGAAAGAATATACAATTGGACCTCTAAATGGCATGCAAGTACTCCAATATTCTATAACAGTTTTCATCAGTCTGGTGGAGGGGCACTTTATTTCACGTCAGTGGTATAAATTAGATATCCACAGTTTAGGAGATATTATGAATGAAGGTGGGTTAAAAAGCTTTCAGGACTTGAGTGAAACATTTAAACTGTCATCAAACTGTTTTTTTCTATATCTACAATTACGCTCTGCCTTAAGGGTAGCAGGTATATTGATTGACAGGAAACCTACTAATCATCCAATAATGGAATTATTTAAGAAAATACCGGGGCTAACTAAAGGGCACATCTCTGCAATTTATAACAGTTTGTTGGAACATATGCAGAGCCCTTTAGTGATAACAAATGTGTGGAATAAAGACTGCTCTGAATCATCTATAGTCTGGCCTAGAGTTTGGAGGAATGCTGCTCATTCCTCTCAACATCTAAATAATACATTAACCAATCTCAACTTCCTATATCGTACTTATTTAACACCAAAGTGGTGCTTCATGATTAAGTTATCTCCTTCTCCAAATTGTAATCTAAATCTCTCTGATGCACTTGGCTTAAAAATTGACTTCACTCCAAAATGTATGCTTTTAAATGATGATTCCAGGCGAAACTTTAACCATATGCAAAGGTTTATGTGATTATCTTCATGTACAGTAGCTAAAAAGATGTTGGCGCACTCACTTTCTATGCACCAATGCATGTACACTTTAATAGAAATGTTATCTCTGGAGCTCTCTGTGGCCAAGATGAATGGAGCCGGCCAGCGTCTGCTTAAAGCTAGGAAGGAGGCACTCGATGTAGCCCGAGCTATGATTTAACTTTTTATTATTATTTTGTATTTTTAGGTATTTATCTGAAATATCCAGCATGTTGTGTAATTGAGAGAAAGATTTGTGGGATGGGTTAGGGTCAAGCAGTTATAACATACGCAGGGGTTCTGTGTTATTTTTCATTTATCTTTTATTGTGTTAGTTATGATTCCCATCTACCAACTGTAAATAGTAATGATATGAATTTTGACTAATGGTTGGAGTTGTATGTACGTTCGTATGTGTATACGTGTGATTATGTATATTATTGCTGCTATTTATTTATTTAGTTGTTTTTGTGATTTATTTCTAGGTTAATGCCATGGTACGTGTATGTGTGTATGTTTATACTACAAATCTGCGCCTGCTTTCCAATAAAAATAAATAAATAAATAAAAATGAAATAATAATTAAAGAAAAATAAATAAATCAGAGAAAGAGAAAGAGACAATAAATGTACACGTTTCAGGTGTACTGAAATGCTCTTAGGATCCTTTTACATGAGAGAAAAAGAAGAAAAACCTACAACCAATGGAAGTATAGCTGTTGCTGCTGAACAAGCTTTGTGTGTGTGTGTGTGTGTGTGTCTATCTGTCTCTGTCTGTCTTTAGTCATTCATTCCTTCATTCATTCGCTGTGTGACATACATCAGGAGCAAAACAACCTGATGTCATCTGCCTAACACCAGATGATAAGTTTGTAGTGGTATTAGAATAGAAAATTTATAGTCATCATTTATATGGCAGCAAAACAGTATACACAAGGATAAAAAACAAAGATAAATCCATAAATAACTCAATTAAATTGAATGAAAAGTGCAAATAGTGCACTAGACAGTGGAGATAGTACAGTCAGTGGTTATTGGGAGTCATGGATGTGTAGCAAAGAGCTAAATTCAAAATGTCTAAATATGCTTTGCAGACTTTTAAAAACCTTCTAGAAACATGACAAGCATGAGTGGCTAACAAGCCAAGCCAATATTGACTTTTTCAAGTTATCAGGCCAAATACACACTTTTATCCTTTGTCTCTTTCATTTTCAGTATAAATGAATTAATTCCACTGATTTCAATTTTAAAAGATTGTTTATGACAGATAATAACTGCGGTGATTAGTTAATGTTACAGCCGTTGGTTACCTTAAAAGAAGCTGAAAAGTTTGTAAAATGTCACAAAAACAAAGAAACAATCTACACAAGTTATTTCCTTCTTAGCTGAAGAATCTCACAGATTCATTTGATTCAATAAGAAATGTAGCCAAATCGAATAGATCTGCATGAATAAAAAGTGGGTTGTTTTACTTTACGGTTCTCATTGCTTTCAGGTTGTAGATGATTACAATCCGTTGCCGACACTGATGAAGGGAGGAAAAGAATGTGTTACACAAGTCATAATCCAATATAGAATATGCTGCCGACGTCACCCATTTTGACTGAGACCTGATCGGACCTCTTGTCAGTGGTAGAGTGTGCTTACAGTGGTTACTGTTCCAGAATGAAGGATGGAATTTGTGTCTGCGTGAGCTGCTTTGTGAGCATGCTGAGAGGAGAAAAATGTAAGATCACTCATTGGCACTGTCGGAAAGTTGTGTGCACACTGAATTATAAATCAAGAAAAGATAGATCACCCATCACTGTGAACACCTTTAAATTGTCATAACAAACGGCCAAGCAAGTATGTGCCACTCGCACCCTGTTGGTCAGGAGCATTTTTGCTAGTATTTTTGGAGATAAAGCAACAAAATTTTCAACCAAGCGCACCAGTGCATATTTGAAACTCATTTATTTTTTCCCAGTCATCATTATATATGATATATGAGGAAGGAACAAGAATCTGTGTGTGTTTTTGCATGTATGTATTTTTTGCTTTGTGAGTGACAGAAACTGGTGGGTTAATGCAAGCACATTGTCATGTTAAAAGCTGGTTTGGAAGTATTTGAAGTTCTTCATATTGCATGTGTCTGGTCAATAAGCAGCTTAATGTCACTTTAGTTTTTTAAATTGACTCAACCGTTTTAATAAATAGTTCACTTTTCAAAAGAAACTGTCATTCGGACCTTCCTGTGTGACAGCAGGTGATCTACGGCAAAGACGGTAAAGCCATGTGGTTTGTGTACCCGTCTCATAGGAAAACTAATATGCTTACTCTACCACTAACTTTAAGAATGATAAACTAGTGAAGCACAACTGCAGCATGGCACAAATTATACAGAAACAGACACACTGATGAACTACAGTAAGTCTGCCAGTGAAATCTTAAAGGCAAGAATCACCAATCAGTCTGTTGAATAGACTGAAAAGAGAAGAAAACCCTTCTACGTTAAAAAAGGGAGAGCTGCAGTTTACTGCATGTATTGCCGCTTTCGGACAGAGTAGTTATAAGATCGCAGTTATCAGAACTGTCCTACTCGAATTTCGTTCTGATAACTGTCCTTCCCCAGCGGAACTGTTTCAGTCTGCATTCGCACATGAGTCGGGACTGATGCGCCGCGCGCAGCCGTCTGCGTCAGGGACGTGTTACGTTAGCCGTTTAGCGCCACATTCAACAACAAAACAAAAACAAAACAAAACCCGGTAAAAGTAATTAGAGAAGAAAAAACACCACAAAGAAGCTAATATGGAGAGCCGGGAGGCCACCGTGTTCATGGTCTGCATGATGGTGATATTAATCATGGACGATCACATCGGGCGTCTAACATCGAGGCTGGAAGAGCTCACAGAGAGAGTCAGGAGACGAAGGATCGAGCGCAGGCGATACTTTTTCATTTCATGAAGTAAGAAAGGAGAGCAGAGCGCCGCAGACAAGGAGACCAGTGTAAGTTTAACTTATTAAACACGCGCCGGTTGTGTCTGTGTCGTATGAGGAAACATTTCAGCCGTGATAGCATGACATGGGCCGTAGCTACCGACCACCAAACACCTCCGTCAGATGTGTTCCTATAGAACCATAAAAAGACCCAGCTGAGGAGAAGGAGCTGAAATGGTTATAGGAACTGAGGGAGATAGTCCCGAGTTCCTGTATGTCCGAACACGGGAGAAAACGGCCCTGTGGATTAAAAGGTTATTAGAACTGCCAAAGGTTCCTACAGTCCGAAAGCGGCTATTGAGTCAAATTAGACATAAGTAAAACAGAAAAACTGAGTTCCAGTGAAAATCTGACTCTGAGAAATAACTGGTGTTTGAAGCCCAATGGAAATTACACAGTACTAACCAATCAATTCAAGTCAACGGGCAATTCAATGCATTTATTTTCATTCCCTCTAAATGCATTATTGATAGATGCTTTGGTACTGACCAGACGATGACTACAGTTAAGCTACAGCTAACTGCTACTGTGGAACTTATGTTGTTTTGGTTAGGTTTTCTTTTCCCATATGGATTAAAGGGATAGTTCGCCTCTTTTGACATGAAGCTGTATGACATCCCATACTAGCAATATTTTTATAATATTTATGAACATTTTCTTACCCCCTGCTGCGTCCATTGAGCCGAGTTCCAGCCGAGTTTTGTCGTTGACGAAGGTAGTCCGGCTAGTTGGCTGGGGCCACAAAAATAAAGCGTTTTGCTTCTCAAAACAATATGCGTTCAAAAGAGTAATACATTTGCATCACAAAATCGTTCATAAAAGAAAAAGTCAGACCTCGCAATCGCTTGGCCCTATTTTCTCTCTACCTTTGGCTGTGTAGACCGTGCAGACCGAAGTGTAGATCGAGCAGTCCCCTGCTTCCGAGCAGTAAACACTGTAACAGGTGCAGCTATCGGCAGGTGGCTGCACGCATTGATATGAAGGGAGAGAGAAAATAGGGCCAAGAGATTGTGAGGTCTGACTTTTTCTGGATGAACAATTTTGTGATGCAAATGTATTACTCTTTTGAACGCATATTGTTTTGAGAAGCAAAACGCTTTATTTTTGTGGCCCCAGCCAACTAGCCGGACTACCTTCGTCAATGCCAAAACGAGGCTGGAACTCGGCTCACAGGACGCAGCGGGGGGGGGGGTTTAAGTCAAATTTAATAAATGATGTTGCTGATATGGGATGTCATACAGCTTCATGTCAAAAGAGGCGAACTATCCCTTTAAAGTGACCATCCGGGATTTTGGACACAGGACCTCATTTCCGAGTCAGCCAGGGTGTAAGAAATGTGTCCAGAACGTTTTTTTTGCATTCCATGCAGTCCTTGTGAAATCCCATATCCCTGTTGCTAAGCTAGCGAAAGTGAACGGCTATGCTCTAGCCTGTCCCAAAAACAGTCTTATCCAGTTTAAACAACATTCAAAACAAAACCGTAATTATGCCAGCCTCCGAATGTAAATGTTTGTCTTCATATAATGAGGTTTGAAATAAAACCGACCTAGCACTGCCTGGATTTTAGAATGTTGAGGGACTATTTTCTCGGGGTCAGCGGAATTTTACCTCGCTGTCTTCAGTTGTGATGTAACCACACTGTCATCAACAGGGAGCCGCAAGAGAGATTGATGGTGATCAAACACAATTGCAAGGTTGGTTAACTTCCTAAACGCCCCCATCAACACATG
Source organism: Odontesthes bonariensis (assembly GCF_027942865.1). Classification (NCBI taxonomy): domain Eukaryota; kingdom Metazoa; phylum Chordata; class Actinopteri; order Atheriniformes; family Atherinopsidae; genus Odontesthes; species Odontesthes bonariensis. The sequence continues at coordinate 26,684,473 of NC_134529.1, read as the reverse complement.
TATTTGCATCGATAACCTGCCATGATAATTGAGTTGCTTTCAGTGTTAAATAAATAGGTTTAGAATGTTTTCGGGGCAGGCTAGATCATAGACATTCACTTGCGCTAGCTTAGCAACAGGAACACGAGATTTCACAAGGACTGCATGGAATGTAAAAAAAAACACCTGGACACATTTCTTACACCCTTGCTGACTTGGAAATGAGGTCCTGTGTCCAAAATCCCGGATGGTCACTTTAAGGTTTTCTTGTTAGTGGTGTCATGTGGATGTAACAATTTTGGAGAAGAAATTGGGGAAAAAGCTGTCAAAATACTAATGTATGTGTGGACCAGGCCACATATTTATGGTTAAGTGTGTGTCCCTGTAAGCCTTGCAGCTAAGTTGTACCAAAATGTTATTGCAAGCCTATGATCAATCACAGAACATTATTTACTAATGTACTACTTTCACAAACATTCTATTGCAAGTATTAAATTCAGAGAGGATATGGTTTAATGATTTGACAGCAGCTGAATAAACATTGTGTAATGTGCATCATATCGCTTCATTAAACCACCATAAAAATACGTAATATTTCAATATTTCAATAATCAATTAATTTAATTTATTAGTATTTGATTAAATACGAATTCAACTAGAGGCTAAGTGAGAACAACAAACCAATCAACAATAAATTACACCAAAGCAAATAAAAAGATTAAAAATAATGATAATAATAATAAAAGTAAAACAAACAAAGCATTTGCTTGTGGCCAACCCATCCTTTCTGATTAATTTCATCAAGCATTAGTTAAACGAACCGTATTTGAAGTGGCAAAAACAGACAAAATCATTCCCTGAAAAAAGCATATAAATGTTCTTTAATGACCCGCAGACGCAGCATTTTTTTCAGCGGTGACACTGAATACAGCATCATTTGGAGTGCTGACACTGAGCCTTTCACCAGAAACATGTTGATACTATCCATGACTTTAGTAACTTGCAGTTATTTTATTCATGCAAGGAAAATAAGTATGGTGCATATACTATCTATGAAATAAAAATGAAGCTACAGCAGATGAGAAATGCTGCCTGTATGCATTTTCTAATCAGTCATGTGCTAATTACTTTATGTTGAAGGTCTTTCTCAGGTTGGGTGTGATAGGAAAAATGCACCCTGGCTTTCCAATGCAGTATACATCTGTCCGTCACTTCTTTTAGATGGATTGACATTTAATAATAACACAAGGACTTATAGTCTTACTGTTGACATCTGCCAGCTGCTTGCTCTGTTGAGCGCAAGGTTTTGTTTACATTATTTACCCGTGTGTGTGTGTGTGTGTGTGTGTGTACACAGGAGAGAGAGAGAGAGACACCTGACCTAAATATGAGGCTTCAATGGTTCAAATAAATAATTGACTTCATTAAGTCTTCATCCTTAAGTTCAAAAAGTTTGAAGCATCTGGCTTTTAAGTGACCAACAATCAAATTATTAAGAAGAAATATTATCTGATAACGATCAGTCGATCGAAGCAGTTATTAATTTGACGTTTATCGAAATAACAAAATATAGAAACATCACCAAAGCAGTTCAAGATGGCACCGAACAAGTTTCCTCGAAACGTCGAACTGTAATCGTCATTCGAGGCCACAGAGCACATAAACAATGACAGACAGAATTCTCTATTAGAACGAGAGCGGAACTCTTGCTTTGCTGTCATTTGATCTGCACTGCTTCTGTTTTCCAGTTTGAACAATGATGTCATTGTTGCCGGGTAAAACTATCTCACTGACAGCAGATGACAGACAGTTCACAACTGCCGTTTTTTTTTCAGAGGAGGTGTTGTCACATTGAATGGAATATGGATTCCACAATTAATCATTTATTCAGGTAAGTCACTTCCACTTAATACACTTATACACTTGTTCAGGTCTCTACGGCCCAAGACATTTTACAATGATGAAAGGTGTCTGAGTACTCTGATTATATATGATAATAAAAACTGCTCCGTACGCCTTTTAGAATTGAACATACATACATATCTATATCTGAACTGTATATGTATAAATGCATACACACATACATACAGATTAGTCTGTGTTACTGGGTTTTTTGACCAGTGTAAAAAGGGCTTTAATAACACCAGTTAGTGTGTTTTCAATACATTTTCCCCCCCTGCTAATTACAACAAAGTAGGCTAATCAAGATAAAACAATTATCGTCTTTCATTCAGCTTCGCAATAATTTTGTCTCGTTACAAATCCAGCAAACCCCTGGTGCATTATGGACATTCCTAAAAGCCAAGCGGTCTGTGGCATGTTCAGCTCTGCTCCAACCATGCATCATAACCCTTGTGCGGTCTTAACATTGTGTTTACTCCCTTTGTCCTATCGGTCAAAAATGAGCCGCCCTACCAAAGCCCCAAAATAAAGCAACTTAATTGAATTTTAAATCCAAAATCTATTTTGTATGATGAAACCACCTGTTATTTATCTATTCAACTCAATTCAATACATTTTTTATCATGTATCTTTTGTTACACAATACAAAAAGACAATCACCAGTTTTCAGGATTACACTTTTTTTTTTTTTTTTGTCAGTTGGACCAACAGTTTTCTTGTTTTCCCAGTTTTCTTTTACATAATAAAGGTTTATTATTGCTATTATATAAATGTGAAGTACAGTAATTATATTGAAAGGGAAAAAAACTTAACTTTTTTCTGGTGTTTAAATGTTTTTATATTTTAAGACAATCTTTGTACCCTAGTGGTGTACAGCCCACATGGAAACATAAACAAAAATAATAATTTCTAATGATGGGGTCCCTTTAGGAAAAGTCATAAAATTTCAAGTTGGAAATAGATAGTTGAAGGTATTTTTTCTACAGCTAAACATGGTAGTGGGTCACTTTTGACCCGCAAGACAACAGGAGGGTTAAACAGAAATATGTATTTCTGTAATTATGTAATTATGTAAAGCACTTTGAATTGTTTTGTACATGAAATGTGCTAGACAAATAAATTTGATTTGAAATAAACACAATCAGATTTTGATATGCAATATAGTTTGAAACTTAACATCTATCTTTTAAACTGCAGATTAAACAAGAATTTTAGTCCACAAGCAATTGCATAAGACGGAGGCCTTTATTTTGGAAATGAATTCTAAGCTTCTAAGAGGAAGCAGATTTATATGATACTCATGAAAAACAGAGTTAGTCTGACCAAAAATGCAGTCAACTTAACTTTACATGTAAAGTAAAGAAAATGTGGTCATTTAAAGCTAAACACACAGTGCATTTGTGTTATCATGTTTTGAGGTCAGCTTAATTCACTCGCTTATGACATGAAGAATTTAAAACTAAAAACTTTTATTTTTTAGCTGCAGCTTCACTCACACTGATGTGACAGCACAAATTCAATTGTCAAGCAGTAGGAAAACTCTTATCACAGAAATGAAGCACCCCCCACTACCACTACAAACTGACACTTTAACAAGTCTAAAAGATGGGCATGCCTGCACAGAGATTTTTTATTTATTTATTTTTCTTACACATTTCATGCTGAAAAAGTCTCTTAACATAGATAACAGCACCTCCAGAAGCAGCGAGAGAAAAGTGCCCCATCAGCAGCACAGAAAAGATGGGAGAGCCAAATTCTATCCTGTAATTGAGCTGAAACACAACACCCACCCCCCACCCCCGATTGGCCTCTAAAGAGTTTAACAGCAACTGCAGATCTATAAATATAAAAGGCTTCTCATCTGCGACAGAGTGTTTTAGCCAGGGACTTCAAATAATAAGTGAACAGTTGGACAGAACTAAAGCTAAAAGCTAAATTCCAATTCTCATCCGAGTGCAAATAAGAGGCCACAGAGATGAACAATAGTCCAAGTAGACAACTAGAAAATTGGAGAGGTGTCCAGAAAAATCAGACTATTCCTCAGGCATACTGTATGCCTCCTTCTGTTATCCCAAAGAGACTCTTCTATTTATATAAAGTCTGCTTTAGAGGCGCTTAATATAGGGAAGGGTGGGTAGGAAACTGTGAAATTACAGTGAGTAAGGCCTCTGTCATATAAGAGATACCCGCTCGTAACAAAAACAGAAATTAGAAATGCAGAAACTTACAAGTCACAAGTCATCTTGGCATCGGCAATTGGTGAATTCAGCACTTCCACCTTTCAAAAAAAAAAAAAATCAGTCTCTAAGAGGATTTTTGTTCTAATTCTTCCAGTGTCCTCTTTCTCCACCGGCAGACTGACGCGGCAGCTGCTTGACTGACTGGAGGACTTACTAACTGAAGAAGGGGAATGTGAACTGATATTTAGACAGACAGCAACAGTAGAGAGGCGCCCACTCAACCAGACGGGAAGCCCCCTCACCTATTTCTCACATGCACGCATTCACATGCCCTCACCTCACTGGAGCCAAAGCTAAAAGTGGAGCAGCTGGGTGGGCTCATGTCGACGGCACAATGACTCCACAGTTGGGGGAAGGATATCTTTCTCCACAGATACGGTTGGTATCTAAATATCACCCTGAACACGTCATCAGCCTGATTTGGGTGTTTACTCATTCCTGAAAGGATGCTAAAATCTAATTCCAAAGGAAGAAACATGTCACCCAAAAAATAAGAAAAATCTGACGCAACACCTGTTAGCAGCAATTTGAATTTATTCATTCATTCATTCACTGAATGAATTCATTGGATTATGATTACAATGAATTAAACTCCAATTGGCTTGAATTGGACTATATTATTTAAGTGCCTTGAGATGAAATATATTCTGTATGGATTCTGAGTATATTATGTACATATGTATTTATTCTGTATATATAATAGCACACCTTTTCACTTCTGGTTGGATGCTAAATGCATTTCATTGGCTTGTACCTGTACTTGCTCTTTGACAATAAAGTTGAATCTAATCTAATCTAATGACATTTGTTGTAATTCGGCGCTATATAAATAAAACTGAATTGAATTAAAAGATCAATAAATGTCTTTCGGGAGTGTCGAGTTTTTGACAGCATGCTGGCAATCTCTAATGACGAATGACTTTCAATTTGAACAAAAACTTCAAAGTATTGATACTCTTTCTCAGTAGTCTATGAAAGCCTTCGTTTGCCATCACAGGAGTCGCATAAAGCATAAAAACATCCTTTTGTACTTCAAGTCCATCTATTTCAGACTAACAGAAATGTTGTTTTCTGCTTTCTGCTGCATCAGATCAAAATGATGATAAAAATATATATACTGTGTATATCCATAGAATACCTGTCCAGGGTGTGCCCCGCCTCTAGCCCAATGACAGCTGGGATTTGGCGGGTATAGAAAATGGATGGATTGATCGATATCCATATAAAATATAACATTGTTCTATGATCGTTTTTTTGCTTTTTGATTGTTGCTAACTTGTTGTGCATAGTACTAACGTAATTTTCAGAACCCTCTGAAGAATTACGTGTTTCAGGACAAAAGAATTAAGAAATAGGAGTATGTCTTAATTGCAAAATTCCAACATTTCGATGAAGACTGGACCTGATCTTTACACATCTCGATCAAGAGCCATGTAGTTTTCAGGCATGTGTACACAGCTATTTTCTTGTAAACCTTGACCTCAGGAGAGAGCGCGTGTTTTTCCAATATTGTTCCACCAGAGGAAGGATAGACAGGAGAACATTTCACCATCAACGGCCCCCGTATTTAGAAGCTACAAAATTCCAAGTACGTAAAGGAAAGTTTTTTTTGTGACTGAAAACTTAAATTTGAAATCTATATCATCTCAGCCTATTCTAATATCACTTCCACCTTTTCTCAGAGTCAGTGCAGCCAAAGAAAAGAATTACATCAGCTGTTTTTTTATGGCAAGGGATTAGAGTGAAAATGTTACATAAGTATTTGGTTGACAACATAACAGAGCAGAATCCTCCACATTAGATAACATCACTAAAAACAATCTCTTATATACTTTGTCATAAATCCCAACGAAGGGAATGTCCTAGTCTATCTTCAGCATCTCTACACAAATCTACACTCAAAGTGAATGTTTTCAATAAGCTCTTCACACACACACACACACACATACATTGCACTGGATCACATCATTTCATTATAGTGATTAATACCGACTACTTTGAAAACTATGGGTTTAAAGGTCTTACAGTGTATGTTTTTAAGTCTTTGCAAACAGAGGGAAAGTGGATAGCAGTTAAGAACTGTTGGTCAACTTTTAACTCTATAAATAATTTCATTAAGACAACAAGGACTCAGCCACATCAACATGACTAACAGGAAAGCTCCCCACCTCTTACCTGGATTTCTCTTTGCTCTGCATGTTATTGATGAGTGAAAACATTTTTGGAAGCCAAGCTAGTGGCCTCATGTGTCTTTCCATAAGGTAAAACCTGCCTTTGATTGCTTATCGTCTCCTCCATAGACACTAACACAGGGATTGCCTTGGTATGAAAATAGTGATGCGAAGATGCTGAGGGCTTTAGCAAGGACTGTTTGAGAAGAGGGTTGCATTCAACACTAAACATCTGATAAGTTCTATCAAATAATATTATTGTATATTATAATATAACATGATTGGTCTATCATGGCCTGGGTATTTTAACTCTTCCCTGCTCTGGTGAAAGGAGAAGCTGGAGGTAGAGGTGAACTGGGGGTAGCACCACCAGCCTCTGGCTCTGAGCCAGTCAGGCTCTGCCTCTCATGATTTCATCTAAATGTAATGCCTGAGAAGGCATTCATTTAACCTTAACCGTTACTAACAGCAGGTTTTACAATGAGGCAAATGGTGCTAACATGATAGGCAGTGTTAGTTAGTTAGTTAGTTAGTTACCTGCAGTGTTAGCCGAGGACATGCTAACGTTGCTAACGTTGCTGGGTTCAGATTCACCAACGTTAGTCCAGAGCAGATCAAAAATGCAACATTCATAGTTATTGCATGTTGCTAGTATTTCCTCCCTTTGGTGAAATATTCACTTTGCAAGTTGCCCTGTTGTCGTCTTTTTTAGGGATGTGTAATCAAACTTTCGCGCTTTTGTACCGCTTGGGCGCCATGTTTACTGTTGACTGCTGGCTGCACTGGACTCGCCATGCAACGTTGCGTGGTGACGTCATTCGCGCCCACTGGAATCGATAAGGGAATCGTTTGCAAACGATTCCAAGGAATTGAAACACTGGGAACCGGTTCTCAACAAGAACCGGTTTTCGATTCCCATTCCTATGTGCGTGTCAAAGTGTGTTCTCCATTCTGCAACACTTTTAATTATACAATGCTGTGATGGTGTTGGATTCTTCAGTTGAGATTTGTAATTTGTTGAGAATGGTTGCTTTAAGCCTGGCACAGTGGTAGAGTACTGTTAACGGCAGGACACAGTGTTACATATTTTTCTACAGATTCCCATCTGCAGCAACCCCCTGTACCAGGTTTGATGAATTTCCTGTTCAAGTCTCTGTTAGTAATTTTAATTGATTGGTGATCATCATATTGATATATTTTGACTTGTAAAAATCTAGTGTGAATGAATCAACTCTCTCTGCCTATCTAAACCTCGACATTCCTCAAACCACAAGCAGAGCAGGAGGAGGAGTGGCAGCTACCTTCAAATTAGAGTTACTAATAAGTCCTGGATCCAAGATTAGTTTTGGCCCCCTGAATTTCTGACCTTTTGAATTTGTTTTTCTCACCCAAAGCAGAAATCACAAAGACCTCTTTGGTTTGTTGTTATGTATCGTCCACCTGGCCCTTATTCTGAGTTTCTTCATCTCAGTTGGTGCCGAGTACAGAAAGTAATTGTAGTGGGTGAGTTTAACATTCATATCGATGTTGAAAATGACAGCCTAAATATTAACATTATTTCTCAAAAGTGTACACGCTCTCTGAACCATATCCTTGTTCATGGGCTGACATATGGCACTGAGAGTGAATAATTTACACTATTTTCTCACAATCCTGTCTTATCTGAGCATTTCTTGAAAACTTTTGAGTTTACATTACTTATTATGATTTTCGTCACTGCCATGTGCAAATACAAAAGAGGACAGCTACCTAAACTTTACTCCCACACAACTTGATTGTCTTGTTAACAGCGTTACAGCTTCAATGCGTACAACACTGGACAATGTTGCCCCTCTGAAAAGGAAGGTAATAGGTCAGAAGATGCTGGCTCATTACTGGGAAACAATACTTCGAACCATATCCAAGATAACAAAAACAAATATTCCTCTTGAACCAAGGCTAACTCTATTAGGGGACACGTCGATGCTGCCTGTAAGGGACAACAAAATCAGATTCACAAGGATAGCTTTGACAATAGCCAACAAATGCATAGCTCTTAAATGGAAGAGTGAACAACCACCCCCACCCTCTCTTTGGCTTAGTGAACTGACCTCTTGTATCCCTAACAAGAAAATAATGTACAATCTAAAACAAAGACCAGATACATTTGAGGGAACCCTCCCCGTGAGCTGTCACCTTATCGTGGTGGGGGGGTTTGCGTGCCCCAATGAGTCTGGGAGCTATGTTGTCTGGGGCTCTAAGCCCCTGGTAGGGTCACCCATGGCAAACAGATCCTAGATGAGGGACCAGACAAAGAACAGCTCACAAAACCCCTATGATGAATAAAATAATTGGACACCGTGTTCCTTCGCCCGGACGCGGGTCACCGGGGCCCCCCCCTGGAGCCAGGCCCAAGGGTGGGGCCCGCCAGCGAGCGCCTGGTGGCCGGGTCTGTGCCCGTGGGGCTCGGTCGGGCACAGCCCGAAGAAACGGCACGGGTCCCCCTTCCCACGGGCTCACCACCCGTGGGAGGGGCCATGGGGGTCGGGTGCAGCGTGAGCTGGGCGGCAGCCGAAGGCAGGGACCTTGGCGGTCTGATCCTGGGCTACTGAAGCTGGCTCTTGGGACGTGGAACGTCACCTCTCTGCTGGGAAGGAGCCTGAGCTGGTGCGCGAGGCTGAGCGGTTCCGGCTAGATATAGTTGGACTCACCTCGACACATGGCTTGGGCTCCGGAACCAGCCTCCTCGAGATCCTTCCCCAAGTGGAGGAGTTCAAGTATCTCGGGGTCTTGTTCACGAGTGAGGGGCGAATGGAGCAGGAGATTGACAGGCGGATCGGTGCGGCGTCTGCAGTGATGCGGGCTCTGCACCGGCCCGTCGTGGTGAAGAAGGAGCTGAGCCAGAAGGCGAAGCTCTCGATTTACCGGTCAATCTATGTTCCTACTCTCACCTATGGTCACGAGCTGTGGGTAGTGACTGAAAGAACAAGATCGCGAATACAAGCGGCCGAAATGAGTTTCCTCCGCAGGGTGTCTGGGCTCTCCCTTAGAGATAGGGTGAGAAGCTCGGTCATCCGGGAGAGGCTCGGAGTAGAACCGCTGCTCCTCCGCATCGAGAGGAGTCAGATGAGGTGGCTCGGGCATCTAGTGAGAATGCCTCCTGGACGCCTCCCCGGTGAGGTGTTCCGGGCCCGTCCCACTGGGAGGAGGCCCCGGGGAAGACCCAGGACACGTTGGAGAGACTATGTCTCTCGGCTGGCCTGGGAACGCCTCGGGGTCCCCCCAGAAGAGCTGGAGGAAGTGGCCGGGGGCAGGGACGTCTGGGTCTCTTTGCTCAAGCTGCTGCCCCCGCGACCCGATCCCCGGACCAGCGGAAGATGATGGATGGATGGATGGATGGCATTTGAGGGAATATGGGGTAATCTGATTGAGCATCTGAACACAGCGGACATAGTTGATTGAAGGGCCACACCAAAACCAGATGTAGCTGCTGACGAGAGAAACTATTTATATTTTATTTGGCTTTTCTTTTATATATTTATATATGTATTTTCACTATGTACTTCTCTTCATGTGTTTTATTATATTATTTATTTATTTACTTTTTTTGTTTTGTTTTTGTGTGCCTATTTTATGTTATGTTCCTATTGTTTTATAATTTGTATTTAAGTACATTTCTGTAGACATACATACCAGTAATGGAAAATGGGGGGAGGGAGTGGGAGGGGGGCTCGGGTTGAAAATATGTTCAGAATGAGTTATTCAAATACTTGTCTTGAATACGGAAAAATCCAATAAACAGAATGTTAAAAAAAAAAGAAGATGCTGGCTCCTTGGTATAATTCACAGCTGCATGCTTTAAAGCACACTGCAAGAAAGCTGGAAAGAAAATGGTTACATGCTTACAATGCATCATTGATAGAAGAGAATAAGAACAATCCCAGGTTTCTTTTCAGCGCTGTAGTCAGGCTGACAAAGAGTCCGAGCTCTGTTGAGCCACGCATTCCTTTAACTCTCAGCAGTGATGATTTCATGAGCTTCTTTATCAATAAAATTGAGAGAGAAAATTCACGGAATCCTTCCCACAATTGTCACTGATATATGATCAAACACAGCAGTTTTAGAAGTATCTTTAGAAACCGATTTGTTTTTTGACTGTTTTTGTCATGCCAAGCTCTCTGAGCTAACAACAATAGCTTACCGTCAACATGCATTTCCGACCCAATCCCGACGAGACTGTTCAAGAAGATTCTCCCATTAATCAACACTTCCATATTGGATTTGGTCAATCTATCATTGTTGACAGGCTATGTTCCACAGACTTATAAGGGTGCTGTGAACCTTGTATATAAAAAAAAACTACTTTTAATAAAGTACTGTTTGCTAATTATAGACCATATTATATATCCATCCATCCATTTTCTATACCCGCTTAATCCGGGGGGGCTGGAGCCTATCCCCGCGGCCATTGGGCGAGAGGCAGGGTACACCCTGGACAGGTCGCCAGTCCATCACAAGGCCACACAGACGACAAACAACCACACACATGCTCAAACTCACTCCTAAGGACAATTTAAGAGACACCAATTAACCTAAAATGCATGTTTTTGGACAGTGGGAGGAAGCCGGAGTACCCGGAGAGAACCCCCGCATACACAGGGAGAACATGCAAACTCCACACAGAAAGGCCCCAGCCAGGAGATGAACCTGGAACTCTCTTGTTATGAGGCGATGTTGCTAAGTCCCACACCATCGTGCAGCCCTGGCTTAAGTCATATTTATCTAATATTTTCAAGTTTCTCCACGTAAATTAAGAATCTTCCTCGCACACCAGAGAATGTCATGGAGTTCCTCAGGGTTCTGTGCTTGGACAGATCTGGTGATTTCCTCAGCCCCACTTTCTATGTACGTAAACATGTAGTGTACCGTTGGAAAGCTAAGGTTCTTGAGATTCAAATGATGTATGCCAATCCAGGATACAGTCGTAACTGTGAGCTAGGTAAAACCAGTTGCAAATACAAAAAAATGTCCAACTCACCTATGAAGCCTCACAATATTCTAAGAACAGATACAACTCCAACAAAAAGGGTCCTGTTATGTTGGCAAGGGTCCAGTTAATGTACTCCAGTAAAATACTAAGTCCACAACAAGTCTTGTGCCCACAGACACATAGTTTGCGGTGGCAAACTGTGGAAATTTCCGCCAGATGCATTTATTTTCCACATATTCTTGATAATAACTTGAAATTCTGAAAACAATGCTTGATGGGTGGGTTTTCTTCCATATATAGCGAAAGCAGCACATAAAGATGGTCACATAGAAGTAGTTGAGTAGCTAATTAAGCATATGTGCGTAATTTCAGATTTTACAGTATATTCGTCTTCTTTTTTCTACAACATGGCCAAGTGGATTTCAAAAACAAAATGCAGTATGGAGGAAGCCTTGGAGGTTTGTTTACGATGGGACAGGGATGTTTCTGATGAGTTTTAGTAAGACAGTCATTTTTCTTTGACTCTGGAGAAGAAGCATTGTCTGAAGACGGAAATGTTGCTCTCGACAAGTAAGTATTATTTATATTTTACTTAATATTATCATACTTAAATAGATAGATATTTTTTTGTTTCCAAAGGAAATTGTGGACTCAGAATTATCACTCAGCAGCATCAATAAAGCAAACATTCAAAAAGAGCAAGCGTCCCCTTGATGCTTGACGTAAAGGAGAGCTTTACGTTCTTAAAGCTTCCCTTGGCAAAGCAAATATGTTTGGCATAAACGGTATTCAGATTACAATTCTGCTGCCATAATGCTGGACAGGACAAGGAAAAAAAAAAAAAAAAAAAAAAAAAAGAGCAAAAAGTAGTGTTAATTATTATATCCACAGCTCAGTCTTTCTTGTATTATAAAATACACATCTTTGTTTTACAGAATAGAACATCTGAAGATAATTCAGACAACGACTGAGTCTCACATGCCACTTCCTCTAAAAGACAAACAAAACAAAAGTTTAAAGGAGCCCCATCCCCCCTCTCCTGGAAAAAGTAAATTAAACAAAAGAAAAGCAAGAGGCCGAGGTCGAGGGAGAAGATGGGGGAGGGGGAGAGTCAGGGCCAGCAGTGGTCAAAACGGAATTTCAGGAATGACTGAAGAGTGCTGGAGTGATACTGAAGTTCAAGACATTACGCAACCCATCTTCAAACCCCAACATCCACCTGGACCCCTGCTTATTTCCACATCATCATATACAGCATTGCAGCTTTTATTTTCACAAACTCCAGACAATAATTTGGAACACAAATGAGTTTGGTGCACACATATAAACACCAACTGCCCCATGGACTGAAATTTCCTTTCAGGACATGTTCCGTTTCATGGTTTTGATTATGTATGGGATTTGTAAAATGCTGTTAATTTGGAGATTACTGGAGAAGGGCAAAACTGTACAGCCTTCCATTCCCAAAATCAGTCATATAAAAAGTTCCTCCTAATATGGTAGTCCCTGCACCTTAGCAGTAGGTCAGAGGATGCTGCTAATGATCAGAAGAAGGGAAATGCAGCTGGTCAACACAAACCTACTGGGCACTGGGTATAAACTTTTCGGAGAAAATATTTACACAAGTCCCATGCTTTTCCGTGACCTGCTTTCAGCAAAAGATCTGGGCATGTGGGACCATCTGAACCAACCGGATTAGCTATCCGAAATCAAAAACAAATATCCTGAACTCCAAATCACCACAAGGGAGCATTAGGTGGCTGAGGAATGACTCCATCCCTCCATCCCTCTCCACAAGAGATGTCTTTCTGTGTTCCACTCTGCACACAGCCCACAGAGAGGACACTGTCCAGCGGAGGGTCAAACGTGGAGATGGGCAGTGGACCCTGAAGGACATCCCTGTTCCACCAGCAGTAAAGGAGGACAACTGGTATGAACTATGTACACACGTATTTTCTGCCTTTTGAAATATAATCATTTGTGTGCAGGACATATTTTGATACCATTTTTCTTTTTTGTTTTTCCAACTGTCCTTTTAGGTACATGGGGGGGAGTCGACCAACCTATCAAGTGGTCTGATAAGATACTACAAGGTCTTGCACAAAACACAGAAGTAAACTTTCTTCTACCACTTCATGGACATTGCTATTGTGAATGCATCTTGCACAAAGAACATGGCGGAAGCAGAGGTCAGGTTCCTGTGCACCAGAAGGCATTCAGGGAGACCTTAGCCTTGGAGTTGGCCACCATAGCTGATTTTGGACCATTTCTTGCCAGTCATCACAAATCTGTGCACATATCAGGGCACAGCACAGCTGGACGTTTGAGGTGACCAGACCAAGACTCCTGTAAAGTGTGCCACGTGATGTGCCCTTGTGCTTTGTGCCAGGTCGACACTGTTACAATGATTGTCACGTTGCCAACAACAAATAATGTAAATACCAATTGTAAATAGTATGCAGTGTTGTTTGCTATGTACTTATTTTTTTTTAAATGAAATAATTGGATATTAGACCAAACTATTTGTTAGGACTTTTTTTATTGTATGCACAAAGTTCTGTTTATAGAAACAATGTGTTTGTGCTTCCATTACTCTTAGTCAGTAATACTGACAGTGGATCTGGATGTGGGATAGGACAGTCCAGAGTGTAACCTTTCATTAGAGCCTAAAGGCTGAGTTATACTTCTTTTAACTGCCCTTGCGCTTGCGTCTTGCACTTGTGTTAATGGCTCGAGACGTTTATGCTTCATTTAGCTTTGCCGGTGCTTGCGTGTGCTGCGTGGCAATTCACCGCCAGGAGAGTAGGTGGAGTAGCGGGTTTTTTCAATGACAAGCCTACTATGATGAAAGGAAATTCACCGCCAGGACCTCTTCGGCAAGTCTCTCTTCGAGTGGATTCATCATGGGATTCATGCTTCTTCTTCTTCTTCGCTTTCTACCTTGGCGTTTGAAAACAGCGGTCTTTTATTAGGGGATGAAACAGGAAGATGAACACGCCGCCGGATGTGATGTAGATAGTGGCTTGTGCTCGTGTCCAGAGTGGCTACTCTATAGCTCTGCTCGCGTCTTGCGTCTTGCGTGAAGTTTAGAAAATTGAGGTGACACCCAAGCACGCAAGGGGGGGCTTGCAACCGCGCAAGAGCTTGCGTTGTGTCTTGCGTCTTGCGTTACCGACTATAAACCAGGCTTAAGATCATGACTGTATGTTGAAGCCTTCAAGAACAGCAGCCTTTTTTCCCATGGTTTCCTAGGGTCTTCAAATGACACAGTTTTGGCACAGTTTTGGCACGCCTAGTCCTATCCTTAGAAAAACCTGTACAAAAACCCAGTTCTTGTTGAATTACAGTCAAATTTGAAGTGGCACTAGTTAAGACTTCAGGCTGTAGTCCCATTGTGTTTTGCAGTCAGCAGCTCTATGCTAAAGTCACTTTTAAGGTACATACTTGGGAAGAAAAATTAGGCGGACATAAAAATCTTTTTCAGTGCATTCAAGCTCATATTACTCTGTGACAGTAGCACTTACACAAATTCTGACTGTTGTGGGTGAAAATTCAGAGTGTTCTCTTTCAAAAAAGGTCTCAACTATTACTCTACTCCAAATGGTTCAAGAACAGCTTTCAATTTACTTTGGGTATGCTTTTTTTTAGGCGTTTCCAGCAAGGTTAATAAACTAGATTTGATTGAATTATGATTGCATTACAATGAATTGGATTGTCATTGGCTTCAATTGGACTGTATTTTTGAAGTGCCTTCAGATGACATTTGTTGTAACTTGGTCCTCACACAAGAATTCATAAAACACTCATAACATGCAGCCAAAGTCCATGTTTGCAATGTGAAAAAAATAAATAGTCGAAACCAACCTGTTTGAGTGGGTGAGAGTAGAAAATGGATAAAATTGAGAGGTGGGGGTGTGATCACAGAAAAAAAAACATTAAAAAAAAGGAAATTAATTAAGTGAATGAGAATGAAAAGGGAAGAATTGAGATACAGAACAGCTGATACATTATTATAAAATAAAAACTAAGTGTTGCCAGGTCCACCAATCATCGGTGAGTTTTAACTTTATAAAAATAAATTTGTTTATTTATCTTTTTTGGTTGTTGCCAAAGTCAGGTTGCTTATCTTGGCATGCTTAAAACAAGCCTTTCGCCAGTATCAGGATCTGACAAACTCCATCCATTTGTATGACCTTACAGTTTTGAGTAACAGTTCTGTCGTCCGGTAGCTGGTGTTTGCTCCTACTCGTGTTTCCCTGTGGGCTCCACTCATGCCTGACAGGAGCTTCTACATTGTACACAGATAGGTTATTGGCTGGTAGTTGGATGCAATTACCCCTTTTCTGGAAATCTCTCATCATCAGGACTGTTTGACCTTGGCTTAACCACGAAAGGTGGGTCCCATCCATTAGCAACTGCTTTATTTGTGCTGCTAGGCGTTCATGGAGTGTAGCTATTTTCTTAAGCCAATGGGTGTGTATCATGTCAGAGCCTGGTGCTGTCCAACGTTCCTCGACATCTGCCACAGGTTCCTGTTCCAAGAGATCATTGCGGTCGGCTCTGAGATATTCTAGACGTGGAGCATTCTCACCTACACTGTTCAAGTGGATCCTGGACTTTCTCACCAACAGAACCCAGCAAGTCCGGATTAACAGCAACCTCTCCGATCTCCTCACCACCTCCACCTGCTCGCCACAAGGCTGCGTGCTTTCTCCGCCTGCTCTTAATTCTTTACACTGACGAGTGTACAGAATGAAGGTGGCTTTCTCCAGCAAACTCAGTTGGCCATCCTCGACTGCCAACTTAGGTTCTCCTCCAACACTGAGGGGATCCTGAGGAAGCGCCACCAGAGGATGTACCTACCCAGGAAACTGAACTCCTTTTCTGTCAGTAAGAACATATTGCTGACATTTTATTACACATCCATTGAAAGTGTTTTAGCTTTCTCCTTATGTTGCTGGTATCACTCCATCACCCTACAGGACAGGAACCGCCTGCACAACATCGTGAAGGTGTGTTCTAAGATTATTGGACTTCCTGCTCGCCACCTGAGCACTGTGTACGAGCAGCATGCGAGTGGCCTGGCTCGTCGTATTCTCAGTGACTCAACACATGCTTCCATTCCCAGCATTTGAGCGGCTGCCATCTGGTCGCAGGTTCCGCTGTCCAGCTTGTAGGACCCAGAGAAGGAGAGCAACCTTTGTTCCCAATTCCCTTCTCCTCCTGAACTCAAAGGGGTCACAATCATTTAAGATGTGCAATATCATTATATCATGTGCAATATTACCATACAGCTGCTCATTCTTCTGCAACATATTTGTAATATAGTGCTTGCTTTATTAAATCCATTATCATTTTTTATTGCTGTATCTGCTTTTTACATTTTTATATTTATAATAGTCAGGGCCATAAAACCTTGACTCTGCCTCATTACTAGGGGTGGGACGATATGCTTTGGTCACGATTCTTGATAATTGCAATTCTACAAGTATTGTGATTCGATATAATCAGTAATTGCAATTTCCTTCCTCCTTAAAAAACAAACAAGTTGAATCATATACTTCTAGAATGAATGTTGTTCCCATAAGCAATGCTCATCAGTCTGTGTCAGTCATTCCAGCAGCTGACATTTATTTCAACTGAGACAGAAAGAGGTACTTAAAGGGGAACTCCGGGGCATTTGAAGCGCAATCCCATTGCTAGAGGCTGTGCGGCGATTGCGCTGTTTGCGCAGCCTGTCATGCTAGCCAAATACGTGGTGGCCAAGGGGCAAATAATAAACCTTCCACGTAAAACAACAACTTGCACACTGCAGAAACGTCACACCACTTTATAAACCATCCGACAATAAAGTCACAAGCCTTACCATCAAAACCATATGCATGGTTCTTACATTACTGGCATGGGGACGTTACAAAACAACTTTATAAACAGCATGTCACTTACCAGTTGTTGGTATGCGCGCGCATGTGAAAGCCCAAAAGAGTCAATGGACGATACTCCCATATACAAAGCAATTATCTTCTCTAGAAAAACTGCGTTCAAGTATTTAAAACATTACAACAATATTACTGGGCATGTATTACTGGTGCCCAGTAATATTACTGGTGTACACAGCGCCAGATAAAACTTTGCCACCTCCTTCTGGTTCTATACTTTCACACATGACACAATGAAACAAAGGGGCATCAGTCCCAGACAAACAGCAAAAAAAACGAGTCAATTCTAGTGCTGCTTTAAATCATACAACTTGATCACTTTTCCACATTTAAGGCATTTCACTGTCACTAACATGACATAAGGAGGTAGGCCTAAACAAAGTAGCTGGTTCCTTTGGTGGAGTTCAAGAGTAGGGCTGCATAATATATCAAATTTTAATCACGATAACGATATTGGCTTCCCGCGATCAAATTCGCGTGATCGAGCGATATTTAAAATGCGTCATTCCGCTCCATATTAAAGGTGTTTTCAAAGATCCTCCGCTTTAATCCTCTCTGGTGTTTTTTTTAAATAGTTTCTAGATGTAGACACTAGTTACAGAGGACAAAGTAACGTGGCGAACATACCACAACAGGTAGCAGTCAGTCTTATAAGCTATAAACAATCTTAACAGAGAAGTTGAGAGTTTGGGCATTTTTCAGCTATAAACCTGGCAAAGATGAACAAGGCATCGTTTTCTATAAGCATTGCTTTAGCTCATCGTCGTAGCTCTGCAAGGTAACACCACCAGTCTGTACAACCACCCTAAACATCATCACAAAACTAAACATGAGATAGCAATGAAGGACAAGAAGACCATGTCTAAAAATACTAGTCAGAGGACCCCACAAATATCCATAAATCTGTTGTTGCACTGCCCCTTGCCACACTCTTCAAGTTCCCAGCAGCACATAGGTATAACGAATGCTACTGCTTATCACTCGTCTAAAGACATGGCTTCAATCAACCAGCTGAATGCGAGAGATTTTAGGCAATGATAAAGACTCTAGACATCCGCAACTCTCTGCTCCAAAGTAATCTACTTCAAGGGGTTTATAATAAGAAAAAGAATACTTTGGATACAAGAGACCTTTAAGACCTTTGTGGCTGTAGCTCAGGAGGAAGAGCAGTCGCCGGCCAATCGGAAGGTTGGTTAGTCTCCAGGCTTCTCTGGTCCACATGTCCAAATGTCCTTGGGCAAGACACTGAAACCCACGTTGCCTACCAATGCATCCATCGATGTATGAATGTGTGTGAATGATTACAACAAAAATAGCACTGTGTGTGAGTGTGTGAGTGAATGCGCTTTTAGATTGATTGACTAGATTGACGGATTGACTAGAAAAGTGTGATACTAGTACTTTCCAATTTACCATTTAAGTCCAGCTTTTTATTGTTTCATTGAAAGTGAATACATTATATATGTATATATATGTTTGTTTTCTAAATTGTCTTTTTCCCCATTTGTCTAGGTACCTAACTTTTTGCACTTACTCTAGCACTAGTTATGCTCTTAGCTGTTTGGTTTTGGAAGGAAATGCACTTATGATATCTTGTGACCTGAAGTTCTTTTGCCTACCGATGTGGAACACACTTATTGTAATTCGCTTTGGATAAAAGCGTCTGCAAAATGACCGTAATGTAATGTAATATGCACATACATGTAGTTCTTGGTAACATGTTGAAGAAGTTACGAGCTTGAAACCTTGGTGTGTTAGCTAAAATGTTGTGCATGTTTTCTGATACTGGGTTATTCTATACCGTTTCCATACACCATCTTATAAGCACACCAGAGAGGATGAAGAAGAAGAAGAGCGCTGAACACAAACATACAGCTGCAAGCGTCCTGCATGAATCGGCTTTAGAACAGCAGGGACTGCCATTTGCTGCTCGCACACATGTTGCACAGACACATGCAAGATAAACACAAATAATGCATCTCTTCAGGACACACATCAGAAAAACAGCAGGGGGGAAACAGCAACAACATTATGATTAATATTATTTATTATTTGTTACTGCTGCAATCATTGGTTTGGTTATGTTCAGTTTCACGCCTGCTCCATTCTTGAGGAGAGATGGACACAAAACTAATGAGAGGCTTGCCAAAAACTATGAGGAGCAGAGGGGTGAGAACATAAAAAAAATAGTGGTTTCCATACTGGGAAATGGCTGCAACATGTAGATCTTTGAAATGGCTTCAGCTATTGTTAACCACAGGTTGAGTTTGGCCTATCCAAAGGCTCCCGACAGCTGGATTTAATTAAGAGGTTTCTTAAAGGGAACAGACCTCATCCACGCTGCAGGACTCTTATCAAACATGCATTCCCCATAAGAAACACGAGACAAAGAAAAAACAACAACAGCAAAAACATAGATGAATCAAGATCACATACTGTCACTAAAGGCATTTGAGCTTTGTCAGTGTAATGAGAGCATCCCCTCAGCAACAAACATCAAATATCGGACTAAAACTGCAATGTATAACTGAATCAAGTTTAACCAAGGCTTCGCGGCATATCGTCAACCTCATACAGTCTTCATGACATGAAGGAAGCTTTATACAAACTAACAGAAAATATCTAAAAACAGTCTCTCTGTCAGCCTTCTGCATAACGCTGTGTGAGCAGAGCACAATGTCAGTTCATAACAGCGGCAACATAATTGTGTGGGTGTCAAAGACATTTTAGGAACCTCAAGGCTTGTGTTGCAAAAATACTACAGAAGATAAGAATGATGTACACAAAGTCTAAAATAAATGTATTGTGCACCAGGAGAATTTTATTTTTTTTTTAAAAAAGGAAAGAAAGGGGCAGGGATTAAGCAGCATTTAAAAAGTTTTCATTTCAAGTCCACCCTTTATGGCGTCCTAATGTTGACCCCATAAATGACGGGAGATTGGACCGAAAACAAAGTTTCAGTGCAATCTGTTAGTTTCCTTAGCTAGGAAATTGTTTTTGAATTGGCTCTATATGAACGAATTGGATTATTTCATGAATAATTAAGATTTCAATTAATTGAATTCCAATTGGCTTGAATTGGACTTTATTATCTAAGTGCCTTGAGATGACATTTGTTGTATTTGGCGCTATATAAATATAAAATGAATTGAATTGAATTGAATTATGTTAGAGTAACATTAAACATTAAGTTCTCACAACTAATTTTATGATAAGTGGCTAGGAAACACATTACCTAAACTAAAAGAAATCCTCATAAATATAGAGACAGTTGTGTGGGACGTTTCCCAGGTGACAAAAGTACACAAGCTTGTGTTTGTGTGTGTGTGTGTGTGTGTGTGTGTGTGTGTGTGTGAGAGTGAGAGAGAGAGAGAGCCCGATAGAGAGAGAATGATAAAGTGGCATCAAATAAATGCCACCCCATCACCAGTGCTGAAAGGTAATCCGTCTTTTTTCAGTATGGGAGCAGCAGCAGCAGCAGAGAGCGAGCGCCATTCTAATCCTATGCACGTTCACATATGCTGCAGAAATGGACCGTTATTGTCTTTTAAGGACATTTCGGTGATGTAAAACAAACTGTACTGGTCTACTAATAAGCCTAACACGGCCATGCGTGCAGACAGAGATCCCGTCTGTTCGGTACCAACGGAACCACAGAATCATGTCTCAGCCACAGCTGATGGGAATGACAGAATAGCGCAACGTATTCGGCAAAAAAAAAAAAAAAACAGTATGCCAGTCAGCTCCGAACCATAGCTCCTCTCCTGGCTTTCACATCATGGTTATCGCCCTCTGCTTACTTTCTCCTCTAATATTACGTTCAGACTGACAATGCCGAATAGGTTCTTACCTCATGGTGAAAGTGCTGTCAGGCCAAATGTATCACAAACTCTGTGCGTGTCGAGAACGGGGGCGTTGTTTTGTAGTTTTAGCAAAAGTTCGCTGCCAGGATCGGTTCTAGGAGACCAGATGAATGGTACTCTGAGCATGTGAAAAACGGTTTGTGTTGAGATGAAAAAAAAATAACAGTGGTAGGAAAAAAAAGAGTATATAAGAAAAGAAATAATCCAATCCTACATGTTGTGTACCATCCTAGCAGCACAGAATGCGAAAGGCGCTGGGAAGAAAGTGGACGCGTTCCGTTTCTTTTTCCTTTTTTTCTGTGACGAACTTAACTCGGAGCGATGCGGCGGTGTTGTACCGGATAATGTTCCCGTGCTGGCTGCAACTTGTGCTGCGTTCGAGGACAAGCTAGGAAACTCCTATTTTATTTCCCCAGATACCAAGTAGCCTGTAACTGGAAAGCACTGTAAAAAAAATGTAGTGTCATTAGGGATCTATGTAAAAAGCTGCAACCACACAAACGGAGGATAAGCTGGTTCTATATGGAAGTTTTTCTGTGCCGTCAGAGTTTGAATACGAATTTCTAATATTGAATTTTTAACAGCATCAAAATCAGACTTTGAATTTGAAAAACCAGCAGTGTAAAAAAAAAATTCAACATCTAAAAAAAAAATTCAGTGGAAAAAAATTCAATATCTAAAAATTCAACTTCAAAAAATTCAGTGGAAAAAATTCAGTGGAAAAAATTCAACTTCAAAAAATTCAGTGGAAAAAAAATTCAGCTTCAAAAAATTCAGTGGAAAAAGAACCAGACTCAACATCTGGGCAAACAGGGAGAAGCAATCGATCCCTGTCTCAATTCATCCAACGGCAGCCAATCAAGCTAATATCAGCTCAATAGATATTGAGTAATATCTATTACTCAATTTTACTAACACAAATGGCAAATAAAGTAAACTCACTCACCGAAGCACCATCACCCACGTTGGTGGACATGGCTGATCTGTCCAATGGAGCGTAACTTGATTGGCTGGCGTTGGATGAATTGAGACAGGGATCGATTGCTTCTCCCTGTTTACCCGGATGTTGAGTCTGGTTCTTTTTCCACTGAATTTTTGGAAGTTTAATTTTTTTCCACTGAATTTTCTTAAGTTTAATTTTTTTCCACTGAATTTTTAGATGTTGATTTTTTTTCCACTGAATTTTTTTTTAGATGTTTAATTTTTTTCCACCGATTTTTTTTTTTAGCAATTGATTTTTTTTTTCCACTGTTGGTTTTTCAAATTCAAAGTCTGATTTTGATGCTGTAAAAATTCAATATTAGAAATTTGTATTCAAACTCTGATGGCACAGAAAAACTTCCATAGTTTTATATGCTTCTGAATATGTTGTGAAAATTGCAACACTGGGTTTTGCTAATTTGATGCAAGAAAACAAAAATCCTTCAACTCGTACAAAAAAAAATAAACACAGTGTAGCTTCTTATTTGCAGACTTCAGTAACTCCAATCTGCTTTGTCCTTCAAGAGAATGTTATTTGGTATTGGAGATGACACACTGTGTGTGGATGTCTGATACAATTAAGACCTGGTGTCAGAAAAATTGCAAGTCACTGATGTTTAGTCACAGGTGGCAATTGACACTATTCAGTGTTATATGTGTGTGTTAGTTTGTTTCTCTCTCTGAAAGTTATGTTTCTCCACATGAATGCAAGCATCATGGCAATGTTTATTAAGATAGTGGCATATATCAGCCCTTTCTGGCCTTTCAGGTGAAACTGGAGAAAAAGCCTGCTTCAAACAAGGCCACAGACCCTGTCTGTCTTGTAGATTGTGGAATTGTGATGCATGATAAATTAGATCATTGATAGCTCTATATAAGGAACTGGGCTATCGCCACTTGTTGCCCAATGTCCTAAAAGAAAGAAAGGATCAGAATCAGAAAAGATTTTATTGCCAAGTAATTTTCACAACACAAGGAATTTGGCCTGGTTTGTTTGGTGCAATAAAACAAAACAAATATAGAATAATAATAATAAAATAAAAAAAATATAAAATAATAATGATATATGTACAAAGTATTAGTGAAATGAAGAGCTGAGGGCAGAAGAGTGTGTTAATGTAACGCAGAGTCCGACAGGGAGACAGTAAATGTAAATGTAAATGTAAATGTATTTTATTTATACAGCCCTTTACAGACAATCCTTTCGGTGTACCAAAGTGCTTTACAGCAGGCAATAAATAAAGAGAAGAATAAGTATAAACAAATAAAAACAATAAAAGAACAGAGAAAGCAATAAAATACAACAAAATCAAATAAGATAAAAGTGTCATCATACTCCTGGGTATTAAAAGCAATCCTAAATAAGTAGGTTTTTAGCCTAGATTTGAAGAGGCCCAGGTCAGAAATAAGACGCAGCTGGACGGGGAGCTTATTCCAGAAACTGGGGGCAGCGACGGAAAAGGCTCGGCCACCCCAGGGTTTGTATTCTGACCACTTCCAGCTAAAATTGATTTGTTGACCTCAGAGCTCTACCAGGATTTCGGACTGTTAAAATCTCAGATTAATATGATGGGGCGAGGCCGTTAAGAGCTTTAAAAACAAACATTAAAAGTTTAAAATCAGTTCTATAAAGGACAGGAAGCCAATGGAGGGAGTTAAGAACAGGAGTGATGTGCACACGTCTGTTGGTGTTGGTTAAAAGATACGTTAATATAACGTGTAGTGTCAGTGGGGATAAGGGGTTCATGACGGGAGGGGGGGGGGGTACAGCGGGCCTTGTTGGTGAGGCCATCCGCAGAGGGGAAGAAGCTGTTCTTGTGGCGGGAGGTTTTGGTCCTGATGGACCGCAGCCTCCTGCCAGAGGGGAGTGCTTCGAACAAAACAACGCGCACCAAACGGCCGTGGCTGCCATCCGCGGCGCCATCTTGGAAAGTCTTAAACAAAAGCAATATCTCAGGCTTTTCTTACTTTATATAATGGTGCAACACTGATGAAACTATTTACTTAGTTTAAAGAGTTAACTGATTTGTCCAAAACAATACCGAATTCTCGGCTCCTTGATATAGGGGTGCTGGATTGTTAGGGGTACTTATATGACAAGAAATATGAAAACCCTGTCCGAGGAAATGGCAGTAATAATACCAACGTCATGTGAACGTATTCTTGTTTTGATATAGCATCTTTGGGTTTTTAGATTGGACATGCCAAGACCAATTTTCTTGCAAGTCACATATTTGAGCTGGTTAGCAGCATCGCCTCACAGTAAAAGGCTTCCTGGTTTGAATACTGGCTGGGGCTTTTCTGTGTGGAGTTTGTATGTTCTCTCTGTGTATGCATGGGTCCTTTCCAGGTACTCCAGCTTTCTCCCGCTGTCCAAAAACATGCATGTCAGATTAATTGGTTTCTCAAAATTGACCCTGGGAGTAGGGATGGGAATTGATAAGATTTTTACGTTTCCAATTCCATTTTCGATTCTGCTTTATGATTCGGTTCTTTGTCGGTTCCCTTATCGATTCTCATTTGGAGAAAAAGGACAACAAACTGGTCGATTAGCATCAACTTTGTTTAGTTTAGAAGTTACAGCAGTCATGACCTTACAAACCCTTACAAACATCTATCATGGCCTGGGTAATTTAACTCTTCCCTGTTCTGGTGAAAGGAGAAGCTGGAGGTAGACGTGAACTGGGGGTAGTACCACCAGCCTCTGGCTCTGAGCCAGTCAGGCTCTGTCTCTCATGATTTCATCTAAATGTAATGCCTGAGAAGGCATTCATTTAACCTTAACCGTTACTAACAGCAGGTTTTACAATGAGGCAAATGGTGCTAACATGATAGGCAGTGTTTGTTAGTTAGTTAGTTAGTTAGTTAGTTAGTTACCTGCAGTGTTAGCCGAGGACATGCTAACGTTGCTGCTGGGTTCAGATTCACCAATGTTAGTCCGGAGCAGATCGAAAACGCGACATTCATTCATAGTTATTGCATGTTGGTAGTATTTCCTCCCTTTGGTGAAATATTCACTTTGCAAGTTGCCCTGTTGTCGCCTTTTTTAGGGATGAGTAATCAAACTTTCGAGCGTTTGTACCGCTTGGGCGCCATGTTTACTGTTGACTGCTGGCTGCACTGAACTCGCCACGCAACGTTGCGTGGTGACGTCATTCGCACCCACTGGAATCGATAAGGGAATCGTTTGCAAAATCGCCAAACGATTCCAAGGAATTGAAACACAGGGAACCGGTTCTCAACAAGAACCGGTTTTCGATTCCCATCCCTACCTAGGAGTGAGCGTGGGTGGTTATTTGTCTTGTTTGTCTCTGTGTGGCCCTGTGATGGACTGTCTAAGGTGTACCCAATGACAGCTGGGATAGGCTCCAGCCCTGCCGCCACCCTGAATTTGATTAAGTGGGTATAGAAAATGAATAGATGGATATTTCAGCTTCAACAGACTGAACTAATGATAAATGAGCTGTCAGCACCCACGTCCCATCTCCTTAGTCACTGTAAAATTGATAAACCACAAGGCAAAATCTATCTAAATCTGAAGAAAGAAAGTCTTGCAGTTGTTTTCACTTTCACTCAATACTCATCAGCTAAAAGCTGGTGAGATGTATTAAGTCAGTTTCATATAGTGTTTTCTGAGTTCATCTCATGTTTTGTGCCCACACAAAAGTGCCCAAACTCTGTTGGCCCTCTGGTTTACAAGCCATAAAATCCTTTAAACCATCTGGAGCACATTTTCCTAAAACTGTCTCAGCGGTAATAAGACCTTGCATATATGTATATATCATGCTTATGTACAATTCTGAGGTATTCTATTAAAGCATTTTTATCTTTTGATTTGACTTTTTTACTTACCGCACTTCAGGGGATAGGTAATACTTTTTTCCCCTGCACTCAATTTAATTTAGTTGCAGTTAGGTTGCAGATTAGCATTAATATTACTTGGATGACTGATAATCTACAAATACATATAGTTTCAAATTCTAATTGTCAATCAAAGGTATTTTAATACAGTGTTTTAACTAATATATTTTCATTACTAATAGTTATCTAGCCATTAACTTGGAGTAACAAAAATGACTGATTGTGCGACCATAAATAAAACCTTTTGAAATAGCCTAAGACTGCAGTGAGTCTAATAATAATATTTTTCAGTAATAGTAAAAAAAAAAAAAATCTGTTCTTTTCGGTCATGTTTGAGTGCAACACTAGAGGGAGACATGTAGAATTTTACACAATAGCAACACACATAATATTTCCGGATTTGGGATTTCAAAACAAAGCCTTTCAGAGCCCAACAAGACTGGTCAAAACACAAGAAGCAGTATATATTTTTAGTTTCATATAGATAAACCAAAATTGTGTATTCACCTTCACAATTACAAATTTTAAATTTTCTTTGCTTTTATTTCACTCGAAGTTAATGCCGATGGGATTTTCTAGTTTTATCTATCTACCTGTGTGCACATACAAAGATTAAGCAAAAGACACATTAACACATAATACTATCTGAGACATCGCTTGGCACGAAAAGAGCCAATAAGATAATTTCCTTATATATTTATAATTGTCGGTGGGTGTTCATTACAAACGAAAAGGAAAAAAATTATAGAAAAATGTTGTTATTTTGAAAAGGTTTACCGGATGGGGTGTCAGCATAATCTTCTTATTGTGATTGGTTGCGTTTCCTGCTGCTGATGTGGTGTTTCTGAAGTTAGCAAGTCAGATTGGAAAGACTCGTTCAATTCAACTGATTCAAACAGAGGTTTTGGTATAATAGTAACATTTCGTTGTAAAGAAAATGCCTTATTACCAGACGTGGGAGGAGTTTGCTCGAGCAGCCGAAAAGCTGTATCTGACTGATCCCATGAAGGTGAAAACGTTTTATTTCAAAGTACAGCTCAGGTTAGCACGCTAGCTTGAGAGCTCATTAGCCGGATAGCTCTTAAAACGACGTGTGTGTGCTCACGGTTGATTATTATTTTTTAAAAATCTTTGAGTTTAGAATTCTGAAATTTAGAAGTTCTATTTTTGTGTGCAGGTCCGAGTGGTTCTGAAGTACAGACACTGCGACGGTAACATATGCATCAAAGTCACGGATAATGCCATGGTAAGTAAAACGTTAAGAAAATAAACCAAACAAACAAACAAAAAAAACCATTTCATCACATAGTTAAAGTAAATGATCAGCAATGCGGACTTTGTAAAACGTGTTTGATTGACGTGCAGAAAACAGTATTAGGAATTTGTTTAGCGTAGAATGCCATGATTTGTAGTGGAGAAATACGAGCAAATCTTGGCAGCTTTCAGGCAAACTTCTTTTTACACGAATGTAATTACCAGCTTGCTTTTACCTGGTTGATTGATGAGCCGTCTTATTTAGTTACTGTTCATATATATATATATATATATATAACGTAAATTTACAACTATATTTATACTTTAAAGATGCAGTAAACTAACATTTTAATCAAATTAAATCTAATTTGTTATAATCCAATTAAATTAAATCCGTTTAAGTGGACATGGCACGATCATTTCCAGTCATTTAATTCTTAGTCTTGGGTACTTCTGGATTCTACAGAACAGTATTAGGGCCAGGCATAAGAAAAAATAATAATATTTTGCCTGTCGAGATTAAAGTCAACATGTCGACAATAAAGTTGTAATGTCGAGAATAAAGTCTCGACATTTGGACTTTATTCTCGACATTTCGACTTTATTCTCGACATGTTGCCTTAAGGGATAGTTCGCCTCTTTTGACATGAAGCTGTACGACATCCCATACTAGCAATATCATTTATAAACATTTTCTTACCCCCTGCTGCGTCCTGTGAGCCGAGTTCCAGCCTCGTTTTGGTGTTGACGAAGGTAGTCCGGCTGATGAAGGTAGTTGGCCGTTGGCATTACTGGGCGCTTCGAACAAGTGCACCACCATTTGTCGGTCACCCTGTCTCTCACAGCTGCAGCTGTGGCTCCAACTTCAGCTGGGACCACTTCTCTGTCCCTCCTCTCTCTCTCTGCCCGTTCTAACTCCATCTGGTGAAGTTCGGCATCTGTATATTCTGGTTCATAAAGATATCCCTTTAGCTCTGTGGTAAAAGGGATGTCTTCATCATCGGCGTCGTAGTCAGACATGATTACGTTAACTTTCCGAGCAGTAAACACCACGAAACAGGCGCGGCAGGCGGCAGCGCGCATTGATACTCCTAGTGCCAAGCGATTGTGAGGTGTAACTTTTTCGGAAGATACGTTTTGTGATGCAAATGTATTACTCTTTTGAATGCATATTCTTTTCAGAAGCAAAACGCTTTATTTGTGAAACCCCAGCCAACTAGCCAGACTACTTACTTCACCGCCAAAACGAGGCTGTAACTCGGCTCACAGGACGCAGCAGGGGGTAGGAAAATGTTCATAAATGATATTACTAGTATGGGATGTCGTACAGTTTCATGTCAAAAGAGGCGAACTATCCCTTTAAATCTCGACAGGCAAAATATTATTATTTTTTTCTTATGCCTGGCCCTAATACTCTTCCGTAGGATTCACTTCACACTTCATAACTTTATATAGTTTGTAATTAGTTTGGCAGAACTTTCTCATTGGGGAAAGCCTCCTCTTGAGAAGGAGAAGAGCAAACTCAAGTGTATTCTGATTGGTCGAATTCCTGGCGGTTTGCAAAGTGGACAGTGAAGATGGAGACAGTTTCTTATTATTAGGCACTACAGTAGTTGCAGGCAAAGAAGCCCGGACAGGTATTTCCGTGCCAGTGAGGCAAGGTCCGGGAACCGGGTTTTGTTGCTTCTCCAGTACTCCATTGGGCTCTCGGATTGAGAAATTGTGGGTTCTGAGAGATCTAAAGTAGTAGGACAATAATAAAGACATACATATTTAACATTACTATGTTTTGGTCTATTTTATCAGAGCTTTATTTAAACAATAACCTGCTGATCTGTTTGGCTTTGGGTCAGCCCTTTTGTGTGGTTTTCTTTGAAGGATTTCTTCATACATTGTCAGCAGGGAAACATTGTTGTCATCTGCCTTGGGTTTTCTTCTCCTTTGGCTCTTCAACATTTTCTGCTGATGTTACACATCTCACCTGGACCTGCAACACTTCTGTTGCTTCCCTATTTGTTGATTGGTCAAAATAGCAGTCATTATTAACTCCATGATGTGTTGCAACAGTCTTTTTTTAACAGACGTTTCAAGGCTTCAATGGAGGTGATGACATCAGCTGCTGTGGCTGGAGCTGAGCTTATGTCTTTTGTCAGCTGTTCACAGGGGTCAAGAATAGTGAACAGCTTTTCAATTAAAGTCCACTGGTATGGGTTCAGAGAAGCAGGTAGTGGTGCAACGGATCATCATTGATCCGTGATCCGTTCGGATCAATTATTTCGGTTCGGCACACACATGATCTGCGGATTGATTTATGAAAAAAAAACAATTTGTGCGCATGTATTCTGTGTCTGTTCAAGCTACTGGTGGATCCTTAAATTTCCCTCGGGATTAATAAAGTATCCTATCTATCTATCTATCTATCCATGTTCAGTCCTCACACAGCCGTTACCCTTCCTGCTAGTTCCAGGGACAGAGCTACTTTCCACGCTCTGGGTAAAAGTCTGCATTTGCAGCGACATCACCCCGGTGTTTCACTGACAGGAGTGAAACCGAAAGCGGCTCAACGACCGCTCATCACCGCGGCATTTAAGCAGCCCCTTCCTTCACAATCCGACCGGGCTAAAAAGCGATCACAAACGCTATCGGTGTGTTTATAGGTGCAGACATGAGGCTATATTCAGTTGTGCAAAACAAGGGCTTTAAAAACATGCTGAACGTGCTCGAGCCACGTTACGACATCCCGTCGCGCACCCACTTCAGCGAAAAGATTGTGCCAGATCTTTATGAGCAGGAGAAGAAAAAAGTTGTGGATTAATAGTCATTGGTCCATGTTTAATGCCTTTTTATGTTGCACTTTAAGTTGTTTTTCTTTGATTATGTTGAAAAGAAGATGTTAATTGTGCACTTTAAGTTGATTATATATATTTCAATTTAATAATTTAAAAGTGTTGACAAACAAAAAGACAAAACATGTTTATTTGTCTTATTTTTTTATTTTTTTTTTGCTGATCCGAAAAATGATCCGATCCGTGACTCTGATCCGAGGAACGATCCGAACCGTGAGTTTTTTGATCCGTTGCACCCCTAGAAGCAGGTAACTCAAAATCTGCTGCATATGCTACAAGGGCTCGCTTCTGCCCCAACAAACTTCTCATCATGTGGAACGGGCTGTTCCATCTAGTGGGCACATCTTGTTGAAGCCTTGCCTCTTTCAGGCCTAGTTGTTTTTGTAAGCTTTGAAGATGGGAGGTGGTGGGTTGGGAGTGTCTGAAGGGCCATACCATCTTCCTGCCGATCGAAATACAGCCTGTGATGCTTCTTTGTCTCAGCACAGCCTCGTTTACAGCAAGCTGTAAAGTGTGTGCCATACAACCCAAGCTTGCAGGCCCACACTGCTCCATAGCCTTGGTCATGTTTTGTGCATTATCTCTAAGCACAACATGCACTTTGTGTTTTGTCATTTTTGGGCACTCCTGTGCGTGCAGCATTGCTTTTTGCATGTTAAAATCTTGATCCAGCCACTGAGCCGTTAAGCTTAGCATGCTGACCGAACTAACATCAGATGTCCATATGTCTGTGGTGAAACTTACGTTTAGTCCGTCCATGGCGATCAAGTTGTGGATTTGTGTGGCGACGATGTCATAAGCCCCGTTTCCACTATGCAGTCCGGCACGGGTTGGTTTAGAACGGTTCCCTTATTTCAGTGTTTCCACTACCACCAAAGCGTACTGGTCCCATGGAACACGTTACCATGTCTGTAACCCTTCTGCTTGGGGTACCGAGCACATAGGACCGGTTCCAGGCTCTGCTCTCCGTTGTTGGTTTTTTATTTGTTTATTAGGAGCCCCATAGGAGCTCCTAAATCAGTCCACAAGGCCCTTGCCATTACACAGCTACTTCTTAAAGGTATTTTTAAACAAAGATTTACCATCAATTTGTGAAATGGGTTTTGGGTTTGGGTTGGTGAGGAGGCTGTGCAGCGGAAGCTCGATGGCGCTGTGCGAAACGAAAAAGCTTTCCAGCTGATTGCTGCAAAAATGGCAGAGAGTGGTTTCAACCGGACCGCGAGCCAGTGTGGCATTAAGCTGAAGAAGCTTGGAGGTGGTTCGAAATTATGGATGCTATTTACGCTTCAACATGCACTCCTGAGGGTCCCCTTTGTACAGTGGGACCCCAAAGCGACCTGACCTGACTCAAATGCCTTCTGAATGGGGACAACACTCCATACTGCTGCTTTAGCGACGCTAGCTGCTACCGCGGCTGCCTCGTATTCTTTCCACGCCGCTTCGCTGCGAAGACGACTTTTCAGGTGAGTTATAAGATTAGTAGTGTTAAAACTTGAAGCCTTCTTTCCTCCTCTCGGAATCCTCGCGGAACATCGTTTGCAAACAGCAATGCTGTTATCATCCTCTGCCACTAAAAAAAACCCAACCACACTGGTGAAGACGTGCTTATTATTAGTCTGGCCGAGATGGGGCCAGGCTTTGGTCCTGCCAGGCGTTGGTCCTGCCAGGCTTTGGTCCTGCCAGGCTTTGGTCCTGCCAGGCTTTGGTCCTGCCAGGCTTTGGTCCTGCCAGGCTTTGGTCCTGCCAGGCTTTGGTCCTGCCAGGCTTTGGTCCTGCCATAAAATGCAACAAAATCATGTCCTGTTTTGGGGCTTCTCGGCCTGCAAAGAATTCCCCCGATTTTCATTGCTTTATCGGATAAAATGTACATATCAGATTGATTTTAGAAAAATAAAAAAAACAACACGTAATTTCACCCCATATCAGCTGATAAGCTATCGGTCCGATAAATACTGTGCATCCCTCGTGGTTTGTTATGATTCAGGCTGGATGTTTAAGGTTTTGTGAATTGGGCCATTCACATTTTCCCTGGTGGTAGGGGCGGCCGTGGCTCAGTGGTTAGAGTCGGTCGTCCAATAACCAGAAGGTTGCCGATTCCCACTCTCGCCACTCAAAAAAGATTGGAACTGACATCCCTCCAGCTCCTTGTCACGGCTGAGGTGCCCTTGAGCAAGGCACCATGCTCCCCGGGCGCTGAATGGCTGCCCACCGCTCCAGGTTGGCATCTGTCTCTTGAGTGTGTCAACAGGTGCCAACCAAGATGGGTTAAAAGCGGAGGACAAATTTCGTGTGTATGCATGACCAATAAATCTGATCTTAATCTTAGTTTGGGAGAAGGGGAATGTTCGATTTTATTGTTCAACCTTTTTTTTATAAGGGTGTGAAAGCTGGCCAGGGAAGTTGTTCAGACAAAAAAAAGGGAAAATTTCTTATACTACAGTTTTAAATCAATGTCATGAGATTATTCGTGTAATGCAGAACTTATTTCAATGTCACAGTAGCTGTCACTGACTTCATGTAGTGTTTTGTCCATCCGTAGTGTTTACAGTACAAGACAGACCAAGCCCAGGATGTGAAGAAAATCGAGAAGCTCCATGGAAAACTGATGAGACTCATGGTGTCCAAGGAGACGCACAGTGGTGCCATGGAGACGGACTGACGGACTGTCCTTTTTAACTCATCTGGATTCAGCTTCATGGACACAGCATTTGAGAGCACATTACCATCCTAGTGTGATGTGGAGTCTGAAAGATGGTTGTTGGTAGAAGGTACATGTGGTGAGACTGATGTAATACTGTTGGTCCAGTGGTGTCTGTATACACTATATATTTCATTCACTGAGCATTTTGTTTTGATACAAAACAAAATATGGACAAAATATGCTGCTTTGGCAATTTTACTTTCTTTAGAAGAGCCTTCATGTTTTTTTTTGTTTGTTTTTTAAAGAGGGAATAAAAAGGCAGTGAATGAAAATATTTTCTGTTCTTACTCCTGTGTTGGATTAGAGTTAAGCGCTGTTGTTTGTTTTTTCCACACTGACACGGGCCACATGAATAAAGCAGGATTTTCAGAATTTCCCCACCAAGGATGAGGGGAAGAAACCCATCGTCTCTATGAAGAAACTCCCACATCTCCAAATGCTATTTTGGCCTCAGAGAAAGATTTAATTCAGTGTTCAGTAAATGTTTGTTTTCCTAGGTAAAGCCTATGTCCTCCTGTATTCAAGTTAATAGAAAATGGATTCTAAAGTAAACAAGGCTGAGGAGTTTACCTATATTTTAAAAGGTAAAATAATTGTGTGATGTGTTAACATAAGCTATTCTAAAATACATTATCTATGTTAACAGTTTGGTTTTGTTGATCTAATTATTCTTCAGGCTCTCGCTAACATAACTTTTATTGTATATTTAAGACATTTCACTTGTGAAAATGAGGAAGTTTTGCCGCAGCAACAACTTATGTAAATGTATTTTATTTATACAGCCCTTTACAGACAATCCTTACGATGTACCAAAGTGCTTTACAGCAGGTAATAAATAAAGAGAAGAATAAGTAAAAACAATAAAAGAACAGAGAAAGCAATAAAATGCAACAAAATAAGATAAAAGTACCATCATACTACTGGGTATTAAAAGCCATCCTAAATAAGTAGGTTTTTAGCCTCGATCTGAAGAGGCCCAGATCAGAAATAAGACGCAGCTGGACGGGGGGCTTATTCCAGAGCCTGGGGGCAGCTTTGGGAAAAGGCTCGCTCACCCCAGGGTTTGTATTCTGACCTGGGCACTTCCAGCAGAAACTGATCTGTTGACCTCAGAGCTCCACCAGGGCTGTTAAAAGCTCAGATAAATATGATGGGGTGAGGCCGTTAAGAGCTTTAGAAACCAACATTAAAAGTTTAAAATCAATTTTAATGGAAGCCAATGGAGGGAGTTAAGAACAGGAGTGATGTGCACACATCTGTTGGTGTTGGTTAAAAGACGGGCAGCAGCGTTCTGCACCAGCTGAAGGCGGCTGAGAGAAGACTGGGAGACGAAGACATAAAGTGCATTTCAATAGTCTAACCTTGGACTTATTAGGGCATGGATGGCCTTTTCAAGGTCATGACGACTTAAAAACATTTTAACTTTGGCCAAGAGACGCAACAAAAAACTAGTCCTGACGTCATTGTTAACTTGTTTGTCCAACCTCAGGTCAAAGGTCACTCCCAGATTTCTGACGGTTGAACTGAGCTTTGAAGACAAGGTCCTAAAGCTATGGACATTTTTTTACACTGATTTTTGTTTTTAGACAGTCATTTTTTTTAATTTTTTTTTTACACTGTTGGTTTTTCAAATTCAAAGTCTGATTTTGATGCTGTAAAAATTCAATATTAGAAATTCGTATTCAAACTCTGATGGCACAGAAAACCTTCCATACAAAGCCAGCCGTCACAGTATCCCCAAACAAATTGCATTCAGTTTTGTCATCATTTAAATGAACAAAATTTTGGGCCAACCACTGCTTAATATCAGCAATACAATTAACCAAAGAACATTGTGCACTGTTACTTATGTTACAATATGTTTGAACGTGCACTTGTAAACATTGCCCAACCAAATCCACCACTAATGAAAACATGAGTAACTCTAAACATTTTCTTCTGCAGGTCGTGTTTCTGACGCTGCTGCTCTCCCACATACCGCCTCGTGCTCACTTCTGATTAAAAACTTCCCCTCGCATTTCTTCTCTTAAAATACATAACGGGTAAACGAACGCGTGTTGCCACCTGTCGTTCATTTAGCTGAACTTCAGTTGTCATTAGTGTACAGTAGAGTTGGGGTAAAAACGGAAGGTGGGTAACACGGGAGAGAAGAAACGTCCTTCGGTTTAGTGGTCTGGACCTTCGCCCTGGCAGTGGTGACACGGTAAAACTACAGAATCCTTTAGTTCTATGGGTTTGCGTCAACTTTCAGCAACCGTGTTTTGACTGCATGTCGGTGGCCATGTTGGTGAATTCAAGTAAAAGTGGATCGATGGTGTTGCGAAGGCTTTGTCGGTGCTGTGTCACTAACTTGCGTGTTGTAGCTTCTAAATGCTAAATTATTGGTGTCTGTCTTGCAATGGTTTTGTTGCTTATAACCAACTTGCTTTGCGTAGTGGACAATAAGGTTGCTACTTTTGCTTTTGTATGTATAGTGGTGGGTATATCCTCAGTTTGTTGTAGCCTACAATACAAACTTGTTTTGTTAATACTCTACAATTAACGCCCCCCAGCCCAGCTGACAGATCGTTGAACTTCCTGTTTCTTTAAAAAAAATAATAAAAAAATACACGCTAATTCTCTAGACTTCTGTCAAGTGGTGGCCGTCTGACTTGTATTAGTTTAACGCAAGTCTGGGTTGCGTTTGGAGCACACCAAAATATGAACGAGGTCGGATGAGAAACGGTTTTGTTGTGCTGCCATCCGTCTTAGCTCTGCTCTAATCCTGTCGACTGAATGCAAATCACGAGGCCTGCTCCAATGTTCTGACATGTTTCTCTGTTCTCGTAGTGTTCGTTTGTCTGAGAGAAGAAGTACAAACTCCGAGCTCAGAATTTATTAAAGGGTTCATGGTTCAAGTCACACAGCACTGTGGACCTCTCTGCCAGGCAGTCTGATCAGAAAAAGGGTTCCACTCTTTTGCAAAATAAACTTTAAATTGCCATACAAACATGATGTTAATATTATTGGTCCAAAAGTTATTGGTTTAGACTTGGCTTTCCTTGATTGGGGAGAGCTCAACAGTATTGACCCAGCATTGTGACCAGGGGCCTCTTGTGTATTCTTTACACCAACATGTGTCGCAGTAGCATGGAGGACCGATATATTCTTAAAGGTAGGGTAGGAGATCCTGGATTTTGAGTCCAGCGAAGCTGCATTTTGAAAATACACAGGTAAAAAGTCCCAACCCTTTTCTTCACTTTCTTCCCGAAGGCACGCCTCTAGAGTACATGAACGCGCACGAGCACGAAGGTGCACGAGCGCTGTTCTGACAGCAAGCATCGATCGTTGCCGTATTTAGTATTTAGTATATGCTAACTATACGTTTAATAATGCTAGGTGCTAGCCAAGCTGGCTCTAGTTTAGCTTCCTGCCAAGCATCTGGACGTGTAATTCGTTCACGGAGCAGGGTACGCGCACAGGGGGGAGGAGGGGGAGGGAGGAGCAGATTGCAGTTTGATAGACGCATCAGAATCCAATCATTGTGAACGGTCCGTTCACAATGATTGGATAGTGTTTTTCCTAGATTGTACGTTCTAGAGGCCACTAAAACTTTTCATATTTGTGTCAAAACTTTTAATTAATTGGTTGCAATGGGGGTGTGAAGAGTATTTCAAGCAATATGTAAAAAAATGTTCCAGAAAAAGATCCCCTACCCTGCCTTTAAGAATGCAGATGACTCTGTTATTGTCAGTCTGCTAAAGGACAATGAGACAGGTCATGGTCCAATTGTCCAGGAGTTTGTAGATTGGTGTGAGCAGTCCTTTCTACAACTGAAAATCTCAAAAACAAAAAACATGCATGTCGACTTCCGGAGACACATCACTGATAAGGAACCAATTACCATAAAAGGTCAGGCAGTGGAATGTGTAGACAATTATAAATATCTTGGGACCATTATCGACAGTAGACTCACCTTTGTGGCACACTGTGAATCTGTATATAAAAACCAGCACCTACACTGCCTAAGGAAGCTGTCATCCTTCCATATTGACAAAAAACTGCTAACCATGTTTTTCAGATGTTTTATTGAGTCTATACTTTCTTTTAGCCTTGTGTCCTGGTTCAGCAACCTACCCCTAAAAAATAAAAACTCCCTGAATCGGATTGTGAAGTGGGCTAGTAAATTAATTGGAGAATCACAGCTCAACATGGAATCTCTTCACAATAGGCAATTACAGAGACTGGTGGGGTCCATCTTAAATGATGCATCCCACCCACTATATGGTGAATTCCGGCCTCTCCCCTCGGGTCGTAGGTTCCTAATGCCTGCCTGCAAAACCAAGAGGTATAGATGCAGTTTTATCCCCTCTGCTATTAAAACACTGAACAGTACATGAGTCCTACTTTTAGGGTTTTAGCCATGTTTTTATAGATCTATTTATTACTCTTTTCTATATCCTTGTTTGGAGCACTTGTCTGCTTGTCATGTTCTGTTTTTGTTGTCCTTGTTTTGCTTTGTTGTTGTCCTTTGTCACTGTCATTAGTATTGTGTTGTTTGTGCAAGCTTTTATTGTTACTGATGTCAGTACTGTGTTGTCTGTCTGTGTAAGCTTTTGCTACTTTTACCTGCAACCATATCTACCTTCGGGTATAAATAAAGTCACCTTACCTTACCTTAGAATCCAATAAA
The DNA here is from genome assembly GCF_027942865.1 of Odontesthes bonariensis. Lineage (NCBI taxonomy): Eukaryota > Metazoa > Chordata > Actinopteri > Atheriniformes > Atherinopsidae > Odontesthes > Odontesthes bonariensis. The sequence goes on along the minus strand of NC_134529.1, from coordinate 26,647,095 downwards.
GGGATTGAGAGATGCATCTAGCCCTTCAATAGAAGCATCTAGTATTTATTGAAGCTTTATCAGAAATGGTCTCCAAGGAAGGGTGGCTGTCAAGAAGCCGTTGTCAGAGAACAAGATAAAAGTCTGAGATATGCTAAGTTATGCAAAAGCTAAAAATCAATAGCAATTGGTCTTTTGAAATAAGGAATCTTTGCTAGAGCCTGAAACTAGTAGTGTGGTATCATCTTGACAGAAAACAAACAAATGTCTGTAAAAAATCCAAAGAAGAGCTTTGGAAGACCAGGGCGCTAGACTAACTTTTTACACTGGTTGCACTGGTGCGCCTAACTTTTTTTCTTAGGTGCACCAGCACAAAAGTTAGGTGCACCCAAATTTTCAAACGCATTGCATTTAACACTGCAGTTTTACAGGTTCACTTTATTTATTTATTTATTTTTAAATCGCTGTACCAAATTTTGAATTTGAAACTCTAGAATTATATAAACTTTTTTTGTCTTTTGAAATGAGGGTTCAATACTTTTGCATTGTACTGAATCACATATCAAGTGTTATTTTAAAGCATGTAGCAGAAACCCTGTATTTGAAACTTTAGTAAAAGTACCCTATCAGTAGGGCTGGGTTATGGCCCAAACTTTATCTTTTATTTTAATCCGTGTTTTTTATTGTTGTTGCAGCATTCTTGCACATGTACAGTTGTACAAGTGAGGCAAGGCAACTTCAGCTAAATGCTTGTGACTTGGTAGCACATACGTGGGGACCAAAGTTTTTAACATGTGGATAAAACACATTTTTTCCGGTATAAATCAGCAACATATCTTTAGCAAAATGCATTGTCACTGCATCCATAATGTCTTTCCAGTGGGTCCCCTTCCTGTCATACGGAATACATTGCAAAAATCATTCCACTAACGTTACCTGCTTTATCGCGTTCTTTTGCACCTCGTAGTGACGGACATTTCTCTTACTCAGCTGGATGCATCTGTCTGAGATGCTTCAGGTAGCTGCAATAACCTTTGAACAAACTTTGCAATGAACCGTGGTTGGTTCCAAGTTTGACTCTGGAAAACCAAACCAGTTCCAAACAACAGCTGAGACTGTGCCCTTTTCAGGAACAAACTTTTCCCTGTATACTGCCATGTTTTTGCTGGTAGTCCTGTTCGAAGTAAACGAGCAAAGTATACGTTTATGTTGCTTCCTGTCTTTGTTTCGCTGGATAGTCGTTTTGCATTTCCCACTGTAAGGCAAGGCAAGTTTATTAGTATAGCACAATTCAACTACAAGGTGATTCAAAGTGCTTTACAGAGACATTAAAACAGTAGAAATAAAAAGCATGATTTAAATTTTAAACAAAAAGAAAGAAATAAGAACAATAGATAAAATCAGTAGTTAAAATGTGATTAAGTTTTGAGCTTTATTCAAACGCAGCTGAAAATAGGTGTGTCTTCAGCCTGGACTTAAATACACTGAGTGTTTCAGCTGATCTGAGGCTTTCTGGGAGTTTGTTCCAGACATGTGGAGCATAGAAGCTGAATGCAGCTTCTCCATGTCTGGTTCTGACTCTGGGAACTGATAAAAGACCGGAACCAGATGACCTGAGGGGTCTGGAAGGTTCATACTGGGTCAGGAGGTCACTGATGTATTTTGGTCCTGGACCATTCAGAGATTTATAGACCAGCATCAGAACTTTAAAGCCTATCCTCTGATGGACAGGCACTGTAAGCGAACCGAGACACATTCTCAGGTGGACCAGAGCTTGCTTGTTTGGTCCTCACCAGAGTTCAGATGGGCATTCCCCCCTGTCCAAACAAAGCGGACTATCCGATGAAACAAACTCTGGTCTGTTTAAAGCAGATCAAACAGCTCTGGTGTCAAAGCGCCCCAAATTTGAGTTATTCTACGGCATAGTTATATGCTGTGTCCAAAATCACACAATCACTACCTAAAGTCCTCTGACTACATAAACCTTTATGAGAAGAACTACATGGTGGACTAATCATCATAATAGCCGCTTTCGGACTGCAGGAACCTTTGGGAGTTCTAATAACCTTTTAATCCGCGGGGCCGTTTTCTCCCGTGTTTGGACATACAGGAACTCGGGGCTTTCTCCCTTAGTTCCTATAACTATTTAGCTCCTTCTCCGAGGTCGGGTCTTTTCATGGTTCTATAGAACTAATCTAACGGAGGTGTGTGGTGGTCGGTAGCTACGCCCCTCGTCATGCTATCACGGGTGAAATGTTTCCTCATAAGACACAGACACAACCGGCGGGTGTTTAATAAGTTAAACTTACACTGGTCTCATTTGTCTGCAGCGCTCTGCTCTCCTTTCTTCCTTCATGAAATGAAAAAGTATCTCCTGACTCTCTCTGTGAGCTCTTCCAGCCTCCATGTTAGACGCCTGATGTGATTGTCCATGATTAATATCACCATCATGCAGACCATAAACACGGTGGCCTCCCCGCTCTCCATATTAGCTTCATTGTGGTGTTTTTTCTTCTCTAATTACTTTTACGGGTTTTGTTTTGTGTTTGAATGTGGTGCTAAACGGCTAACGGCTAACACGTCACTGAAGCAGACGGCTGCGCGTGCCGCATCAGTCCCTATCAGGTCCCGACTCATGTGCGAATGCAGACTGAAACAGAAGGACAGTTATCAGAACGAAATTCGAGTAGGACAGTTCTGATAACTGCGTTCCTATAACTACTCTGTCCGAGAGTGGCTAATGAAAGAACACTTTCTAACCCTAAAGGACCTGCAAAGCAGAGATTGAAGCGTCTTTTTATCCATCCATCATCTTCCGCTTGTCCGGGGATCGGGTCGCGGGGGCAGCAGCTTAAGCAGAGAAACCCAGACGTCCCTGTCCCCGGCCACTTCCTCCAGCTCTTCTGGGGGCACCCCGAGGCGTTCCCAGGCCAGCCGAGAAACATAGTCTCTCCAACGTGTCCTGGGTCTTCCCCGGGGCCTCCTCCCAGTGGGACGGGCCCGGAACACCTCACCGGGGAGGCGTCCACGAGGCATCCTAACCAGATGCCCGAGCCACCTCATCTGACTCCTCTCGATGCGGAGGAGCAGCGGTTCTACTCCGAGCCCCTCCCGGATGACCGAGCTTCTCACCCTATCTCTAAGGGAGAGCCCAGACACCCTGCGGAGGAAACTCATTTCGGCCGCTTGTATTCGCAATCTCATTCTTTCGGTCACTACCAACAGCTCGTGACCATAGGTGAGGGTAGGAACATAGATTGAGCGGTAAATCGAGAGCTTCGCCTTCTGGCTCAGCTCCTTCTTCACCACGACGGGCCGGTGCAGAGCCCGCCTGCTGGACCCTACACCAAGAACAAGATACAAATAGGTCAAGGCTGAAGACCTAGGTGTTTGTTTTCTGATAGCGTCCAGGCTTTTGGGGATTCCTCTTTTCACTCTCCACACAGTCATCAAGGAGATGGTAGCCATTTGCCACAAAAACACTCCTGAAGACTGGAGGACCTTGATGCAACCTCCTGTGGGTTTGCATAAACACAAAACATGCCTAACAGGCAACAACAAATAAAATGTGCATACTTTGTCCCCAACAATGCTTTTTTCTTGGTAGGCCAGCAAAGGAATCACATTTCCCCAATAGCATCATTTTATTTGCCAGGAATGTCATTTTCCCTCTGATGACCAAGAAAAGAAATGGTTTAAACTTCCTCAGATTTTCCTTTTGTCTTGCTCCTGCCCTCAATGGCATCTCTTTTCCAGCTCGTTTGGAATTTGGGATCGTATTCTGGGAATTTTTTGGGTTTTAGAAATCTCAGTCAATTGACTGAGATTTCTATCTCTATCAACTATCTCCTGTTGGCATGATTACTTATCATGTTTGTCCATCATGTAAAGGTTCTGTCATTACATAAAGTAGTAGCGCATATGGTACATTAATGTTGTAAAAATATCTTATTTGAAAAAAAAGAATCTCATATTGAGTAATTTAATGATTTTCTGACTGTGTCCAGCTGGATGTCTTACCCTGCTCCTGCGTAGTTTTGTCTCAGTCTGTTTTTCTGCCCTGTCTATTTGCAGACACATCATCATGTTCATAGAGTTGATGGTTGCTGTGGTGATTGGAGGACTAATTCTCTTCTTGGTTCAGAGGAGTAAGAACCAGGTTTTGAAGACAGTGGATGGCTGGTGGGGGACTGGAGCGCCGTTTGATGCGAAGGAAAATGATCAAATCCGTCCTTTTGAAGTTACCACCAGTGACGAAGAGCTGGAGGTTAGTTCCCCTCTTAGTTTGTCACACAGAATTGAGACCCTGTAGCATGTATTCCTAACTCCCCAACTGTACATGCCTTCTTCTCTTCTTTTCTCCTTTAGGACCTCTACAAGAGAATAGACCAGACTCGTCCTGTGTCTTCATTGGAGGACAGCCAGTTTAATTATGGCTTCAACTCCCAGTACCTACAGAAGGTGGTCTCTTACTGGAGAAATGACTTTGACTGGAGGCGACAAGTTGACAAACTCAATCAATACCCTCATTTTAAAACCAACATTGAAGGTGAGACTGCACAGCTAAGACATTCACGAAGGAGACCTGGTTACCATCTCTAACCCATTCTTACTTTTTGAACTTCTATCCAGGCATTGATATTCATTATGTTCATGTGAAGCCCAAGAAAGTGCCTGAGGGAACTAATCCTATTCCCCTGATAATGGTTCATGGCTGGCCCGGCTCCTTCTTTGAGTTTTATGGGTTGATCCCCTTGTTAACACAGCCATCAGACCCAGAAGACCTTGTGTTTGAGGTGGTGTGTCCCTCCATACCAGGGTATGGTTTCTCTGAGGCACCACAGAAGAAGGGTAAGTTTGGAAATATGACAATTTGACACTCTTTTCTATAGTGTTTTAGGGCGGTGCATGGTAATATTTTCAGTACCATAACTAAAAGAGTAACATAGACATGACCTTTTTTCACTTGTAGTGGCTTTGCCCATGAAAACAAAAGGAAATACATCTTTCTGCATTAATGATAACATTTTTAGCAATTAATCTGCCCAGATCAGGAGCTGACTTTAACCTTTAAAAAAAAAAAAAACATTCATGTCTGTAGATTTCAGCCATATTTCCCCACACGACATATAAACTTCCATCCATGCAACAGTTTGCTCCACCAGAACAAGTTTGGATTTATTCTTTTGAAAAAGCATGCACAGTTAACAGGAAGAACAGCGAATTAGCCTTGGGCTAACACTGGAAACTATGCTAAATACATTCACTAATAGAGCTGGGTATCGATTCAAATTTCAAGAATCGATTCGATTCCGATTTTCAAGTTTCAGAATCGATTTTTTTCGATCCGATTTCGATCTGATTTCCGATTCGATCCGAGGGTTGGTGCTATTAAAAACATGTTATTAAAAACGTATCAAAGCTGTTTCCTTCATTTCATCACTGTGTAGAGAAGCAAGCAACATATTAAAATTATCATTATATCGATATAAAACAGCAAATCATACAAATATTGGTAGTTACTGATGGCTGGAAGACTGGTGAAAAGGTTAAGGGTCAATCTACCTTCAAGAAAGATAATCCAGGACAATAAACAGAGGACATAACTGAGGTGTCTATATCTGCAACAGTGGACTCCTACTGGGACACTAACCAGTGCATTATTATTATGATTGAAAATAATTAAGAATTCACCTAAAAGCTGTTGCTACCAAAGGCATTTTTATTTTAAAAGTGCATTGCTCACACTTAATAAACTGAGAAGTACTGAAACTGAAAGTATAAAATGTAAACGTTGTGATAAAAGTTCACTGGGGGAAATTAATTTTTTTTTTTTATTTTATTTTTTTTTTTTTACAAAAAAATCGATCTTTGGACGGACGAATCGATAATCAGATTATCATAGGCGAATCGATTCAGAATCGGAAAATCGTTTTTTTTATTTATTTATTTATTTATTTTTTTTTTTTTTTTTCCCAACACAGCCCTATTCACTAACTAACACACAGTGTTGCTGTAGTAGTGCTTTTTATGTGCTTAAAGTTGTAGCTGTGTTCCTTTTCTTATCTCCCGTACCAGGGCTTGATGTGGACGGTTTGATTTTTTTTTTTTTTTTTTTTTTTTTTGCTTTTTTATTGCCATTACTGTGCTTTCTGCTTGTTGCTAGCTGCTCTCAATGTATGAAAACGTTTTCCTTTCCTCGTTTTGTGTAGAAGTTGTTCTCATTAATTCTGAAGTTCAAGCTCTGTCCACTGTGAACAGGTTTTGATTCGGTTTGTGCGGCACACATCTTCCATAAGCTGATGAAGCGTCTGGGCTTTCAGCAGTTCTACGCTCACGGAGGAGACTGGGGATGGCTGGTCACCACAAACATGGCTCAGTTGGAGCCCAAGTATGACACACAAGAACTTCCTCAGTGCCTGAAAATGATCAATTCTGTCAAGCATCACATTTACACACAGATTAATATTTAGAAATATTACTCTTTATTCTGTGCATGTAGTGATTCACAGCTGTCAGAAAAAAATTCAACCTGTGAAGAAGTAGACACACATGTAGATATTTACTGATTTCTTTACATTTCTATTGATAGGTATTTCAGTATTTTATCTTTACATTACTCCATTACCTTTTCTTCAATTCTTTGACACCCCAGAACTATTAAGGGCTTGCACATAAACTTTGCTCCACCCTCCAAGCCGGCGCTGCCTGTGGCTTTATCCATGATGCTTGGCCATCGCTTCCCAAAGCTGTTTGGCTTCACTGAAGTTGATATTCAGCGCCTCTATCCCTGTATGGAGAAACTGGTGGTGGAATCCATCAAAGAGTCGGGCTACATGCACATCCAGGCCACCAAACCGGACACTGTGGGTAAGGATCTTGGAGAAAGTAGTCAAGTCTTGTGGTGGAGCAGTTTGGTTGTTATTGATGTTCCATCTTATTACTTTTGCCCCATCAGGGCGAGGGCTGAATGACTCTCCAGTTGGTCTTGCTGCCTACATCCTGGAGAAGTTCTCCACATGGACAAACCGGGATTTCAGGAACCTGGAGGATGGGGGACTCACCAGGTGCATATGATCGGTTGTACAATCAGTCAAAGACAGCATACCCGCAACTAGTGTGAAGAAAAAGAATACTAGATCCAGATCTGGATATACCCCAAACATGAATCGAGTAAACCATAGGATATGTATTAGAAGGTTTTTATTTGAGGTTGTTTGTATTATGCAACCCGGCTGGGGCCTTTCTGTGTGGAGTTTACATGTTCTCCCCGTGTATGCGTGGGTTCTCTCTGGGTACTCCGGCTTCCTCCCACTGTAAAAACATGCTTGTTAGGTTAATTGGTGTCTCTGAAATTGTCCTTAGGAGTGAGTGTGAGCGTGTGTGTGTGGTTGTTTGTCTGGTTTGTCTCTGTGTGGCCCTGTGATGGACTGGCGACCTGTCCAGGGTGTACCCCGCCTCTCGCCCGATGACCGCTGGGATAGGCTCCAGCCCCCCCGCGACCCGACCGACAGATCAGCGGGTATAGGAAATGGATGGATGTATTATGTAAATATGGTTATGATCTGTGTTGCAGGAAATTCTCTCTGGATGATTTGCTGACTAATGTCATGATCTACTGGACTTCTGGTTGCATCATCTCCTCCATGAGGTTCTACAAGGAAAACTTTGGCAAGGGTCTGGACCAGCCCCACTCTAAGTGAGTGACAGCTATTGGGTATTCTCTGATATGATTTATTAACCACTTCAATAAGATATTATTTGTGAGTTGTTTATTTTCACTGAAACAGATGTTAAGAATAATCTAAAGAGCATTGGTGTTAGAATGAGTTGGTTTTGCGAGGCGTAAGGACACGAATGCGGACTAATAAATCAAGCCTTGTTTTTTAAAATCACAAAAAAACAGAACAAGGTTAACATAAGGTGTGGCTGACAAAACTAGATCTAACAAAACAAAGAACATGACTTGGAAAAAAGCGTGGTGTGGCGTGAAAGGTATACGTGCTAGAGTGTGGCAACCCGACCGAAGCCCGACGGGCCGGGCCGGACTCGGACAAAAAATTAGAATGTCTTGTCGGACTCGGGTCGGGCTCGAAAGCAAGCAGACATCGTGAAAATTATAAACAGCCAGAGGACAGGTTTCAGTTCATTGCAAACGTCAGTTTTTGTGATAAACATAAATAATTGAATATGCATAAATGAAAATGTTGGTAGGCTATTCGTGCCTCATGCCGTGCAGCATGCATCTGTGTGCATCTGTGGTCTGTGCATGATCGGTGCGCACGCACGCATATCGAACATTCAAACTACTTTACATTAAACACGTGAGATCAGTGCAGCCGAGCTCAGTGGAAGCGCTATGAAGGACATTAAAAGAAAAATAGCTTCTGGAGAACTGAAAGACGTGGAAAATGAGAGGGGGAAATCCACTGTGTGCAAACGCTTTAAGCTATAATGGATTATGGTGGATAATGGTGCGCTGTCACCAATGTGTATTTACTGATTAGGGTGCGCCGTCTTGCGTTTGTCACTGGTCTCGGGCTTCCGGCGGGCTCTGACACAAATATTTTAATTAATCTCGGGCTCGGGTCGGTTGAGGGCCGGGCTCGGACAGAAAAATCCGGCCCGAGCCAGGCTCTAATACGTGCATGGCGCAAGGATCTCACAATGACTGAAAGCAAACAAGGAACCTAAGTACTGTGGGGACTGATGAGTGAATGAGTGCAGCTGATGAAAACGAGTGCAGGTGACATGAATGAAATTAATGACCTGGTATGGGAAGTGAGGGAAAAGCAAATGGCAAAATTTAAGTAAACATGGACTAGAAAACTAAAGACTCAACACCAAAGCATGAGAAACTAAAAACTAAAAACATGGCACCAAACCCCATGTTCATGACAATTGGAAGCGCTAGTTAATAAATATTATTAGATACCAGTTGTGACTCAAGAGCAGTTCACAAGACTTGTTCAGATGGTTCAGTTTCATCAATTAAAATCTTTAAAGGGACACTATGTAATTTCTTCCCCCATCTAGTGGTGCAATTTTATTTTGCAAAGTTGAATGAATTTGCTCTCTAGCGCCTCACGTTTTCAAATGTGCGCTGCAACTTCTTGAACTACGGCAAGCGGTATGTGTCAAGATTCAAGAAGCTATAGCTTCAGACTCAAGGTCCATACAAACAAAAAGAAATCAAGACACACAGTACAAAGGATTACATAACACACATACAACAACACTATAAATACAGATGACAGATAACATGTCAGATAACATAACATCTCCTTTGGTGTGCAAGCAATGCAATTAGTCCTATTCCGGGAGTTACCGGAAGTGACGTCGACGCAGCGTTAGCATTAGCCTGCGTTAGCAATAGGAGCATTAGCAGCGGTAAATAAACTCCCGGTAAACTTACAAACTTTCTAATGCCTCGTTTTGTGAGTTAAGAGCCTATGTGTACTACGGCAGAAGTTTGGTAACAATCAATGCATTATTAGTGGGATCATTTACGAGATAAAATCTATTTAGCTTTTTTTTTTTTAAACTTTATTAGTAAATCAACAAAATAACAGTTTACAAATGTGAGCATAACGCCAAAAAGAAGATATCCAGGGGGAGCATAGGAATAATAATAATAAGAAGAAGATGATGCACTTACAAAAAGAAAGCTAATGAACACAAAGACATATGTGCCAAGGAATAAAATCTATTTAGCATTAGCGGCTGTAATAAGCCATTTGGCGGAAATGACGTCACAATGACGTCATTTCCGCTTGTAGGCCTGGTGGGGAAATCGCGATTCGAAGTGCTTTATGTCCCTCTCGGCACCTCGTCATTTTTCATAGAGCGGAAGGACATGGCAGCCTCCATAGAGCTTGCCCGCTCTATGTAGATACAGACAAGTTATTCTTCACTCAGGAGGATAAGTGAGATTTTTGACAGAGATCATTTTACACCAATGAGGACTAATTTATGAATGAATATGTTGATTTGAGCTAATAAATGACTTAATTTATTACATAGTGTCCCTTTAACAGCTCGTATTTGCAAACTATGAAAGAACTCAGGTCAAGACAAGACAAATGTTGACTACTTTGATGCAAAACCATCGCTCTCTCTTCCTAGGATACCAGTCTATGTCCCCACCGGCTTCGCCTGTTTCCCTAACGAGCTGATGCACACACCAAAGTTGTGGGTCAGACAGAAGTACCGTAAACTCATCAACTTTACTCCCATGGCCAGTGGTGGTCATTTTGCTGCCATGGAAGAGCCCCAGTTGATGGCAGAAGACATTCAGAAGTTCACAAAAATGGTTGAGTCTAAGAATAATTGAAAGTGGACAGATGAATTAAAATCAACTTACATGCACTGTGATTTTAGGTAGTGAGATCAGCCTCTTTATGAAATGGAGTTTAAAACACTTTACAGTAAATCTATTAATAATAATATGATCATATTTCTTCATGATTGCACCACAGTTTTGTAATGATTTTTATGAAAAATGTATTTGTTTCATAGAGAAAGATTAGTTAACTATAAATTCTGATTTATTTTTGTGTGAGAAAGTTATGTGAATGTGATTGCAAGTGACAGGTTGTACAGTTTTACAACAAGCTGAAAGGATGTGTCTTTATGTCAACTTTAAGAGTGGATCATTTTGAAAATATATTACTACAGTATTTTGGTCTGGACCCTTTAAAAGTTCATGACCAATGCACATTTTAGGATTACAACTGCAACAACACATCATCAGTAAGATAAAACTAACCTGTCTCACGACTTTCTAACAAAATGAACCAATGTTTAATGCCTTTAATACTAATTTGTCTGCTCAATCTCAAGATCTTGAGTGGATTGGCAGTTGCAACTGTATATTCATCATTGGCCACTACACTATTTTCCTCTCAGCTTCCCTGAGCCTTTCCTGTGGTGTTGAAAACAGTTTACTAAGCAGCTGCAGATGGGAGGTCAGGGGGCACCTGGTGTTATTGTGTTGACCGCGTAGAGAAGGTGCGCGGCATTCCTGCAACTGATAACATGAAACCTCTGTGCTTTGGCCACAACCATGATGTGTAACATACGTCACGTCTATATTTTGTCTCAGTTTTTTAATTAAGCTAATTGTAAGCTCATTTCAAACACTACTATTTACAGTGTCTGAATACAGTTGTGTTCTGTATATTATATCAGTGTTTAGCACATTGAACTATGAAATTAAATATTCTATAAAGGTTTTTGTTTTGTTGTTCATTAATTACGTCAGTGCAGTTCATCTATGATCACTTCTGGTACTGATTGGAATAAGCTCAAAATGACCTGTTATGCTGCTGAACATGTTTTGATTGAAGTGGATTTACTTGAAAATACATAAAGATATGCATTTGGTTTTATGGAAAAAGAGTAAGATGTTATAACCAATCAGGTATCAGTTTTCAGGCAGACAAGGTAATGCCTTAGTCATCAGAGATGTTAAATTCTTCATTACCTATTACTATTGCTGAAACTGTAACGTTTTAATTTGTATGTAACACAATATATGTGTTTTTTTTTTCCTCATTTATTCCTGTGTTGCTGATTCTATAAAGGTACTTTTCCTAAATCAAGCACTACTGGGAAAATTCTGACCTGAGGTAACCTGAACAGTGGATTAACAGTTAAACCTGTTCCAAACAAAAACAAGTACAGACTTAGCATTAAAGCCTAATGCTCCTTTCTGTCCCTCTTTATTTGTTTGTCTCCGGGCTGCCATTTGTTATAATAAGTGCAAAAAAGTAATCTTAATAAAAAAAAAATAAAAAAAAAGAGCATATAAGTCATTTGAAAAGTAATGGACACTTAAAGGGATACAAGGTAGTTTAGCGGCAGTATAGCGATCTCTATTGGTCAAACTGAAATTCTACACTGTCGTAAAAATGCCCACCTGTACACACCCACTAACTAAACATCGTGGCAAAACGCTATTCTTATTCTAATCAGGTCAGTCCGTGTATTTCTGAAGCTAGGCTACGTCTCAAACTCAGGAGGAATTAGAGCACCGTCATCACCTGTCTCTTTGCGATCTAAAACGCAGATCACTATGGTAGATGAACAAGATCACGCTTGGAGAAATTTCACAAAGATGGGAAGTGCCAACATCGAACGTTTCATATTCAGTCTGTGAAAGGCAGAATATGAAACGCTTGGTGTTGGCTCTTCAACGCAAGCGAACACATAGCTACAGCTACAGCTAGCATACAGTACCTAGCTAAGTGCCGTAAACACAAACGACTCTTCTCGCGCATCACGACACTTCAGAAGCGGGTCGCTCCTGCCGAAGTTACATATGGGATTTTCAGCATACAGACCCCTGTTGGGAGCGAGACAGGCTTCATTCGCATACCATTGCCTTGTTTAACTTTTGTTAAACTCCTGAAGGCTATAATTTTAGGTGAAAATGCTACCTAGTGCTCCTTTAAAGCAATACAATGTAACTTCTCAAAAAGCCCACTATGGAGCTCCCCCTACAGGCTTGGAGGTAATGTACAGTTACACTGTCGTAAATTTACACCCTTTCACTTTCACTTTCACGTTTGTTGACGAACCGGCGAGGAGTCAGAAGGTGCAAGCTATGTCGACCGAGAAGGTAAGAGTAATCAAATGTACCTGGGAGCGTGAGAGGGGTCTATTTGTTTTTGCGGTAGATGCGCCAGAAAGCAAGTCGAAGTACTTCCGCTCAGCTCCCAGGCCGCTACCAGAGAGTCTCTATTATGAGGAGAGGGAAAACTGGCGCCTATTTCCGGGTGGTACTGCACTCTAGGGGCGCCAACGAAGCAGTGCAGAGCACGCCAAACTCTATGGTGGTACTATGAAATCCACCTTAGATCCAGCCATTGCTTTGGATATAATTTTTTATATTTTTTCATTTTAATTTTCCTAAAGGCAGGATAAATTATCCTTTCAAACGGCACTTGGTTTGATTTTTTAGACTCACTAGATTTGTTTAAAATACACATTTATTGTCAGTATTGCATCCAGAGTGACGTCACGCATGTGGCATCACTTTACGGCATGGTCAGTCCTAGCGCTGAGCTAGCAGAGAGGTGTTAGCTCAAATAGTTACAGATTTCAGCACAGCCCTTTTACATACTCTCTGACTAGCCTCTGGTTTAGCTTTCGTTGTTGTTAGCGGCACCAGGTTAGCACTCTGGCACAGTGGACGAGTTCCGTAAAGCAGCCGGTCGTAATCAGCCGTGCGTTCTTCAGATTCCGTTAGCTAGATGCTAGCAGATACTGACTCGCAAATGCCAGACCTGTAAGAAAACAGAAAGCTATAACTCCCAGGTTATTGTACTTTCGATATAAATCCACATCCCTCTGTCAGAAATCACAGTATTATTTTCAGGTTTCAGCCGCTAGCGGGGACATTTTTTGAGTTATTAGCGCCAGCCCTATGGAAAATGGTCATTCTGCACTCGCTCGCCAGCGCCCCCAGAGAAAATCAACTGAACTGCAGCCAAATTTTTTATAATGGGGCGAATAGGAAGTGGAACGGCTGTCTGTAAAAGGGCTGTGGCCGCTACCGGGCCGGTCCAGCAAAGTTACATAGCACAGTTTTTCCAACTCAGACCACCGAAGGGCATAGGAGACAGGCCAATCGTAATATTAAAACTCATTCTAGCTGCACAATTTTTTTCAAGCTGTTATTTTAAGGTAGAAATGTTACATAGTATTACTTTAAAGTCAGCTGCAAACAACCCATCTACAGAGAATCGCATTGATAATACAGTAAAGTGGATTGTTCCTATTGTACATCTTTAATTGCTGTGTTGTTTACACAAAATCTCTATTCCAAAATGCTTTTCTAGCTTTGCTGTCATTGCATATCTAGTTTTATGTGATCAAGTGGTCAGTTCTTACTGATCTGATTAAAGGTGTCAAGTCAAACAAAGTCCCATTCATAGCTGTGTTATCCGTAGATGGACTGCCACTGAAGTGTTATTTTAAAAAATGAAGAATTTTTGACGGTCTTGTTGTGATTTAGAACCTGAAAACACTGTGTACATGTTGTGGGTACATATGTCCCGTGCTGTCACATACTTTTTTGGGCTGCACAGCTTTAGAGGCATCCCTCTGGACACTTAGGCTACGAACTTGTGCAAATGATGAAATTTAGGTCACTCAGCGATGGGTACAAGTGTACACTAAAACAAAGTAATTGCTACTTGAATAACAGGAATTTCTAATCCTAGTAGTTTCATTGAGCTTTACATCTGCAAAATTCAAGGTTTCCCTAAATCTGGAATTGACATGTTTGGAATATTTTCCAAACTATTTGATTTGCTCTATAACAATTGTTGATCACAAAATCAGATCAGATTAATAACTCTTTGGCAAAGTTTCAAATTATATTCACAAGTTAGAGCAAACGTGCCTGGAGTAGCCCAAAATGTTTTCAACCAAACCACATGCATTTCTGTCCCTCTTTGGTAAAGTTCAATGCTGCAATGCCCCGCGCCTCAAATCCCCCTCCTGTCCAGCTGTTAGCAGAGCTCTGAATTTCCCAAGGACCCATTGCCCTGACTTGGGACACCCTCCCAACGCTGCACTCCCACAGGCACGACTGCCTGCCTGCTCTTCTTGGCAACCAAACAGCCATGGGAGGATCAGGATGACCGGACGGCTGAGATAAGGACCACATGAAGTTCCCCACATTACCTCACCCCATTAGGAAACAAGCAGGGAGATTCAGAGCCAGAAAGAGAGTTAGACTGAGAGGAATTCTCTGGATAGACGGTAATGAGCGGAGATGGTGGTTCTGAAAATCGCAACAGTTGTTGGTGGATATAGATGGAAATAGGGTACCACAAAGAGTCTCTATGGAAGGTGCCTGAACAGAATTCTCCTCAACAGCTACAGGAAGAAATGATCTAAAAAACAACTGCATAAGATCAGATGAGTGTTTTCAGCTGTTCATTGCTAAATCTTTTGGTTAGACTTTAAAGATGTGCTCAGACTAGCTAAAAAGATTACGTCAGATTGCATTTTTTGTTGTGCTTTGACCAAAATTCTGAGTAGAGGATTGGAACTTTCACAACAGCCTCCTGTACATGAAAGCAAACCTAAATCCAGCCAATAAAAAAAGTGATTCAATTCTGAAGACTTAAAGATAAGTTTGCCACACCACTTTGGCAGCACCAATGGAGGTAAATCCTCTGGAAGGTCTCATGTTAGTGACGGTGAACCAGAACCAGGAGCAGAACTCCAGGTCCACAGAAGAAGAAGAGCGCCAGAAGCCTCCTGCAGCTGACTGTCAGGCGTTCCTGCGCGGACACAGGCAGAGCCTACGCTGCAGACAGGAGTCCAAGAAGTGGGTGAGTTTGGATTGCTGGTTTGGTATTCCCAATTTAAGCTGAAGAATAACCTTGGATTCAAAGACAAATTGTGTAGTGGAGCAATTAATCATTCTGAGCAACCTACAAAACATTGCAAAAATGCAATTTGAACAAGGCATGGTAAAGAATGTCATGGAATGAGATGTCATATTAGTTTTGATCATAAAAACTCGTTAAAACATCTTGCATCGTATAAGTTGGATCTGTAAACAGATTCTTAGACAAATTCTCCATGAGGGTGTGTGATGGTGGCAAATGCATTGTGTCTTGTCTATGAATCACAGTTTACATTTATGGTAATGATGTGGAAAATTGAAAGTGAGGGAGAGTGCTAATAAATATAATATGCCCAAGGACTGAACTAACTACGATAAAATAATAAAGTATATTCTTTGCATCAGATGCAGTCTGTGTGTGGGTCCAGGTCAGTCTCTGCTTCTGATTGTGGGTCTGTGGTCCAGGCCAGGGCGTTGAGGAGTCAGCACTCCCCAGAAAATGCAGCCCGAGAGAGGAGTCGTGTTCGCAGCCTGCGGCAGGCCTTCCACAGTTTGCAGGTACGTACACAGAGGATGTACCACACGGGACACAAACATTTGCTCTCATTGCCTCCTACACATTGGTGTCTATAATCTGATTCCTGTTTGTGAATGAATTAATTTAAGTTGTTTTTTCACATCATTTTTAGAATGTTATGATATTATATGTAATGGGATTTTGCATAAACACAATGAAAAATTCTAATAAAAAAAGAAAAACCTATTTCTGTTAAGTGCAAATGTTAATCTATTAATAAAGAATGCATCTATCTCCAGGCAGCTCTACCTTCAGTTCCACCTGACACCAAACTGTCCAAGCTGGATGTTCTGGTTCTGGCTACTAACTATATAGCTTACCTGACAGAGTTGCTAGATAAGGGAGGGCCAGTGGCTGATCACCCTCTGCCCTCCAGACCTGGTGGATATCTACATCCTGTTAAGGTATGAAATATCAAATCAAATCAAATCAAATTTATTTATATAGCACATTTCATGTACAAACAATTCAAAGTGCTTTACACAAAATAAAAGCATTGCAGCAGGGAGTGCAAGAAGCATTAAAATACATAAAAGAATATAAAGAGAAACAAATAAAATTATTTAAATGAATTTAAAAACAAGCAACAGTCAAGATAAGTTAAAAGATATCGTGCAGATTTCATGCATAGACACATGAGAACAGAAATGTCTTTAACCTGGATTTAAAAATGTCTACATTTGGTGAAAGTTTAATCTCCACTGGCAGTTTGTTCCACTTGTTGGCAGCATAACAGCTAAATGCTGCTTCTCCATGTTTAGTCTGGACTCTGGACTGGACCAGCTGACCTGAATCCTTGGATCTAAGAGCTCTGCTGGCTTTATATTCTCTGAACAGATCACAGATGTATTCTGGGCCTAAACCGTTCTAGGATTTGTAAACCATCAGCAAATCTATTCTGTGACTGACTGGAAGCCAGAGTAAAGATTTTAAAACTGGTGTGATGTGTTCAGATCTCTTAGTCCGGGTTAAAACTCCAGCAGCAGCGTTCTGGATGAGCTGCAGATGTTTACTGCTCTTTTTGGGAAGTCCAGTTAAATAGACAGCAAAAGACTTACCATGCCAAGTGCATCATACTCTTAATGATGTACATGAGATGGCCAGCAGGATACATAAGAAAACCTATTTTATGACTCAGGAGCTACTTCTAGAAGCCTATCTTACCTTACAACGGTAATTGGTAAACATTGGCAATCACTGCACATTAATCTAATGTATGTATTTAGAAAAAAATGGAAACACAAACATTACTTGTACAATACTTTCTAATTTTACCTGATTGTATGAACATACAACTAAACAACTCAAAAGGTTGAGATGCTTTCTTTGTAAAATGCAAGTTGTTTCCTTTTTGCTCTTTGGCTGTGAAACTGTTGTGGGATGTAATGCTTCTATTGTAAAAGCAAGCTTCCATCTGAGCACTGCACATACGCAGCTATACGCTTTCAGACAGTCGACCTTTCCACTGGCATTTCACTGGCAAGCCCTCAGATATTTCCCACATAGGTTTACTGTGCCCACAGGTTCTGTGGCCTGCTGCATACACACAAGTTAACTGTAAATGACCTTGTTGAGGACTGGTGCATCAAATAGCCTATGAAATTCTTAAAGTGACGATATGCCATTTGCCTATGTTATTAAATGTCAAACAAAGACAGTGCTGCTTGAAGGGGCAATTTATCTGTCTGTGCTCCCCGTGGGCTGTCATGCGTAAGAAGCGTACACTGTGTTTTGGATGTTTTTTTTTCTTTTAGATTTTCTGAGGTTAAGATATCATATCTAGACATCTAAATTAAATCTACTCTTCAAAACATAGAGGTTACATGCAGTAACTGTGACACTGAAGAGTCCCTGATCAGTATATAACAAAAGGTGCAATTGCACTTGTAAGGATTGGAAAATGTGATCTGACTATGCAAATGTACTTAAGTGAGTTTTCCTTACAGAGGCCAAAAATTACGGGAGGAGACTATGTGAATGAATAACTGCAACTTATTTACTGTTAACTTATTCACTGACGTTTGCCAGCGTCTTATGTCTTAAATTTTGCACCTAACATGTCTATGGCATACACAGGTGTTGTGGACAGCACTGGAGGAGGAGAAAGAAGCGTGTGGAGGGAGGAAGAGATTTCCAATGTGTATAAAACTATTTGAAATGCTAGAAGAACATGTTAACAGAACAAAGCATACTATTGGAATAACTTGGAAAAAACACCCGGCTAGGCGGAAGTGCTCGCGGACGGCAAACTGGAAAGTAAACAAAGCGGGGGAAGCTACGAGCTAAGCTAAAGCTGACATTGCATCGGCTCACTTCACCCATCATTTTCCTTGCTAGTGTCCGGTCAAATGAACAAACTCTCCATGCAGACTACTAAGACCAGAGGCGGAGGATTGTGCATTTATATACACAAAGCTTGGTGCTCTGTTACCACCGAGAGACATTGATCACCAAATGTGGAGTTTCTAATGGTTAAATGCAGATCTTTTTACCTTCGAAGAGAACTCTCATCCGTAACAGGTACTGCTGTGTGCACATCACCTGATTGTTAAGCTTGCAATGAAAGATATACATTACTAAACATCAGACGGCACATCCAGAGGCTGCTTTCATTGTTGCGGGTGACTCCAACTTGAAGATGGTCCTCCCAAGGTTTCATCAACAAGTTTCCTGCCAAACTAGAGGAAAACAGGACCCTGGACAATGTCTACACAAACATAGCTGGAGCCCACAAAGCTACACCCACCCACCCCCCAAAGGACAGTCAGATGACCTTTCTTTGTTTCTCTCTCCCAAGTACACACCACTTATCCAATGTGGGAAACCCACAACAAGGATAATAAAATTGTGGCCGAACAGGACAGATACTGTGTTGCAGAACCGATTCAGACACACAGACTGGAATCTGTTTGCTACTCAGGCAAACCATCACTCCCACGCAGATATTGCGAGCTACGCTTCCTGTGTAGTGGACTACATCTCCACCACCATGAATGGCGTCACCACCCAGAAACAGATCACCATGTACCCAAATCAGAAACCCTGGATGCACTGCTGTACATTTTGTACATATTATGAATCATTCCCCATATCAAGCAAGCAAAGCCCTGCATATATAAGCATCTTGTATGGCAACATATGTGTGTCCATGCGTAAGAAGCATAACCTGTGCTCGGGATTGATATTTCAAGTTTTTTCAAGGTTTTTTATTACGATAGAACGTGGAACAGCCAACAGCAAAACTAAATGTTTACTTCAAGACATAGAAGTGACATCAGAATCAGAATCAGAATCAGAATCGCTTTTTATTGCCAGGTATGTGGACACACACGAGGAATTTGACTCCGGTTACACCTCACTCTCTTTAGTGCAACAATTACAAAAAAATAGACAAAAAAATAGACATAGAACAAGATTAAATCAGAAGTGCAAATTGGTGCATGGTGCAAGGATGAAACACTGAAGTCCGGTTTTAGCTGTTTAACACAGAGACAGCCTGAGGGAAGAAACTGTTCCTGTGTCTTGTTGTTTTGGCGTACAGAGTTCTGTAGCGCCTTGCAGAAGGGAGGAGTTTAAACGGTTTGTGTCCAGGGTGTGATGGGTCTGCAGAGATGTAACCTGCCCGTTTCCTGACTCTGGACAGGTACAGATCCTGGATGGAGGGCAGGCTGACACCAATAATCTTCTCTGCAGACCTTATTGTCCGTTGCAGTCTGTTTTTTTTCCTGTTTGGTGGTTGATCCGAACCAAACGGTGATGGATGAACAGAGAACAGACTGAACAATGGCGGTGTAAAACTGGATCAGCAGCTCCTTAGGTAGGTTGAGCTTCCTGAGCTGCCACAGGAAGTACAACCTCTACTGTGCCTTTTTGATGATGGTGACTGTGTTGGTCTCCCACTTTAGGTCCTGAGAGATTGTGGGGCCCAGAAACCTGAAGGATTCCACAGCAGACACTGCGTTGTTGGTGATGGTGATGGGTGGCAGAGTGGGGGGGCTTCTCCTAAAGTCCACTGTCATCTCCACTGTTTTTAGCGTGTTCAGCTCCAGATTGTTCTGACCACACCAGCAGACCAGCCGTTCAACCTCCCGTCTGTATGCAGACTCATCACCGTCCCGGATGAGGCCGATGACTGTTGTGTCATCTGCAAATTTCAGGAGTTTAACAGACGGGTCTCTTGAGGTGCAGTCGTTGGTGTAAAGGGAGAAGAGCAGTGGGGAGAGTACACACCCCTGGGGGGCACCTGTGCTGATGGTCCGGGTGCTGGATGTGATGCTCCTCAGCCTCACCTGCTGCTTCCTGTCAGTCAGGAAGTTTGTAATCCACTGACAGGTGGAGGAGGGCACATTGAGCTGGGTGAGTTTGGTGCGGAGGATGGCTGGGACGATGGTGTTGAACGCCAAACTGAAGTCGACAAACAGGATCCTGGCGTACGTCCCTGCAGAGTCGAGGTGTTGCAGGATGTAGTGCAGTCCCATGTTAACGGCATCATCCGCTGACCTGTTCGCTCGGTAGGCGAACTGCAGGGGGTCCAGCAGGGGGTCTGTAATGTCCTTCAGGTACCCCAACACCAGTCTCTCGAAGGACTTCATGACTACAGATGTGAGGGCAACAGGCCTGTAGTCGTTCAGTCCTGTGATGGTGGGTTTCTTGGGGACCGGGATTATTGTGGAGAGTTTGAAGCATGAGGGGACTTCGCACAGCTCCAGGGATCTATTGAAGGTCCGGGTGAAGATGGGGGCCAGTTGGTCAGCGCAGACCTTCAGGCAGGAAGGTGACACACCGTCTGGGCCGGGTGCCTTCCTGGTCTTTTGTCTGTGAAAGACTGACAGAACATCCTCTTCACAGATCGTGAGTGCTGGTGGGGGGTCAGAGGGGAAAGGTGGCAGAGTGGCAGGTGATGTCAATGGGGGGGGGTGGAGAGGTGTGAATGTGTCAAACCTGCAGTAGAACACATTCAGCTCGTCAGCCAGTTGATGATTCGCTGCAGTGTTTGGGGATGGTCTCCTGTAGTTGGTGATGGACTGCAGGCCTCTCCACACTGACGCTGGATCGTTGGCTGAAAGGCTGTTTTTAATCTTTTCAGCGTTTCTTGGCTGCTTTCACCTCCATTGTCAGCGTGTTTCTGGCCTGGTTGTACAGGACTCTGTCCCCACTTCTGTAGGCCTCCTGCTTGGCCTGACGAAGTTGCCTGAGTTTTGCAGTGAACCAGGGTTTGTTGTTGCTGTATGTGCGGAAAGTTTTGGTGGGCACACACATGTCCTCACAAAAGCTGATGTAAGATGTCACGGTATCAGTCAGTTCATGCAGGTCTGAGGCTGCAGTCTCAAAAACACTCCAATCAGTTCAGTCAAAGCAGGCTTGTAATTCCACTTTGGCGTTGTTGGTCCATCTCCTCACCGTCTTGACCACAGGCTTAGCAGATTTCAGCTTCTGCCTGTAGGTCGGGATAAGATGAACCATGCAGTGGTCAGAGAGTCCCAGGGCTGCACGGGGGACAGAGTTATATGAGTTCTTAAAAACAGTGTAACAGTGGTCCAGAGTGTTTGTGTCCCTGGTGGGACACTTAATATGCTGTTTATATTTTGGCAGTTCGTGGCTGAGGTTTGCTCTGTTAAAGTCCCCCAAAACAATGAGCAGAGAGTCCGGGTGTTTTTTCTCCACGTTATTAATCTGGTCGGCCAGGTGTTGTAACGCCTCAGTAACACAGGCCTGAGGAGGGATGTAGACTCCGACCAGAACAAACGAGGAAAACTCCTGTGGCGAATAGAACGGTTTACAGTTGATGAAGAGTGTTTCTAGTTGAGGACTGCATGATTTGTTTAGGACCGTGACATCAGTACACCAACCTTCGTTAATGTAAAAGCAGATTCCGCCTCCCCTCGTTTTCCCCGTAAGCTCCGTTATCCGGTCCGCTCGGTGCAGGTGAAATCCAGGCAGGTAGAGAGCAGTGTCCGGGATGTGCTCACCGAGCCAGGTTTCGGTGAAGCACAAGGCAGCAGATCTGTTGAAGTCTTGACATGTAGTCAACCTGACAGTGATAAGTCTCGGGGAGGAATTATCAGACAAAGAGAGTAACATTTTGGTGGGTCGTGTGGAGCATTTTTTGGAGAAACACCTGCGCATACCTTTGGAATTTGTTTTGATTACATTTGGATAAGGAATTGGAAAGGCATCATGTTGTGACCTGATTGTGTTTTCAACCTAATAGCTCACAACTGTAGTCACTACTGTAGTGTGTTTACAAAAAAATATGCCTTGCCACTAGGTAGCGTTACACTTCATATACAAAGCCTATGAAATTCTGAAAATTTTGATAATTCTATTCCTCCGTAACTTTTTTTGTGTCATGTCTCATGATCTGTGAATAGTTTTTTTTTTTTTCAGTAAACTTGTCAGTCCTCTTCACTGTTAGGATCTGTTTGAATGTTTGGATTTCTTTTGTTGATTACTGGAACAAGCCCTGAGCATCAGTTTGTTTGTGGATCATATACCAATCGACCTTCAGGATAGAGTCACACACCTGCCCACCAGCCACTCTATACTGCCACCGCCAACTCCATTTGTAGTTTACCGATCCAAGCCTACAAGGAAACCCATATCCTAGTCAGGGCAGTTTTTCCCCTCAATTTCTGGACTGTTTCTCTCACCTACGTGGATACTCACCTGTCCACTTCTTCTCCATAGCCCACCTCGCAGAATCGTCTCCTCAGCCTGCTGGATCAGTGCCTGAACATTCATAGATTTTTTTTTTCCTTAAATAAGTCCTTTTATATCAGTCATTTTATCGTCATCTCTGTTAAGGGTCCAGACATTACATACAATCCGCAACAGAATGACCTAGCGAAAGAGTTCAAATCGACCCCTCAGAGATGGGCACAAACAAGTTTTTACTTCTTCTGGTGGACACTAATCAGTCTATGTCTCAGCAAGGTGCTCAGTTCACCACTTAAGTTTCCAATCTAACTGTTGAACTAACTTCAGCCTCTTTGTCATCAGCAGCTACTCTGCTGACAGATGAATCCTTCAACTCCTATCATTTGCACTCCTCCGTTCCATGAATCATACATGCCTAATCCAGAACCTTTTCTCTGTGAATTGAACGAATGCAGGCAATTCCCACTACAATACACTATGGTATTCCAATAGAGACCAGTAACCCCTGCCATTGATCTGCAAGATACACGGAGTATATCTTGTGAATTAAACGAATGCAGGCAATTCCCACTACAATACACTATGGTATTCCAATAGAGACCAGTAACCCCTGCCATTGATCTGCAAGATACACGGAGTATATCTTGTGAATTAAACGAATGCAGGCGATTCCCACTACAATACATTATGACAAGTAACCCCTGCCATTGATCTGCAAGATACACGGAGTGTGATAAATATTTTATTGGAGTTTCGCACCCTCGCTGTGGATTCAGGACGGAATGATGCTGCCTTACGTATTTCTAAATTTATTGTCTGAGAATCTTAAGGATGAACTTGATTCTCCTGCTGATTTAAAAAATCTGATTTCTTTATCCATTAAACTAGATGACCTTTTTTGTGAAAGAAGATAGGATAGGACAGGATAGGATAGGAAGGATATCCCTCAGAGGAACATTTATAACCAGTTGCCTGCTAGTTCTTGAGTTCCCTCTTCCACTCCGTAAACACTCCCACAAAGTGAAGTCTTGGATGGAGCCCAGATTTTCACCAAATTAGATCTCAGAAATGCTTACCATCTAGTCTGCATTCAGGAGGGAGACGAGTGGAGAACTGCATTTAATACTTCATTGGTTCATTTTGAGTATCTTGTCATGCCTTTTGAGTTAACCGATGCTCCAGCAGTCTTCCGAGCTTTGATGTTTTAACCATTTAGTTTTTGTGTACCCGGATGACATCTTGAGTTTTTCCACACAGTATATCAGATCACGAAACACGTTTGCCAAGTTCTCCAATGCCCTCTGGAGAAAAAGCTTTTTGTTAAAACTGAAAAATGTGAATTCCACATAGACGGTCAGTTTTATCAGTTACATCGTCTAACGGGGACGATTAAAGCAGATCCTTCAAAAGTTCAAGCGGATGCAGAGTAGTCTACTTCTGAAAATCGTAAACAACTTCTGCATTTCTTGGGCTTTAAACACTTTGCTTCACCAATGCTTCATAAAATATAGTAGTGTCACTGCTCCCCTGAATAAGTTGTCCTTAACTAATTTAGTCCCTTTTCTTGGACAGGGGAAGCTGAGAAGGCTTTTCTTGAGTTAAATAACTGGTTTGTGTCTGCGCCCATACTTACTCAACCCTGACATCGCAAGACAGTTTTTTGTTGAGGTAGATGCTTCAGATGTTGGCGTTGGAGCTGTGTTTTCCCAACGAGCAGAGTTTGATCAAAAGCTCCACCCTTGTGCCTTTTTCTCTCACCGTTTGACTCCCACTGAACAGAACTATGAGCTTGAGAAGAATGGCATCACTGGTTAGAGGGAGCTAAACACCCCTTTATTGTACCCCACTAGTCTCTGTTTTTTGGCTTTTTGGCCAATTTGACTTTATAATCACTTACTGTCCCGGTTCTTACAGTTCCTGACCTCAGCAATACATTTCTTGAAGTTCTGATATGGATCTGGAAGGAAAAGGTCGCTGTTCTGGTAGATATACAGCGGATGTTTCACTGCTTCTTAGTGCAATGAGAACACATCAATTACTATAGATTTCTGTGATACAAAGACAATGATGTAACAAAAGAAATCATAGACTACATGATGATGGTTCATGTTTTTGGCAACATCCAAACAAACAACCTGTTGTTGCTATCTATGGACTCAGAATAGCTAAAGAACATGGAACCGACACAGTCAAGTTTGTGAACAAGCTGAGAACAAGCGGTGGGCTATAATGTTCTCCTGCATGAGCTCCAGAGCTGTGTACATCAAGGTAATTGATTCAATGGATACTTCAAGTTGTAAAAATCCTCAAGGCGTTTCTTTGCCATAAGAGCACCTGCTAAACAGCGAGGGTCTGACTGCAGCACAAACTTCATAGGAGCTAGTAAGGAGCTTGGGAGGAACTAAAACTAACCAGACAACACCATGCAGAGGTACCTAACCCAACAAGGGTGCACATGGGAATTCAACTCCCCACATGCCTCACACAGGGTTCTTGGGAACGTCTGATTGGGGTGGCCAGAAGAATTCTGTACTTGATTACTTCATGAACAGCCCACCTGCATAACCCACAAAGTTTTATGCATGTTAATGGCAGCCATTATCAACGCAAGGCTACTAATCTCAAATGACCCTGAAGATCCATTAATTTTGTCACCATAGATGCTTTAAAACCAGAAGGTTTGAGTCCCACCTCCACCAGGAGACTTAACAGACAAATATCTTCTTACCAATCCAAGACAAGTGCGGGCTCTTGCCAACAAATTCTGGAGGAATTCGTTGGAGTCAAGAATACCTGTCAACTTTGCAGGACTGGAGGAAATGGACCCAATCCCACCAAAACTTATGAGAAGAAGACATTGTGCTTCTCAAAGACAGTCAAGCTCCCCACAACGGTTGGCCCATGGCGGTGATCACAAAGACCCTACTTGGAGGAGATGGAAGAAAGAGAAAGGTAGGATTGAAGATCACTAATCATGGACTAATCAAAAGACTTTCTTCAGATCAGTCTCAGAAGTTGTCTTACTTCTTGCGAAGCAAATGAGACCCACTGAGTTCATAGGGTGATTGATTAGTGACCTCACATAGGCCAGGCAAGGAGTGTGTTGCCTTTCATGCATTCATTTGAATATGTTTTTATTTTGAAAGACTTTTATTTTTAATGTGCTTATCTTGTTTAGGAAGTTACAAATTCAAAGTTAATTTCCTGTCAGTAGTTTTGAAGGGGCCAGCTGAATCTGCACACTTCTGTGTTTATCATGTGTAATCCAAACTGTAAACACCACTGAGGCAATGTCGTGAGTAAATATTTTCAATGTTGGATGCATGAGTTCATGTTAAAAAGTACTATTTACATTAAAAGGATTTGATGTTTTTGTAATAAAAATATTTGAATTATATCTATTTACATTCAGCAAAGCATACATTGCAGAGTGAAATATTGATTTTTGTATTATGTCTTGTCACAGTTTTCACTCTTCTCTGTAAGACGATGTAGAGTAAAGAGTAAAGAGCCACTAAAGCTCACTAAGAATCAAGTCCTCATTTACAAGGAAGAGTTTAGCTCGTTGTGTAGCTGCAGTTCCTACATTGTTGTGATGACAAAATATCGGTCTTGTTATTATTGGATGCAATAATATGCTTATCTGGTGTTTATGTCCACAGCATGTCTAATTAATGGAAAAAGTTAACGGCAACAACTAAACTTTCCCCACATACTTAACAAGCAGGTACAGGTTCCTACAACTGTATGTTAAAGGGGAACTCCGGTATTTTCAACATTAAGCCTCTTTTCTGAGTCGTCTGCAATGTTTTAGAACCCCCCTCACCGCTTTTTTGATGTTTACTACTGTCTCTGGTATTTGCTTAATTTTGATTCTTCTCAACCTGCTTCAGAATGGCAAGTCATGCGCATGTCTAGAAAGGTCCGTAAAAGCACAATAAACGTCTGTTTTCAAAATAATCAACTGACCGGAGTGGTTACTGGTGTGCCCTGGTAATCCATATCAAATTTCGTTGCGAAAAGTTGCTTCTGTCGTGTTTTATTTGGCAGCTCGTTCATGCTCGCACTATTTTCTTAGCGGTGGCGGAGTAATATCAACGAACATCCAGTACAAAATGTCAATTCTCTATTACATATGAAGAACCAACTCTTTTTTGCTCATACACTATTAAAAGGAAAATTCACATACACATTTTGTTGATTAATTACATAATTTTATCATATTACCTATATCATTGTTATAAATTTTTATATTCTAACGGTTTGTCTGCTGATTTTTATTTTCATTTTACTTCATTTTCAAGAAATAATTTTCTCCTAATAGTTTTATGCAGCGGCAATATAATAATTATATTATATAATGTATAATATAATAATATATTATATATATTATAATTATAATAACTAGTAATTAAATGACTATTTAAATTAAGTTCACTCTCTATATTAAATTTATAGTAAAGTAAAAGTATTTACCACTGTAGAATCATAAGTTTTTGAATTGTGGTTTAACTGGTTCAAACTAACGGGAATTACTTTATATAACCAATTTTACTGTTACTTATAATATGTACGATATTTTTACAGGTAACAGCTGTGTGTAATGTAAGAATGTAATGACATGAACATTGTTATCACAGTTTACTGTCTCTGTTCTCAGAAGTGGCCCATGCGCTCCCTGCTCTACTGTGGCACAGTTGGAGATCTCTTATCAGCAAATCAGATGCCTTCCCGTGGACAAAATGGGACAAGTCCTCTGACCCCACTCACAGAAGCAGACAAACAATAAGCACATTTAGCTGGCCCCAGGAACAACAACTTATTGTGTTAGTCTGACCGAAACAGGACTTTTAAAAATGCACGTGAACACTGTCTGACCAAAGCTGTACAGAATGAAACTTCTCTGAACGGGCCTAACACATCCAGAAAATGCAGGTTTCTTGATTTACCCCTTTACCCTCTTGTACATTTTCTCCCATAGTCCAGAGTATTGTGGCATCAAATATAGTTATTTACGAAAGTCAATGCCTCGATTCCTTTGTGATTTTTGATTTGATATTTTATGAAAATATGAAAGTCATGACTTAAAGAAACTTACAGCAAGAAAGACCAGGGCTATGTATTACCTTGTATTTTTGTCTGGTAGTTACTTGATTTCATCAGTTTACTCAGAAATTGGTTATTTGTTTCTAATTTAAGGGAAAACAACCTTTCTTATTAGTTATGTGCAAGTGATTGGTGAATGCACAGACCACAATTAGTTTCTCTTATATGCTTGTTGAAAATGTTCCAATATTGTACAAGCAATAAAGAGCAGACTGGCAAGAAGGAATTTAATTTGACATGATAAAAAGGTTGCAACACAAACTAACTACACCATCGATCATAATGCGGATGAACAGTGTGTAATCTTGAATGTTACTCTTTTATTTTTTTCAGATATTAATTTCACAGTATGGAAAAGTTCAGTCTGCTTATTGAGAAATAAAAATGCTTGTAAAACATAAAAATCAAAATCTCTTTTCTATTTTGTATTTGTTCGCTTGTGTGTGTCTGTGCATAAATGAGCAGTGAGGGAGGGATTGTTGTGGGAACACAGCAGCTGTCTGAAGGCTCATAACAGCTCTGTCACAGAATTTAACCGTTTGCTTCCACAAAAACATTAACATGCAGTTTGTATATCGAAGTAGAAAAACAGTGATAGCGCTTACATGGCACTAGAATTAAATGAATTATTGTGTTGGTCCAACCAATGCCAGAGTTTTAAAATACATGTAAACATGTTAGTCTGATTTAAATGTATGAAAATGAGCTTCTCCAAACCAGACTAACATGCCCAGATATTGTGGTTGTTGCTTAATCACCTCAATAGTTTAAAATGGGCCTAAGCGCGCTGTACATGATCCAAAGTTCCTTTATTGTTTTCACATTTTTTTTGTTAAAACAGTAATGCACAAATGTATGTTAATATAGCCAAATTCCTAAGAAAGATGCTTTTATTCACATATTTTTTATTTGTTACTGTTAATAAGACAGCTAAATGTGAAGTTATGATTGAAAATACTAAGACCATCAGCCTCTTAAAGCAGCATCATTAGACACCGTCACTTTTCAAGAGCCTTGATAACAACATATGTGCAATGAATTTCCTTATTCTTACGTATGTGATGATCTCACACAGAGAAATTAAAAAGTAGAAGATGGTCCAGATTTTTTTCTCATACAGTTCACCAATCTTTTTGAGTAGCAAGAGTGGGTATCAAACCACCAACCTTACGGTTATTGGACAACCCACTCTAACCACTGAGCCACGGCCACGCCTTGTTGATACCACAATAAAAAGCCCGCTTTAAACAGACTATTAACACAACTAGTTGGAAATGTGGTTACACTAGTTAGAAATGCTGTACAGCTAGTTGAACAGCAGCTAGTGACCCTTTTGTCAAACTATTTCCAGAAAAATCCTCATTAGTGACACCAGAAGCTGCACTACTAGCAGCAAAATCCAAACTAGTAAGCTTTTTGACAGACTAGTGGCCCCCTGGACCAAACTAGTAACAATCAAAGTCTTACGAGCTAGTGTTACTAGTACGCTGCAAAACTCCAACATGTTAACTAGCTTGGCAGTTAAAGACCTTACTCGTTTACAACTAACTAACAATTATTGTACTTGTTAACCAGTGAAAGCCACAAATTATCACTAGTAACACTAGTGAAGACCCACTGTCCTGAAGACCTGTAACTAGACCTGATGGTCTTCTGTTTCAAATACATGGGCCAGACGTGGCCATCAAAAAAGGCCAGGGGGGGCAGACACCAGGTTTCCTTGAGGAACTACATGATGTTGCTTACATGTTAACTACTTCAAGCAAAAACCTGTTTACTAGTTAAGGACTATTTTATTATTAGTTAACTAGTATGAGCCACGTAAAGTACCACTAGTCAACTAGTAAGAGCCACAATGTCCACTAGTTATACTACTGCAGGTGGGTCTTACTTTACTGGTGACACTAAGTGGATGTGTGAGCTGTATGTGTTTTTTTTTGTTTTTGTTTCTTTATTTCTCTGATTTGTGTGGGATGGTGGGTGTACTTCGTTGGCTGTGGTTGGGCCTGTGTCTGGGACTTTCTGTCCTCTGGTCTGCTTGTGATGTTCCTGGCGGTGGGACCTCGCTCTGCCTCGCCCCTCCCGCTGCTCGCTGCTGCACCCACCCGTGGGCGCATCTTCTCCCCCATTGGGGCATGCACTGGTACATAAATATATACATATATATAAATATATTTATTTATTTATGTGTATTTTTATACTGGCATCTCAAAAAGGAGAGTAGAAGAGCCTGTGTTTTGAAGGGTGTATGAGAGAAGTCTACCACAGATGAGAGGCCAAACTCCAAGTGAAATCATTTCTCCCTAAACAAAATGGGCTCAGCTCCACCAGCAACAAGCAACAGCTCAGTGTTCAAGGCTAGCTCTATAAATCTGTCTGGAGTAGCTGGAGCGTAGCTGATTCCCGCATGTACTGATGACTTATTTTGGACTGCTGGAGTGAAACAGAAGGACAAGCCAGACGATTAAACTTTGCTGGTATGAATGATATTAAAGTGCTTAATATAGATCCTGGTATGCAGTAAGAAGACCTTTCACAATTATGCCTTTGCTTATTTACGTTGAACCAGACAAAAAAAAAAAAACAAGCATAATGGTAAATGACAGTAATTAAATAGTAAAGATACCACAAAATGTCACATAATGATTGTGCACAAATAAACACAATTAAAGCTTTTTGAAAAAATGTGTGTAACAAAACAGCATTGCGTCTAATCTGTATAAGGGAGTGAAGATGTACTACATGTTGATCCTCCATTTTTCCAACTTCATTAATCTCTAAAATCTTAAAAGATGAAACATTTCTTTCAGTTTACTTTACTCAGTGCTTCTACTTCCGTTGAAATCTCAACAGAGCTTCCTCTTTAGCTGCCAGGTACCACCATGTCAACCTTCAATAGTTCAAGTAAATGACAAAATGTCATTTTTATGATTAGACTCTCCTAGTTTAATCTGATCCATTTGTTCATGTTTATGGCACCAAATAGATTTACCATTTCAGTTCATACAATGAGGCGAGTTCCAGGTTCAACTCCCGGCTGGGGCCTTTCTGTGTGGAGTTTGCATGTTCTCCACGTGTATTGCGTGGGTTCTCTCCGGGTACTCCGGCTTCCTCCCACTGTCCAAAAACATGCATGTTAGGTTAATTGGTGTCTTAAAATTGTCCTTAGGAGTGAGTGTGAGCGTGTGTGGTTGTTTGTCTCTGACTGGCAAGCTGTCTAGGGTGTACCCGGCCTCTCGCCCAATGACCGCTGGGATAGGCTCCAGCCCCCCCGCGACCCGACCGATGGATGGATGGATGGATGGATGGATGGAAGGAAGGAAGGAAGGAAAATGAGGCAATGCAAAGTTTCCTCAGACTTCTGACTTCAACTGATGTCTCCAGCTCAGCTTCTCAACTCCTCATCTCCATTTTTTTTTCTCAGTAGACAGTTTAACATCACTTACAGCTTGCACCTAGCATTTTACATTTCAATATCTACAAACTATTTTAAACAGTATATTTTAACCAGCACTATTGTCTTCCCGTATGTAATATTATTCATAAACTGCAAATTCTGGAACCTATTCTAGCTATATTTGATTTGATTCTTTGACTCCTTCACAAACTTTTTAAATTTGTTTTACAATTTCTGTTAAGTGTCGACTCCTCTCACTTCTGAACTTTAAACTTTTACTTATCACTCTTTAATAATAACAGAATAGCTCAACTCTCCCACAGTATGTTAGAGTAAAAAAAGGACAAAATTAAGATTACTGAATGGCTTGTCGAGGCTATATCTTTGCCCAAGCCATCTAATAATCCAGCTAACTAAAAGATTATTCTCGTAACTCACTGGCCAGTGGTAGGGAATTAGAAAGTGAAAACTAATTTATTTGAACCGGAAACCCACTCCATCAGATACTGCCTGGGATTTGCAGGGTTTGATCACAGACAATTAAGCATCAGCTGACTTTTTAGATTCCTCTTATTATCCCTTGGCTGCTCTCCTAAGTTTTCTAGTGACCACCCAAGGCAGTAGCGGATGCATTTTTTAACGGGTTGGACACTAATAGTCATCTCATCATTCCTTTCAGACAACATGCCAATAAAAGTATCAAGATCGCCAGTTGGCTATGGCAGCTGGCCTTGTAGTAATCTTAATTTGATCCCTTTTTCTGCACCATATTCTAAAGTGTCTGCTGTTCATATATTATTCAATTCAACTACATGCTGTAAGGACAACCGCTTAAAGCGACTCTTCCCAGTATATCATCACAACTTTCAAGTCCTTTGAGTTTTGTTTTTTTTTTTTTTTTTTTTTTTTTTTTTTTTTTTTTACCAATACTTACTACTACTTTTAAAGGAAATGCTACCTTTTTTTTTTGCTTTGCTTGAACATTTTCTCTAATGGTTTTCTCCAATCAAGGCCTTATCTTTTACACACACACACACACACACACACACACACACACACTTACTAATGTAGGGAGATAATTGACATATTTTCAGTATCTCCTGCCCATTATGGCCAGTACAGGATGCTCACAGCGTGGATTTATTGAGCTCTTAGGCTGCACTCCCCATTTGCTTTGGCCAGATCTGTGCTGGAACTGAATAGAAGTCATGGGAGAAGTTGACACCAAGGATGAGGAGAATGACTGGAGCGAGGGAGGCAGACGAGAGGAACAGTGAGAGCGGAAAGGGATAAAAATAACAAAATAACAGAGAGCACAGGGCAGAAGGATCATCGAGAACACATAATATCACGTAATAATGAAAGCAAATTTGGGAGATGAGCAAGGGAAACAGGTTGTTTTTACTTATTTGTTTAGTTTTGACTTACAGTTCTCATCCCATTTTATCAGTGTACAATAAGTTTCAGCAACAAGAGTTCTTTCATAGTAATCCATCCATCCATTTTCTATACATGCTTAATCCAACTCAGGATCGGTGGAGGCTATCCCAGCTGTCATTGGGTGAGGGGCAGGGTACACCCTGGACACCCTCCATCACAGGGCTAATTTCAATTAATTTCAATTAATTTCAATTAATTTAATTTCATTTCATTTCATTTCAATTCAATTCAATTCAATTCAATTCAATTCAATTCAATTCAATTCAATTCAATTCATTTAATTTAATTTAATTTAATTTAATTTCAATTCAATTCAATTCAATTCAATTAATTTAATTTAATTTAATTTAATTTAATTTAATTTCAATTCAATTAATTTCAATTCAATTAATTTCAATTCAATTCAATTCAATTTAATTTCAATTCAATTCAATTCAATTCAATTCATTTAATTTAATTTAATTTAATTTAATTTCAATTCAATTTCGTTTAATTTCAATTCAATTCAATTCAATTACTGCAGTACGGATAATTATTATCTGCTTTTGCTATGGATGGATAACAAAATTAAATGTAAATCAGCTGACAAACAGGTAGAAAGCGGAAGTGTAGCAGAGAGGAAGATGTGTGTGATATCTTCAGAAGTTGCCATCAGTTGATTTTTGGTGTTGTTTTTGTAGCTTGACAACAGCTGAGCTGATGGGTGCACATGCAGCATTGGCAGGTAACAGGTGAACTCTCTCTGTAGACAACATGGACAGAAACTCACAGCCAGAAGTTTAACATCTGTGGTGCTGAGGTGCTCCTTCTCCACCTCAGTGACATGTCCAGGATTACACCATTTGCTGTTAACTAGCACTGTAACATCTGTTACCTCTCTGCCTGCCCATATAGTCTTAAAGCTGAGTAGAGATCTGTCAGAGTTGTTCCTGCAGCCGTGTCCCTTCCTGATATTCCTGCTGTGCCCTCACCAGGGGCCAATGCTTGTCCTAGCTTTTATTTGCCATTGGTCTCACACTTCCCATGTTGATCAAGGAAAAATGGTTTAAACCTTTCATGATATTCTCCATTTTGCTCCTGCTCTGCATATCAGACATCTCCTCTTCAACTCATCTTGATTTGAGGTTTTGATTTTTTTCCAGGCATTTCTGGGGCTTTGGAAAACTCAGCTAGCTGTTCCAACAAGATAACAACTTGCCATAGTTATACATCATAACAGATGCATACATCATGCCAGAGTTACCAGCAGAAGAACTTCCAGCAGCACAGCATCTAAACCAGAGCAGAAAAAATGTCCCAGAATTCTGTGTTTTCACACTAAGCGCTCAGTGGAACGCAGTTTATATTTAAATATCATTAAAGTCAGCTCTGATGCTTCAGGAAGACTAGCATTTTGCTGTGCATCAATAGAAGGAAGGAAAGTGGTATTTGTTAGTATCTATGCACCAATCATTTTTAACCACACTTTTTTCCAAAACATTACTAATGATCTTTTAGCCTAAGATGAATATCACTTAGTTATTGGAGCTGATATGAAGGCAGTCTTTGACATTATCCTACAGGTCCGCTACTTCAGCCACCCACTCACAAATAACTTCTTCTAAAGTCCTGTGTAATCTAGCAAAAGATCTGAATCTGGTAGATCTTTGGCGACTTCAAAATCCATCCACCAAAGATTACACGTATTACTCACCATTCCATAAATCCTTCTCTAGAATAGACTCCTACTTATTTCCAGCGAACTAATTTCAGCATCCTCCTCCATGGACCTTCTTCCCAGGCACATCCCACTTTATAGACATAAATAAAGGCAGTGTAGATAATCCAATGTTCCTGTGGGCCTCCATTAAAGGTTGCCTTAGGAACAATGCAATTAGATTTTCTTCCTATCTAAAGAGAAACAGACAACAAATTTCAAATCTGGAGGAAAAAATTTAAAGACCTTGAAAATCAATTTAAACAAAATTATAATACAGATCTGGAGTCTGAATTAAAAATACATCAAGCTCAAATGAACAATTTATTGAGGCATAGGGTAGAGTACTTAAAGGTGGGGTAGGGGATCTTTTTCTGGAACATTTTTTTACATATTGCTTGAAATACTCTTCACACCCCCATTGCAACCAATTAATTAAAAGTTTTGACACAAAAATGAAACGTTTTAGTGGCCTCTAGAACGAACAATCCAGGAAAAACACTATCCAATCATACTGAACGGACTGTTAATGATTGGATACTGATGCGTCTATCAAACTGCAATCTGCTCCTCCCTCCCCCTCCTTCCCCCTGTGCGCGTACCCTGCTCCGTGAACGAATTACGCGTCCAGAAGCTTGGCAGGAAGCTAAACTAGAGCCAGCTTGGCTAGCACCTAGCATTATTAAACGGTTCATTATGATGTTGAAAGGTATTTTCTTACCTGTGAATCCGCCATGAGAAAAAGTTTAGCCAAACCGATCGATGCTTGCTGTCAGAACAGCGTGAACAAGCATTGCGCGTTCATGTACTCTAGAGGCGTGGCTTCGGGGGGAAGTCTGAAGAAAGGGGTTGGGACTTTTGACCTGTGTATTTTCAAAATGCAGCTTCGCTGGACTCAAAATCCAGGATCTCCTACCCTGCCTTTAATGCAATAACCTCAATCAGGAGTGCTCAGGGAGATACAGTATACAATGACGACAACACTCATTCTCCGTTTCTTGTGCAAATTAGTTTATCACGTGAGAATATGGCGGTGCTCTGCAATCACTTTGGATGCAAGACTGCCTGACCATCACTGATAGCCTGAGATCAGTACTAAGACATGCTGAACTCAGCTTTGAGTGACAGGAGTTCAGAATAACTATGAATAATCATTTCTGTCAGAGCACAGTGCAATACTTTTCTCTAAAATGTGCACATTCCAAGGAGCATAAAAAGGAAATACTAAAGTACAAATATTCAACTTTGTATTTGTGTAGGCTACAGAATGTGAGCATACCAGCTTTGAGCAGTGCATGAAAAAATGTAAGTCCTTTAATGAAGTGTTTATTTTTTTAGAATCTCAGGATGTTCTGAGCAAGTAAGTATTAGCCTAGAATGAAAAAATGAGATTCACTTTCTTAAGCCTAGTCTCAAACCAGAATCGAGCATTCAGTAAACAGGTTTGAAAAATGTTCTCGGTGTGTATGCGTGGGTACTCCGGCTTCCTCCCACCATCCAAAAACAAAACATGCATGATAGGGCGATTGGTCACTCTAAACTGTCCCTCGGAGTCTCACCCAATGATAGCTGGGATAGGCTCCAGCCTCCCTGCGACCCTGAACTGGGTTGAGCGGGTATACAAAATAGATTGATGGAACACTCATTGACATGAAGGCTACTAAGTTACAGAAGAGTAGTTTACGGTGATTTCCCTTGTTTATGGCTGGTAGAAATGACTGAATAATGAATGAAGTGTTTCTGTATCTCTTTCCCTCAGAGTAATGTTACATAATAAGATGTCATCTGAAATCCTTAACTTAAGTTGCAGAACAATAAATACAGAACACAATTAATGTCCAAAAACTTTTGCTTTCAAGAAGCAACAACAATAAATTCTGTAATTCCTTTAATTACAACATGGATCTACACATAAAGTGGCACAAACACACAGGTGACAGTTGCCCACTCGATTTTTTTTGCCACAATGAGTTGTGAAACAGTAAACATGTTATCATTCAATATAATTTTCAATATCTTCTCAATTTAGAAATCTAATATTTACAACATCCAAACACATAACCGATTTAAATGTTTCACCAAGTGAGGGGAACATTCAGCAGTTTCCTGCATCACACTCCCTCCATCACTACCAATCTATCAGTCAATGACAAATGGGGCAAATCGTTACATCAATGGGAATAATTTCCACGTTCATGGATGTTGGTTTGGTCTTTCCCTGGACAGATGTTTGAGGTCACACTGCAATATTTCTGACAAGTACACCAGGATAAAGACGAGTTTAAAGAAACACATTATCATAACAAAATGAAGGCACAGCGAAAGCAGAGGAGTCACCTTGACTTCAGTGCTTATGGTGTTGCTTGTCTTTTTTTTGGAATGCATGACAGGAGGAATTCTTGTTGACTGGACGAAAAAATAATAAATATTGTTTAAAACAATATTTATTGTAGCCAGAAATTAGAAAGTGCCACTCTGCTTCTCTGATCATTGTATAAAGGCCACTGAGCTACAAAAATCAGCTTAATGCAACTATCCAACATGTTCAAGAGACATCAAGTTTACAAATTTGTCATTATAGTCAATGATTAAAAAATAATTATATAAGCTGCTTTACAGCACCCGATGGCAATATTCTTCCAACAACAGATCACTGACTGCATCAGCTTCATCGTGAGTATTCATTAGTATCACAGTGCTCCACCCAGGTTAATAAGCAACCCATCTCACAGTAATTATATTAAATAGTATATAAATAAATTTACTTTTACTATAAGGGAGCTTATCTGGATCATTCACAGGCACACACTTCAAGTAATTTCAGGTATAAAGGAGGATTCAAGTCTATGCAATCATAAGTACACATCAGCCCCCCAACTCTGAAGCATTAAAAGATTTAAAATGTAGTGAATGTACCAGATTTTCTTTTATGAAGTACAAAATAAATGACACCGACATTTGTCTTGTGAACTGCTTACAAGAGCAAATGTTCAGAAACAGACAACAACAGTATTTGTGTTGCAATTGTTTCATGAGATAGTGGACAGTGTTACGTAGGGAAAAAAAAGAGAATGAATTTACTTGAAATGACAGAAATATGAAAATAAGATTTGAAAAATTAATTCTATTGGTTCAAAAAAAATCTGAAAGCCAGATTCCAAATGGTTTTGATAGATTGAGGTATTTAGATAATGGGGCAATGGTAAAAAAAAACATGCTGCTTCTGCAATAGACTAGTGTTTTCATGTTTTTTTAAAAGACCTCAACATTCCATCAGTCAGGAGATTCAATAGTCTCTACAATCTCTTTTCCAACAACTGACAAATGTTGAGATGCGTCTTTTCCATTGCTTGACTGTGCATCACCTTGATTGTCTGGACTGTACTTAGACAGATGAAATGAGATACAAATAAATATCCGAGTACATATGCTTTGCATAAATATGCCATAAACTCTTTGGAAACCTGTCAGACTGGGTTGGCCATTATGACATAAAATGGAAGGAAAGTCCATTAGCAAGAGCACAGGTAATACTGACAGACATTGGACATAAAAAAGCACATCACTTACACAATGACTGGATGACTTTAAATGCTAATATGGCCAAGAATTCTGATTCCAAAAAGTCATGATGACGAGGCAACGACGACATATATAAAATATATTGAAATTACATGTTACTTGTGTTCATTAGTCATTAGCATTGACAGCAACCTGAATTAAATCTAAAAGAAAATAAGAGAAAAGGCAAAATTACACAACACAACACTTGAGATACAAAATCACAAGATGTTTCTTTACCTCTGGAAAAAAAAGGTTTCACAAGTTCCTTGTGGAGCTAAATCAAGTTTTTTCTTCTCTGTGACTCAGAGCATGACTGTCGCATGGGAGCAGAGTCAAACTCACAAAGATGTGCGGGGAAGCTCTACGTCCGCCTATCTGGCTCAAGTGAGCCACTTGTACTTAAAATATGTAAAGCTTGTGAAAACTGAGGATATAATTTTGTTGTGCTTCTACATTAATTATTCTATAATATTCTCTAATAACATAGTCAAACCAATTGGAGTTCAATTCATTGTAATGATAATCCAATCCAATCCAATGCAATCCAATCCAATCCAATCCAATCCATTTAATAAAAAATGAATCCAATTCATTCATATAGAGCCAATTCAAAAACAATTTCCTAGCTAAGGAAACCAACAGATTGCACCGAAACTTGTCTTCAGTCCAATCCTGAGGCGACTGTGTTGAGGAACGACTCCCTTTCAACAGGAAGAAACCTCTGGCAGAACCAGACTGAGGAAGGGTGGCCATCGACCTCGGCCGATGTGTGCTGACAAATACAACTGCTGCTTATAGAATGTGCTCTCACTGAAGTTCATATTTTGTGTAGTCAAACCAGGTCAACTCTCATTAATGACATAGGTTTCCCATTTTGCACTGTTGGTCTCTGTAGTGTACCATAATTTACACTAAATGTACACTTCCCATTCAAACATTCATTCTACTCCTTATATGTGGTCTTCTACAATTGACCTTTTTTTAAAAGTCACTTTTCAAATCTGTCCTATTCCACACCGTAGAAATGTAAGGTTTAAAGTTAAAAATGCAATTTGATGTTCACAACCATATCTCAATTAATACAGAACCGAGTCACATAGGAATCATTGCGTTTCTCTGTACTTATACTGAGACATATACAAATACACAAACAGTATAGGTCTTCTTCCTCACATGTTTTTTCTGCCCAGGAGAAACCAAACACTGGCTTTTAAGAGGGGCTTTAGACCTTTTTTAGCCTCCACCGTGATTTCTTCTACATGTATGGAATTCTAAGCTGATAAAGTTTTTTTTTTTTTTACACAATCTTCAACATCTAGATGTCACTTTTTTTTTCTTTATAGCACTCTTAATAGTGGTTGAGAGTAAAATCCTTGCTTCATTACTTCAGTGGTTATGACCCTAAGCTTGTGTGGAGAATCCTCCGCTGCTGCTCACTGAAACATTACGGGGATGAAAAAATACTTTTGTGTATTTTTTTGTATTGTTACATTGTGAATATTGCTATTTGATTTGACAGTAGTGTCTCATCTTGTCCAGGATCTCTAGCATAAAAGGACATTTGGTCTCTTTGTGCCACTGTGCATTTTCAGTTAAACAACATGATCAAAGTGATCATGTGGCACTATCAACTATGCAATTTATGGGGGTTTTACTTAGTTTACAAAGTGTCCAAAACACAATTAGGGTACTCAAAATGTCAACTAGTCCTCAAAAATTACACCACTGTATTGACAGAAGTCCATGGTATACACATTAGGTTAAAACTGAACTGAACTGATTTGACCACCACCACAGGACAAGCAGAGCGCTTTGCAGAACGGATGGGGGAGTTTATGGAGGTTTTTTTCTGCGTGCAGCAGCAACAAATCTAGTGAATTTTATGACAAATCTTAGCTGAATGAAGAAGAGAGTTGCCAATATTGAACCACCATGGCAGGATCTAGCTTTCAGCTGTGCATGCCTCATGTGGTCAGGTCAGTGAGAACTGGGAGACGGCCTCTCTCACGCAGTGCCATTGGCAAATCAGAAAAGAAAAAGCGAAGCAGCAGAGACAGTCTGAAGACATACCAACACCTGGGGGTACATCTGGACAATAAAATGGCCGGGTCAGCTAACACTCACAGTGTTGCGTAAGGGAAAACCTCCCCGAGGAGGCTGTGGTCCTTCAATGACTGCAGCAAGCTCCTCTGCATGTTTTACATGTAATCTGTCATTGCCAGTGGCCTCTTTTATGCGGTGGTGAGTTGGGGAGGCAGCATTAGAAAGATTGACACTGGGTGACTCGACAGGCTGGTGAGGAAAGCTGGCCCTGTTGCTGGTATGGAGCCGAGTCTTTAATCAGCGGCAGAGAAAATGACCCTGTCGAGGACGCTAGCAATATCTTTGCATCATTCTGTATAGTGACAATATAGTAAATAGTATATATAGTTTGTATTTTAAAGCTACTAGATTTTATTTCGGATGAATATTGTTAACTTAGGTGAATGTTGGTTTTGCCAGACAGGTGGTAAAGATCAGGATTTTGTTAGTGCAGGAGACCTGCAGTGCATTCAAAGGAGCTGCGGCTTCGTATGAAGTCTTAAGAGACTGTGTCCCTGTCTGGCAAAATAGGTCCAAGGCCTTTGTCTGCCTTAACCACCGCAAAAAAATTACAGAGGAACTTTATTCTCCATATAAGATTGCGAAGAGTCTATCCATGATAGAAAAGCTATTCATTTTTCGCAACCAGTAGCTGCACAGCGACATTTTCACAGAGTGATTATAGCCAATCACGTCTTGCAAATGAAGCACACCATGTTAGATGCACACCTCCATTCTGCCCAGCTCTTTTACTCCCATGAGATACCACCTCTGCCCTCATAATAACTTTGTGGACTAAGATGTATTCATAGATAGCTAAAAGGTCACAATTATATTAAACCAAGACCACATAAGACACTACGCTATCGATGTAGCACATGCCCTCAATTTAAATTCGGTCTCTCAGATTATGTTCATGTAAACATATTCTGGTATTTGGTAGTTCCATGTTCTCTGCAATAATAAATCATTTTACACCTACAAACAAATTTGTTTGCTTCTGTCAAGAAAATGAGTGGATCCAGACAGAGCGTAACAGATCACTGTGCATGGGAGCTGCCCAGTCTCTTTACTGTGAGCTCAGACATCTGGATAGATTCTAAATCAGAAAAACAACTGGATTCTTTTTTTTTTTTTTGAGAGTGTGAACAGGTACAAGCACCATTCCTACGAACAGATACTGTGGTCGATGACTCGGCTCGACAGGTCCTCTAAAGTCACTTCTTAGGGAAGAATTCTATGAGCGGTCTTCTGCTGCGCTTCCCCCAAGGAGACAGCAGCAGGGCCAAAAGTTTATGTGTGTATCTTGTGCGTTTTGAAATTGGGACTAAAAAAAGGATCAAAAAGCTGTCTCCTGATCTGTAGCTGTAAGCTGGCATGAGGGCAGAGCGATCTTTGTGTCCAGGTCCTCGTCCTCCGTTTCCGCTCTGTCGCTCTCCGCCTCTTTAAACTCTGTAACCATGTCTTCTTTGCAGTAAGCTGTTCCGTTGCCTTCTTTCTTGGCCATTTGATAAGGCTGTGTATCGATTTGTTTGGGCTGGTCAGCAAAAGTGAAGAAACCATTGAGAACACAATAAATAATATGGAAAATATGCAGCTGTACTAAGTGTAAAACGTGAACTTACCTTCTGAGTCAGAGGAGTTACACAGCACAACTTCTCTTTGTAGCGCTCCGGCAGAAAGAAAAGAAGCGTGCCCAGGACTGGGAACACTGTGCCCGGGGTCAGGTCCTTCTCCTTCATGGGTCCTGATGTGAATGAGACAAATAAACAGGGTAAGGGTTTCACCTCAAAAGGAAATACGGCAGAGATGATGAAGGAACAGATTTATAAAGATTTTTTTCCAAGAGTGACAAAATATTTCTAAAATTCACTGAACAAATATTAAAATTAAACTATATTGCCAAAAGTATTCGCTCATCTGCCTTTACACGCATATGAACTTAATTAACATCCCCTTCTTAATGCATAAGGTTTAATATGACGTCGGCCCCCCCTTTGCAGCTATAACAGCTTCAACTCTTCTGGGCAAGCTTTCCACAAGGTTTAGAAGTGTGTTTATGGGAATTTTTGACCATTCTTCCAGAAGCACATTTGTGAGGTTAGACACTGATGTTGGACAGAAGGCCTGGCTCGCGGTCTCCGCTCTAATTCATCCTAAGGTGTTCTATCGGGTTGAGGTCAGGACTCTGTGCAGGCCAGTCAAGTTCTTCCACAGCAAACTGGCTCCTCCATGTCTTTATGGACCTTGCTTTGTACACTGGTGCGGCAGTCATGTTGGAACAGGAAGGGGCCATCCCCAAACTGCTTCCACAAAGTTGGGAGCATGAAATTGTCCAAAATCTCTTGGTATGGTGAAGCATTCAGAGTTTCTTTCACTGGAACTAAGGGGGCAAGCCCAGCTCCTGAAAAACAACCCCACACCATTATCAAACCAAACTTTACACTTGGCACAATGCAGTCAAACAAGTACCGTTCCCCTGGCAACCGACAAACTCAGACTCCTCCATCAGATTGCCAGATGGAGAAGCATGATTCGTCACTCCAGAGAACACGTGTCCACTGCTCATCCGACGCTTTGCATCGCTCTGTCACGCCCACGGGACTCTGCCATGTTTTTAGTTTTATGTTTCATCATGTTTTAGGTTTCAGGTCTTGGTTTTGAGTTCTTGTTTTTAGTTTTGCCATTGTTTTCCCCTCACTTCCATGTTCAGTTCATTAGCTTCACTCATGTCACCTGTTCATTCCCCACCAGCTGCACCCAGTCACCAATCACTCCCAGGTCCCTATTTAGTTTCCAGTCTCCCCATTCTTTTTGTCAGATCCTTTCGTTCCTACCCACGTTACCTACTCCATGCCACGTTGTCCCACCAAGTTAAGTATTCATCCATGCCTTGTCAAGAGTTTTGTTTTGTATTAAGTATTTATTTCTCAGTTTAGGTTTTTGTCATCCGGCTCTGCCGTGCTTTTGTTTTGTCCTTTGTTTTTGTGAAAATGAACCCAGTTTTCTTTTGAAAGTCTGCATCCGTGTCCTACCTCACCCTCCCCAAACCTGACACGCACCTGGTGATGTATGGCTTGGATGCAGCTGCTCGGCCATGGAAACCCATTCCATGAAGCTCTCTACACGCTGTTCTTGAGCTAATCTGAAGGCCACAAGAAGTTTGGAGGCCTGTAGCGATTGACTCTGCAGAAAGTTGGCGACCTCAGCGCACTGTGCGCCTCAGCATCCACTGACCTCTCACTTTGTCATATTACATGGCCTACCACTTCGTGGCTGAGTTGCTGTCGTTCCCAATCACTTCCACTTTGTTATAGTACCGCTGACAATTGACTGTGGAATATTTAGTAGTGAGGAAAATTTCACGACTGGACTTGTTGCACAGGTGGCATCCTATCACCGTACCACGCTGGAATTCACTGAGCTCCTCAGAGCGACCCATTCTTTCACAAATGTTTGTAGCAGCAGTCTGCATGCCTAGGTGCTTGAATTTATACACCTGTAGCCATGGAAATGATCGGAACACTTGAATTTAATTTTTTGGAAGGGTGAGTGAATAGTTTTGGCAATGTAGTGTATGATGAATCATTTTACCGTCATGCTACTGGTTCTCAAAGGCTTTATTTTGGATAAATGCTGAAAAAAAAACTACCATAACAAAGGATAAATCTAGCCTACCGATGTTATGATATTAGTGTAATGTTCACCATTTTCTCTTAGGAACTTTAGCATACTAACAATCAAAAAAAGCACCAAACAGAGTTAAGGCAGATAAAAGTATTATTGCTTCTGGTTAAACTGTAAAAGAAATAAAGACAAAGGCTTTAATTCTTATTCCAGTCTTCTAGCATGCGTATAATTTTGAAAGGAACCTCAGTACCACAAGGCCTGTGATACTGGCATTGGTCTGAACTATTTTACAGCACTTGATATGTTGCACGATATGATGATACATGATACCATCAGTCAAAATAAATGTTATTTTCATAGTCTACAGTTAAGGAAACAAGCACTGTAAAAGTGTTCTACCTGTTAGCAGACTGACTAGTAGCCCTACCACCACCACAGTGGCTGAGTTGTGAGCACTGTACCACATATAAGACAAGGAGTAGAGTGCTTCCACACCTGTCAACCTGTGTGAGAGGTGAGAGAGAGAGGTGGAGATGAGCATAAACAGACAAACATTGCACCCGTTTGGTTCGACATACAGCTCACACCTGCTGTGCGATCAGAGATAAAGATGAGAATGAAAAAACTGTTCCTTTGTTTATTCTCTCATCTTTTTTAGTTAAATGATAATACATTTCAAAACACATTCTTTGAACGTTTGTGCTGAGCTATTACCACAGTAATATAAATCATATCGAGGACCAAAAACTGCCATAATCAAAAATAAATAAATTAATATATGGGGAAATAAATAATTAAATTTGAGGGTTTTTTAAAATTTCCATTTATTTATCAATTTAGTTTTTACTTCTTTTATATTTATTTCCACATTTCTTTTATTTCTACATTTATTGATTTATTCATTTCCACATTTTTTTTGTTTTTTCACTTTTCCGAATTTACACATTTATTTTTCCACATTAAAACTTTTCTTCACCCTTTGTAAAGCTATATATTAGCCCACCCTAATATATTATGAGCTATTTCATTTATTTGTCTTTGTTCACCAGCAATCTCCTGACCGGAAGCCATTATCTCAGGAGGGCAGAGCCAGTTGGTTTTTCTGTGGATTTATTGAGAGCTGATTAGTTGACACTGTTTCTCATAGATGACCAATCATGCTTTTGACCAAGGATGAAGGGTGAAGAAAAGTAGTAATGTGGAAAAGTGGGAAAATAAATGTGTAAATTAGGAAAAGTGTAAATGTGGAAAAGTGAAAAAAGACACGTGGAAATTAATAATAATAAATAAATATAAAGTAAGCAAAAAATAAATTGATAAAACAAATGGAAAAACACTCATTTTATTATTAATTTCCTCAAATATCCATCCATCCATCCATTTTCTAAACCCACTGAATCCGTCGGTCG
This sequence comes from Odontesthes bonariensis, assembly GCF_027942865.1. Lineage (NCBI taxonomy): Eukaryota > Metazoa > Chordata > Actinopteri > Atheriniformes > Atherinopsidae > Odontesthes > Odontesthes bonariensis. The sequence goes on along the minus strand of NC_134529.1, from coordinate 26,602,191 downwards.
GGTTGCGGGGGGGGGGGGGGGGCTGGAGCCTATCCCAGCGGTCATCAGGCAAGAGGCAGGGTACACCCTGGACAGGCCGCCAGTCCATCACAGGGCCACACAGACAAACAAACACACACGCTCACATTCACTCCCAAGGACAATGTTAGAGACACCAATTAACCTAACATGCATGTTATTGGATGGTGGGAGGAAGCCAGAGTACCAGGAGAGAACCCACGCATACACGGGGAGAACATGCATCCTCAAATATCTATTTATTTATCTATTTTTGATGATGGTAGTTTTGGTCCTCGATATAATCAAGATGTTAATCAGAAGAATAAAAAAGCTACTCCGGCGCTGTAGAGACAGCCTTTCTAGTTGCACTGCAGCACCGACTTTGTTTCTCCTTGATTTCCCAGCGGGAACCTCCAGAGAAATCAACAAAGATCCAAAGATAGATAGATAGATAGATAGATCGATCCATCCATCCATCCATTTCATACTACAAAGGTTAGTCCTTTAGTCCTTTATGTTACCTTGGCTTAGATGTGGGGGTGGTGACCAGTGAAGTTAGAACTGTAGTAGTCATGTTGTCAAACAGTGGCAGAGCAGTGGTGTTGAGCGGGGGTAGTGGCGTGGCAGCAGACATACGCATCACAAAATTACCAATGCCAATCCAGAAGGCCATGACGAGGCCTGCTGCTAACCCGACCACTGCCCCCTGTGAAAAGGAGAAGAATAGGTACTAGGTAATAGGTAGAAGTTGAAACAAACACAAAGATCACAAAGACTAAGCAAATAGAACTGATGACTCTGAGGAGACAAATAAGTCAACATTACCTTGTTTAAATAATAATAATAATAATGATAATCTAAAAAAAAAGCATTTTAAAGCAGGACTCACGATGGGGTTGGCCCAAGGGAAGAACATTCCCAGGCAGAAGAGACCCAGCAGGGGACCACCCAGCATGCCAAAGATACTGAAGGCTGCCTGAGGGCACACAGCATGACAATGCAAATAATGATTCTGAGATGTTGATGTTTGCTGTAAAGATGCGTACTAAAACTAAACAATGGTTGAGTGTATGTATATTTTTTCTGTTGTGCTGTAATAACTCAAAATACTAACTCTTATTCGACAGAAGAAACCACTACAACTACTCCAATTACTACTACAAACAGTTCTGACTAACTGCCCATTTCTGTTATCCTGTTCCTAATGAGTTATTAATGCTTTAAGATGTCAACAACTTTTTTGTGGGTATAGTTACTTGCAACACAGATCCCATTATGGAGGCAATGTAGGCCATAGCCAGACACACCAGACCATAGACCAAAGCTGTGGAGCACATGAAAAAGAAAAACAACTTTTGAGCTTTTCTTTAATCTGTAAAAGATTAGACCATAAACCAATTAATCATTAACCAGTTGTCCTACCAAGTCCCTTGGAGAGTAGTGTGGCCTTCGATTCAGCCATATTTGGGAAATGAGGTTTAATCAGGTCCTCCATAGTTACCGTTGCCAAGGAGTTGAACGCTGATGAGATAGTGCTGGATGAAAGGGAAGGGGAGGGAAGGAAAGACTGCTTGAACAAAACTCTTTTTACATCTAAAATGAAGATTACACTGCATACATCTTTTCTTACCTTTATGCTAAAAAATCTTTAGAGTGCTGCATTTATGAAATCAATTAACTTTGTCAATTAGATTAGAACAGCACTATAATTACAGTCCATTTGTCTTGTCAAGGTATTACAATGTACATTACAACGTGGGCTGCACGGTGGTGTGGTGGTTATCACCATCGCCTCAAAGCAAGAGGGTTCCTGGTTCAAAATCCTAAGGCCTTTCCTGTGTGGAGTTTGCATGTTCTCTCCGCACTTGTGTCGGTTCGCTCTGGGTACTCTGGCTCTCTCACACCACCCATAACATGCATGTTGGGTTAATTGGTGAATCTAAATTGTCCCTAGGAGTAAATGTGAGCGTGGATGGTTTGGTTTGTCTGTGTGGCCCTGTGATGGGCAGCTGCGACCTGAGACCCTGAGTTGGATTAAGTGAGTATAGAAAACGAATGGATGGATTACAGTTTATTTCTCATTCTTACAAATACTCATAAGGCACCTCTTATTATATACATCGATTCTCTGTACAACATGCAGTGCCTTGTCTCTCGATTCGTACACCAATGGGAGCAAAGTGGGCGTCAGTGTTTTGCCCAAGGACACTTCTGCACATGGACAGGCTGGGGACTGAAATGCCTACCTTCTAATTGAAGGAAAACCACTCTAACCGCTAAATCACGGACACCCCACATACTAAAGAACTTGCAATATCAATACATATATGCATATACAGTGCCTTGCAAAAGTATTCACCCCTCTTGGCTTTTTACCCATTTTGTTACATTCCAACCTGTAATTAAAATGATTTTTAATCTTATTTTATGTGATGGATCTGCACAAAATAGTCGAAGTAGGTATGCTTGCTATGAAGCCCCTAAAAAGTTCTGGTGCAACCAATTACCTTCAAAAGTCACATAATTCGTGGAATGAAGTCCACCTGTGTGCAATCTAGGTGTCACATGATCTGTCAGTATAAACACACCTTTTCTGAAAGGCCCCAAAGGCTACAACACGACTAAGCTAGAGGCATCACACCTTTAAGACCAAAGAGCTCTTCAAACAAGTGAGGGACAAAGTGGTTGAGAAGTGCAAGTCGGGTTGGGTTATAAAAATATATCCAAATCTTTGATGATCCCCCGGAGCACCATCAAATCCATCATCTTCAAATGGAAAGAACACGGTACCACAACAAACCTGCCAAGAGAGGGCCGCCCACCAAAACTCACAGACTGGGCAAGGAGGGCATTAATCAGAGAGGCAGCACAGAGACCAAAGGTAACCCTGAAGAGTTGTAGAGTTCCACAGCAGAGACTGGAGTATCTGTCCATAGGACAGACCACAATAAGGACCACAATAAGCCGTACACTCCATAGAGATGGACTTTATGGAAGAGTGGCAAGAAATAAGCCATTACTTAGTGTTAAACATAAGAAGGCATGTTTTGAGTTTGCCAAAAGGCATTATTACGACTCCCCAAATGTATGAAAGAAGGTGCTCTGGTCAGACGAGACAAAAATTTTACTTTTCGGCCACCAAGTAAAACACTATGTCTGGCGCAAACCCAACAAATCCCATCACCCCAAGAACACCATTCCCACAGAGAAACATGGTAGTGGCAGCAATATGCTGTGGGGTTGTTTTTCAGCAGCAGGGGTCGGGAAAGTGGTCAGAGTCGAGGGAAAGATGGATGGTGCTAAATACTAAACCTGTTTCAGTCTGCCTGTGATTTGAGACTGGGACGGAGGTTCACCTTCCAGCAGGACAAAGATCCAAAGCATACTGTTTAAGCAACACTCCAGTGGTTTAATGTGTTGGAATGGCCTAGTCAAAGTTCAGACCTCAATCCAATTGAGAATCTGTGGTTAGACTTGAAGTCATTGAAAACATCCAACAAAAAGGAGCTGGAGCCGTTTTGCCTTGAGGAATGGGCAAAAATCCCAGTGGCAAGATGTGGCAAGCTCATAGAGACTTATCCAAAGTGACTTGAAGGTGCAATTGCAGCAAAAGGTGGCTCTACAAAGAACTGACTTTAGGGGGGTGAACAGTTATGCACGTTGAAGTTTTCTTTTATTTTGTCCTATTTGTTGCTTACAATAAAAATGCATCTTCAGAGATGTAGGCATGTTCTGTAAATGAAATGATGCAAACTCTCAAACAATTCATTTTAATTCCAGGTTATGAGGCAACAAAACATGAAAAATGCCAAGGGGGTGAATACTTTTGCAGGCCACTGTACATAAATGAAAGAACAATAAAATATGATAAAATACAAAAAGTCAAATTAATGATACACAGATATATAGCAGATGAAATGGGAAACTATTATGACTGTGTGCTTAAAGGAGAAACTTGCAGCATCAGACTACACAGACAGTTTATACCTCATTTCTAAAAGTATCGATATAAATGGAAAATGTCAACATAATGCCCAGCTCTACTTCACACTTTAGGGTCTTAAGTATTTTACCTGAGTGCTCCACTGAAGAGACAGGCCACAAACAGTCCTGAAAGGCCGGGCAGATCCCTGAACACATCCATCACAAAGTACAATACCATCTGAACGAAGAAACTCAGCGTCAGTGCTCATCAACAGAAAACATCACGCGATACGTTGCTCAAACATGAAAACATTGGAGTGCACCTGGTCATTAGTTTTGACATAGCCCTTGTCCAGAGGGCTGTCCTCTCCATAACGAGCAAACATGACCAGACCCATCATACAACCTAAACACAGGACGACCTGCTGGCATGGGAAAACTACGTAGCAGGACCTGAAAGAACATGATGGTTGAGGACAAGTTTTTTTTTTTCCACTTTTTATATTATTACTAGAATGTTTAACAGTAGGGATGAGCCAAGAATGTTATGAGAAACTGATGACTCTCACATGACAGCTTCCCTCTCGGTGCGAGAACTGAGGTATCTCTGGACCTGTGCCTGGTTAACGCCATACAGAGCCAACATCAGAAATACTCCTCCCACACTCAGCGTCCAGAAGCTGTGGCGCTGTAGAGGGTCTGGATTCAGGCTATAGTGTGAAAGTGAAGGTTACATTAACTCTGGAAAAATGATCACAAAAAGAAATATGTTCCTGAGGGAGATTTCCTGGCACTATCTTTATGCATTTTCAAGATGTAAAAGATATAAGTACTACTTCATTTACTCACACTCGCGCTATGCTCAGTACTCACTCTAGTCCAGAAATGCGGCTGCCATTGACTGCTTTCCTCCAGACCTCTGTTATACCTCCAGCCTGACTGGTCCCTACGACAATGACTGCCAGTTGGCCTGCAAACATCACCACTGTCTGGAACACATCCGTCCAAATCACTGCCTTCAAGCCCCCCTGGGGACAGCAGCACAACGGTTGATCACAGGTCATAGTCATCAAAGATGTGCAAAAAATGAAACAACATTTAATTCAACTACAGGCGGATGTTTTTGGGAAGTGGTATATTATCTCAGAAGTGCTCTCTCTTTTTCATAATATTGCTTAGTTTTAATTTTGATACCTATAATTTGCTTTCAACTGTGCACACTGCACTATTCTTATCATCAAGAGCTGTAATACTATTAATGAAACAAAGGGTTGAAAAAGGGAGCTACTTACCAGAGCTGTATATAGAGTACACACCAATCCCATAGCCAGCACTGCTCCCCATAGGTCAAAACCAGTCACTGCAATTTCAAGTGAAACATTAGCACAAGCTGTATAATAACTTATCCAACCAGTAAGTGTCTCCAACTAAACATGCTTTGTGTTACAAAAAAAAAAAAAAAAAAAGAGCCAATAAAAGGTTTAAATTTGAAAATTTATCTCTGAACAGTAAAACGTTTACCTGCATTAAGTGCTAGTGCTGGAGCATACAGGACTACACCCATATAAATGACCTGCAGAGGGAGAGAATAACACTGCAAAACAGGAAAACTTGCACAAACAGAGCTGAGTTTGAACTGTTTACAAATAATAATAAAAAAAACTTTACTTTAAAGGGATTCAAAGCTATTTAAACAAAGGGACTGCATTTGATACTATCACTGCTGGTCTAACTGGATTATTACACTTAAACAAAACCTGGGCTCTGATACTATACAAATGCACACACACGTTTGCCATGATTTTCAAAAAAAAAGAAAAAACAAAAGAAAGAAATCCATGCAGCATTTGAGAAACAAAAATTCAGTCTCAGTTCACACATATTTCATAATTAGTTTTGAGGTAGTGGCTTCTATGTTAATTTGCTTTAATATAACAAGTCATTGCAAAGGTGCTGTTAAAATCATGAAACAATAACTTGTTTAGGGTCAATGTCCTGGAGCAAATGTCAGAAAAATCAGACAATGAATGTGTTCTATGATCTGCCTAACACACACACACACTCACAGAAAAAAGAAATTCTACATCCATCTGTGAATGTGCAAAGGTTGCATTTTACTGATAAACACAAACCTTCACTGCTATTTAAATGCTGACTTTCTATCTCTAGTGAATAATAACTTTAATAATCAGCTTTGTTGAGTCTGTTTCAAATTACACAAGTAGTGACACTGAAGGTGAGATTATGTGAATATAAATAATCTCCTAAATAAAAATATTCAAATTATATAAAAAGCAGACCAAGATACCATCTGAAAGATGAAGGTCACAGTCCCACAAATGCGAACAGTCTTGTTAAAACGCAGTTCCAGATACTGTTGGAGAGAACATACACACATAAAAAAGAAAGAATAAGAAAAACTAAATCAGAAGTTTCATCACACATCTCAGAGGAAGTCTGTATTAAACAGTTTTAGACCATTAGGCTACACAGTGCCAGGAGTCGAACCATGACCTTCTGATTGGTAGGCAACTGCGCTTCCTCCTGAGCAACAGTGACCCCAAAGTGCAGTGGGTTTTTCATCAAAACTGTCAGCAAGTTGGTTCAAAATCATTCTTTGCACACAGGAAACGACACATTATTTGCATCCAATATAAAGAGCCTTTAGAGATGGTAATTATTCAGATAAGAACATTGGGCCTCATGCAAGAACATTTTGATTTTCTTCTTCAAAATTCCTCTCCCTTATTTTCAGGAAAGTCTCGTATGAACACGCCACGTCAGATTCAACAATCGCTCTTAAATTGGGAAAAGTGTGTAAACGACCTGCGTAAACTTGATGAATGCCTCCTGTGTGTATTTAACTGCACGAGGATAGTAAATTTGCATACTCCACGCCCAAAATAATACCATATAAGGCTACGCTTGTTATCTCCTGTGCCAGGAAGCGTTAATTCATGAGAATGGCATAAAGGCGCAAAAAGAACAACTTTACAGGCTCTGAGATTTAAGTTCTGCTTTCAGAGATCCAAAAAGGAAAATCTGTCATTTTTAGCAGTGTCAGCTGTGGAATTACGGGACCTGCTAAAGCGAAGAAATGGGAAGTTATTACGAGTGCTGTTAATTCCGTGACACCTGTAGTTGTAATGTCACCAAAATAATAAAGAAAGAAAGAAAAAATGGTTTAATATGAAAATGGCTTAAAAAAACAACCGTCTCTCCATGGCCAAGCACTGCAACTAAAGCTGTGCAATCAGTTGTTGCCTCATCATGATGGCACTTTGATGGTGCGGTGGCATGGGGGGGGGTCTTCCGGCATGTTGTCTGTCTGGGCTGTTTTAGGTAGTGGGAGACCCTCGTTCATGGCAATATTGTACAAAAGGCAGAATGCCAGCATGCCTTCTCTGGGCTATAGAGCAGTTTGCCCCCCGCTGTATCGAGACAAACCCACCTGGCCTTCAGTACACCAATAGTGCACTCCACAACGACACGGGAGCGGGTATGACGGTCGTAGTTCGAGCAGTGCCCACTGCGCTATTTTGCAGCACAAAGGATTGCTTTGTTCCAAGGATTGCACAAAGGATTGCTCCGATTACGTTTGGCAGTCCAGCCATGGCATGAGAGTCCCTCTTAATTTGTACTTGTTCGACAGCGGTGTATGGGAATTTGATGTAAATTAAACTGATGAGAGCTTTGATGACCAAGGGGAGCGCACGACTCACAGAGGACTGGGACACACCCGATCTGTCTCCAATCTCCCTCTGAAAAGTTTCAGTGGCCAAAAATCCAAGGGTGGTGAGGACCTGGACGTGTGGTGGAATTGGGTTTGATCGCCGTGTTTTTCTCTGGAGTTGTGGCTCTAGCAAGCTGCATATTTGCAGCAGCACAGTCCTTGGCAAACTAAATTACGATGTTAGCCATTTGTCTGTCTCCGCAAGGATATCTACAAGGTCTCGGAACACATGCTCTCTTCCAAGAGCCTGACGCGCTAAGGCATCCAAAAGTACCAAGTCAGCCCCTGGTTACGCTTCCCAATGACCTTGTTATATACGGAGTCAAATTAATTTGTGCATTTAAGTTAAACAGAATAAAGTCAGCATCATTATGGGGTATAATGTATATATCTATTTATGATTGCTTCAAAGTAAGTAAATAGACAATCCATTAGTCAAGCAAACTTGATTCGAATAACAGCGGACTATTTTACGTGACTTCTACGACAGGTTTGGATCACTCAAAAAAATTGGTGAATACAGCAAGTTCTCTTAAATCACTCGTACGCATGACTTAAGAGCAAATCTGATCCTATGAGTGGTTCTTGCATGACGCCCATTGTTTTTCTTAGACATTTACATTTGGAGGATAATACAAATAAGATGTCTGACCATTTTAAGCTCTGAGATCATAATGGAGAAAGATAAAGACATAATAATCAGTAGAAATGTGTATTGACAGAGTGTAAAACAGAAAATGCAAACAGAATATTTAAAATAATCATAGAACATACTTCCAGGGCATAAATACATTAGTCGAGTCAAACTACAATTACTTTTCATTTTCATCTTATGTGGAGGTAAGATAAATACTTAACATTGAGACACATGGAAAAAGCAAAGTAAAGCTTCTTACATGCTAGTTTCATTATGTGATGAAGGAAAAAAAAAAAAAAAAACTGTGGGAAGGAAAGCAGTGCGTAAACTCTACCTCATAGGCACTGGACAGCCGTAGCCTGTAGAAAACTGGTATGAATACATGAGCTGGGATGAGTAAGCCCAAGAAATAGGAGCAGCCAAGGAACCAGTACTGTGTCCCATATGTGTACACCTCTGATGGAGCCCCCAGGATTGCCACTGCTGACTGAAACGTGGCCAGTAGGGATAGGGAGACAGGCAGACAACTCATGGAACGGTCAGCCATCAGGAACTCCTTTGATAAACAGCACAACCATGTCAGACGTCATTACTACAAACACTATACTCCAAGTTGAGTGAAACAAAGATAAGTAGGCAACCTAAGAAAAAAAAAAAAAAAATATATATATATATATATATATTTTGTGTGTACCACCTGTGTCGTGCGCTGACGCCCCCCAGAGAAGGCATAAAAGAGACCAATCCCAGCTGAGGCCACTAGCAGCACAGCAAAAATGACATAGTCCACTGTGGTGAAATGCATCTGGACCACCTCTCCCATGATGAAGCTGGATGTTGGCGGTGGGTGATGTGAAGGCCTTTCGGAGGACAGCCCCAGAGACTGTTTACGACATCAAAGAAAGCTGTTCATCCATAGGGACATTATTCACTGAGAGACAGAGGAAAACAATGAAAAGGGAAAATATGTCAAATTTCTTTCTTCTTCTCAAACCTAGACAGCAGTCAACTACACAACAACATGATGGAGACTTTGGAGTTGATGTACCTGTAATAACACTTATTTAATCATCGTTGTTTCACTGCCAGCTGTAATGAAAATGGTACCAACATACCAGGGAGGTGTGGTCTGATGTGGATAATAATCACTTTCAATATAGTTTGGAATTCACTCACTGGTTATTGGATAAGTAACTATCAACAATTTCAAACTCAACATTGCAAACAGAATGGTTTTAAGAATATGAGGAAACAGGGACTTAACTTATCTTTCTAACAAAAATCATGTCAGGACCGCACAGTTTCCAAAGGTTCACAGAAGGCAAGATATATAGATCCATGTGTTTTATACATCAGGCCCCAGGTGTGGGCACTGGCTTTTACGTTGGATGCAACTTTTCAACGTTTTCTACATCTGAACAAATGTTCATTTTGCATATTTTCTTGTGAGACTTGACAGGACTTCAGGGCTATTTTCACAGCAACCTTTTTGATCTGATGATGAAAGAGATCCTAAACCCAATAACTAGTCATATAAATGAAGGATTAATACTAGGGCATTAACGGAGTTTAAAAAAAAAAATTCTTATTTTTTTGGGGGGCTTTTGTGCCTTTAATGGATAGGAAAGTTCAGGGAGACAGGAAGCAGGGGGCAGAGAGAGGGGGAACGGACAGGGCCGTCCGATGCGGGACTCGGCGCCAGCTGCAGCGAGGACTATAGCCTCTTATACATGGGGCGCCTGCTCAACCCACTACGCCACGGACCACCCCTGTTTTATAATTTATTTTATTATTGTAAAACTCTGTTAGTCACAGGCTTTTATTTTGTAAAAGTCTGCTGCTGTCTGCTGTGGAACCGGAAAAGAAAGTAATCGGCGGCTCCACCAAACAAGGAGAAGGGTACGGAACTTTTACTCGGCCATTTTCAATTTAAAGTTCTTCCAGACGGCGGAGTCGACAGAAGCAAAGTCATCTGTAAACACTGCTAAGTTGAAATGTCTCATCACCATAGTAGTTCCAGTCTAAAATATCACTTAAAGGCAAAACACACAACTGATAGCAGCAAGTCATTCAAGGAAACAGACAGTGGAGCGAGGCTTCTACATAAAAACTACATAAAGATGCTGATGTTAAAAGTGTGTTTGCACAACAAATGTTATGGCACTTTCATTCATATGGCAGCACATTTAAAATAAAACTAAATGCTTAAAGCTATACTCTACTTTTTAATTCATTTTTGGATTTTGCGTACAAATGCGATTAATCAGGTAAATCATGTGATTAATTAGATTAAAAATTTCAATCGTTGCCCAGCCCTAATTCATACTTAACAAGTACACTGATGTCATTAATAATATTTGTTAATCCATGAGGGTGCTGTTAATATTGTGTTATTGTTACTGTGACCATTCAGCCATAGGGTGTTTTTGCTAGTAACTACTATATAGCAAGAGAAGTTGTCTATGTTCATTTGTAAATCACAAACTACAGATAAATTTGATGTAAATATAAACTAACACTAATCTAATTAATGCCCTTACTACTAAATGACAACTACAATTTATGAGTTTTGGGGACGAAATCTGAGATAATACAAGTTGACACACTGGGCCTACACAGGTGGAATCAGCTGTGTGTAATTTGGACATAGGGAGAAACAAACTTCAGGTCATGCACTTAGAAAACTTGTCTAGATTACTCAGAGGATCGGTTTTGAGGGTAGAAGTTTACTTGAAAACATATAGACTTGACAAATGCACACCGGTGGGATGAAGATGTCCTGGGTTCATAATGCCAAAAGAATCAGATTTCATACACGAATTTCTGAGACATCCGTAACACCGACCTAATCTAAACCTTTTTTAAAAACCTACTGTATACAATTTGACACATCTTCTGCCCCCTAGAGGACTTGTTGATGTTCTGCTATTAAAAGCAGTCCAGAAGGAGTAATTTCCAAAATGGCTGCCCCCACAAACTAATTTGCTAACTTTCTAAAGGTAAGGTAAGTCTAGCAATGATGGTGTTACTATTATTTCAATATGAAGATTGAATTTATTAAAATATAATTATATCTCATTGTTTATGTTATAACAAAACTGTCTAGAAATGTGTGTATCAAATGCAATACAGCAGGTAAAGATAGTATCCCCCTGTATCGCATTTTCTGAATCAGTCTGCACTGTCCTTGTCACAATACCAAAAACAAAATATTTAATTTTTCATTCAAATCAATTAAAGATTAAAATGTCATACTGTAATATTTTTGTAATTTATTTCATGTTAGAATTTTGAGATGTTTTTATACATTGCAACCAATGGTCCAATGATGACAATTTTTTTTTAAATTGAATTTAGTTTTTGTAACTCAAATTATCACCAAAATCTGAATATGATATTTACTTATTCAGAGAAGAAATTCAAAGTACAAATATATCAATTTTCGTACCTATTTACAGATGTCAAAACAATAACATTCAAGATCTCATCAGCATGATTACGGATGGCAATTCCAGTGACACTGAGCTGAACTGAGCTAGCACTGATGAAGTGGGCCCATCGCTGCCAGATAAAACTGTAGAGCAGACGAGCACAGAAGTAGAAAGCCCAACAGGGCAGGGTACAATAACAAGTCAGACAGCAAGAGGCAAAGTGAAAAGAAAAGAATAAAAGTGGGGGAAAAAACAAAATTTGAACCTCCAGCTCCTGAATTCAATGAATGTGTTGAGAAATACTCAAAATACAGGTGTGACTGGACACCATACATGTGTTTCAAAAACTTGCTGATGAAATCCTGCAGGAAGTTGCAGAACAGACAAATTTGTACAGTGTACAGAAAAGGGAAAGTCAATGAACACATCCGCGAAGGAAACTGAGCAGGTTCAGGGCTTAGTACAAATGCTCAGTCTACGAGCCTATTGGGAAATGGAGACAAGGTACCCTACAATTTATGGTGCGATGTCTTGTGATCTTTTTCTGAAACTGCTGACTCTGATTCACTTTCAGGAGTGTGTCTGAAGATGCAAAGAAGTACAAATGTTGAAGAGTCAGGCCATGGTTCCAGAAACTATGTGAAAACTTTTTTTGTGTTCCTCTTGAAGAATGTCATGCAGCTGATGAAATTATGGTGCCATTCAAGGGGAAATCTCATCTGTCTATATGCTAACAAAACATCACAAATGAGCCCCACACCACTTTGTTTTACAGTCAATTAACATTTTTGCAAGCTTCTGATGGCATCTTTCTGGCTTCTTCGACATGACAAAACATTCAGGTGTAGGGCTGCACATTTTCTGGACTCCCTCAGAGATTTGTTTGACAGTGGTACATGTCACAGCTGCAGGGGGAGTCAAGGAGCAAATATTTACCAAATTCAAACTCTAGTGTCACTCTAAAAAAAACCTTCGCAAATCAATGGGAACGAAAAACCTGCCTCTCTCTGATCACTACTAATGTCTTTTACTACTATAGACTGGAAAATTGTCAAAACTACTCATTTTTTCCCAAGAGGTTACATTTACTTTTGATTACAAGCAGCACCTTGGTACTACTTATCCACTTAATTTCTATGAAAGCAGCAATGTTGTATTCAGCTTTCAAACTCCTTCTGTTTTTTTTGCTTTGTTTTTGTTAAAGCGATACAATGTAACTTCTCAAAAAGCCCATTATGGAGCTCCCCCTACAGGCTTGGAGGTAATGTACGGTTACACTGTCGTAAATACAACACCCTTTCGCTTTCACGTTTCACGTTTGTTGACAAATCGGCGAGGAGTCAGAAGGTGCAAGCTATGTCGACCGAGAAGGTAAGAGTAATCAAATGTACCTGAGAGCGTGAGAGGGGTCCATTTGTTTTTGCGGTAGGTGTGCCAGAAAGCAAGTCGAAGTACTTCTGCTCAGCTCCCAGGCCGCTACCGGGCCGCTCCAGCAAAGTTACATAGCGCAGTTTTTCCAACTCAGACCCCCGAAGGGCATAGGAGACAGGCCAATCGTAATATTAAAACTCATTTTCGATGCACAATTTTTTTCAAGCTGTTATTTTAAGGTAGAAATGTTACATAGTATTACTTTAAAAGACATATTGCAATTAGGGCTGGGCAACGATTGAAATTTTTTATCTAATTAATCACATGATTTCCCTGATTAATCACGATTAATCGCATTTGTACGCAAAATCCAAAAATAAATTCAAAAGTAGTGTATAGCTTTTAGCATTTAGTTTTATTTTAAATGTACTGCAATATGAATGAAAGTGCCATAACATTTGTTGTGCAAACACACTTTTAACATCAGCATCTTTCTGTAGTTTTTATGTAGAAGCCTCGCTCCACTGTCTGTTTCCTTGAATGACTTGCTGCTATCAGTTGTGTGTTTTGGACTGGAACTACTCCGCTGAGAAGACAATTCAACTTGGCTGTAAATGCAGGAGTTTTTTTAAAAATTTATTTTGAAATACGTGCTTTTATGTTGAAACAAGTAAAACAGGAAGTAGCGCCGGTTAGCTCCGTGAGCTTCACAACAGACCGAGGAGCACCTGTAGCGGTCTTTCTTTTCCGGTTCCGCAGCAGACAGCAACAGAATTTTACAAAACAAAAGCCTGTTGCAATATACAGTGATATCAATGCACGTTTGTTGGCTGTTTCACGTTTGATTTGTGGAGCCTAAATAATTTTAATTTCATAATTAATTATATTAATAACTATATAATTTCCCTTTAGGATGAAAAGTCAATTAAATTGAATTGAATTTTTATGGAGGCGTCCATCTCTGTGACAGAAAACCGTAAAGATCCAGCTTACTGGAGAGCGATGTTTGTACAGATAAAATACAAATGACAATTTACAGCATATATCTACATCCTTCTATCTCTAAGTCCTTAACCTACTCCTTGTTACACACCTCAAAACATAGAAATGCACTGGATAACAAGACAAAGCTTTTCTTTTCCTCACCAAAATAAAGTGTGGCATTTGTACTTTGGCATATGAAAACTAGGTAATAAAATCTGAGCATTGCAACAAGGTATCCATGTTTTTAATCATAATGGCTTAATCTATTTATTTTCTTTTTAGTGCAGTAACCTGTGAAATAACCTGTCGATGTGGACTTTCTAAAGGCAGATACACATTCCAAACAGGGCAATTAAAATACAACAGCAGTGTGAACATGGGAAAAGTTCACTGAGGGCTATGCATGAACTGCAGGGAAAAAGCCTGTAAGCTATGACAACGCAAGTAACTGCATTACATCTCAGACTGTTGACTGCAGTTTCTGACAAGCACAACTTTTTGGTATGATTGGCCTCGGAATTATTTTTTGTGTGGACAGATGACCATACCTACACCGTGGGACTGACATTAAGCTGCTAGGAGTCTTACAAACTGGTAAACTGATAATCAGCATTTGAATTCATGTGTAAATTGTCGAGAGGAAAACTCCGGTGTGTGAATTGTTTGGGTGTCTTTGTTTCTGTGCCTATGATATGTAAAAATATTATTAGAGAGCATGGATTCTCTTTTTTTGTAAGGCTGTGCATAACTTAGTTTTACTAGAAAATGTCAGCTCTTGTTTAAAGCTGAAAGTGATATCAATACACTGGTTGTGAAATGACAAACTTATGGCAGAAAAATAAGAGTCTCATCTCTTCCCTGGGTCTCAAGTGCATTAGCTGTATTTAATGGATTCCCATTAATTGCATTTCTAACAAATCGCAAAACGGAGAAACATTTAAACAATCAAATGACAGCTCTATTGGTTATAACAGAAAAAGCTGCAAAGAAAACCAAGAAAAGGACTTTACTACCTACTAGGATTAAGTTGCTGCTGCTTCTGGTTGACTAGCCATTCAGACCGATGGCTGGCTGGAGGGGGAGGCTTGCCTGCTTACAACCTCCTCAGAGGAGTGTGGGAAAAAGTAGCCTTCACATATTTTTAAAAGTGATTCAATATGGGTGAAATCTTTTGCAAACAACATTCTTGTTTATTTTGAACTCTGATCATTTTAACCAAATAAAACACAATACATTATTATGTTTAAACAAGAGATACATTACTCTGTTCTTTTACAGAATTCACTTCAGGGGATGTATTTTTGTCACCAATAAAAACAGCTTTTTTTCCTTTTTAAACTTCATGCTGCTTTCTGCTGAAAAGAACCTTTATATTTCCCAATGCATTAAAACTATTTGCTATCAGTGTGATGACTTTGTTCTAATTTTTGTAGTTTTTAAGTATAAAGGCTTTTTACAAAGCTCAAGTACTTAAAATGATTGGTCAATCCTTGATTATTGGACAGAGATTTTGCTGCACCACGATTGAGTGGGGGTGCATAGTTAGTCACATCCACAGTAAGTGTGATATTCAAAGCTAATAAAACAGAAAAATACAAACACGCTTGTGACTATGTGTGACTATGAAAACTGTGACTATGAAAACACCTATGAATAGAAAGATAAGTGTTGAAATGATTCCACTCATAACTTGAAGAACTTTTTCTTTTTTAAAAATCCTTCCTGCAAATGATTTGCTTCAATGTTTCGTTTAATCTATGCAAATATTTTCTGGTAAGTGGTCACAGTATTTCACATGGATAATTATTACTGTCATACAATGCGTTTAAATGCTTGATTTGACGGCACGATGGATGAAACCAGAGAAAATAGCGATGAACAAACAGTTTGGGACAAAAGCAAAAATACTGTACACTGCAAAACAGAATTTGCTTACCACAATAGCATAATGTCATCGATACAAAATCTCAGCAGAAAAACCCAGTTTACACAAGTTAATGTTTATATTTTAAAGTAAATCTGTATGTTTAGTTAGTTGAGATGGATGGTAGTAAAAAACATATATTAGCTTGGTTTGGGCAGGGTGGGTTAGCAACTGTATCATTTATCTCTTTAAATTTTGATAAAAAATAAAAAGAAAAAGAACAACTGGGGCTTATTGTGTTGAAATGTAACAAGTCCATCAATTTCGAAGCACTATTTAAATGGCAAATTGTTCAGGTAAATGGTTTTTCCATCTATATTTGTTTTTTAGTTAAACGTTGGCCAAGATCACTGGCTGGAATAATATGTAAGAAAATCCGGATAGGAATGTAGTTCGCCCCACATGAGCTGTACTTTCCCATGGACAACTGTTGAGCCTTTTCTCAGAAAAGGTGCTGCCACATGCTGCCAACTAGAATGGGAAACATTCTAAATGATTAGAAGCAAAAGTCCTAGCCTGTTGCTTTTTTCTTTTTCTTTCTTTGACTGTTTTTGTGTTGATTTAAAAGACAACTTGAGCACTTAGTCGGTGCCATTTTGGCAACCTCAACTTGTTAGAAAACTGTCTCCAAATATAAACACTGAACTTGTGCTCGTCCCACATCGGTAGTGCTCTCTACGGACATGCCTGACCGTGTGATATCGTGTACTAGTTTGATCGAGCTCTGGATATTAATGTGACATGAGTAAATCCCACACTTGCCATTTTTGATCATTAATTAAACTACATGACCATGGCTGGCTGTAAAAGTAAGCAGCTCCAGGAGCCCATTTCATACTGCCTGTTCAATACTGGACTGTTGTGCTTTTGAGATGCCTCGCACTTCTGTTTGCAAGTACAGACACAGTAAAAGGAGCCAAAACCGATGCACCTCTGATCTGCAAACAAGTGGAACAAACTGCCAGTGGAGATTAAACTTTAACCAAATGTAGACCTTTTTAAATCCAGGTTAAAAACATTTCTTTTCTCATGTGTCTATGCATGATATCTGCATGATATATTTTAATTTATCTGGACTGTTGCTTGTTTTTAAATTCGTTTAAATTAGTTTATTTGTTTCTCTTTATATTCTTTTATGTATTGTTAATGCTTCTTCCACTCCCTGCTGCAATGCTTTTATTTTATGTAAAGCACTTTGAATTGTTTTGTACATGAAATGTGCTATACAAATAAATTTGATTAGATTTATGATCTAACAGCATAGGTAATTACAGAGATTTAGTGTGTATGTAAGGGAGAGCTGATATGGTGGAACTAGCCCCTCCAGACACCAATGCTATCTTCACTAAACCTATAACACCAACGTATCAGTAAGACCACACTCAAAGATGACAAAAGGTAACTTTTTACTTCTGTTATGATACACACGCATGGCAACGGGAGGGCGTTTTATATCTTAGAGCAGCTGATTATGTTTTCCAAGGCCCAAGTAATGCCTGGAAAAAGACCCCGTGGCTGAAAAGGAGATGCTGTGGATGCAGAGCAGGAACAAAACGGAGAGGAAAAAGGAAAACGTTCAGACCATGTTCTCATTTGATTACCATGGGAAGTGTGAGCTCTCTGACAGAAAAGTTTGGAGTGCTCACAAGGATGCAGCGGGAGCATGAAGCAGGCAACATTTCTATCACTGAGAGGCTGCAGAAACAACTCTAACACCTCTCTACTAAACTTTAAAACTATATGGACAGGCTGAGACTGCAGACAGAGATAACAGTAAACTATGCTGTCTCTTGGGCTGAGATAATAGAATTTTGACTACCGATTATGATGTGCGACATCATCAGCTGAGTTGTTGCCGAGGTAGAAAAACAACTCCCTAATCCACTGATGGCGATCCCTGAAAGATCTGTACATCTCTCCCTGCTGCACTTCAACTTTCTAAATGTTTGTCAGTTTATTTTCTTCTTTTTTTTTATCATCCATCTATAACAATATTTTGTCTTTGAAAAAGATTTAAAACTGCAGTAATATAATTTCCCTTCCCTTCAGATTAATAAAGTATCATTGAATTGAAACCATTCAACCTCACGTTTTCTGTATATGTTATTCTTCAGAAGATGTGTATTGCTAAATTTATAGCAAACTTATATGATAATAGTCACTGTGGCTTATCCGGCAAATTATGTGGGAGGTTGGTTGTTGGTGTATCCTGATGTTTCTATACACTGGTTGAGAACCTTCTGAATCAGTATTAAAACTCAAATATAACCAAATCAGAATGCTTTAGAACTATATGGACAGGCTGAGACTGCAGAGAGAGGCAACAGTAAAGGAGGATGAATAGCAGTACCTGGTAACAGATGAAGTAATCCTGGACATGTTACTAAGAAGCAGCATCTCTGCACCGCAGTTCTAAACTGTATTAAAACTCAAATATGACTAAATCAGAATCAAAGTGGATCATCTCAGGATTATTTATTAGAGACAACACAACTAACTTCAAAAATGTCTACAAGGTATACTTTTAAGGCTTTTGTCAATTAAAGCCAACATTCCCATTATTGTACCCACTGGCTTACAATTAAATGTCTATCTAACCAATACAGTTCATGATGTAGAATATCAATACTGTAAAAAATATCATTTAGAAGGTCAATCAAAGTCAAACATAAAACAAGCATGTTCTAAAGAAAATGAATCAACCCTAAAGCATTCACCATCTGTTGCTGTATTTGAGCTGCTGGTTGGCTGTATTACAATTCAAAATTGTGTCTTCAAAAAAATACCAGCACACACAAACCACAGAGAAATCTGTAAGGAATGTTTTTCATTGTATGAAATTACTCTAAAGTGAGTAGATTTCCCCCCCAGAAAACATGCACTGACTGTATATAGTTCAACTCAACCCCGCTGAGCTAAACTTTAGAGCAAAGGAAATCAAATGGTGACGATTTATTGTGAGAATGCTTTATGGCATTCTCACTATTAAGTTCCTGTTTCTCTTTATTATTATTATTCCGCCAGTTTTCGGCACCTAACTACTAAGATATTCAACTTTTATTCAAATTTTCCCATCAGTCAAATGAATGGAAACTGCTTTCAGCTCTTCCAAATCATCTTCCTCTTTCCAACTATTTCTGCATGCTTTCAGCTAGAGACACCATTCAAACTTTAAATGGGTTACAAGACATTCAGCTATTACCAATTGTTTCATCTTTTTCAAATCTTCAGCCAATTTTGAAATGAGTTTCAAAAACATGAACATTTTGCTCCTTCTTGATTTTTTATGAATGAGCACACAGTTGAGTGCGTGCTGATAAGTTTCAAATTTTTCAGTTTTTTCAAACAAATTCCTCTAACTTTGATACAGTTTAACAAATTTTACCTTAAAATGTAGGAAGATTTTTCCTCTTTCAGCCAACGTAACTACTAAAGAGCTCACATTTACAGAATTTCAGCTATGAGCCTTGAACCGAGATCAACCTCTCAAATTCTCTGACTAGCTCCAATGTTAAGTTTGGTAGTACACAAAAATCACAAAATTCCTTCAACCAATACCTTAGCAACAGTTTTTACTGCTAAAATTGAACTATTTTCAGCTTTTTTAGCATGGTCAGCTATCCCCATTCAGCTCATAAGCATTCTCACTGCTGTTTCGCAGGAACAACTCTTTCTAGTTACATTTACTCTTGCTACAGTATCCCAAAGAACAGGCTTTTCCTATACTACATGGCAAAATGCAAGACAGTGCTTCTGTGACGTAAGCACTCATAAGTATACAGTAGGTATACAAAGATTTTTTCGTTTGGATCGATGTGGCATGATGCCATGTTGGCCTCAGGGCAGATATGTTAACTTTTACAAGATACTTAAAAGTAATTAGACACGGTACTCCAACATGAATAGTGTACAGTTACTGACTTGCTGAAATAGGGAATACTTAAATAGAAAAGAACATGGCTCAGAGCAAGCAATTTAGCTTCTGCACTAGTTGGCTGAGTCCCACTTCACAAGATCCGTGCTTCTCCACTAAGCATGCAGCGCCTAAGTGGTCCACAAGCAAGTGGACAGCATATCAAAGTTATGTGCTGACTGTTATATTCAGTCTAATATCTTACTCCCACCTTGCGTTTAATTTAGTTCCTCTACATTAAAAAAGACAGGTAATTCATGAGCAGATTTAATATGAAGCATGTGTTCGATTTATGTCGAATTAGGTGGTGATGTCATCAACGGCGTTATAAAACATAAAACAAGGAGGTGAGAGAGACATGGTGAGGCAACACATGACCAATACTGTAAATTTTAGCGAGTTAGTCTGAGCACCTCTATTGTGTAACTGATGGAGAAAGCTAACCTGCTGCTTAATGTTTGAGCAAAGGTTAGTGTGGGAAAGTCTCCTGAAAGAGGCCGGTGCTTTTGTAAGTCCTTTGAAGATACTTCAAAGCAAACCGTACACTTTTTATTCAACCCCATTAAACAATAAGAGACTGAAAAAAAATAATATTATCAAGAAATAAAGGAGCAAACTAGAAAATACAACAAATTGTTCCTTACCAAAGGAGAAGTCTTCATGTTTTTATTTTTTCATGTTTAAAAAAGCCTTGACGCATAAAACTGACTGGTTGTTTTGGTAAATGTACTTTACCTTTGTACACACGTAAAGTTTTCTGGCTTCACAACTGCTGTTACAGTGGATCCAGGAAAGTTATTAAGAGTATTGTGAGTTCTAAACATTCCCTTGAATTTACTTTCATAAAATAAGATAAGAATAAGAATAAACACGGAATATTCAAACAATAAAAGGCATTTTTTTAGAGCCCGTGAGACAATCTATTTTATAGAATAATCACAACATAGTGAAGGCTGTTTGGTGTGCCCCATGGACATGATAAAGCTACTCCTTTGACAAAAGCAGAGAAGGTGTAAGGTCACATCGTGCATGGAAATTTGTGCACCCACATTGTCTAGCTGAAGAGGCCAATACTGTGAATAATCATGAAACACTACAGCTGCTGCCACTGATTACTATGCTGTTATCACTTGGAAAAGGAGTTTGAAAACCATAAAATGTTATTTTAGTGGCTGAAAATGCTGAACAAAAAATGACCCTGAACTTTGTGTTAATGTGTTGCGATTATTGGAAACACAACACCAGATTATAAAAGAGCAGAATGGCACTTGGGTGAATCTTTGTCAGTCATTAGTCTGCAAAATATGGAACAGTTCCCTCACTTGTGGAAGTCATCTTGACCCACTGAGAAACTTATCACAACACTTAAGCCCAGCCCAGGCAGGTGGAATTGGATTTTGGGTTTCTGCCAATTTCATTAAATTAGCAGCAGCAACCTAGTGAACTGTAAATTAAACTTTTTTCACCCTATACCACATACGTAGGACAGTGAAATTTATTTTCCATTTAAATATACAATACATTACACAAGACTATTTTAACAGAGTGTGGGAAAGGCTTCTGCCACATGGAAACATTGAGACATGCCTTTTCAATGTTTAAAGTATAACACAATTATTACCAATGTTCAGCTTTCTCTAAAGCTAATACAATCATTGTACAGATTAAGCATTTATTCCATGTACTTGTCAGTCAGGCTTATTAGAGTCGTTTCAGAGTTTTAGACTGTAACCAATGTTACAGGTTAGGAATGTAATGCTGAGTCACTTAGTCTGTATATAGTCATCTAAATGTCAACCACCAAAGCGAGCTAATAAGACCTTTTAAATAGTAAATCATTGCAGTCAGTAGCAGTAGTGTACGATTTAGATAACATATCATTTTACAATATGTGAACATTTACATATCGGCAGACATATTAGAGTTGGCTAATTGGTCCCCATGCGTTCTGTCATTCATTTAAGACACCCAGAATGTGGGCCGCTTAACGGGCTTCCGTTTGCTAACTTGATGCAGTCGGTGTTAACAAGTCATCACCTCGCTTTTAGAAACAATAAATCTGTCTAAAATACTATCCAGATCACATGAAAGGGTATCCAGACAAAAAAAAAAAAAGAACTCAACATGAACCACATGGTGCTGTTGCCCAACCATCCGAACTTCTCTCTGCCGCCGTATGCACCGGCGTGAAACTAATCGGATAAAAGCAGGCGGTACAACGCTGGCAAAAAACAAGCAAGAGATTGTATTCTTTATATTCTAGTTTAAATTTTAGTGGCTAAGCACTCTTACCTTTGATCTCACTTCGCTGCCGAAAAAAACGTTTTGGAGGTATATAGTTTTCATGCGTAAGTACATTCAAGCGGAACGGACCGCCCACTCTCCTTGACAGTAGATCGTGTGCTGCTTTCACGGACTTCTGAAAAAAAAAAGAAAAATTAAGCAAATAAAATAATTAACCACGGGAATATAATTGTGTTATGGTCAGTCATGTACATTTTGCCGGGTCAATTTTACGTGAATAATTTGGGTTAAAAATGCCTAAATAACCGCTCCAGGGGTCAACTAATAAGCTCGTAACTCGTTAACGCTTTGTTGAAGCTATTGAGATTGACAGTTTCGGCGAATGCATTAATAACGCCATTCGCGAGACAGTATCTTCTGGTGGCAGTGACGTCACGAAGAATCTGTCATTTTTAAGCGCTGCACCTAAAGAGCTCCATTCCGGCACTTACATGTCACGTTTCATAAAACTAGCATTGTAATAATTCCCACATCTATGGAGGTAACGCAGCACGTGCTTTCGCTGCCTCAACTAAATTGAATTAACGACGACTTGATTTTTTTTCATTGGGGAGAAATTTGTAGTGACTTAAGCTGTGTGGTGGTTCCTCAATAGAGTCCGGTGTCCTGTTCAACACGGTGACCGTCCGTAACCTCTGCTGCTGTAACCAGGGGGAAACGGTCCTCTTGGTAACGAATCACCA
Organism: Odontesthes bonariensis; assembly: GCF_027942865.1. Classification (NCBI taxonomy): domain Eukaryota; kingdom Metazoa; phylum Chordata; class Actinopteri; order Atheriniformes; family Atherinopsidae; genus Odontesthes; species Odontesthes bonariensis. Next base: position 26,579,287 of record NC_134529.1, on the reverse strand, counting down.
TCGAAATAGCCACGCATCAATTTACAGCCACCTTTTAGCTAGCACAATACACCAAGTTGTGCGCATCTTACCTTTTCTCTTCTGTTGTAAGCAAGAGTGAATACATTTTGGTAGGAATATCGTCCATTGCATCCAACTAAACCAAAAAAAAAACACACACACACCAGTGAAATCAGTCCCCGTTTATGGCAAGGCTTGCCATACCTGTTTCCCTGTGCGCGTGCATAGACGAGCAGCGACAGAGGCTGTCACATCTCTCTGAACAGAATAAGGCGGTGACTCATGTAATTCTCCAGACTCAGGTGAACATTTAGTAAAAGTTATATATATATATATATATATATATATATACATATATATATATATACATATATATATATATATATATATGTATATATATGTATGTATATATATATATGTATGTATATATGTATATATATATATATATATATATATATATATATGTATATGTATATATATATATATATGTATGTATATATATATATATATATATAAAAAAATGCACTTGGTGTGTACAGAATCACACTATGGAGAAACAGCTACGGCAGAGCGGCGCCCCCATCTTCCCTTCCTCCCCTTGGACGGACTCAGGTGCTGTTTACACATACCCGGGTTTTTTGAAAAACGAAGACCTTCCCTGCGTTTGTGCCTTTCGTTTATACACAAACGGAGTTTTTTCCTCCGAAAACGAAGCTAAAAAAAAACTCCAGCAAAAGTGGAGATTTTTTAAAAACTCCGTTTAGCGACGCGTTTGTGTGTAAACTGGTTGAAAGAGACGAAAACGGAGAAAAAAAAAAAAAAAAGAGACGAAAACGGAGTTTTCAGAATGGAATGCGGAGTTGTCGTCATAGTACAGAGCCCCGCCCCTATCCGCCATATTGGCAGGATGCTAGCGTGATAACACCATTCATTGTTTATCTGGCAAGCATGGAGGTACTAGCAGCATTTCTGTTGTTGAGAGCTATACTCGCTTGTGTGATTTTGAAAATTAGTCATACAATGTATTGAACAATAAACACATTTTTCACGGCTTTAGCAGTTTTTATAGTCCAGCGCAACGTGTAAAAGTAGCTCAGTCTCGCTATCAGTCCACACACGAGCCTGGCGCCATATTTTTTTCTTGAAAAGAATCCGGAAGTTCTTCCTGTCAGCGGTTCTCTATTAGGCTTCTGATTGGCTTGTGTGGAATTCTCATTGTTCTAACACTGCCACCGTCAGGCTTGGCGTAATTTAACAGCTCCTGATAGCGTATCAATGTAGACGTGTTTTTTTTTTTAAAACGAAGGTTAGAAAATATGCGTTTATCAAAATACCCGGGTATGTGTAAACAGCACCTCAGATCACACATCAATACATGTTTCGGCCACAGTTGTTTTTCGGCAGAGCGGCGCCCCCATGGTGGGAAAGCTCGCATCTGGACGCCTGTACAATCCACTGTCCTCTATCTGTCATCATCACGCTCTGCTTATTGTATATTTCAAATAAAGGTTTCCAAATTCTCTACATTCCCATTAGGTTTGTTCGATTCCGTGTTGTGTATGATGAACCGAATAAATTCCCAAGATATGGTGGTAGGTAGTCGTGGTGGTCAATTGGTCAAGACAAGTTCAAATGGCTCAGTGACAGTCAGTCTCACAGTGCAGAGTTTGTGCAGGGGGGAGGGGGGATGATTCAATATTTGGACGAGGAGGAAGTGTTCGTGAGCAGTAGGGCGGTTGGGGGCACCAGCACCGGGTTTCGCCCGGGGCGTAAATCAGTGTCGGACCGCCACTGGCAGTACCCACCTTCCAGGGTCGGCATTAACAGATTTAGCATATATTTTGGGTTCGGAAATGCACTTGTATCTGGTTCCTGCTGGGCCCCAATAATAGAAGATTCCAAACTTAAATTATATATATATATAAAAAAAAAAAAGTCTAACTTTACTTACTGCATGCCAATGACAAAAGTCTTTGTAAAACACATTGTATTAAAAGTTTTATCATTATTCACTCACAAATGGGCATTTCTTTTAGACTTCAACAATGTAAATACATTTGTTGTAAGTGGGCTGTTGGCTTCTGAACAAAAAACAACCATCTAAAATATCGTTATCGTTCTTTCTCATGTAACAAGTACAGGTCAACCCTATTGACATCCTCGGGAATGTTCCTGTATGTAATACAAGTTTCCACTTCAAGAGAGATTTCATCACATTCTCGCCAAAATGCAAAAACACTTCAGTGTGGTCAGCGACACAACATGGCATAAATATGAGCGCAAACCTCGAACAGCGACAGAGAAAGAGACGACTTCAGGTTTTTTGAACCACCTCGCAGCAACTTTTAAGTATAAGCTTAGAATGGCTATACAGACAGATTGATAAAATATGACAAGATGAAACACAATGAGCTTCTTTTCCACAAATAAAAGTAAATTGCATTTCATCATCACTGGCATTTGTTCCTCAACAAATATGGCACCCTTGAAGCTGGTGGAGTGTCCATCCTTAATGCATTTCCTCTCAGTTCAGTAGTCTGATGATGGTGTTGATATTTGTACCGCGGAACCCTGGGTTTCCCAAGTCTTTCAGGAGTCCAACTTTGTCCCGGGCAGCATGACGAGGCACTGACAGCTTGAAAGGCAACAGGAAGTTGTTGGCTGTCCGGAAGCTCTTACCAACTGAATGGATTTCGTGGATCAGGTCTTCCAAACAGATGATGCCATGCTTACCTGATGGAGAAGAGGAGAGGTGAGTGAGAAGGAAAAGTTCTTGCAGAATGATGGTGTTGGGGGCACTCAAATTATTTTCTCTAAGCATTTAGGAGTATAACGTATAAGTTTCTAAAATAAGCAGTCTCAATTAAAAAAATTGAACAATCAAGTGTTTCATAATCTTATCCTTATCATTTCCTAATAATTTTGAGTTTAAAATGACTTAACCACACAGCATCTAAGAAGAAAACGTGTCTATTAGAAAATGCTTTAACTGTATTAAAATAACAATTTCCATTATTATCGTCTTTAAAAGGCACATCAACTAATTTCCCAATTTATACAATTCATAGATACTGACCATGGATTTAAAACAATTGTACTACTAGTAATTTTAAAAAGGCCTTAAAAAAAACAAAATACAAATTAGAAATCAAAATAGAGGAACTATTAACAAATTCAAATGAATTTGTACGCTGCACATTGCTGTATTCATCTTTCCCTCGACCCCGACTCGTCTCCCAGTTCCTGCTGCTGAAAAACATCCCCATAGCATGATGCTGCCACCAACATGCTTCACTGTAGAGAGTATCTCCTACCCTAGCACTTACTCTGTATTTTTCTACCCCCTCTACCGCACTTCTATTTCTGTACTGCCCTCTATACCTGCACTCTATTTCTACACTGTCACCCCTGACAGAGCCCGACTCGTGGTTTTCCTTCTATGTAGCTTATTGTTAGCTGGAAAGTTATAGCCTCATATGCAAGTCACTTTGGAGAAAAGCGTCTGCTAAATGCATAAACATACATACATATATACATATATATATATATATATATATATGCTGATCAGGTGACGTCAATGACGTCAAGGGACTGTTTATCTGCCATTCCTCTTCACCTTGTACACCACAGACTTCAACTATTCCACAGAGACCTGCCATCTTCAGAAGTTCTGTTGACTCTGAAATAGTTGGATGTATCAGCAAAGGTGATGAGGATGAGTACAGGACGGCTGTGGACAACTTTGTCACATGGTGTAAGCTTAACCACCTGCAGGCATCGGTGACCCGTTCTTATCCAGGGGGCCAGTGTGGATATATCGTGCAGGATTACAAGTAACTGGATGTTTATATTGATAATAAAGTGGATTGGGCCAAGAACACAGATGCCCTCTACAGAAAGGGCCAGAATCGCCTCCATTTCCTGAGGTGACTGAGGATGTTCTATGAATCTGTGGTAGACAGTGCTGTCCTCCATGTTGTTTGGCTTCTAGTTCTACAGTGAGGAACCTTGGAGTTACTTTTGACCAGAACTTATCATTTGACTCGCATATAAAAACAGGTTTCTAGGACTGCCTTCTTTCATCTTCGTAATATTGTTAAAATCAGGAACATCTTGTCTCAGAGTGATGCAGAAAAACTAGTCCATGCATTTGTTACTTCAGGATTGGACTACTGTAATTCTTTATTATTGGGCTGTCCCACATATTCTCTGAAAAGCCTTCAGTTGATCCAAAGCGCTGCAGCCAGAGTTCTGATGAGAACTAACAGGAGAGATCATATTTCTCCAGTTTTAGCTTCTCTTCATTGGCTCCCTGTTAAATTCAGAATAGAATTTAAGATTCTTCTCCTCACATATAAAGCTCTTAATGACCGAGCTCCATCATATCTTAAAGATCTCATTGTAAGATATTTTCCTAACGGAGCACTTAGCTTTCAGACTGCAGGTTTACTTGAGGTTCCCAGAGTTTCTAAAAGTAGAATGGGAGGCAGAGCCTTCAGTTATCAGGCCCCTCTCTTGTGGAATAAGCTGCCAGTAAATGTCCAGGAAGCAGACACCCTTTCCACTTTTAAGACCAGGCTTAAAGGGATATGCCACCCCCAGGCCAAATTAAGTGTATCCCCGCATTCCCGAGACATAAATAAGTGTGTGGGAGCGTTTTCCTGGCGACCCAGGCATTGTCCGAATCTCACAGCACTGACCACTGCTTGGTTGTGCGTAATACATACATGTTAGCGTCGCCAGCGTCGCCACTCGAAATATTTAGCCCAACGTGAATTAATTTACTTGATTTACCTTCTAATTACTGTGTGAGTGGTGTACTTTCACATCGAATGCAAATGACTGTCTAAATCTACACGGAAGGTTTGGTTTGCGACTAGTTTCCAGTGCGGAAAACACAGCCGAAGCACACTCCCCGCTACGTCATTGGGAATACCCCCCTTCACGCTGGTTTGTTTGAAGAAGTCGGGGGTGGGGATTCCCAAAGACGTAGCGGGGAGTGTACTTCGGCTGTATTTTCCGCACCTGAAACTAGTTCCCAAACCGACATGAGCAAAACAAGCCTTCTGTGTAGATTTACACAGTCATTTGCACTCGATGTGAAAGTACACCACTCACACAGTAATTAGAAGGTAAATCAAGTAAATTAATTCACGTTGGGCGAAATATTTCGAGTGGCGACGCTAGCATGTATGTATTACGCACAACCAAGCAGTGGTCTGTGCTGTGAGATTCGGACAATGCCTGGGTCGCCAGGAAAACGCTCCCACACACTTATTTATGTCTCGGGAATGCGGGGATACACTTAATTTGGCCTGGGGGTGGCATATCCCTTTAAAACTTTCCTTTTTGATAAAGCTTATAGTTAGGGATGGCTCAGGTGATCCTGAAACATCCCATAGTTAAGCTGCTATAGGCCTAGACTGCTGGGGGAGCTCATCTGTCACACCTTTCCCCACTTTTTCCCCTGTTTAATTTCTCAAATAACATCATGTATATGTGACATTATTGTGGTCATTAACTTGTGTTTCCCCCTTCCAACAGGTATCCTTTGAATGGTGTTACAGTGGTTTGTTGTCCCCTCTTTTCTGTCTTCTCAAACCCCAGCTGGTGGAGGCGGATGGCCACCCTTCCTGGTTCTGGTTCTGCCAGAGGTTTCTTCCTGTTCAAAGGGAGTCGTTTCTCTCCACAGTCTCTTCAGGCACGCTCAAGACGGGAGATTGAACTGAAGACAAGTTTCGGTGCAATCTGTTGGTTTCCTTAGCTAGGAAATTGTTTTTGAATTGGCTCTATATGAATGAATTGGATTATTTTATAAATAATTATGATTACAATGAATTGAATTCCAATTGGCTTGAATTGGACTTTATTATTTAAGTGCCTTGAGATGATATTTGTTGTATTTGGTGCTATATAAATAAACTGAATTGAATTTGAGGGTGGCTAATGCCAACAGGCTCAATAGACTGATCCGAAGGGATGAAGTTTGACTCTCTGGAGGTGGTGTCAGAGAGAAGGTTGCTGTCAAAGTCGAGCAGGATCCTAGACAACTCCCATCCACTCCACAACAGGCCGGTCAGACACAGGATCCCCCTCAGCCAAAGTGCACTACAGAGCGCCACAGGAAATCATTTCTGTGCAGACTGTACTGTTTCTGTGCAATTAATTTTTGTTGGTATGTACACTTGCTGCTATACTGCATATATTATACTATGCACTATTCATATTATACTGGTATACTGGCCATGATTGTGCTGCTGTGTATGATCGTTAATTTAGCTTATTTTCGCTGCATCTTAATGTACATATTTCTGTGTTCTTATTTCATATTATTTCCTTTTAATTCTGGCAAGAGCACCCGTGACAATTACCACCCAGCAATAAAGGTTTTTCTGATTGTGATATAGTGTCCCACACCACCATTTTTAACCTACATAAACTATAATTGAAGTGCACTAAATGACAAGGAAAGAGCAGCCACAGCTACTTTCCCGCTGGAAAACCCCCTTCTAATACGTGCAGGCTTCTGTCTTCAATGGAGAGTGGGTACGAGGGCTTGGCTTTGGAGTAAAAAAAGTATGCCAATTGCATGACTGAACCCCGAGTCTGAAATAATTATTAAAACAGTGAAATTGACATACCCATGTGCTGCTCAATGAAGGCGTTGTCTGTGAGGGGAACTCTCCTCCTGCCAACTCTGGTCTGACCTCTTTTCAGAATGAGCTCACGGACGGACTTCAGGTTGGGAAATCTGTTAGATCATCAGATGTATATTACTTATATAGTTATATTATGTATTAGAGCTGGGCGATATATATCGTGAGGACGATAGAAACATGTCTATCGTGACCTTTCTCCTCTATTTTTTCTATCGTGATAAACTTTTTTTTCATCATTGTGCTGTCCTCGCAGTGCATATGCTTGTGCACAGCTAGAAAGCCAGCTAACAATTAAAAGTCCTTCAATAAACCACAAGGCTTGACATTTCCTGTATTTTAATGAAGTCCTCTTGTCTTCTTTCTCATTTGTTTTTTGTAAACTGAAAATAATTACAGACAGAAACACAACTGTTAAACACTATACAAGCAAAGCGTTGTATAACTAAGTTTCGATTAGCAACCGAGATCAATGAAAATGAAACGAGTTAGCATCTACTGAAAACTAGCAGAATACATTTCGCCACCATAACAAATTAAGTCTCCATAGCAGTACTTACAAGATAAATATTCTCCAAGGCAAAAGCGTCGGAAACACGTCAACAATATGTTTTAGCTGTCTGCTTTGCTCCTCTTTGCTCAACGAAGCTCAACTGCACGTAGCAGCACCACAGACATAGCTATATATTAAAGAACAGAGCGCTCACACCTATGCGGTTTCTATAACCAAAAAAGGGAGCACTCACTCTGACGAGGTTTGACATAACCAAGGACCATAAACAGATCGAATTGACAACATATTGGATAGGCGTATTGATGAACGGATATAGAGAGGCTCACAGACTTTTGGAAGTTTGAAGGAAGGGTACCGGTAAGTCAGTCATGTTTACTTAAATAATAGCACCGCCGAGTGCATGGTGTTCAATGATTCTGCACTGCTTTGGTACTGATAACAAATCAAGTTGTTTACTGTCGCGGGTATTTTAGCACACATGTGCTGGTTGTGAGTCGTGGCCGATGGACTGAAGCTAGCCTAGCCTTCTAGTAGCCGTGCAGAGTAGAACTACCAGGGAGGTTCTAGTGGCTATTTGCAGAAAGGCTTTTAGAGTACCAAGAACTACTGTTTCCTCTGTTAGTTGTACTGACAGCGCAACCTTTCCTGACTGTCATCGCGAAAAACAGTAGGGTAAAGCCTGATCTGTTGGATAAATCTCTGCACGCGTCTTTTTTTTTTTTTTTTTTTTTTTTAAGTGCTTGTGGTGACCAAAGCCTGAACACTGAGCAGACGCACGTCAGTGTGAGAGAGAGAGAGATCTGCAGTTTTTGTTAAAGCAATGCAACGAGACACAGCAGACGCAGCAAAATGGACTCCATCCTCAAAGTTGTGAATGTCGAGTAAAAGAGCATGTATTCACAAAGCTGTTTGTTTACTCTTATGGCCCCGAGTTGCGCTGTGTTGTTCCCGGTTCGGGGTTGCGACTCCCACATTGGAAAACGAGATGACTGGTTAAAATAGGCGATGGCGGATTTTTTTTCGACCCTGTCCGTCAAAATAACGGACTATGAAAAAGTCTAATGCAACCTCTGTTGTGGTATATCGTGATATGTATCGCTATCGGGATATAAAGTAATCCATATCGTGATGTACTTTTTTTCCCATATCGCCCAGCCCTATTATGTATGTACATTAAGCAACACAGATGAACTTTTACATCATAACACTCATGACTCACCCCCAGGCCACATAGGGCTCCACTATCTTCATCATGGCTACGGAGGTTTTGTTTATTTTGACAAAAGCCCCACTGAAGATCTTCCTCAACCTCATCATCTGGACCACCTTCATCACTTTAGGGCTGACACCTTTAATCCTAACAGGACAGAAAAAATAAATAAATAAATGGATATAAAGATACACAAGCTGCCTTTTTCTAGCCCGATTCAGATTTCTGTTAAACTGACCTGCCAGACTGTGATCATTTCCAGTTTTCTAAGATCAGCGAGTGTGACATTTCAATTATTGTCAGGCATACGTTATACTCTATATAACACTATTCGATAATGTAAACTGATGGCATATTTAAGTTTATCATATCATCTTGAGACCCAGAAAAATAAAAGTGTTGCAGTTTTTCCCCCCTGCATTAAATAATTGGGTGAAACCAACATGCCACAACAATCTTTTTTGCACTGGACAATGGTATCTAATGCTAAATGAATATTTCTTTTTATCCATCATCTTTTCTTCAGTTATAAGGTGAACAAGAAAAATGATTTTAATCAAACAAAAACAAATCATTTACTATGTAAAGATTTTATAGCTTTACTTGCCAATATTTCTTTATATTCCTTTTTACAGATATTAACATTGAACATGAAAAAAAAACGTTAAACAGTTGCTTGAACGTTTTTTGGTTTTGGCATTTTGTAAATTTCACGCCACACCTCAGATCCTTCAGGACCAGTAAGAGGAATCATTGGTTGAAACTACAGACACATTTCTTGGTCTTTGTAGTTTACGACAACCTTGTTGGACTCTTTTCAGCAGAGCTCTAACTTTCCACAGAACATCATTCTTTAACATCCTCCTCAGACACATCAAGATCATTTCTGAGCTTCTAAGCTCAGGAAGAAGGGCAGCCTTGAAAAGAGAAAGTATGCAGTGAAAACTGCACATTACATGTTCATTTGAACAGCTGGTTCTTATTTCAAAATAAAGTTTCCTTAAATAGTAAAACAATAAAATCTAATAAAAATATTGATCTAAATAAATATAAACACAGCATTTATAAATAAAACTGAATTGAATTTGACTCCAGCCTAAATTTAAAAATGCAAAAAGTAAGTTTGTTGTCAAAAAGAGGTGCTAACATTTACCAACTTTGTTTACCCACTTAAATCTGGCTTTGCTGGTTGGCTCACACTGTTCCTTTAATATTGACTCCATAACATACTACAGTTTTAAGGTTTTCTATTCAAGTATACTCGTATTGTCCATTCTTAAAAAAAAAAAAAAAAAGTAAAGTACAAAGTACTCACTCTCTGATGCGCACAGCGAAAGCCAACTTGTTCTTAGCAGGAGGCAGAGAAGCAGGTGGCCTGTGTTCAGCTCGACGAATGCGGCTGTCATCGCGGTGCTTCTTGTGGCTATCTTTCAAGAAATCCTCCAGACGCTTGAATTTTAGAGGTTTGCCTCTCGATATCTGTAGTAATGTAGAAATGTTTTTGTTGATTTACAGCAAGAAAAAAAAACAAACAAACACATAGCCAGTTAAATGAGAATAAATAATCATATGAATGAAGTATTTCTCCATCTCATAAGCTTCTATATTTTGCTTTTTCCCGATAAAGTCAAGTGCGGGTTGACAGGCGAAACACATTTTCCAGATAATTCAGTTGTATTTGACAAATCATGCAGCCGTACAAAGCCGAGGAAGACCTAATAGTTATCACTTACCTTTCTCTTCTCGAGCAGTGCAAGCTTGGCTTGTGTAGCCTTGATGGCGTGGTAAGCTTTCCTCTTCTTCAGGAGATATTCTGGAACCAACTTGATTACCTTTTTCGATCTGATATTTGGGAGGGAGAGAGAAGGCAAACATGTCAAGGAGAGTTTTGCTGAACTAATTTTACTGCAGTCATAGTTACAGCTTTATACACCAGGTCAGCAACCGTAAACACTCAAAGTGTGATTTAGACCTGTTTCCCACAGAAAAGAAAGTACACAAAAACACTTTAGACATTAAGATTGAGAGAACACTGCATATGTCGTTCCTTACTTTTATACCATGTATAAAAAAAATTACAAAAATTTATGTGTGCTGAATTTATGAAATCAATGAACAGTTAACGAAACGAATTTTATTTCTGAATGCAACAAAAACTTTTTAAACTCCGAATGGTTGGCCTACCAGGTGTGAAAAGCTCAATAAATTGCGGGGGGTGGGGGGTGCCCCAGATCAGCTGTTGTGATACGCATTTTTTGAGCGACAAAACATTAAACGCGTTATTTTAATGATCACCTAATCTTCAAATGTAGAATTACATTTAAAACGCGAGTTGCCGACCCCTGCACTAGGTAAATGAAGGAAAGCACGTTGCAAAACATCGTCTCCATCTACTCAGACGACTCTGCGGCATAAAAAAAAAAAAAAGTTTAAATTAAAACCATACGATTGAGCGCTAAAATGTCATTCCATGACAACAAAGGGAACATAAAAAGGCAGGTCATTTCCAAATAACATCTGTCTATTTACTAAATATCGCGTTGGCTATGTTGTGGATTTCCCTCGATAAAAGCATGTCAAATTAAGCACAATAACACCTACTTTTAAACCATCAACTTTCTAAATGCAGATCGTTACTGACTAAGTACAGCCCGTATTTCTTCTAAACATCCCAAGCAATACAACAATGTACAAAACATTGCAGGATGGACTTAGATATACTTAAAGCTTTTAATACATACTCAGCTTCAGCCATGATGAAGAACTATCCGTCACACGGTGATGACGACACGATTCTACTTCTACTTCTTCTTCGTCTGTGTTCGTCTATGCTCCTCCCTCCGCCCCACCGCTTCTTCTTCTTCTGGTGTTTATTAGCGGTTGGAAAACAACGTAATGGTGTATTACCGCCGACAAACGGTAAGGATTATAAACAATATACTGTAAACCAAACACTGTCAGATAATAAAATATGATTATTTGGCGCATTTTATTATAAAAATGCGTCTCCTGAACTGTTCCGTAAAATGTTTATGAGGTCAAACTGCACTTTTATTTCCCTAAGTCTTTTAAGAATTTTTATATCTTTCTGTCTCACATTTCTTACACTTAATCACTACATGCCCTACTGTTCCTTCTTGAATACAAAATTCATATTTACGTGAGTCATGTTTACCCATTATATTAGTTCATACTAATAGTAAGGTGTACATAATGTACTGAGTGTCCCAAAATAAATTTTGATATAATCCTTTCATATCTTCCTGTCAACCTCAACTCTCCCACTTTCCTTTGAAATCTTTAAATCCATCATCCCTTTCATCCCAATTCTTTTAAATTGTTTAGCTCTCTTATCTGCGTTTTCATTTCCTTTAACCTCTATATGAGCTGGTACCCATGGAAAAATAACTGTTAATCCAATCATTTGAATTCTGTATCATGTTTGTTGTATGTATGTATGATAAAAAAGTCTGATCTAATATCTGATTGACTGCACTGAATACTTACTCAATACGCTCAATGACGAACTTGAATGAGAACAGATAATGGTCTTGTGTCCTCAATCTGTTGTACTAACACTAGTGATGAAACTTCTGCTGTGCAAACTGATAAATCATCATTTATTCTTTTACCAATTTGAACTCTGAATTCTGGAACAATGATGGCTACTCCTGCACTATGTGATGAAATCTTGTCTGCATCTGTAGACATTTTGATGTAACCATAGAAATTGTCAATGTAAGCCTGAACAAGACTTGAATCACAAATAAATCTCTTATTCAAAATTAGGGATTGCAGACAATGGCCCTGTTGGACTGATGTTTAAATGATAAAATTGTAGTTCAGCTGTCTGTCCAAAGCTCTTACTTTTCCTCCCCTCCAGTTCCCAAAATGGTTGTAATGTAGCCTGTGTGGGGGTTATCTTGATTATGTCACTGTAAATTAACCCACTAATTTGATAATAGATGAATTCTTCTCATTTCTAATGGCATTCCTCCCACCTCAACCTGTAATGCTGCAATAGGGGTTGGTTTGACTGCACCAGTGATTTAATACAGCTTGATTCTGAATGTTATTGAGAATTGTGTCTGGGAACTTTATCAAACCTCTAGATGACTTTCAAAGCTTGTCTGTCTACTCTGCATTCTCTTCCAACTAAACACCGCCTTATATTCAGCACTCTTTTCTAAATATGTACAACCCAAGTCAGTTTTTCATCAAACCATATTCCCCAAAACTAAAACTGCTTCACTCTTTCAATCTCCTGATTATAAATTGTTTGTTTCATTTAATCTTCTTCTTTTCCCTCAGGGTTTTATGACAATTTGAATTCTAAAAGTTGCATTATTTCCATCTTCTGGATCCAACTAATTCCTCGGATTCCTCAGAAGCCCAGTTATTTTGAGCCACAGTTCAGTATGTTTTACAGTTCTGTTCTTTTGAGTACATTCCAGTAAAGTCCCAGAAATATTTCCCACAAGTAATGAGTACATCTTCTTGCTCTACTATTTCAGCCTACTCACAAATTCACACAAACCAGTTAGGTACTTTGCTAGTTTTGCTTTTTGTAGCTTACTTTGGCCAGCTTGCCTAACATCTAATTTCTTATAAGCCTAAACCCACATGGATATTATCTTGGTGCTTTGTCTGCCTGTACAGATCATAATATCATTAAGCAGGCCTTGTCTATTGTTTGACGTCCTAGAATGAATTCCATATACAACAGAAACAGAATCACTGCATATTGCACCTTGCTCCCCTTGGTTTGCTCCACCCATTCTAAGATTGTGAGTGTTGTCAATGGTGTAAACATTTAAGGGGTCTAGTTTTTACATTACCACTTCAGCTCTGTGGGATAGGACTAAAATTGCTCAACTAGCAGTATTTGTCTCTGGATTCTTTTAACCATCAATGTAAACCCCGGACATAACCTGAATATTCTGTAATGATATAATTCACTCAATAAATTAATGATTTTTTTTCTGTATCATTTTCAATAAACGCTGATCCATATCGGGTGTATTAAGGTGCAAAGTAGAATTGGAGGCCATAGCACAGTAAGGCTAATATCCTTATCATACATTCCCCATGTCTCCTGCTGTTTTGTTTCAAATCCAGCCAAAATTTTACTTTTATGTTTTCATTTTTTTCTAGCAGGTCCTTAGCACCGTTTTCTTCTGAAGAGTGTTTCCATGACCTCTCAGATTTAGCCAGTAATGTCATAACAACTGCTTCCCGAGTAAACATGGAGACATTTCCCCAGTTTCCATTTGAATTCCACACACTGGTGCAGATATTACAGCTCTAGTAGACATTCTCAGCTCCTGAGCCTGTACAATACGTATCTTGTCCTCAAAGTTCTGTTTTTGGTGCAGATCCACAAGTTACATACCCATAATGAAAACATGATTTTATTAGAGCTGTGGATATGTTCTTTATATCTCCACCCCAATATATCGCAACATGACATGTACATACTATACATAATATGTACTGTATATATATATGTATAAATATATATATAAAAAATATATGTATATTTTTTAATGTTTTTTTCTTTCTTGATATATTCTGTATTCCAACAACATTCTTTGGTCACCTGCACATTTTTTTTAAATCTCTTTTTATTAAACACAAAACAGAGTTACATTCTTGACTTAAGATACAGATTTTTGTTCTTTTATACATTTCAAATTAATAAAAAAAAGGCTTATGTTTGATATCTGTAGGTCTTGGCCATCAAATGTCAATGCTTTACTCTTAGGGGCTGTCAGGAAGTGTCTTGAGCTTTTCAAAATATTTTATTAATGAGTTCCAAATACCATAAAAACGGTCATTGGACCTTCTTAATGTGTATTTTATCTTTTCTAATTTTAGATACAACATTAAATCAGACATCCATACAGATAATTTTGGTGGGCAGGAAGATTTCCAGTGTAAAAGAATTTGTCTCTTAGCTATCAACATTGAAAATGCTATTATATCTTTGAACCTAGAGATACTTATACTATCAAGTGGCATGGTTCCGAAAATTGAGATATACATATTAGGCTGACATTCTATTCCTATCACTTCAGATATTGTTTTATAGACTCCAAACCAAAATGAGCTCAAGGATGGACATGACCAAAACATATGTGTTAAAGTTCCAGGGGCACTATGGCATCTACTACAATTTTCATCCACATTGTCAAATATCTTTGCCAGTCTAGCTTTAGAGTAATGCATCCTCTGTAAGATTTTAAACTGGATTAAGGCTAAACGTGCACAGGATATAGTCCCATTCACCCTACGCACAGCCTCCTCCCATATACTATCTGGAATTGCCTCTCCCATTTCGTTATCCCACTTAACTTTCAACTTATCATGAATATTCTCCCCTTGTGAGGTGATTATAGAGTGAATTCTAGAAATGAGGCCCATTAGATCAGGAGAAAGTGCAAACATATCATCCAAAACAGTAGACTCTGGTTCATTTGGAAAGTTTGGTGTATTAGTTGAAATAAATTGTCGAACTTGTAAATACCTAAAATAGTCTGAATTGTTAAGATTAAATATTACACAAAGGTCATTGAAACTTGCAAAAACCCCTTTCTTATAAAAATCTTTAAACCTGACAAAGCCTTGTCTTTTCCATCTCAAGAAAGTTGCATCTATGTTAGCTGGAATAAATGCCTGATTATGGCAAATGGGCGCCTGTATGGAAAACTGAGATAGACCCATATATTTTCTGAATTGATGCCAAATACGTAAAGTATGAGTCACTACAGGATTTGAAGAATATGATGAAATGGATAGTGGTGCTCTGGACGTTATTAATGCTGGGAGCGATGTTGAAAGGCATGAATTATTTTCAGCTTCACACCAGACATAATCTGATGACTGATACCAGTATAGTATTTTCTGGACATTAGCCGCCCAATAATATATTTGCAAATTTGGCAATCCCAAGCCTCCATCAGAGCGATGTTTTTGAAGAAATGTTTTCTGTATTCTGGGAATTTTACGTGCCCATATAAATGATGTAATACACTTATCAATAGACTGAAAAAAAGATTTCAGCAAACAAATTGGAAGACACTGGAAAAGATAAAGAAATCTAGGAAGAACATTAATTTTTATACAGTTAATTCTACCAACCAATGTCGAATCAATGGCATTCCATCTCTGAAAACCAGACTTTAGCCTATCCATCAATGGGGTGAAATTTTTACCAAATAGTTCCAAAAAAGTTGGAGTCAGGTAAATCCCTAAATACTTAAACCCATCTCTGGACATAGAAAATGGAATGTCAGAATCCTGAAGAGAACGAGCCTTGGCATTTATAGGAAAACACTCACTTTTAATAAAATTCAACTTATAGCCAGAAAAAACACCAAACGTTTGTAAAGTTTTCAACACATGTGGTAGACTATGAATAGGGTCTGAGATGTATAATAATAAATCGTCTGCATATAAGGACAAGTTGTGGGTCAACCTGCCTCTTTGAATCCCACATATTTCTGACTTTGACTTCAGCACAATAGAAAGAGGTTCTATAACCAAAGCAAACAGAAGAGGACTGATTGGTGATCCCTGTCGTGTTCCTCTTGTCACTGGAAAAAACTCTGAGTGATTTCTATTGGTAACTACAGATGCCTTAGGATTGAAATACAAGAGCTCAATCCACTCTCTAAAATTAGGGCCAAAACCAAATCTCCTCAAACAATCAAACAGATAACCCCATTCTACCATGTCAAACGCCATTTTCGCATCCAAAGAAATAACCACCTCAGGTACAGTATTGGATGATGGTGTGTATAAAATATTTAAAAGACGTCGCACATTAGAAAAGGACTGACGTCCCAAAATAAAACCTGTTTGGTCTGGGGAAATGACCTCTGCCAATTACTTTTTCCATTCGTCGTGCTAGCACTTTTGCCAAAATCTTCACATCACAATTAAGAAGTGAAATAGGGCGATATGACACACATTCCTTTTCATCTTTCCCTGGTTTTAAAAGAAAAATTATAGAGGCCTCTGTTGATGTTCTTGGCAAAGTTTTTGTATCTTTTGATTCATGAAACATATCCTGTAACAGTGGAATTAATTGCCTGGAAAAATGTTTAAAGAATTCAATTGGGTAACCATCTGGGCCTGGCGCCTTCCCATTCTGCATTGCCTGAATAGTATCCTCAATTTCAGTTGGTGAAATAGGGAATTCTAATTCTGCTCTACTGACCTTATTTATTTTAGGTATATTCAACTGACTAAAAAAATCTGACATTTTTGTATTGTCTAAAGGCGCTTCAGATGAATACAGGTTTGAATAAAATGTCTGAAAAGTATGGTTAATTTCCACAGGATCAGCTGTGAGTTCGCCATTGTTCTTCTTAATACTTGAAATATGTTGCTCAGATGATTTGCGTTTTAACTGGTGAGATAACAGGTGGCCTGACTTTTCCCCATGTTCATACATGAAGCCCTGTAATTTCAATAGCATCCTCTCAGTTTTTTCAGATACCAATAACTCATATTTAGCTTGGAGTTCTACTTTTTCCTTATAGAGTTCTGGACAAGGATACTCTGCATATTTGCTATCCATTTCCTGAATATCTTTGATCAACCTTTCTAACTCTTTACGTCTGTTTTTATTCACCATTGATTTGTAAGAGATAATTTCCCCCCTAATAACCACTATAAGTGTCTCCCATAACACAGAAAAAGATACCTCATCACTTTCATTAAACTCAAGAAATTCTTCAATGGCTGATGATATCATTTGGCAAAACTGCTTATCTTTTAATAAATAAGTATCCAACCTCCAGGGAGTGTTTTCCTGGCTTATGTGAATTAAAGAAAGGTCCAGAAGTACTGGGGCATGATCGGATTCGACTATGGATGAATATTAAATTTTTTTAACCAATGGTAGCATGTACTATCAATAAAGAAATAATCAATTCTACTATACGTATGATGTACATGAGAAAAATAAGAGTAAGTCTTACTCAGGGGAAAGCAAAAGCGCCATGGATCAGTATAGCCTATCTGAGCCATGAACAGTGACAGTTTTTTTGCCATTTTGGAGGAAGAATTAGATCTTGGATTAGAGCGATCCAAAGAGGGGTTAATAGTGCAGTTCAAATCTCCTCCAAAAATTAGGTGGTGGGAATTGAGATTTGGAATGGATGCTATCAATCTGTCCATAAATCTCTCATCATCCCAATTAGGCGCATATACATTCACCAGTACAACAAGTTTAAAATATAAAGTTCCCACTATGACCACATATCGTCCTTGTGAGTCTTCTATTACCTTAGTTGGATTAAAAGGAAGTTTTTTATGTACCAAGACAGCCACCCCTCTAGACTTATGATCAAACTTTGAGTGAAATGACTGACCTACCCATGCTTTTCTTAATCTGAGATGATCTTTCCCCAGTAAATGAGTTTCTTGTAAAAAAGCAATTTCACATTTTAACAATTTTAAATGCGCAAATATTCTTGCCCGCTTCACAGGACCATTCATCCCTTTCACACACTGAGTCACCTGCACATTTGAGACACATGAACAATTAACACTAATAAACAATTAATCCACCCATGTGTCTGCAATTACACGAGTGGATATAAACGCATGCGCAAATTGGTGCAATGTATTCCATTAAAAACAATGGCTGCTTCAGCGGTATTAAAAAAAAAAAGCTACTTGACTAATTTGAATTTCCCCCATTGGGGGATGAATAAAGTATTTTTCTATTCTATTCTATTCTATTAGAAGACTTTGCAAATGGTGCAATTCTAAGAGAGCGTGTGTGAACATGATGGTGACTGGCTCATCAAATCAAATTAAACTTTATTTATATAGCACTTTTCATACAAAAAAGCAGCACAAAGTGCTTTACATAATAAAATCAACAATGAAACCACCCAGATCAGAGCAGGCCGGGGCCAACACCACAGCCAGGGCTGCAGTGCATGATCCCCCAGCCACCCCGAACCAGAGCGATCCCCACAGCAATGACCCCACAGACCGAGTAGGCATAGTCCCCGGTGTGGAAGATCCCCATGAGGAAGAGCACTGGACAAATAAGTATGATAAAATAATTAAAAGATAAATATTTTAAATAATGGATGAATAGATAAAAGTAAACTAAACCAAAACAAACTAAATAAATAAATGAAATAAAATTCAGCTGTAAGCTAAACTAAAAAGGTAAGTCTTGAGCCTCTTTTTAAAAACATCAACAGTCTCTGCAGCCCTGAGGTTCTCTGGCAGGCTGTTCCACAGATGAGGTCCATAATAGTGGAACTACATCTCAGTTTTGGTTCGAACTTTAGGAACAACTAAAAGGCCGGTACCAGAGGACCTCAGGGTCCGCGAGGGCTCATAATCTAAAAGCAGATCAGATAAATAAGAAGGCCCAAGACCATTAAGACATTTATAAACAACTAAAAGAACCTTAAAATCAACCCTGAAACGCATGGGGAGCCAATGCAGCGATGTTAAAACTGGTGTAATGTGTTCCCGCCCTCTGGTCCTCGTCAGCACGCGTGCAGCTGAATTCTGTAGTAACTGCAGGCAAGAAGTACTTTCTTTTGCCTCCATGACGATTTCAGCCTCCGACGGGGAAAAGTAAGCCGCTCTACTTGCCATGGTGAATCAGTGAATCTGTGATCGGTGGCGGGGTCTATTTGAGGGAGCCGCAAGCGCACTTATCCAAGATTGGTTTCACCAGGCTTGATGAATCCATGTCTGCTCATCAATCTGACCAATTAAGCCTGGAAGCTCTTGTTTTGGATTCATTGAGCTCAGCTCAGTCACTTATCCTGGATGTCTTAATCCTACTTTTGTGCAACGGGCCCCAGGGCAAGTAAAAATCCTTTGTTTGTTTCAGTGTTATTAGACCATCTTCAGGCTTAAACATGGAAAGCTCCTTGTATTTTGCTTTAAGGGTCGTAATTCCTGTTTTTGTTTTGTGTTGTATCATCTATGATAACCTCTCTCACTAGTTTTTGAGTTTAAAGCCTGATTTATGGTCGTCCGGGAAAGGCTACGGAGAGCGACGGAGACCCTCCCGGAGACGCTCTCCGTTGCTTGCGTGCGTCGGCCAACATAATTTCCGGAATCACTTTTCCAGTTTAGCGCCTTCCTCTCAGAACAACAACAACACCGCCATTTTTTAAAGTATTTACTGTGTGCCGGTCAACATTTGGTCAAAATTATTTGCATTTCAATATCAATAAGCTCCAACTCCAACAACAGTCTTTCTCTCCCATCGTTCACTGTGAGGAGTGGAACGGAGCCGGAAGGTAAACAATCAATCAACGACTTTCACGATAGATGTCGCGAGATTAGGTCGTCTAGCGTAGCGACGCCTACTGATCGGGAGGTGAATTGCCTTGCGTATCCGACATCCCGGCGGAGAACCTTGAAAGGTTTAACAGCCTCTTTGTGACCACAGAGTCGGATTGACGGACAGCGACGGAGAAGCATACCGAGGCCTTAATTCATTCATTGTCTGTTTTAATTTGTTGAATTTAGAGCTAGAGAAGCTTATCATTTGTCTTCTAATATATGCTTTAAAAGCTTCCCACCTTATGGCTGCAGTTGTTTGATTCGTATTTATTGAGAAGTAGAGTACAAATTTTATAAAGTCAGAATCTTGTAGCCATTTAGTGAGTAAACGGAGTGTTTATTCACTTGATCAACGTTGTAAAATAGTGAGGTTGGGGCATGATCTGACAAAACAATACTATCATACCGTAAATCCTCTAATATAGGCCGGGGCCTTTATTCACTCACGTGCATCTTGGTCCAGGCCATTATTGGAAGGAGGCCAGAATTAGAGACAGGCCTCTATTTCTATTTGAGCAAAACAGACTACCAGTGGAATGAATAAAAACGAGATTTTGTGTCTACTTGAACCTATAAAATACTAGGTTCATTTATTGAACAAGTACAGTTACCATAACGGTAAGAACATCATCAACAAATACCGGCAATTCAGGCTAAATTCCAGTGTAGTACCGGTAATATGGTAACAGAAACGTAGCAAACATACCGGTACCAGTAGTGCATTGTCACTTAACCATGGTGATAATTAGGCTACCGGTATTTCATAGCAAAAGGCAACCTACCGCTCACTCAAATTGTCTTGTTTACGGTAGTAAAAAAAAATAAAAAATCCTCCTATTCTGTTTAATCCTCCTCCACAATTTCCTCCTCCTCTTCATCTCTCCCCGTAATCTCCTCATCACTCGCGCCAGTCTCTACAACAAGTTCATTATTGTACAGTTCTTCTTCGTCCTCCTCATGTTCTGCTGCCTGTCAGTTCTCTTCCTCGCGCAGACGGGCAGCAGTCAGGGGCTGTCGTCCAGCAGCGCAGGGCTGTAAAAAACGATATCGGTATTCATTTAGTTTGGCCGTTATTGCAAGTCACAGTGGACAGGCTCACTCACGAATGCGATAGTGATAGAAGTGAATGCTAATTTCAACATACCATCTACTTATTTATTTTTTATTTGACTTAATTTTCTTTAATTTTGCTTTAACTTTGTTGTTACCGGTAATCTGACTGTAAAGCGCATTGAGCTGCAAGTCTTGTATGAACTGTGCTATACAAATAGTTATTATTACCGGTATTATTATTATTATTATTACCTGTCCCTCTCGGAAGCACAGTATCGGGTTTCACAGACTGCCCACACACTTTGAAGGACTTGATGATCAGGTCCTTGTCCAACTTGTCCCAAGCAGCGAGAACCCAGTCCACAAGCAGATGGTGAGATGGTGCTTTTAGGTTCCCTCCACTGGTGTATTGCTTGTCTGTGTCTCCAGCCATCCACTCATCATAAGAAGCATGTAGGCTTGCTTTGAACGGCTGGTTCCACATGACATCGGGGGCTTGCACATACTTAGTGCAGCCTCCTGGGATCACCGCGGTTGTGATGTTGTAGGGCCTCAATTCCTGTTTGGTAGCGGTGCTGATGTGACAGGGGTAGGCATCCCACACCAGCAGGCGCGGGCGAAAACTGAATTTGCCTACCACTGACCTGAGCCATGCTGTGGTCAAGTCGTCATTCATCCAGCCGTTGGCAGATGTGGCGATGACTGCTCGTGAGATCTTTTGCTGCATTGCCTTCACTTCACGGATGGCCCCCCGGAAGACGATATAAGGCTTGAGTTTAGTGCCATCAGCCTTGGCAGCCAGGACAACAGTGAGATGGCTTTTTTCGTGGCCAGTTGTTTTGAGCGCAACGCTCTTCGTCCCTCTAACGTATATGGTAGTGGGCGACACCATATCGAACCATATGGCAGTCTCATCCATTGCAATTATGTCCTTCTCTGAAATTCTTTTCGAGACGACAGTCTTGCTCATGTAGTCCATGAATGAGACAAGTTTCTCTGTGAGGAAATCTGGGTCCTTCTGAGCCATTGTGGTGCGACGTCGCAATGCTAAGCCATTCCGGTTTAAAAACTTTTGCAGCCAACCCCTGCTAGCCTGAAACCGTGCACCGTCACCATCACTCACTGTAGGATAGATTTCCAGAGCCTTGTGTCGGATCATTGCTCTCGACACTCGGTTATGATCGTCCCTCATTGAATGGATCCAGTCAGAGAGTTTTGTGTCCAACTCGTCGCTAACCTTTTTTCTCCCTCCTCCTGGCAGTCTTGCTCTCGTTTTGTTTGGTAAGAGTCTGGCCAGTTTTACCTCCTCCGACAGCGAGACCGGCCAATATTAGAATCCCAGCCAGTAATGGAATACAGGCCAATATTAGAGGATTTACGGTATATACAATTAGATATACTGGGTAGCAGAGATGAGGTAATTAAAAGATAATCTATTCGGGAGTGGGTTTTAAATGCCGCTGAGGAGCATGAGAATTCCCTTTTGTTGGGGTTTTGAGTTATCCACAGAGATTCAGGTCTTTCATATATATTGCTGTATTTCCTTTCTTGTTTGAGAATGGGATGTATCCATCCCAGACGAACGATCAAGCTGTGAGTCTAAAGCACAATTTAAGTCACCTGCCAATATTATCTTACCAGGGAGGGTGGCCGATATTTCCCTCAAGAGAGTTCCTTGAACCACCAAAAACCTACCAGCTTTATCATAAATAGTGTTGTTTACTTGGAGAGGCACCGAATTATAAATTAACACCATAACCTTCCTCGAATGAAAAGGGAAGCAGGATGCTAGCACTTTGCCTGGCCATCTCCTACGTGCTGACCAAGTCCTCTCTGAGGACCATTTGAGGGAAACTGAGTGGCGAATGACTTCAGGATTGGGTTCTTATGTCCTTGCTGTAGCTTTTGCAGACTGCATACTTGTTGGTGAAAACTTATGTAGCATGTTGTACTGGCTATACTGGCTGGAACGGAGTCTGTGCAAATCAACATGTGCTATGTGGTGGGCTCAATAGATTGCCATGTGCACCAATGCCGAAGTCCCTCATTAAGCTAGCATTGGCTTGCAAACTTTGATAATGTGACTGGCTAACCGTTCTTTGTGCAGCTTCAAATTCTGAACAAAGTTGGACGTTGTCGCTTCTCTGTGATTTATGACCCAAATGTTGTGGTATATTGACAGTCTCGTAATTCTTGTAAGTGAACAAGATGACCTTTGGTATTTATTTTTTTTTTGGCTACTGGTGCTCTTTTTTTTCCCTTGAAAAAAAAAAACTGGCGCTCTTCTTTTTGTGTCCTGCCATATGATTGGATGAAAATATTCTGTGTACTGTAGGTGAAAACAGCATTAAAACTAGTTGTTTCAGGAAAGGAGTGGTATCAAGTACTTCCAAGTCAATAGGCTTAAGTCAAAGTAAAGTTGTAAAGTAAAGTCATTGCAGTGAAAGTCAAAGTCTTTTATCATTTTGTCAAGTCAAGTCTGAAGTCATTAAATTCGTGACTCGAGTCTAAGTCATTTGACTCGAGTCCACACCCCTGCTTCAATCTCAGAGCCCGTACAGGTGGCATTCATCATGGATACGCAGGTCGTTTACGCACTTTTTTACGAAGATAAGAGTGTTTGTTGAATCTGATGTGGCGTGTTCGTATGAGACCTTAATGTGAAAAAAGTGAGAGAAATTTAGAATAAGATTATGAAAATGTTCTTGCATAAGGCCCATTGTTTCAGATTATTGTCATCTAGTGGCAAAAATACAGATTACATAAAACAATAAATAAAAAGATCAAATAAAATACCTCATCCCAGAAGAACCCACTGTGGCTGTAAAAGGATGAAAAGCTCAAGAGCCAGGGGCTGTGTTTTACAACATAGTGTACTGAACATTTTAGATATGATTATTTGTTTGTGCAAACAAAGTCTGTGAAAGGAACTGGGACTGGGAACAGGGATAATGCAGCTTCAACAGCTGACTGTTGTTATTGTGTGACAGAATCTGTGTAAGTATGACATACCCAGTGTAGCAGATGGAATACTCACTTATAACTTGCAAAATTTAAATGTAATCATACTTTTCATTGAGAAAGTGAATCATCTCTTGTTTTAGAAGTAAACCAATTTTACATGACGTGACCAGAAGTGTGTAATGGTTTTTACTTATTTTCTATCCTTGGGTGCATTCAGTCCTTTTTGCAT
Organism: Odontesthes bonariensis; assembly: GCF_027942865.1. Taxonomy (NCBI): domain Eukaryota; kingdom Metazoa; phylum Chordata; class Actinopteri; order Atheriniformes; family Atherinopsidae; genus Odontesthes; species Odontesthes bonariensis. Next base: position 26,555,324 of record NC_134529.1, on the reverse strand, counting down.
TCATTTAGAATTTGTGGCTAACATTTGTGTTGTCTCTGATTACATGCCCTAAGGATTACAAGCCATGACCTTGAAATGAATATGTAATCATGTATTAGTTACATGGACTCACACACAAGCAATTGCAATCACAAACAGGGTTAGATTCCAGAGGGAAGGTTAAGAGTATATCAGAGAAAATGTCAAAACAAAACATTCATCACCTCCTCTCTGCCCCCCACCCTGGACCCTCTTCAGTTTGCATATCGCCCAGACACATCTACCGACGACGCCATAACCTTCACTCTCCCACGTGGACACTAGGATGGGGAACTATGTGAGAGTGCTGTTTGTGGACTACAGCTCAGCATTTAACACCATAGTCCCCTCCAGGCTGGTCACTAAGCTGTGTGATCTTGGACTGAACCCCTCTCTGTGTAGGTGGGTCCACAGCTTCCTAACCGGCAGACAACAGGTGGTACGTGTGGGTTCCCATAATTCATCCCTCCTCACACTCAACACTGGATCCCCTCAAGGCTGCGTGCTGAGTCCCCTGCTGTGCTCCCTGTACACACATGACTGTGTGTCCACATCAGACAGCAGTGTCATCTAAGTTTGCTGACGACACAGCCATCGTGGGGCTAATATCCCATAATAAGGAGGAGGCCTACAGGATGGAGGTCATCCATCTGGAGAGCTGGAGCTGGGAGAATAACCTGCTGAATGCCAGCAAAACTAAGGCACTGATTGTGGACTACAGGAGGAAGCAGCAGAGTGACATCCGTCCACTCTGCATCGGCGGGTCTGAGGTGGAGAGGGTGGACAGCTTCAAATACCTCGGTGTGACCATCGCACAGGACCTGTCTTGGTCACTGCACTCTAACAGGACTGTTAAGCTGGAGTTACAGTTGACGCGTCGCTCACGGCGGTGGCAGACCGTGACGTCAAAATGACGTTTCAGGCCTGGCGCTTCCCTTGAACAGACGGCGCAGCGCGGTGTCGTGCACCACTCGATTTTTGTAACTTGGCGGCGCCAACAACGACAGACCGGATGGACCATTTCGAGGCCAGGCTCAGTGAGGAAGTGCATTTATACAGGCACCTGTACGAAACTGCAGTGAAACAGCACAGGGACCACGTAAACTCCCAAAACTGGTGATATTGGCAGAACTTTGGGGAAAGAGGGAGAGTTCTGTAAGAATGTGTGGAAGAAGCTACGGGACAGATACGTGAAGGCAAAGAAGACGGCAGAGACTCAAAAAGTGGTGATGCCGGGGGCTTCAGACCTTCACCTCTTTTAAGATCAGGCTGCAGAGTTGTAGTCTTACACACTTCTCTGCAGCTTCCCACCTGCTGCTACCCACCCAATCGATTAACACAAAAGGAGCAAATCCTCTTGTGCAAAAAGAAATTATTAAAACAAAAACTTTAACTGAACAAAAACATCAAACTATTAAATGTGGTTTGCTGAATATCAGATCTCTCCTTTCGAAGTCTCTGTTAGTGAATGAGTTGATTTGTTATCATCATATTGATATATTTTGTCTTACAGAAACCTGGCTGCAGCAGGAGGATCATGTTAGCATTAATGAAGCAACTCCCTCTGACTGTTTAAATGTTCACGTTCCTCGAACCACAGGCAGAGGAGGAGTGGCAGCTTTCTTCAGATCAGGGTTACTAATCAGTCCCAGACCCAAGATTAGTTTGAGCTCTTTTGAATCTCTGATTCTCAGTTTTTCCCACGCAAAGTGGAAATCCCAGAAACCTCTTGTGTTTGTTGTTGTGTATCGTCCACCTGGCCCTTATTCTGAGTTTCTGTCTGAATTCTCAGAGTTTTTATCCCAGTTAGTGCTGAGTACAGATAAAGTCATTGTAGTGGGTGACTTTAATATTCATGTAGATGTTGAAAATGACAGCCTGAATATGAACTTTAATTCTGTATTAGCCTCTATTGGATTTTCTCAGAGTGTTCACAGACCGACTCACTGCCTTAATCACACCCTTGATCTTGTGCTGACTTATGGCATTGAGAGTGAACAGTTAACAGTGTTCCCTCATAACCCTGTCTTATCTGACCATTTTCTGATAACCTTTGAGTTTACATTACTTGACTATACAGTTTCTGAGAAGAAATTTACGTATAGCAGGTGTCTATCAGAGGATGCTGTGACCAGATTTAAAGAATTAATTCCATCATCCTTTTCTTCACTGCCATGTGCAGATATGACAGAGGACGACTACTTAAACTTTACTCCAGCAGCACTTGACTCTCTTGTTGACAGCACTATAGTTTCAATGCGTACAGCACTGGACAATGTTGCCCCTCTGAAAAGGAAGGTAATCAGTCAGAAGAGGTTGGCTCCTTGGTATAATTCACAGCTGCGTGCTTTAAAGCAGACTGCAAGAAAGCTGGAGAGGCAGTGGCGTTCCTCTAATTTAGAAGAGTCTCAGTTAGTCTGGAAAGATAGTTTAATAACGTATAAGAAAGCCCTTCGTAAAGCTAGAACTGCTTATTATTCATCATTGATAGAAGAGAATAAGAATAATCCCAGGTTTCTTTTCAGCACTGTAGCCAGTCTGACTAAGAGTCCGAGCTCTGCTGAGCCAGATATTCCTTTAACTCTCAGCAGTGATGATTTCATGAGCTTTTTTATTAATAAAATTGTTTCTATCAGAGAGAAGATTGATGGAGTCCTTCCCACTATTATCAGTGATGTATCATCAAGTACAGCAGCTTTAGAAGTATCTTTAGAACCTGATTTGTATTTAGACGGCTTCTGCCCAGTTGATCTCTCTGAGCTAACAACAGAAATAGTCTCTTCTAAACCATCAACTTGTGTTTTAGACCCAATCCCAACCAGACTGTTCAAGGAGGTTTTCCCCTTAATTGACACTTCCATATTGGATTTGATCAATCTGTCTTTGTTGACAGGATATGTACCTCAGACTTTTAAGGTTGCTGTAATTAAACCTTTACTTAAAAAACCTACTCTTGATTCAGAAGTGTTGGCTCATTATAGACCTATATCCAATCTCCCTTTTATGTCTAAAGTTCTTGAAAAAATAGTTGCAGCTCAGCTTTGTGATCACTTACACAGAAATAATCTGTTTGAAGAGTTTCAGTCAGGATTCAGAGTGCATCATAGCACAGAAACTGCACTGCTGAAAGTTACCACTGATCTCCTCTTAGCCTCTGATAGCGGACTTGTGTCTGTGCTTGTCCTGTTGGATCTCAGTGCTGCATTTGATACGGTCGATCACAGTATCTTATTACACAGACTTGAACATGTTATTGGGATTAAAGGAACTGCATTAGGCTGGTTTAAGTCATATTTATCTGATAGATTTCAGTTTGTTCTTGTAAATGAAGAATCTTCCTCACACACCAGAGTAAGTCATGGAGTTCCCCAGGGTTCTGTGCTTGGACCGATTCTTTTCACTTTATACATGCTTCCATTAGGTAACATTATTAGACAGCATGGCATAAATTTCCATTGCTATGCTGATGATACTCAGCTGTACTTATCTATAAAACCAGATGAACCCAATAGGTTGGTCAGACTACAAGCATGTCTTAAAGACATAAAGACCTGGATGACTCAGAACTGTCTGCTTCTAAATTCAGACAAAACTGAAGTCGTTATCTTCGGACCTGAGCGTTTCAGGGAGAAATTGTCTAGCTATATAGTTACTCTAGATGGTATTTCCTTGGCTTCTAGTTCTACAGTGAGGAACCTTGGAGTTATTTTTGACCAGAACTTATCATTTGACTCGCATATAAAACAGGTTTCTAGGACTGCCTTCTTTCATCTTCGTAATATTGTTAAAATCAGGAACATCTTGTCTCAGAGTGATGCAGAAAAACTAATTCATGCATTTGTTACTTCAAGATTGGACTACTGTAATTCTTTATTATTGGGCTGTCCCACATATTCTCTGAAAAGCCTTCAGTTGATCCAAAATGCTGCAGCCAGAGTTTTGATGAGAACTAACAGGAGAGATCATATTTCTCCAGTTTTAGCTTCTCTTCATTGGCTCCCTGTTAAATTCAGAATAGAATTTAAGATTCTTCTCCTTACATATAAAGCTCTTAATGACCGAGCTCCATCATATCTTAAAGATCTCATTGTAAGATATTTTCCTAACAGAGCACTTCGTTCCCAAACTGCAGGTTTACTTGAGGTTCCCAGAGTTTCTAAAAGTAGAATGGGAGGTAGAGCCTTCAGTTATCAGGCCCCTCTATTGTGGAATAAGCTGCCAGTAAATGTCCGGGAAGCAGACACCCTTTCCACTTTTAAGACCAGGCTTAAAACTGTCCTTTTTTATAAAGCTTATAGTTAGGTCTGTTGAATCTGATAGTGTGTCTGCTAGTGTGTCTTGTTCTGCCTCCACCTCTGGCACCCTCTATACTTTCATTACCCCCTACCAGAACCAGGGTTTGAATCCCATTCCCGCTTATCTTACCTCTTTTATTTCTCCCCCTACCCGAACCAGGGTTTGCATCCCCACCCCGCTGTGACTGGTGTGCAGTTGGTGAGAGGCTGAGGTAGCTTGTGGCTGTAAAAAGATGGTTGTTGTGGTGTGAGGAGCAGATCTATATAGGGAGTATAGGGAATTACTCACTGAGTCTGGTCCTTTATTTTATTATTTATTTTTTCGTTAGCACAAGTTTCTTGTGTTTACCTTGAATAGGGATGGCTCAGGTAATCCTGAAACATCCCATAGTTAAGCTGCTATAGGCCTAGACTGCTGGGGGGCCTCATCTGTCACACCTTTCCTCACTTTACTCTCTTTATGTATATGTGATATTATTGTGGTCATTAACTCGTGTTTCCCTGTTCCAACAGATATCCCCCCCCCCCCCCCCCCCCCTTTCTGTCTTCTCAAACCCCAGCTGGTCGAGGCGGATGGCCACCCTTCCTGAGTCTGGTTCTGCCAGAGGTTTCTTCCTGTTAAAAGGGAGTCGTTTCTCTCCACAGTCGCCTCAAGCACGCTCAGGCCGGGAGATTGGACCGAAAAACAAAAAGTTTTCAGTGCAATCTGTTGGTTTTCTTAGCTAGGAAATTGTTTTTGAATTGGCTCTATATGAACGAATTGGATTATTTTATGAATTATGATTATTGTTAATTAATTGAATTCCAATTGGCTTGAATTGGACTTACTATCTAAGTGCCTTGAGATGACATTTGTTGTATTTGGCGCTATATAAATAAAAATGAATTGAATTGAATTGAATTTTAACTGAATTAAAAAATTAAAATGATCCGAAAACTGCAGCAGTATCATTAATTACAGTATTCTTGCTCTTGACAGAGGCATTGTTTTCTTCTCGACTTTCGTGGTTTTAGAATAGCGATAACCTTCACGTAGCAGCGCCACCTCTGTGACTGAGAAAATTGCAACAACTGGCGCATCGACTTGCACCACTATATATTGCGGGCACGAAATCGTGACGTCATCAATACCGCTCGCGCTAGCAAACGCGGCAACCATGCTAGAGCCTTAAAAAAGGCCAGGCAGCGTCTGTTCCACCTCAGAGACTTCAGGCTCCCCCTCAGGGTGCTCAGGAACTTTTACACCTGCACCACTGAGAGCATCTTGGGTGGGAGCATCACCACATGGATGGGCAGCTGCAAAAAACAGGACCTCTTGGCACTTAGGAAAGTAGTCCGCTCAGCTGAGTGGACTATCAGAACAACCCTATCCGACCTGCAACACATTTATGTTAAACGATGCAGGTCGAGAGCTGAAAAGATCCTCAGGCAGCCCCACCACCCCGGACACTCACTCCTCTCCCTGCTGCCTTCAGGCCGTCGGTTCTGCAGCCTGAGAACCAGCTCTGAGAGGATGAAGAAAAGCTTCTTTCCCCAGGCCATCCGTCTGCTGAACAGTGAGCGTTAAACTGGACTCCACTTCTATCTGTTAATACTGTATATTTCAGATACCTTATACATTTTCTTTGATTCTTATGTTATATTTTTTATTCATATTTCATATTTAATTTAATTTTAATTATCTTTTTATTGGTAGCAGGACAAGGAAGAATTTCACTGCACATTGTACTGTGTATAATTGTGTATGGGACAAATAAAACTATCTTGAATCTTGAGAACTCGAAGGAGCTGAAATTATAACAGTGATCCAGGAAACGGGATGTACCCTTTGAAAAGATTAAATTTCTAACAGCTCAGTCATAAACATTCTTTGTAAAATATATTCACTATCCCTCCTCGAAACATGTCCAAAACATCTTAGCCTTGCCTCTCTTACTTTATCGCCAAACAAATTAACCTGAATTGTCTATCTCATTTACTTATTTCTAATCTTGTTCATCCTGGTCACTCCTGGCAAGAATCTTTACATCTTCTGCTCTGCTACATTAAGTTCTGCTTTCTTTCTTTTAGTCAGAACCACTGTCTCCATACATCAATGTTCTTCTTTCTACTGTCTTGTCTTCACTATTACAACACATCCTTCACTGTTACAATACATCCTGCTGCTACATATATTTGCACTATTCATACTGTTTATTCACTGTGATAACATATCCTCTTACCACATATAATTTTCCGTTTGATGCTACATTTCTGTAAATAAGTCATATATTTTTTATTCTGTTTCTATTTCTATTTTATATCCTTTATATAAATACTGTTTTACTTGTCTTCTGTTTTCTTGGAGCCTTGCATCGTAATCTCATTCGAATGTACTTTTGAATGACAACAAAAGTCTGTCGAAGTCTAAGAAAAACCTTCCTTTTTTCTCTTGCTGCCATCTTTCGGTCATGAGCTGTATTCGGACAGAACAGTTCTAAGAACGGTCCACCTCGAATTCCGTTCTATGAACTGCCCTTCCCCAGGGGAACTGTTTCATTTTGCAATCGCACATGAGTCAGGACCTTGATAGGGACTGATGCGACGCAACCGTCTGCGACAGTGACGTATTACTTTAGCGCCACACTCAACAACAAAACAAAACCCGCGAAAAAGTAGGGACAGAAGAAAAAAACACCACCAAGAAGCTATCGTTAACTTATTAAACACGCACCGGTTGTGTCCGTGTCGTATGAGTAAACATTTCAGCCGTTATTCTACTGTTTACGTTGAGCTGTCACCTTACCGTGGTGGGGGGTTTGCGTGCTCCAATGAGTCTGGGAGCTATGTTGTCCGGGGCTTTAAGCCCCTGATAGGGTCACCCATGGCAAACAGATCCTAGATGAGGGACCAGACAAAGAACAGCTCACAAGAACCCCCTATGATGTTTAAGAAAAATGGACGCCGTGTACCCTTGCCCGGACGCGGGTTACCGGGGCCTCCCCCTGGAGCCAGGCCCAGGGGTGGCAGAACCACTTAGCAATTTAGGTAAGCAAACAAAATGACCTTAGGTATCAGTTTTGCCAATTGGGACCCAGTAACATCACGGTAAATCTTAATGCATCTCTTCTGGGACTTTACTGTATGTTGTGTTGGATATGGGAATCCTGGATAGTTAGTGTAAATGGATTGGAAATTAATAAAGTTAGTTGATTTCAATTTTGAGTTAGTTCATTTGAATGAAGGATTATTCAAATCGAAACATAACAACGACACATAAAGCTTTTTGTTTTTGTTTAAATTTTTTTCAAGTCAAAAGGCTCAAGTCTGAGTGAAGTCCCAAGTCATTGATGTTAAAATCAGAGTCAAGTTCAAAGTACTTTATATCAAGTCAAGTCAGAAGTCATTAGTCCAAGTCATCTGCCTTGGGTCGACACCTGTGGCCAATGCCATTTGATCCTTGGCTTTGTCTTCACTTGTTTAGTTTTGTTTGTGTTTAGCAAAATCATCCCACAGACCACCATCCTATCCTGCCATGCCACATTTTTCCCTGAGGAGGATCATGTTAGCATCAATTAATCAACTCCTGCTGGCTATTTTATTTTCACATTCCTTGAACTACTGAGCAAGGAGGAGGAATGGCAGCTATCTTCATATCAGGGTTACTAATCAGTCCAAGACCCTGGATTAGTTTTGTACCGTGTTACTTCAGCAGTCATGCAGACCTTGAAAATAACAGCCTAAATATTACCTTTAATTCTATGGTAGATTAAACAGTTTTTTTCTCAGAATGTACGCAGACCAACTCAGTTTCTTAATCATAACCTTAATCTTGTACATACATGTGGTATTTAGAGTTAAAGTGATACTCCGGAGTAGATTCAACCTGGGGTCATTTGAACCGTGATATCCAGCCAAGTAGCCCACCCGCAGTTTTTTCGATATTGGCTGAATATCAGCTGAGTTACTGCGTTATCCCGAATAGCTTTGTACAAGGGTTAATGGATCCTGGTCCGTATCTCCAAAATTACCACACTAAAATCACATGCCATGACACCAAACTTCTACAGTAGTACAAATATGGTCTGTACTCACCAAACGATGCATTTGGAAGTTTGAAAATAGTCCAGGAGTTTATTATTATCAACACAAGCCTGATAGCTTCTCTGCAGCTAAAGCTGCGTCGACGTCACTTCAGGGAGCTGGGAGCTTCAAAGTAAGATGAGGGTTGATCTACTACTGTAGACAACAAAGTATATGCTATATTCTACATGTTTTTTTATGAATTTTTATGTTGTAGAGTTGTGAAGTTATTTTATCAATGGAGAAACTGAGCAGCCTTGCTTTGTTGTCTACAGTAGTAGATCAACCCTCATCTTATTTTGAAGCTCCCAGCTCTCTGAAGTGACGTCAACGCAGCTTTAGCTGCAGAGAAGCTATCAGGCTTGTGTTGATAATAATTAACTCCTGGACTATTTTCAAACTTCCAAATGCATCGTTTGGTGAGTACAGACCATATTTGTACTCCTGTAGAAGTTTGGTGTCATGGCATGTGATTTTAGTGTGGTAATTTTGGAGATACTGCCAGGATCCATTAACCCTTGTACGAAGCTATTCGGGATAACTCAGTAACTCAGCTGATGTTCAGCCAATATCGAAAAAACTGCGGGTGGGCTACTTGGCTGGATATCACGGTTCAAATGACCCCAGTTGGAATCTACTCCGGAGTATCACTTTAACAATTCACAGTATTTCCTCAAAACCATGTCTCATCTGAACATTTGAGTTTACATTACTTGACTACACAGCATCTGAGAAGAAATTTCTTTATCGTAGGATCTATCGATTAGGTTAGGTTGAGTTAGGTTTAACTCAGAGGGACGTAAAGAAAGCAAAAAAAAAAACAAAAACAAAACGGTGTTAAACTAATTTAGAAGAATCTCATTTAATCTGAAAAGATAATTTGATAATATATAGGAAAGCCCATTTTAAAACGAAAACATTATCCATTTTACCATGATTACGATTGGCGTAATTGCTTCATGAAATATAGTGCTACGTTCACAGATGACCTCACTCAGCAATCAGAATGTGTTACTGGAGAGCTGGTGGAAATATATTTGCAATAAGTCCAGAGCGAATGTTTTGGACAACAAATGTGTGAAAGCTGCTTTAGACAGGCTGTATGTAATTCTGACAATATTTTACAGGGAGTTCTACTGACTTTTTAATCTGTAAGTTAAACAACACATCGTAGTTGGAAAAAAAAAACCTTCAAGGTTCATCGCAGTACACCAAAGGAATGCCATCAAGAGTTATTAAATTATTAAAATGGTAGGGGGGTGTGTTGTTGTTTTTTTTGTTCTTCTGTTTTTTGTAGTATCTTCAGTCAAAAATAATTTAATTAAAAATAATTTAAATTCTGTCATATAATAGATGAGAATCTCACTTGAGATTCGGCTGAAGGGCAGATACCTTCAGATTCTGAGATGAAAAAGCAGTGAACGTGAATCAAAAACACTGAGGTGTTTTGAAAATAAGAAGAACTTTATAATTCCACTTTTGTCATTCCATATAACAAAGAAGACAGTTTCACTTTGGCTACAAAAAAAAAGCATAAAACAGGATATTGCAGTTAAAGCAAGTGTGCCCCATTACACACTCTTACTCAGAAAAGATAAATGATTCATGGGTCTTGTTTTGGTCATTAAAACCAAGCCCCAAGGGAAATTATTTCTAGAGCTTTAATGCAGATGTGAAGCAAACATGAAAAAAACTATTTGTGAACAAAAATAGAGGGAAGGTCACATACCACAGTCAAAAATTAGAAAAATAAAAAACAATTTCTCTCAATACACTATGTTGTCGACTTAACATATGCATGTTTAAGCAAATTTCAAAATGCTCTGTCAAATCTGGTGACATGAATGAATGCTGCTTGGCAGACAATACATTCTGAAAACCAGATTAATCCATTCTACAGATCAGGGTAGAATTTGGATCTCCAAACTATGCATTTTTTTCCATTAAAGATAAAAGTCAGATGTTATCCTATTTTTCTTCCAGTTGAAAAGAGCCTTTACTGCCCTTTTTAAATATTCTTTGTCCAAACTTATGTTCACTGAACATCAACAAGTTGAGCTAAACTCTGACATCATGATTTAAGCTTTCACTTTTTTCCTCTCCCAACTTTTGAGTTTACTTTGAATAAGACATTGCGATTTAAACAGCCTTTTCTCATTAACTTAACCCAAATAAGGTAGTATTTTGAATATGCACTTGTCAAATTATGTTATGTGGATTACGCCAGTCTTATTTGCGTTATGCAGACATGTACACACCTTAATCAAATAGTACCAGCGTATTTCCAGCATTTCATGACACAAAGGTTTCCTTGGTTCCAGTCAGTGCAAAACCAGGTGGTTGCAGAAGAAAATAAGACAGACAAAAACGCCTTGAATGCTCTGTGTTTTGAGGGATGTGGTTATAATTAAGGCTTTGGATGCATGCAAATGATCACAATCTGGTTGTATTTTTTTTTTTACTTGGTATCTTGCTCTGTGTTTTAATATGATATTTATTTTCTAAGTAGTTCTTCCATCTTACATTTTTGTTAGTCTTGCTTCCTGTGTTTGCTTGATCCACATCTATTCTGAGTTATGATGATTAAAGCCATCTTCTGTTCCTACCTTACACATCTGTTTCCATTATTGGAGCCATTATTTATGGGACATAAATCATTTATCACTGCTTGCTATGTAGACCGTGCAGACCGAAGTGCAGACCGAGCAGTCCCCTGCTTCTGAGCAGTAAGCACCGTAACACCGTGTCGGCAGGTGGCAGCTCGCAGTGATACGAAGGGAGAGAAAATAGGGCCAAGCGATTGTGAGGTCAGACTTTTTCCTGGAGAATGATTTTGTGATGCAAATGTATTACTCTTTTTAACGCATATTGTTTTGAGAAGCAAATCGCTTTATTTTTTAAGCCCCAGCCAACTAGCCGGACTACTTTTGTCAACGCCAAAACGAGGCTGTAACTCGGCTTATGGGACGCAGCAGGGGGTAAGTCAATGTTCATAAATTATATCGCTAGTATGGGATGTCATACAGCTTCATGTCAAAATAGGCGAACTATCCCTTTAATGTGGATGCTGTGAGTGGTTTCTGTGGAGTCCCCTGTATTTCTGATGGAGAGGGACTGTGCTGTTTCCATTGGAGCAACTGCCCCCTGAGAGACAGAGGCTTCCGTGTTATATTGTATTAGGAGCACACATAACACAGGCTGGCATAAAGCTGTTATAATGGGGCAGCCATGTTGGCTCTGCCCCTCATATGCTGTATTAGAACAGGGGAGCCAGATAGCAAACGGACTCCGGAACGTATCCGTTCCAGATTTAGGGTAGACTCAAGAACAGATCTGCAAAACTACCCGCACCGGAGTCCACTTGCACACCGGAACGGATCCGGGTCGGATCCGCCCCGGACCCTATCCGGATCCACACATTAAAGCTGCCGTCGGCAGGTTTTCAAAATTCCGAGTCTAAAGTCGGAAAATTCTAACTGATACAACTTTCAGGTCCCTCCCCCTCTGTGGACGAGGTTGTGCACGTGAGTTCACACCAGTGTGCGTGCACACAAGCTGGGGGCAGACTCACGCTCAGCATGGAAGACGTGGTTGGTGACTGTTCTGCTGAGATGATAGATAAATAAACCTAACGTGATTGGTTTAAAACAGCCGGGAGCGCTCGATTTTTGCAAGCACGATTACAGGCTTTAGAGGGAGCTACAGAATTTGGGATTTTTCCTAAACAGCCTATTTAATATTCTACTTCCAGAATCCCATGAAAGTTCAAGCTAATATGACCAAAAAAAAAGTTGCCGACGGCAGCTTTAAGTGCTACATCTGGCCCGGATCTGTTCATAGAACACGTCATCCGGCCCGGATCCGTTTATGATACTTATAATGGAGGTTGACTCATTTGGTCCAGAACCTTTATTTATTATGAATTTATTACCAAAAGTAGATACAGATAAAAACTTGCTTACCAACTAGAAATGACTCCATAAAAAATCCCACCAGTTTAGAATTATACACCTGAAAATGATTCATTGTGAAGCTGCAAAAGACCTAAAATTGGGTTATTATTACGAGTAAATTTACAGTTTTGAGGCTGCACAGTGGTGCAGTTGGTAGCACTGTTACAGGTGTTAGAATCCAGCCAGGGGTCTTTCTGTATGTGGTTTGCATGTTCTCCCTGTACATGCATGGGTTCTCTCTGGGTACTTCATCTCATCTGCTATCCATTGTGCCGTACTGCTCTCCCTGCCTCCCTCATCCTCCATACCAGGACAGTAACCTCCACCAACCTCCTTGGAGATATATGGGACATTAGAGTATGATCCTTATGATCATATGATTGGCTGGATACAACCAATTAAGTGGAATTGAGTTCACTTAAAAGAGCTGGCACAAACACCAGATTGACCAACACATCACTACAAGTGGCTAATAAGATAATAGACACTAAAAAAACATGAAAAAATGTGATGGAAATTCTTACATTTATTTATGAATACTCACATACTCATTTAAATGAAAAAAAATAAATGAAAAAGAACTGGCACAACATGTGATGTGCTGCGCTTAGACATGGTCAGCAGGGTGAACCTCGTGTGTACTGCGTCTCCTTGAGGTTCCCCTATCTTCTGCCAAGTTGAGCCACCGGATGGCATGCTTGCAGACATCATGTTCAGTGGAAGCACGAGCGACAGGATTTTTTCTGACAGAATCTGTAATCACAAAAGGAGATTTTCAATTAAGTTATCATCATCCGCCATCATAATCACAAATTGTAATGTGACAGGATACACATAGTGATGCCCCCCCCCCCCCCCCCCAGCCCCCCCGTAGCCATGCCCCTGCGCCTGATCAGCATGACCTGGTCAAAAAGTCGCCTCTTCAAACGGAGGCTCACCACTATTTTGAAAAAGAACAGATGTGACAGAATCAAAACATTGAAACATGTTCCACCATAATTCTCACAGCGTTGATCATTATGTGGCTCACTAATCTTTAATTAGTGGCTGGATTCACAGCTCATTCTAAAAAACAGCTTCAAATTCTAGGGATATTTTCTGTCTGTAGTGGTTTGACAGAGGGCGACTCACAGCTCTCACACTCCTTCACACATATGAGAAGAGAGTGGAGACAGTTAACCAGAGGATGGGAATACATATTAATAATAATGATAATAATAAATGTTATTTATAACGCACTTTACATTTACAATAAAATCTCAAAGTGCTACAGTGGGATAAAAGACAAATATTAGGTTCAAAAGCAGGGACAGTAAAATGCAAATAAAATACACAAATGAAAGTAGTGAGTCCTTTAAATGCAAAAACGAAATAAATACAGGACAGAGCATTCAAAGGGAGATCATTAAAAACATTGGGTAAAAAGAAAGGTTTTCAGGCCTGTTTTAAAGTGTTTCACAGTCTGTGGAGCTCTCAGATGTGGAGGCAGAGCGTTCCACAACCGAGGGGGAGCGCAGGAAAAGGCCCGGTCTCCCATGGTGCGGGAGTGAGTTCTGGGAGTGTGAAGAAGGTTGGTGTTGGAGGAACGGAGAGAGCGTGAAGGACAGTGAAGGTTGAGAAGGTCTTTTAAGCAAGATGGTGCATTACCATGCAGGCAGTGGAAGGTGAGCAGAGAGATTTTATAAGTGATCCGGGCAGAGACGGGAAGCCAGTGAAGAGATTGGAGAACAGGGGTGATATGTTCATGTTTACGCACTCTCGTCAGGATCCTGGCAGCACAGTTCTGAACATACTGTAATCTCTGTATGTTCTTGCCAGGAATCCCAATGAGAAGTGCGTTGCAACAGTCAAGTCTGGAGGAGACAAAGATATGGACGAGTCTGTCTGCATCAGAAAGAGAGAGTAAGGGCCGGAGTTTTGCAATATTTCAGAGGTGGAAGAATGACATTTTGCAGATATGCTTAATATGGCTTTCAAAGGTGAGCTGTGGAAAATAAAAAAACACCAAGATTGGTGACCATACTGGAAAGAGAAATGTTCTGGCCAGAGCAGGTAATGTTGAGAATTTTTTGTAGTTGAATTTGATGTAAAGTACCAATTTGAATCATTTCAGTTTTTGAACTGTTAAGATGGAGAAAATTTTGCTGCATCCATGCCTTTATCTCCTCCAGACAAGCTGTAAGTGTGGAGAGAGAGGATAATTGGCAAGGTGAGGGGGCTGGCAATGATGAAGATGAAAGGGGTGGGGTCTCAGGCACATTGCTACCTAACTTAAGGTAAAGCTGAGTATCATCAGCATAGCAATGAAAAGAGACCCCATAGCTGCTGATAATGCGCCCAAGTGGGACCATACATAGATTAAAAAGAAGAGGTCCAAGAACTGATCCTTGGGGCACACCACAGGACACAGGATGACTCAGTGATCTGGCACGACCAATGGAGACAAATTCGGATCTATCCATCAGGTATGATCAGAACCAGTCCAGGGCTGTGCCAGTGAGTCCTGCAAGGTGCTGTAGGCGGTGGAGAAGGATGTGGTGATCAACAGTGTAAAAGACTGCTGACAAACAAAAAGGATGAGAAGTGAAGAAGAGCCACGATCAGCAGTCATCAACAGGTCATTTGTGACCCGGACCAAAGCTTTCAGCACTATGGGCCGCACGGAAACCAGATTGAAATTTGTCCAGAATTCTATTGTCATGGAGGTGCTCTTGAATGTAAACTGAGACTAATTTCTCCAGAACCTTAGCGAGAAAGGGAAGGTTGGAGATGGGTCTGTAGTTTGCCAAGTCCTGGGGGTCCAGGGTAGGTTTTTTAAGGAGGGGTTTGATTATGGCAGATTTCAAAGTGGGGGGAATGTGACCAGATTGAAGGGATGTATTTACTATGGTAGTAATGAGGGGACTGAGAGAGGCAATATGGGCCTTAACCAGGGCTGTTGGGAAGGAGTCAAGGGCACATGTTTCATGGCCCTGACAGTGGTCTCAACTTCCTTCACACAGACCTCTGAAAAAGAGCAAAAGGGGGGAGAGTTCCTGAGCCGTAAATTGGTAGTAGGGCTAAGTGCTGGGGGGAGAGTGGTGAGGGCTGATCTGATAGTCTGGATCTTATTATGGAAAAAATAAATAAATTTATCACATAGGTCATTAGTAGGGTCAATGAGAGAAGCTGTTCGTGGCTGAAGGAGACGAGTGATGGAGGAAAAAAGTACTTTGGAGTTACCAGGGTTATCTAAGACAACAGATGAATAAAATAGTGATCAGGATTTCTTGAGAGACCTTGCATATATCGTGCGATGCTCCTGATAAGCTAGCTTGTGGACTAGCAGACCAGAGGCTAAAAAGCGTCTCTCAAGCACTCGACAAGCGGTCTTCATTGTCCTCAGCTCAGGAGTAAACCAGGGGGCTGAGCGTGAAAAGGTAACTGTTCTCTCTCTAACAGGAGCATGATGGTCCGAGATGCTAGCGAGGCTGGTGTTATAAAAGTCAACTGCATTAATGGATACTGGAAGGGAGACAGGAATATGAATATTAAGGTCAGTAGCTAGAAGTTCAGAGTTGATCTTTTTCAGATTTCTAAAAGAAATCTTCCGCTTTGGATTGGTGGCACGGTCCAGAAAGGGAAGCTCCATACAAACAACTTTGTGATCAGAGACTCCCATGTCATAGACAGAGAGATGTTGCACAGTTAAGGAGTTTGTGATGACTACATCCAGAGTGTGTCCACAAGTGCGTTGGCAATTTGACTTATTGTTCCAAGTTCAAACAGTCCAGAAGATGAAGGAATTCAGCTGCTTGATGATTGTTGGGAGTATCAACATGGATGTTGAGATCTCCAAGTATGAGTGTGTTGGAATTTGTGGAACAGAACATTGACAGAGTCTCAAACATCTCAGAGAAAAAGGAGGAATGAGGTTTGGGGGGCCTGTAGATGAGGAGTGTCACAGGTTAAGTTGGGTTTTTGTCTCGTTTCATGTATTGTTTCGTCATTTCCTGTTTTATTTTGAAAGATTAACTTCCCTCTCGTTCCAGGTCACTTGCTCTTCCTCTCGTGCTCCAGTCTGATTGTGGTATGAATGATTCCACCTGTTTCCCATTACCCCGGTGTGCTTAAGAGTCTGCGTCTCCCCCTGTCTTGTGCCACTGTGTTGTATCTGTCCGTATGAAGTGCATCATCCTCGCCTTTTTGCCAAGCCTGATATCCAAGCCCTGTTTCCAAGTTTACCAAGAGTGGTATTTATCCTCGAAAGAGTGTTTTTTGTTTCTCATAGTGAATTTTGATCAATTACAACCTGTAAGAGTTACAGTGTTAGTTTTTGTTTATAGCCTTCTTGTTTTCCCTCCTAGTTGGAGTGGTTTTTGTTTGTAAATTTATCATAGTGTATTTCCTCCGATTTTTAGGAGAGGCTTTTTGTTTTTTCCTCCGCAGCAGGAGTGATCCTTAGTTAATCTTAAAGTTTCATGGTCTTTTGTTTTTTCCTCCATTAGAGGAGTGATTTTGAGTTTGATAATTTATATAGATATACTTTCCCATTTTGGAAAAGTATAATATTTCATAGCCTGTTTAGCTTCTCTGAGGAGGAACTTGTTGATTCTGCTGCCCTCCTAATAAAGCAGTAGTCCAATCTTAAAGTAACAAATGCATGAACCAGTTTTTCCTGCATCTCTCTGAGACAGGATCTGTTAGGATGAATCACTGTGTAAACACCAGACTAATACAGGTAGTAGTTCTGCCAATGGTTGTGCTTTTTAAAAAATGTTTACGTCAACAGTATTGATATAAATGCAAGAAACACTGCTAGTTGATACCAAACACGGGTTAACCCCGCTAGTCCACCAACATTTTGCTAGCATTAGCCACAAGCACATGCAAACAAGCACCTTATTGTAAACACTCAACCAACATATAACCTTCTTCTTAGGTGATGTTAGCGTTAAGCTCGTCATTATCTGGACTGGTCTTATGGATCAAGCCATTAAAATGGGCAAACTCACAGTGCGGTTGCAAACACAGGACCCCGTATATGTTGCGTTTCGAAAAAGCCTGTCCTCCTCTGACCAAACACATGTTCAGTTATCTTTGCTTATCATGATCATTGCACTGCATAATGTTGAAAATTATTACAATAAACAATGTGTTTATACAAAACATGAAAGAATAATTAATCACTGCTTAACAGTTTCAGTGTTGTGCGTGAACGAGTTCAAAAGAACGCGTTCATTGAACACGCTCATTTTTTCGCAAACGTTGAACTGAACGCAACACATTTTTTAATAAAGAACTTGAACATGAATTAGTTCACATTATGTGTCATGAACGGCAGACATCACTGTAAATGAACGTTGGAATTTGTTTTCCATTGAAAACTGAGTGACATCTGTTTTCTCTTTTGAAACGCAACGAGAGAAATTCCTCCCTCCTGTATTCTCGCTGGTGCCGCTTAAATCATGTATCACCAGACAGAAATGGTTTTGACATTGGGTGCGCAATGCATTGTGGGCAACGTAGTGTCCGGCTGAGAATAGTTTAATAACATACTGGCTTCCGAACGACGTTACCCGTGATGAATTGCGCGCGGAGGGCTGGAGGAGCGAGCGAGAGAGAGCGAGCAAAAGTGATGGGATTTCCGGCTCTATTTTGAGATTCGGCTCTTTCGGCTCTTCTTACTGTGGAGAGCCGGCTCTTTCGGCTCCCAAACGGCTCCCCATACACATTTTTTACGTTATTTATTAATTAATTAATTAATAAATTTAACCTAATTTTACAACATTTTGTTTCATTATTGACATTTTTAAGCACTTATGATGAGTAAAATGCGGCATAACAATGCTTTATGAATAAAAGTTTTATTATAACCAATTAAATTATCACAAAATAGCACCACTTCCACAAAAATAACTTTAAATAAATTAAACAGTTATAAATACAAACACGCTTGACACGAGGACAGCAGAGGAAAGAAAAAAGTGGACAAACTTTTTTTTCAGTGTTTCCAGTCACCTTATTAATTGAAAGCTGCTTGTGATTGGTCAGATGTGTGGCGCACACGCTTGACATGAGGGCAGTGGAGACATTAAAGGCGGGGTAGGAGATCTTTTTCTGGAACATTTTTTTACATATTGCTTGAAATACTCTTCACACCCCCATTGCAACCAATTAATTAAAAGTTTTGACACAAATATGAAAAGTTTTAGTGGCCTCTAGAACGTACAATCTAGGAAAAACAGTATCCAATCATTGTGAACGGACCGTTCACAATGATTGGATACTGATGCCGTCTATCAAACTGCAACCTGCTCCTCCCTCCCCCTCCTCCCCCCCCCTGTGCGCGTACCCTGCTCCGTGAACGAATTACATGTCCAGAAGCTTGGCAGGAAGTACCCAGGCTCCGCCCTCGCAGTGACGCAACACCTTCGGCTCTGCTACACTTACTCAGGCCAACTGCTCATTCAGGTGGATTCGAGTTCCCGAAAAAATGGGAACTCCACCCACTTTGTCGGGAAGCAATCAACTTTGAGCAGCGCCAACCAAGGCGGGTTCAAGGTAGTGACGTGGTTGAACTGCCACTCAACCCATGGATTGTACACGGAAGCGCTTCATTCAATATCAACATGGAGCAGCGTCAAGCTTTTGACACTGCTGTAGATGCTGTAATGAAAGTGTTCGACAGGAGATTCTCGTTAAAAATCGAGCAAAGAACAGCCCTTGAATCGTTTCTTGACAGGAAAGACGTTTTCGCCTGGCTTGCTCCCTACTGGCTTTGGTAAGAGTTTAATCTACCAGTTAGCCCCGCTGGTAGCTAAATCATACGTCAGAGGAAAGAGTGGTGTGATTGGCTTAAGCTTAGGCACAGCCTTTTCTGGCCACAACCAGTAGCAACCCGAGGGAGGCGGGTTGACCAGGCCATTTCAAATCGTATTCGTTATGGTCTTGGTCAGACCAGAATCTCGAAGAGATTTGAAAGTCTATGTTAATCAGGCTAGGCAGGAAGCTAAACTAGAGCCAGCTTGGCTAGCACCTAGCATTATTAAACGTATAGTTAGCATAAACTAAATACTAAATACTAAATACGGCAACGATCGATGCTTGCTGTCAGAACAGCGCTCGTGCACCTTAGTGCTCGTGCGCGTTCATGTACTCTAGAGGCGTGCCTTCGGGAAGAAAGTGAAGAAAAGGGTTGGGACTTTTTACCGGTGTATTTTCAAAATGCAGCTTCGCTGGACTCAAAATCCAGGATCTCCTACCCTACCTTTAAGGCACCGACTGAAGAAAAAAAACTCTGTCTAGCACTGGCAGAAGCAGAGCAAAACGCGCAAGGAGGGGGAGGGGGAGGGAGAGGGAGAGGGAGAGGGGAGAGACAGCTGGGAGAGACAGCGAGGCACCGAAGGACAAAAAAAACGACGTGGAAGAAAAAACTGACGGCTCTGTGGCACTTGCAGAGCACAAGCGCAACGACAGGGAGGAGGAGAGATACTGAAAGAAAAAAACGGCTCCCAAATAGGATCCCAAAACGGCTCCCATTGTGGAGCCGGTTCCTGTCGTTCACTTCAGAGAGCCGGCTCTTAGAGCCGGATCGTTCGCGAACGACACATCACTAGCGAGCAATGACGAGAGTGAGAGAAAGCGCTGCAATTAAAAAAAAAAAGTCTAGTGGAAGTGATGGCACGGAGACAGACACCGATTCTCCTTATGAACATTTAAAACAATTTTACAATCTTGCAAACCAAGACCCCGACGGCAAAAATCTTACTTTTCTGTGTAAGATATGTCCACCTGCGCAGCAAAAACAAGTTAGGACATCAACAACGTCCTTCTCGAATTTGAAACGGCGCATTGAGTTAAAACATCCCATCCAGTGTGAATGCATATGCACGCCCTTGAGGGTCATAAGGGAGGAAAGGGAAAAAAAGACCCCCTGCCAACCCCAAACGCAAATGACACAGCCAACTGGTCTACCTCCTTGTCTGTACTGCTGCAAGTTTCATCACCTGGTAAGAAACCCACAATTGCAGTGTCATGAGCAAATGTCTACAATGAGTAGTTTCAAAGAACGTATAGTGATTTCTAGCTCGTAGTGGGGAAAAAAAGTATTTATTTGAATATTTCATGAAAAAAGTAAAATGAACTGAACTTTGAACTAGTTCAGAATTAAAATTGTGAACTCTGAATGTGAACTGTTCACTTTGACCATGTATGAACTGAACTTGAACTAGTTCAGAAAAGTTGTGAACTGGCACAACACTGAACAGTTTATATTTAAACTAAATTTGGATTTACAGTGTATGAAACATATTTCACTGATTACCTTCTTTCATATATTCCAAATAGACTCATTTATCTCTGATCTGAGTTATATCATATCTAAAATCAGTGGTTCAGAACAAAGAACAGCAAATATGACAAAGATGAAGACATATTCTCATCATCAAATATTTTATGTTCCAGTGGCATTGCAATGAATAACTGTTAGAGCAAATACAGCCCTTGATGTTTTAAATTGTAGTCTATTATGATTAAATTGGTTGAACCAGATTAAAAGAGAGATGCCATCGTGACAATGAAAATTCATACCTTATAGGCTTAACATACAGTCATGGCCGAAATTATCGGCAGAAAATGCACCATTTCTCCAGAAGATTATTGCAATTAGAAATGTCTTGGTATACATGTGTTTATTTTCTTTATGTGCATTGGAACAACGCAAAAAAAGAGAAAAAAGCCAAATTTTGACAGAACTCAAAAACTGTGTTGGACAAAATTATTGGCACCCTTGACTTAATATTTGATTGAACTTTTTCCTCAGTTAGAATACACATTTGTGTTTATATCTTTCTTTTAATAATTAACTTTTGTTGTTTACCTGCAACAAACATTTCTTAATAAAGAACTGATTATTTATGGGGTATCCTAATTGCAGATCCACATCAGTAGAGCGACAAATATAGTTTTCAGTTCCAGATACAGCTAAACAAGCCTACAAAAGCCCTTCTGACTGTGAATGAGGATTTCACTGTAATTTTCACAAAGTGATTTAAGAGCTGTGTTCTAATACTCTGTTGCCATGCATCTGTTGCACAGACCCAGACCGTTCACTCACTTCAGCTTTAGAATTTAAATGTATCGTTTGACATTCTGGATTAGAAAAGTAAGTGTTTTTTCTCCATTAGAATTGTTTTAAATCATTTCAAACTGCCAGCTTATCAAAACATGCATGGTAGATTTAACCAAGCAAAAAAGGGTTATATTGCACCATTAGTCATTTGTTATGATGATTTGATCTTAACTACTTACTACTGATGAAAACTATTGGTGTGAATGCCAGTCCTCCTGGTGTGTCATGCTGAGGTTGTTAATATTTATGCACAGGAACCATGTGGGGCTAGTTTAAAGCTAATCTAAAGGTCTTCCTCCAACACCGGAGACACTCACCGGGAACAAAATGGAGATCCTGTTGAGACACAGACACACACTCACACACATCCCTGAGCAAAGAAGGTGAGAGCAGCAAAATGGGTGTCATGTGGAGCTATTGGAACAGGAAATGTTCCTCTTATTTATGCAACTGAAAGGATTTTATGTCTGTTGTTATAACTGTTGTAATATGCTTATCTTAAGTGTGCGAATGCAATGAAGTGAAGTCCAAAATTCTAAGAACATTTTTGTTCGGTTTGTTCGATAGGCTGTGAAAAATAATGAAAAACTTCCTTCCAATGTGCGATTTTCGCTCAACAGCACCATGAAACAGTTTATCAGGAGAGAATCAGCCAGAATCAGGAATTGGGTTAGGTTTAGGATTGCAGAGTCCCAAGCATACACCCTGAACTACGTCTGGTGGCCCATCAAAAACCATGTTATTCTGAAAAAACAGCATTTGAAAATACTACATTTTTAAATATCAAAGTTATGTATGTCACCAGGCAGCTTTTTACCATCTCAGAAACATCAACAGAATTAAAGGTTTCCTCTCCCAAAAAGACCAGGAGAAACTCATCCATGCATTCATCTCCAGTAGACTCGATTACTGTAATTCTCTTTTAACTGGACTTCCCAAAAAGAGCATTAAACATCTGCAGCTCATCCAGAACGCTGCTGCTAGAGTTTTAACCCGGACTAAGTGATCTGAACACATCACACCAGTTTTAAAATCTTTACACTGGCTTCCAGTCAGTCACAGAATAGATTTTAAAAGTCTGCTGATGATTTACAAATCCCAGAACGGTTTAGGCCCAGAATACATCTGTGATATGTTCAGAGAATATAAACCCAGCAGAGCTCTTAGATCCAAGGACTCAGGTCAGCTGGTCCAGTCCAGAGTCCAGACTAAACATGGAGAAGCAGCATTTAGCTGTTATGCTGCAAATAAGTGGAACAAACTGCCAGTGGAGATTAAACTTTCACCAAATGTAGATATTTTTAAATCCAGGTTAAAAACATTTCTGTTCTCATGTGTCTATGCATGAAATCTGCACGATATCTTTTAACTTATCTAGACTGCTGCTTGTTTTTAAATGAATTTAAATTATTTTATTTGTTTCTCTTTATATTATTTTATGTATTTTTAATGCTTCTTACACTCCCTGCTGCAATGCATTTATTTTATGTAAAGCACTTTGAATTGCTTGTACATGAAATGTGCTATACAAATAAATTTGATTTGATTTGATTCAATTTATCCCGCAGCGCAAGAAGCTGGATGGTGTTTATGGCAGTTGAGAAGTCCAATAATAGGATCCTGATCGTTCTGCTTCTCTTGTCCAGATGCGAATGGGCTCTGTGTAGGAGGTTGAGGATAGCATCCTCCACACCGACATCTGACCCATAGGCGAAACGTAAGGCATCCTAAGCATGTAACAGCAGGTGCCTGAGGAGGGAGAGGAAGAGCATTGAGGGAAGATGGAGAGAGGGCTGCAAGGACACGGTTATACACTGGTCAAACCAGTTGAAGAAGTCATTGAGTTTGTTTGTCTTATCCACATTCCACCATCTCAGACCTCATGTTGTTATCCCTAAACTTCTTTTCCACCTTCCTCCTGTAGGTGTTCTTTGCCTCCTTTCACATCCCCCTGTGCTGATTTAGTTTCCTCCTTATCTTTGCTCCTGAAGGCCACCTTCTCCCTGTTCAGGACATCTTTGATTTCCTGCGTCACCCATGGTTTATTATTAGAGTAACAGCGTACAGTCTTAGCAGGGGTGACCACGTCTACATAGAGATCTGTTAGATATGGATGTCCTTAACATGTGGACTCGGCAGCACATCCCGTTCCGCGGTTTCATAACAGGCTCTCAGGGCACCCTCGTTTCGGGAGTCCATCTTCAGATGGAGCGTGAGGTGACAGGCTGCCTCACAACCAGGGGGGTGGTACTGTGACTGTAGGTGTCACGTCTCAGAAAGCCTTAGTTAAACGAACTCTTAAGCAGACTCCCAGAGACAAATAGATTGCAAATTTTTCTATTTTTCTGAGGTAAATTTGCAGGAGAAAACCAAGGTGACAACAAGATTCCCGGGTACAAGGTTGAGTCACTAGAAACAGGAGATCTGAGTTATTTTTTCTTTATAATCTTTTCCAAGGTTTGTATCCAGTATCCAGTATTTTTGAGTTAAAGAATATTTCTCACCTTACTTGGTCAGGCGCAGGTTGAATCCTTGAGGGGAGGAGCTGGAGACGCAGAAGGGTGACCAAGTAGGTAGTCGGAGGTAAGTGTTCACATGAGGTTATCCAACAGGAATCAGACTCGTTAGTTGTGTTTGAGTCAAGTTAGTTATGGGAACACCATTGGTCCAGATGGTGGATCTTCTCGCTATAGCTGTCTTATTTTTTTATTGATAATCAGTTCTACTCCACTGATGTTGTTGCCAAATTCTACAATGGTGCCAGGTACAAATATAGAAATAACAAATATTTGAAGAGCAAGTAAGAAAGGTATTAGGATATATCATTCTTTTATTGTATTGTTCAGGTTTACACCCTGTCCTGACATCCAACGAGCGTGCGAAACGACAACGAAATGTCGCGCGAGGGTGTCCTGATATGCAGCGTGACAATTTTGTCGCGAGTGATTCTATTGGTTCAGAATCCAAACCAATCAAATCATCGATGAGCAGAAATCAAATCACCAATAAGAAGTGTTTAGGGGCGGAACGCTGCCGCAAAATGTCGTCCAGATAGAGACCGCGCGAGCGATTGAGGTGTATGGACCCACAGGCAAAATGGGGCCCAAAGGCACGAGGAAATCTGAACTGAGTTCATTGAGTCCACAGACAAAATGGACGAACCAGAGTTTAATGAGTCCACAGCTGGTTAATTTCAAGATTTATTTTATTTTTTTAAGGTGTCGGTGTCATTGCTGGACGGAGCGACATCGCTCGCGGTATGTCAGGACAGGCTGATTGAAAAATATAATTATAATAATTCTCACTTTTTATCACCCGCTCGCTCGCGTCACTGTATGTCAGGACGGGGTGTTAGGGTAGCTGAGGTTAAGTACAAATTCCACTTTCAATAATTTCAATCTTCAGCAACTATTAATTAAACAAATATTGTATAATATTAACAAATATTCATGTTTTCTTTCTCTGGTAAAATACAACCTCTGGTTAATTTTAGTTCCTGCACAGGAAAAGTCTCTCAGATGGTGTTGATTAAGCCGATACCCCCCCCACACACACACAAAGTAGCCATAGCTATGTAACATGGATCAACGCCACGTTATGTAGATGCTACATTTCTCTGGGCTCTGTGACATTGCAGAACTTGTGACTTCAGGAGTTTCACAGTGTTCTTCCTCTGTCTGCTGAGGCTGTGTTCCCACACCCCCTCGCTGGCAAACAGTTTTGTGGCTGTATTTGCTTCAGACTGGAGAACATATCTCATAAGCTGAATAGCTCTTCATTCAGAACCCTAGGCTAGCCAAGAATGTTGCAGAGCTTTCTGTGATTTCAAAAAGGAGTTACAAGTAAATTTTCAAATCTCTGAAATCAGACTATAAAGCACTGTGAGTGCAAAGCCACAGACCGCTAATCTTTCTAACTGGCAGCTGATACTTAAAGAGCAACTCAAGTGAAGCTTTCAAGGGGAAGCAAAACTGTTAAAGGATCGACAGCAACGTGATCAGAAATCTGAGGGATTAAGGGTTGTTTAGGGAGTGGGTTGACAGGTAAGTGGCACTCAGCATGAGTAAAACAATTGGGTTACTTTTAAAAGAGCTTCATCTGTCGTACCTTATGACTTGTTCCTGTTTGGATCAGCTTTAAAGTATTATCGGGAAACACCTAACTTCAGCAAGTTAAGTAGTATGCTGTGATAACCAGATATTGATATTTTTTCTTTTTATTTATTTATTCATTTTTTTCAACTGATGAAGGCATCATTTTGTTTTGTTATTACTGAGTATGTACACTTGTATAGTTGCTATGCTGTTCCTATTATTGGATGAAAGGACTGTCTCTTCACTTATTAGGCTGATTTTCCACATTATTTTCAGTTTTGGACAGTGATTGAAAACACACAACTTTGATTACGCAAACACAATTGTCTTGAAAGGTCTTTGCAAGTAATCCTAGAGCTGCAACAAGACTTTTTCTTGAAGATGTTTCACCTCTCAACAATTCATATCTTGAATCCTGTGACCAAAACTCGCTCTTTTAGACAGCTAGACAATTCACAGGTGAGAATGATTTAAATGACCGGTCAGGGGTTCAGTGACACATATGACTACAATCTGCCAAGTGTGAATGACCCCTCTCTATTTATAAGCTGATACTTGCCATTTAGTTTAGAACTGGGGAAGCCTTTTGGATGAGAGGTGAAATGTCTTGAAGATCCAAGAACAAGTCCAGTTTTCCTTACTGAAGCTTTTAGGATTACCATGACCGAGATGACTGAGAATCTACATCAACATATTTTCTTTGCATATACCTTCCCATTGTTCATGCGGCCTTAACATTAGTCTAGTCTAATTTTTGTAGAGATGCAAGCTTTCAGATGTTGCTCTCTGAGGTCAGGTTTCTCTTATAATGTGTAATTTCCTTTGTTTTTCGTTTTATGGGACAGGTTGCCCTTAATTCATTTGGCTTGCCCACTTTTCATTCACACATTTTTAAATCCTTTATTCATAAAGAGACAATGGTTATACTGTGGCACACTGGAAGGTAGTATGTGGATGAATATTGGCAATACTCAAAAGTTCCACCTTTTTGCATATTTTTTTTTAAATAGTAAAATTTAAGTGTTTATTAGTATAGCTGAATTCCCAATGAAACTGCTCTCGTTCACACATTTTTATTTTTATTTTGTCAGATGGCTACACGCAACAAAAATTGAGGCTGACAGGCAACCTATTAAAGCTGCAGTCTGCAACTCTTTTTCAAGCATAATGCCTGGAACTGTCCGGGGATTCTGAAAGTAGTACATTAAATACCCCAATACAAAAAAAAAAAAGAGTTCTCTAGGTCCCCTATATGTCCCGCTAGGTCCCTCCAAAGCCAGCAGGTTTGTTTACAAAACTGCAGACCGGACCGGTAAAAGGTAACCAATCAGGTTACGAGCTGGGCTCTGCTGCCTGTCAATCACCGATTGTGCACGCGCGATACAAGGTAGGCTCGTCCCCACGCTTATTTATCTAGACTATTGAACTTCATTACGGGCTAGTCTACTTACTGTGTCTTCCATGATCGCAAATGACAGATGAGTTGATGAATGAGGAGTCGTGTAGGCGCATCTGGCGTGCACGTCTACGTGCACGAGTTCTCATGTGTTTTGATGGGGCGGGACAGGAAGTTGAATAACTTTTTATTTTTCGGTTAAAAAATAAGCATTTCTTGCATTTTGCGACTACGGAGGTCACCGTTTTCAACTTCAAGCGTTCTGATAGATCATGTAAACTCTTAAAATGCCAAAAAGTAGGACTTTACGTATGACAACAACAAATCCTGCAGACTGCAGCTTTAAGACTACATGTCAACTTGTCGTTGCTTAAAGCATTCTCTGACTGCCACTCGGCTCTCATAAAATCTTGATTTTATTACTACATCTTGTGACAACATCCCCAAGACTTAAAGACAGCATGTGTGCAGTAAATCTGATTATTCTTACATGAATGATGATCTCCATCAGAGAAAGTTAGAGACGACAGAATGTGTTGAACATTTATTCTCACAACACACAGCGTCATGGTGTCGGACATCCCTGTCAGTAACTTGATTCTGCTATACTGAGACAGAGTCCAGATAAATGGCCAATAAAGCTGTAACCATAGCTCAACTCCACAGTACATGTAGCCATACTGATTTAGTTGACAGTGGTTTCACAAGCTAAACATGATTTTTAAAAAGTTATTTATTTTTCTACACAAATGGTATTTTTATGTAAAACGCTACAATAAAAGGTTTTCAGTTTGAATTTGTTTTAAATATTTTCTGCTCATTCAAAGATGGTGTGATGAGGGACTCAAACACTAAAACTGTTCAGTTATTTAAAAAAAATGCTTACTCTGTTATTTTCCAGAAATTAAGGAAAAAAAAAAAAATTACAAAAACAGTTTGTATATGCTATCAGCCATCGGCCAAATAACTTTTTTTAACATTACTTGCCCAGAATTTCACTCACTGTATTTGTAGTTTCAGTATGTTGGTTGAATTATTTTACACTACACACAATTAAGGAAGAATATAATACTATAAAACAATAAGAATATATTATAATATAAGTATATTGAACTTATATAGAATGAAGGAATTCCTTAAAACTATAAGAAATTGGTAAGACACTGTATGTAAATAAACATATCGTCACCCTATTAAAATAATGGCCTAAGTCATTTTTTCAAGTTTTTGGGAAAACACAAAAGACTTTACCAAACGGAGAGCATATAATATTTATTAATCATTTCCAACAAAAAGGCCTTGACAGTGGATGACTGTTGTGTGTCAATTATGCAACATATAAGAATAAAGTGACATAGGCCTATTTCTGAACATTTAACTGTGACTTAAGCAACTTTAAATCTGGCTTAAACTGCCCTTTTTTTCCATATTACAAAATCAAAACTTAAATTACCCTGAATTAAATTGAACAAATGTCTGGTAAATCAAATTGGTCACTTTCCTCACTTCTCCAGGTCTTCTTTGCTGGGTCTTTTTTTTTTTTTTTTTACCTATCCCAGTTCTATTCTATTCTCGATTTGCCTAACTATGTGGCCAATTGTCAAAGAAGTGATGACACTCAACCAGAGGTGGGTAGAGTAGCCCAAAATTGTACTCAAGTAAAAGTACTGTTGCTTCAGAATAATATGACTCAAGTAAAAGTAAAAAGTAGGCATCTAAAAAAATTACTTGAGTAAGAGTAAAAAAGTGCTCGATAAAAAAACTGAGTAAGTACTGAGTAACTGTTAAGTAACGTCTGATTTATTAACACAAGCATTCAATCAGACAGACAAAAATACAAAATAATAATCTTTAGGAAAATTAGAGTTCATCCAATTAATAAAATAAATAAATGAATTACAAAATAACTTAAATTAAAAATAATCCAGGTAAATTCAAGTACTTCAATAAAAAAAATTAATAAATTAAATTGGATCTCCTGCTTTTCTGCCTGGTCTGACACTTAAGAAGTAAGATCCGTTTAGTTTCATGATGTCATCATGTTTGACCACCTTCACTTTGTAGGGTTTTGGTCTGAGTCTTGCAGTCTGGAGGATGATCGTGTAGTCTCTCGGGGTGATGATGTCCGCTGTTATTTTGCGCTCGATGGTACTGTACATGCTGTCACATTCCATTTGTGTATGACCTGCGACAAGGTACTTTCGTGTTGTAAGAACCCCGTGTTTTCTGGAGAGCTCAGAATATGCGTTTGCCACACTTACATTCCGGTTCTGATAACCGCAGCCAACGCTCCATACTACTATCTCCTTGATTTCTTGATTTTCTTTGATCACTCTTTCAAAATGACGTTACTGAAGGTGTGCGAAAACATAGCTGCTGAGGTCCCCCCCTGACTCATCCCAGATGTAGCAGTACCCCTCCTTTGAATGCAAATTGAAGAGGGTAAAGTTGTGGACCTGCAGTTTTGCTTTATGATACAGGCAGCTGGCTTGGGTTTTTGGACACAGCAGCACAGCTTGCAAGTCCAATGTCCATACATATTTCTCTTTGTTTGCAGACTCCTTGTCACAGGATTTCTCTTGCCGTGCTTCATCTCTTTTGTTCACATGTGCATCATATTCAGCCCTACTGATATTCCCATGCTTGAATGACACACAAACATCACACTGATCCTTTCTCAGAATGAATACAGAATATTTTTCTTCACGGAACACGTTTCTTAATTGGTACTCACTCACAGCCCTCACTCCAGCAGTTGCAGCTGTCTGTTGGTATTTCCGGTGTAGCTGAGCGATGGTTGTGCCTGGGTATAGGAAATTCTTTTCGTTGTAGGTCGCTATGTTTCTGCAATAGTGTGAGTCAACACCAGGCAGTTCAGAAAATCAGTGACATTGGTTTCCACTTTTGCATGCTTCCCACTTTTTGGTCTAGATTTGGTTGGCGGGGCTGCTGCTTGTTTGTCAGGGCCTTCGTCAGTATCTTTGTCAGAGTCTTCGTTCAGCCAGTGTGTGATGGTTCTTTCAGGGAGACCAAGTGTAGATGCAAAAAGTGCCTTGCACACTTTAAGACTTGTTCCATCCTGAAGTTTCAGCTGGTAGCTAAATGATGAATTACGCCTGGATCCCTCAGCAACTTTCTTTTGCTTAATGGCAACCTTTCTGACCAGAGTGGTAACGTATAACCTCCGTTCTTCCCACGTTTCCATTGACCACACTTTCTCAAATATCCACTGCCTCTGCTCTTCTGTAATGGCTTGGCAGCCTCAAGTCTTGATTTTTTGACAGAACTTCGAATTGCAGGGAGAACCCAGAGCCTTCGCAGTCATTTCTTTGCCACCTTTGGAATTGTATGGCATTCCTTTGAGCCGTTTTCCCTTGGATTCATTTTGTTTCCATGTACCTGGGCTGAGGTGTTTCTGTCGTTTTTTTTTTTTACTGCATTGTTTTCTTCAAAATCCTCACCATGCTGTTCTGGTATTGCTGCCCCCACGGCTTGGCTGTCTTTGTTTTCAGGGGCAGATGACTCATCAGAGCATGGGTTATAGTCCGGATCTCTGATATTATCGTCATAATCTGTGTCCTCTTCATGGTGTGGCTGCACCTGCTTGGCATCTTCAGCAATACTCGTTTCGTCAGTGGGAGTGTTTAAGCTACTGTCTTCTCCAACTGAAAGAGGGTCTTAACTTGATACATCTCAATCTCAATCTCTTCAACGATGGGCTCAATCTCAAGGATGATATCATTTTCAGTGGATAAGGCAGAATCGTCAAAGACTTCTCCAACCAAAAAGCAAAAACATTTATTTAATTTTAAAACTTAGAGGGGTATTATTGCCTTGTGCTCATTTACATTTGGCTATGTTACAGAAAAAAGTGGGCTAGCCAGGAAGCAATATTTTTTTCCCAGTATGGTAGGGGTAGGTACTGCCTTTTTCACCTCTGATTGGCTAGAAGGGCTCTCGCCCGGTTGGTTATTTGATTTTGGCGTGAAACGTCATCTCAATGTTCATGGCAGGCTGTTGGCTAGTCTGGTTTGATCATCTTTACCTGAGGAGAAAAGATGAAGAGGAGAAACCTGGGATTGTTCTTATTCTCTTCTATCAATGACGAATAGTAAGCAGTTCTCGCTTTACAAAGGAGTGGTTGAACAACAATTACCTCCACCAACTTTCGGATAAAACTGAAACTTTAGTTAATGCACTGGAAAGTGTCATCTCTGTGGTTTAGGATTCCCACATAAACCCAGTCTCTGAAAATAATGTATAATTTTTTTTATTAGGCTTTATCCCTGGAACATCACTCAAGACAACTAATAAGAAACTGCTTTTTTCATGTGAGGAACATCTCAAAACTCAGATCAAAGATGTCAACAAGGAAACTAGTGATTTAATTCATGTTTTTGTTTCTTCATGATTAGACTACTGTAATGTACATTCACTTGTCTTACTTGCCCCCCCTGTTCTGTAAATGTTAAACAATAAGAAATTAAGCAGAAAATTAAGTTGGTTATCTTGGAGGGACTGTATGCAATGGGCACATCAGCTTGACCAAGATCCTTATCAGCTGAAATCTAATTGGAGTATACACAAGAAGGCAATAACATCTAAGCTTTAGAGTGTGTAGCATTAATGAACTGACCAGCGACATCAATGAGTCACAGCAATAATAAGGTAAAATTTGATTGTGGCAAGATTCATGCCACCGTGGGTTCTCCCCAACACACACACAGACCACTTCGTGGAAGTTAACCTTTTATTTGGCAATCAAGGCTCACTAGCCTGCACGCAGGGGACGATCGCCGTCTTCTCCGGTACGTTTGGTTCTCGTGCCTTCTGCCGTCTCTCACACAGGTCATCTCACGATTCTCTCTCCTTTTGCCTGGACCAGCACGCTACTGATAAAGGGGAGAATGATTAGCCGACGATGTACAGGTTTGCCAATCATCTCCCCTCCCACTGTCCTCTGAGCCCTTCCCACCTTTCCTCTGCACCTGATGCACCACGCCCCCTCCACATTGATGTTACATGCAAACCAATATAACGATATTATGTTGTATGATATTGTCCTCACAATTCTGTACCTGACACGAACTGTTAGATTTAGACCTGAGAACCTGAGTTACCATCTTTCAGCAGACGTACAGATTTTAAAAACACATACAGTCCTCACAATGTTAGTTTAAAATATGACAGGGACTGTGTGTATGCTCCCTTCATTATTAACATCCAGACTCAAATGTTACACAATAAGAAATTAGGAAAAAAATAAATCAGACAGTTTTATTGTCATTCAAAACCACAGCATGGTAGAACGAAATACAGTTTCTCAAGTCTCGGGTGTGTATATATATATATATATATATATAAATATAGATATATACACACATTTTTATATTTATATAAATATAGATATATAAATGTATGTATAAATATAAGGCGTAAGTAACCTAAATAAATAAAACTAAAGATAAGATTGCACAGCAGCAGGTGTGAGCATAACAAAAAAAGTACCAGGGTGAGCAGAACATAGCAGCAATTTGACAGTCTGAAAGCTTCCGGGCAGAAGCTGTTTTTCAGTCTGGATGTCCTAGTTCGGATGCTGCACAGCCTCCGTCCAGAAGGCATGGGGGTGAACAGTTCGTGTGCAGGATGAGTGGGATCATGGAGGATGGAGAGAGCTCTTTCCCTGCATCTGGTGGTGTAGATATCCCCGATGGTCCTCTGTGCAGCTTTTACCACCCTCTGCAGCGCCTCCTTCTCTGCCACAGTGCAGTTGCCATACCACACAGTGAGGCAGGATGTCAGCACGCTCTCCACAACACAGCTGTAGAAGGCCTTGAGGACAGCAATATCCAATCCAACCCTCCTCTGCTTCCACAGGAAGTATATGCGCTGGTGGGCCTTCTTAATGACAGCCGTGATGTTGGAGCGCCAGGTGAGGGAGTTGGTCAGATGCACCCCGAGGTACTTGGCAGAGGATACTGTCTCCGCAGCTGCTCCATTTATGTAGAGCGTATGAGGCTTTTGCTCTTTTTATACCCGCCATCAGATCCCTTCTGGATTCCCTCAGTCCCTCCTCATCCCGTCTTTGAAAGCAGTGTCCCTGTCACGATCTGATGAGAAGCGTGGACCCCAGAGCGGAGACACAGAAACGGGTGAAGTTGATGATATTCCAAAAAGTATTTTTATTTGAGGACAACTGAAGTTGGTAGGCAGCAAACTCGTAGGTGCACTCAGGCACAGGGCACAGGTAATCCAAACAAAGGGTCCAAAAGGTATGGCGTAATCCAATATAATCCAAAAACATGAAACAAGACATTTAAATCTGAAGACCAGAATAACACTGTTAATGCTAAAACAATCTGGCAAAGAAAAGGGGAAGTAAACCAAATATTTATAGAAGGAAGATAATTAACAAACAATAGAAAATTGTTGTGTCAGGGCAGCATGGCATCCCCTCCTCCTGCTGGTAGAAGGAAAAACCAGGAAAAGAAAAGAAACATTTAAGCAGGCCCTGGAGTCACAGCTGTGGCTGTGACAGTCCCGTGTTCTCAGCAGGAAGCGCACCTCTGCGTTCAGCCACAGTTTCTGGTTTGGCCGAATGGTGATGGTCTTGGAGGTGGTCACATCCTCCATACACTTCCTGATGTACCCCAGCACTGATGATGTGTACTCTTCCAGGTACACACTGCTCCCTGATGTTGCAGCGTCCCTGAAAACCTGCCAGTCCGTGGTCTCAAAGGAGTCCTGGAGCATGGGCACAGTACCATCAGGCCACACAGTAATGGTCTTTGTGTCCGTCTTCAGGGTTCAGTTCTTGGCCATTTTTTTTCTCTTTATTTGTTCCCACTGGGTTCCATACTTAAAAAATATGACATTTAATTCCACTGTTATGCAGATGACAGTCAGATTTATATGCCTCTTAAATAGAATGATACACACTCTGTCAGATGGTTACTTAAGTGTCTTGACAGTATAAAGGCCTGGATAACTCATAATGTCCTCAATTTTAATGAAAAAAGACAGAAGTGATGGTTCTTTGCCCTAGTATCTCAGATCAACCATCACAAATAGTGGGATAAAGTGGACCCTGATCTTAAGCTCAACAACTAGATCAGGACAGTTATAAAACCTAGCTTTTTTTTGAGGTAGCTGGTTAATTCTTTCAAGGCTGCCCTTAGAAACAATAATCCACGCCTTTGCCACTACCTGGCTGGATTACTGTAATGCACTATATGTGTGGGTTAGTTGGTCCATCTTGTCCTGTCTAGATTTTTTCATACAGGATGTCAGGATACTTTAAATGGTGGTGCGGTGAAAGGCCACGGGCAGTTACTGCTATAGGTGGTTCCTATTTAACACTCTAAAGAAGTGTAGCCTCTGCTGGGGCCTTTTTCACCACCACTGTTGTGTTGGTGGACCAGGAGAGAATTGTATAAGTGTCCCCAGAAATTTAAAGGAGGACACAGGCTAAATAAAATCTAGCTCAGTCAGCTTGTCGACCAGAATGTCCAGAATGACTATCAAAAGCTGAACTGTAATCTATGAGGGACATTCTCATGTAGCTGCATGTGTGACATAAGGAGCAGTAGTGATCATGTCCTCTGTGGATCAGTTTGCTTATAAGGAGAACTGATGTGGATCTAGATTTGGGCGAAGGCACCATTGTGCACCTTGATGCGGTGCACAATGAGTTTCTCAAAGCATTTTACGACTATAGACGTCAAAGCAATTGGTCTGCAGTTACTGAGGTAGTTTTGAGTGGAGGTCTTTGGGAGAGGGATTATGGTAGTCGGCTTCAGACTTCTGAGAGGGAGGGTGAAATTAATTATGTTGCCTTGTACACTATCTGGTCTGGCAGCTTTCCTTGGAATTACAGCTTTTATTACCTGGCTCACCAGTTCACTGTGTCATCCACAAATGCAGGTTCAAGACCTGGCTGTATCAACACGGCCTCTTGCCCAGGCTCCTCTGGCTATTCACGGTCTATGAGTTTCCCATGACTACCATCGAGGCCATTGAGAGGAGGACCAACAAGCACCTGTGGAGGTGGGTGGGCATTCCCCCAAGCTTCTCATCAGTGGGCCTTTATATCAGGTCTGGTCAACTGCAACTCCCCCTGTCATCAGTAGTTGAGGAGTACAAGGTGGCAAAGTGCAGAGTTGTCCTAAGTCTGAGGGATTCCAACGACGACCTCATCAGACAAGCTGGCATGATAACCAGGTCTGGACGCAAGTGGGCTGCCAACACAGCTGTGGACCAGGCCGTCAGTTCCCTGAAGTTACGGGTTATAGTTGGCAACCAGTGCATCCACCGACAAGGCCTCGGCTCTGCACAATTTCAAACCTGGTAAGGCGCAAACACAAGAACCAGGTGAGGCATGGTACAGGCAGAAGTGAGGAGCAGGGAGGAGGAGAAACAGGTAGCCAAAGTGGTGCAGCAAGGTTCCCAGGGGGCCTGGACAAAATGGGATTTGCCCAGGCGCAAAGTCACATGGAGGGATCTGTGGCGCCTGGAGCCCTATCGCATCTCCTTCCTCTTGCGGTCTGTTTATGACACCCTCCCCTCCCCAGTACATCTGCACACATGGGGGCTAAGAAAGGATTCACTTTGTAAGCTGTGCAGCCAGAGGGGGACCTTGGCCCATATACTGTCTGGGTGCAAAATATCTTTAACCCAGGGGCGGTATGGGTGGCGCCACCACAAAGTACTCCTCTCATTGGCCGACACCATAGAGCGGGAGAGGGTCAAGAAGAGATCAGCCTACACAACCGCACAGAGAGCCATCACCTTCCTTAAGGAAGGAGCTAGGCCCATGCAGAGCACCAAAAGGAAAAGACCCAGCATTCTTCACGCCGTAAGTTCCTGGGAAATGAGCGTGGATCTTGGGAAGAGGCTACAGTTTCTTGAGGTGGTGCAAACAACCCTCTGACCTGATATAGTGCTGTGGTCAACCAAGGACAAGAAGATAATCCTGGTTGAACTGACAGTGCCATGGGAGGAGGGCTGTGAGGAGGCCCATGAAAGGAAGGCTGCAAAATACCAACAGCTGGCCCAAGACTGCCGAGACAGAGGCTGGCAGGCGTGGGTCTTCCCTGTGGAGATAGGATGCAGGGGCTTTCCAGCAAGATCTGCATGGAGTTTCCTTTCTGCCATAGGGATTGATGAGCAGAATAAGAAGCAGGCAGCTCGCCGGATGGGGGAGGAGTCAGAACGAGCCTCATGCTGGATTTGGAGTAAGAGAGAGGAGGAATGCTGGAAGCCAGGGGCAGGTGGGCAGTGAGCTGGCCACTCACTGCGGGCCCACCAACTGGAGGGTGTTGTGGTTGAGGGCTGAAACACCCAGTGAAGGTTGGACACCACCTGATGACATCTGCCCCTGGCCTAAGGCTACAGCTACCTGCTAGGGTAGCTGAGGAAGGCACCCTTAAGTGTATTTATCAAGTACACTATCTGGTCTGGCAGCTTTCCTTGGAATTACCGCTTTTATTACCTGGCTCACCAGTTCACTGTGTCATCCACAAATGCGGGTTAAAGCGCTATCATACAAAGAAGAAACCATATATGAACATGATCCAGAAACACTCTGTTCTGTTCAGTGGTCAGATTAATCAAAATCTGAAATTCCCTGTGGAAATCATGGAGAGGAGAGGAGAGTTCAAAAGCCAGCATCTCTGATGGTATGGGGGTGCTTTAGGGCTTATGGAATGGAACAACACATGGAAAGGCACCATCAATGCTGATAGGTACATATCAATTTTAGAGCAACATATGCTCTAAAATCATAAAACATATTCATACAATGTCTTTTTCAGGAAAGACATTGCATAGTGGCCCTGTAATTGACTGGCGACACATCTAGTTTGTACCCCAGCAGTTGCCCGATTGTAGCTGGGATAGGCTCCAGTAGTATAGTATGGCTATTTAGCATGTGCTGTGAGGAAAGAATGAAATGAGAGGGTACCACAAGCTATGAGAAGAAGTAAGCTGGGGGATAGCAGTAGCAATCAGCTGGTTCAAATGAATAGGCACAAGCTGTTAGCTGCCAGGACTGGGTCCTACAGAGTGAGCTAGCCACCCATCTGCACAGTGGCCCATTGTAGCGGAGAATTATCCTCAATACCACTAGCTGCTATCACCTGTTTGCTTAGCTGAGAGAATGATTGCTAGCCACTGCAGGCCCCAACTAACTTCTGCTTGGTGTAGCTTTTCATCTCATGATGAGCTTCAATTTAGGAAAGAGAAATACAGCTAAGGGTGTTTAACAATACATTGTGTTGAATGTGTTGACTGCTCAAACGTCACCATTAAATTGTTGCCTCTACATCTGCTAAGTGTTCTTTTTTTAAAATTGTTGTCCGGCTTAGCCGCGCCTTTTGTTTAAAATAAATGGTTCTTTAAATGTTACCTCCTGGCTCTCAAGCTGTGTCTGCACCTGGGTCCTCCTTCCTCACCACCTCCTACACATGACAGCAGGATCTGACCAGACCATGGACCCAGCAGACATGTTCTCACATCGACCTCAGGCCTCTGCAAAGTCGCAGTGTGCTGCTTCGAAGGGTCAGATGATTTCCCCAGTAGGGCTCGCCTCCTCCAGTTCCTGGTTCCGATCCCGAGGGAGCTCATGTGGGCTTGCTTCATCCTGTCTCTGTTCCTGTCTCTGCTCCACAAGTGTGGCTCACCTCCTCCAGTTCCTATTTCTGATCCTGCTTGCCTCTTCCTGCGCTGGCGTCTGAGGGTGCACAGGAGGGTTCGCCTCTTCCTGCACCGGCTTCTGAGGGTGCTTAGGAGTGCTCGCCTCTAGTTCCTCCAGTCACCCCATTGCTGGACGTTTGGTCAACCGCCAGAGAGGCCTAACCATCCCCCGGAGTGGTCCTTGTTCCTCCGGTCTCCTGCCCATTCCCCGGAGTAGTCCTTGTTCCTCCAGTCTCCTGCCCGTCCTCCAGAGTGGTCCTCTTTCCTCCTGCTCCCGACGTTTTGGACAATTTGAACTTTTAATTTTTTTTTGTTTTCCAATGTTCTTTTTTTGGAAATGGTAATCTGGCTTTGCTGCGCCTTATGTTTAAAATATATGGTTTTCTTTTCATTTTACCTCCTGGCTCTCAAGTTGTGTCTGCACCTGGATCCTCCTTCCTCGTCACCTCCTTCATGTGACAATGTTTTCCACTTTTACTCCACGGCATCTCATGAACAAATATTCCATACCAAATCAACAACATTTATCCTTCAGCTATTTTAAATCCAATCCAATTCAAATTTATTTATAAAGCATGTTTATAAAGCAACAGTAGTTGACCAAAGTGCTGTACATTAAGAGAATAAATAAAAATAATAAATAAGTGAAACAGACATAAAAGACCGCTAGAATTTAAAACAACTCACACACAAAAACAACTCATGCTGTGTTGAACGCCAGGGAGAAAAGATGAGTCTTTAAATAGGATTTAAAAGAAAACAACTCATTCCATAATTTCTGGGATGCAACCACAAAAGCCCGATCCCCTGAGCTTTTGCCTCATCGTTAGAACAGCCAAAAGTAAGTAAGTAATATTTATTTATATAGCACCTTTCACAGACAATGAAGGTCGCAAAGTGCTTCACAAGAAGTGCACAGAAAATACAATAAAAGTCAACAATAAAAACATACAGTTATTAGCAACAATAATAATATTACAAAGTAAAATAAACAAAGTGGTCATAAAAACAGCCAATACACTGCTGTGGTTAGAAGACTTGTCGAAACAGATGGGTTTTAAGTCCACTCTTGAAAGCAACCACTGAATCAAGCGAACGTAACGAGAGTGGGAGATCATTCCAGAGCGACGGCCTGGAAGGAGCGATCCCTCGAGTCTTAAAACGAGTACGAGGGACCAGGAGAAGATTTTGGTCCTCTGACCTCAGCCTTCGCGAGGGAGGTGTACGGACACAAAAGGGCTCTAATGTAGGAAGGAGCCTGACCATTGAGAGCTCTAAAAGTCAGCACCAGGATTCTGAAATTAAAACGAAAAGCCACTGGAAGCCAATGAAGGGACTTAAGAATGGGAGTGATATGGGCCCTTCTGTTTGTGCGGGTCAGTAACCTCGCTGCAGAATTTTGGACACGCTGAAAATGAGATAGCTCCTTTTTGTTTAGACACGAAAACAGGCTGTTGCAATAGTCTAAACGAGAAGACACGAATGCATGGATTATCAACTCCAGATCATCCTTGAAAACAAAACTTCTAAGTTTTGAAATATTCCTGAGCTGATAAAAAACAGTTTCTTGTCAGCTGCTTTGTATGATGCTCCAGTGACATCTCTCTGTCAAAGATAATGCCCAGATTTCTAAGGCTTGATTTAGCAGACAAGCTCAGATCACCCAAGTATTGCTTGATTCCTGGGATTTCATTGTCAGGGGCAATAACCAGCACCTCAGTCTTTTCGGAGTTTAACTGCAGAGAGTTTGCGCCGAGCCATTGTTTTACTCTCACATGGCAATTCATTAATGAGTCCAGTTTGTGGATCTCAAAAGCAACTGATCAGCTGACATTAGAGACTGTGAAGGAGAGTACAGGCAAAGCGAGTCTGAGAGAAAGGGTCATCAAGACATTTAAAACAAAGAAAATAATCAATTCTGTAGCACACAGGGAGCCAATGAATGGTAGAATAAATGGACTTTATTTAAATTGATTTCACTGTGTAAAAACAACTTTCTCAGGATCTTTCAAAGAAATGGGAGTTTGGAGTTTGGGCAAAATTTTGAAAGGATGGTGGTCTGTTTTTTTTTTCTTTTTATTACAGGTTGCACAAAAGCATGCTTAAAAACACTAGGGATTGCACTTGTGGTATCACTGCTATCAACAATAGCCAGGACAGAAATTCCTAAGGTAGTAAAAGCTTCTTTGAAAAAATTAGGGGGCATAGCATCACTGGGGAACTAGAAAGTTTCATCTGATCAATAACCCTGATCAATAACCCTCCCCCTCTGGTATACAGACACACATGTGCTAAAATGGGTTATTGCATGCATTTTTAGGGGAATGAGTGTGAATAAGAAAACACCAATTTTCTTGTCAAAGTAAACTTTTTTATTCTGCAGGGAAGATGCAGCACATACCATGGTTTATGCTAGTGGTGATATGTATGGTGCAGACTGTGGAGAGCTGTCCTGATGTCTGCAAGTGTTCAAGAAAGTCTGGCCCAGAAAAATCAGAGGTCAACTGTCATAAGAAAGGTCTTCGTGCATTTCCCTCCAATATACCCTCTGATGTTTGGATCCTCAAACTGGGTGAGTACCTTGTGGTTAATCAAATCACCCCTTTGAATATTTTGTTGTTTAGAGCATGTTTGGATTATTCTGGTATTTAGGTAAACATATGTAGTGAAGACACAACTACTAATCTTTGTATTGCTACCAAAAGGTGAAAATGGAATCACAGACTTGAAGGCCAATATCTTGAGATCAGTTCCCAAGATTGAAAGCATCAACCTGGAACGAAATGCCATCAAATCAATCCATCCCCAGGCCTTTTCTGGTGCAAAGCATCTGATGCTTCTCAATCTTTATGGCAACC
Source organism: Odontesthes bonariensis (assembly GCF_027942865.1). Classification (NCBI taxonomy): domain Eukaryota; kingdom Metazoa; phylum Chordata; class Actinopteri; order Atheriniformes; family Atherinopsidae; genus Odontesthes; species Odontesthes bonariensis. Next base: position 26,514,844 of record NC_134529.1, on the reverse strand, counting down.
ACATCACTGACCTTCCATCAAGAGGGTTCCTGGTAATGAGTTTAGAAAGTAATTGACAACATATGACTCCTTACGTTACAATAATTTAACCACAACCATGGTTCTTTTTCCATGATTGTAGGGCCTCCTGAACCTTCGCTTCCTTATGCTCGGGCAGAACCAGATTGGCATTGTCAAGCCTGAGATGTTTGCTGGCATGAGGAACTTGTCAGATCTGGACCTCCCTCTAAATGCACTGACAACGCTCCCATCTAATGCTTTCAGACCCTTGATTGCCCTAAAGGTTTTGGATCTCTCACTGAATCGCATTCAGAGGATCTCTCCTAAGGCCTTTACTGGACTCGGGCAGCTCTTGTTTCTCAACTTAGACAATAACAGGTTACTATCACGTATGCTTTTTTTCATGAATGCTATACAGTTGTGTTTTTCAATTAATTTCCAAATTTGGGACTAAGCATTTCTGCTCTATGAGGATAAGTTTCAAGTTTCAAAGTTTTTATTGTCATATGCACAGTAGAAACACAATTCCTTGTACAATGAAAAACTTACTTTGCTATCTGCAAGAATGCCAATCAAAGTAGTAAAAAAAAAAAGCCATATACAAATACAAAAACAAAAGAAAAATAAATATATATACAATGAATACTGCAAATAAAATGTAAATTTATTGGCTGTTATGGAGTCTGATGGCACTTTCTGAGTTCCTGAGCTTGGTGGTCCTGCATTTCACACTTCTGTACCTACGGCCTGAGGGGAGAAGTGTGAACAGTCCATGTTGGGGGTGGTTGGGGTTGGACCACTAGGCATACTGCAGGGGGGTCCAGGGGTCCGGCATAGTGCTCTGAATGTAGGCCAGCATCACTCCCTCAAAACACTTCATAATGATTGGAGTGAGTGCTACTGATCTGTAGTAATTCAGGCTGGTGGATGGGCTCTTCTTCGGGAGGGGGACGATGGTCGTGGTCTTGAAGCAGGAAGGGATGGTGCTCTGGATGAGGGAGAGGTTGAAGATGGAGGTGAGAACATCTGTCAGTTCGTTGGCACATGTTCTGAGGGCCCGCCCAGGGATGTTGTCCGGCCCTGCTGCCTTACGGGAGTTGATCCTTTTCAGAATTTTGAGTACCTGGACTGAGGATACTGTTGGTGGAGGAGAGGCAGGGGGTTGGATGGGCCAGGTGGGTTGACTTCTCCCTGTGATGTCGCTGGCGGTCTTTAAGCGGGTGTAGAAGCTGATCAGGAACAGGCTGTCTGAAGAGCTGATGATGCTGGTGTTGTTCCTGTATTCTGTGATCTACTGCAGGCCTTGCCACATTCTCCCGGAGTCAGCAGAAGAGTAGAAGCCATCCAGCTTCGGAAAGGCACGGTCGCGCTATCTACACTTGAAAATCGAGCGCGCGTCTACAATATTTTAGCTTCAACGGAGACGATCAGGACCCTGTCAAATGCTACAACGCTTGGGCAGCAACCGATCACTTCAACTCCAACTCCGGACTCGGTGGATAGTCGCTTAGCATCTCTTTTTCCATCCCGCCAGCGTAGCATGCCTTTGCCAGCTGCAGCTGCAGCTGCAGTCAGAAGGGAATATGCCCCTCGCTATCAAGCCCAACAGTGCTTCGGTGCATGGATAACTGAATATCAGTAATTGAAGTGTGTTGATGATGTCTCCATTATTAGGATCATATCTAGACATAGCAGCAATGAATGATGACAATGATCGTACAGAATCCGGAACAGGGTCTCCGTTGAAGCCAAAATAAAGTTGATTCATGCCGCTGCTTGTGTGAGGTATTCAGCGGGTAGCTGAGCAATTGTCGATTATTTTATTTTGTAAAATACCGGCCGGAGATTGCACAAAACGCACGAAGCTAACCAGAATGACTTCTGTTTAAAAACTACAACTCCCGGTTTAAAGCAATACAATGTAACTTCTCAAAAAGCCCATTATGGAGCTCCCCCTACAGGCTTGGAGGTAATGTACGGTTACACTGTCGTAAATACAACACCCTTTCGCTTTCACGTTTCACGTTTGTTGACGAACCGGCGAGGAGTCAGAAGGTGCAAGCTATGTCGACCGAGAAGGTAAGAGTAATCAAATGTACCTGGGAGCGTGAGAGGGGTCTATTTGTTTTTGCGGTAGGTGTGCCAGAAAGCAAGTCAAAGTACTTCCGCTCAGCTCCCGGGCCGCTACCGGGCCGCTCCAGCAAAGTTACATAGCGCAGTTTTTCCAACTCAGACCCCCGAAGGGCATAGGAGACAGGCCAATCGTAATATTAAAACTCATTCCAGCCGCACAATTTTTTTCAAGCTGTTATTTTAAGGTAGAAATGTTACATAGTATTGCTTTAATAAAACGCCTTCCTGTTTCACTGAAATCCACAAATATTTGACTAGTGTGTATGAAAGCTTTTCAGTAGTGTGTATGAGAGCTTTTTACTAGTATATATGAAAGGTAAAGCTTTTCACCAGTTTATATGAAAGCTTTTCAGTAGTGTGTATGAGAGCTTTTACTAGTGTGTATGAAAGGTAAAGCTTTTCACCAGTTTATATGAAAGCTTTTCAGTAATGTGTATGAGAGCTTTTGAGTAGGTTATATAAGAGGTACATGTTTTCACTAGTTTATGTGAGAGCTTTTCACTAGTGTTTGTGCAAGGTTTTGAGTATAGTATGTGGAAGAGTTTAATTTCATATGTGTATATGGAAGTTAATTCTGATTTATGTCCCTGGTGGACCCTCATACAGAACTCCAAACAACACAAGACATTTTTCTGAGTTCCATAACTTTCCCTGTGTGAGATCTCTACTTGTAAACACTATGTTATTGGTATGGTTACTCATTATAACAGACATTAAAAAATGTCAAAAGCAGAAAAAAAAATCATCCAAGCACCACTGCTTTCAAACCAGCATGGAAAAATATCACAGAAAACTGTGTTTTATGGAGAAAACAGCAACAAGATAATAAGATAAACATAAACATAATATGCAACTGCAGTGTTGCCACTCAGGTGGCCACTAGTTCTATTATTATATGAAAAAAATAATCACATAATGATTAAAGGTATTCAAATATATGAAAGCAAGACAAGTTACTATTCTTTTGTTGCAGTGTTTTTTAATTTATCATTGATTCTACATTGAGTGGAAGAAATATAATAAAAAAATCTAAGTATACAGCAATTTGTAATGTTTGTATACCCACTTAATCAATGCATATCAGGGTTATAAACACCAGTTTACCAATGTGCCTATGAAGAGACTGACTTTCTTCTTTTATCCAGTCTGAAAACTGTTCCTGCTGGAGCATTCCGGCCACTGCGATCTCTAGAGATGCTGGTTCTTGACAACAACTTTCTATCCACACTGAGCCAGTCAGCTTTGGATGGCCTGAGGAACTTACAGGTAACATATTTTTTTGTGGTTCACATACAGGCATGGAGGCACATGAACAATCAAGATACTTTTATCTTTAAGAGTAATTTATAAAAACTCACACATGGCCTGGTCTGATTAGGTAACTTTTCATAATAAGGCTTAATTTGGCTGATTCATATGCCTGCTCACTGAGAATTAGTTATAAAGTTCCATTGTGCAAATATTGTATTTTCTTGCATATTGAACCAGGAACTCTACCTGAGGAACAATCAGCTGGAGCACATCCCATCTGAGGTTTTCAGCAACATGCCCAAACTTTCTCAGCTGGCACTCAGTGGAAATCGCCTGAAGGTAGTAAATGGAAACATGTTCAGTCATATGCCTGGTAAGATGACCTCCCACCTAGCTTTATCACTGTGAAATTGAAGGCATTGATTATAGATGCATGATTTGTGTTTAATAATTTAATAATACTTTTTCTATTTTGGTTTCTCCCAGAACTGAAAAAGCTGCACCTCCATGATAATCCATGGCACTGTGACTGTAATATTACCTCCTTGGTAAAGTGGATGGAACAAACCAAGGCCACCTTGTCACCCCGAGATGCCCTGAAGTGTGCAAGTCCTGAAGACCTCAGAAACAAGAGCCTCATGAGCCTTCAAGCTGGGAAGATGTATTGTAGCACCTAATGTTTGGAAAATATTGATGAAGACAACAGCATTAGCTGAGACTCATAGATATTCAGATGACGAGTATTATCCCAAATTTTTTCTTTCTTTTGCACTTATTTTTCCTATGAATTCTCCAAGCTTCTATGCGTTTAAATTTCTCAGTAGAATAGTGTGTCTTTACTCCAAGATCAGTCTTCTGATATTTTCAGGAGAACCTTGCTTTAAATATCTATTTTCAGAAACGTATTATATTGAAAAACCCTACGTTGTTTGGGGTTTTTATACAAGTTTGTGGGTGAATTTTTTAATCAACATTAAAGATTCACTTTGCAGTTACAACATTAAAATCCTTAAACTTGCTATGTTATGAGGTCTAATTTGGTGTATTCCCCATGAACAAAGAACAAGTGCTCTCCAAATTCAACACAAAGATAAAAATGATCTCATAATGCTTGTCACGAGGAGACTATGGAAAGTGAAAGGATACATTTAATGTGATCAAAAAAATCCAGTTTAAGGAAATAATTTCTTTAAACTTATACAGTTAAATCTTTGAAACAGTAAGCATTTAGTAAAATGAAATAATATACACTGCCAGGATATGAATAGGTTATTATATTTGTAATCTCCAAATATATTTAAAGTGAAATGAGAAAGATTTTTCCTTGCAGCCCAGCAGCATTACACTGTCTGACCAGAAATATGTGGATGATACGTGGGTGAGTAGAATCGGAAGCTGGAGGCGATCCTTGCGCAGGTTCGCAGGCTGGCTGAGATTCCTGGACTCAGAAGAGAAATGGATTAACCTGGGAGAATGGTTGATTGATCACTTGGACCGGGCGGAAAGGGTCCACATTCCATAATTCGGCTGAATTCGGGACTTTCGCCATGAGATACCAGCTATGGACAAAAAGACAGGCAACATAATCAAAACAAAACAAACATAAGTTGTCTGTCTGACCTAAATAAATTGTTATTCCAATCCAGCGCCCCACACTGGCCTTGTAGCCAGCTGCAAAATCGTTCTCCACGCTTGTTATGATAACATGATGCTCTTTCCCATGTGCTCCCCCTCCCTTCCTGACACTCCTGTGATTTGTTGGACTGGGTGACATATTCCAACCTGTCAAGGACAATTCGCCTGATACAACACTCTGTGCAGACTTATTGAACAAACACACACGCACACACACACATGCTCATTGATAACACACGCAACTCCTCACCTCTTCACTGTCCCATTGCTTAATGATGTTGTTGTGTGTATGTGTTGCTTTTTCTGTGCTGAGGTTTTTTGCGATCTCAGACCATATCCTGACAAGGGTACAGTGTGAAGTATGATTTTTTCTCCTCCTCTCACCCAATGTTGTTCCTTCCTTCTTATCTGGCGGCGCCTGGAAAGCGGGCTGCGTTGCCTTGGTCACACTCTCTCTCCCTGTTTGTTTCTGTGTTGTCTGTCATGACGAAATTGTATTGTAATTTCCCCTTGGGGATTAATAAAGTATAATTGATTGATTGATTGATTGATTGATTGAATTTGTCGCTAAGGCTGTGTATCATCCCCTAGAATTAGGAACATGTTTTCATTTAGCCTAACAAGTACCTTAATGTGTTTAACCTCCCATCAAAGTTAAGGTAATCTTGGCTGCCAGATAGAATACACATGACAATGGTCATTGGAAGCAGTTCAGGTACTCTGACATCCAATTCTTACACTGAAAGTTGTGTTTAGACACAAATCAGCTTCAGGAATAATGTTCTGTTTTGGGCTAAAATGACAAACTCACAGAGGTTAGGAGAAATTTGTTACAATTTTACAACAGTAAATGTAATATATATTTAATATTACTCTTCCAAGAAGGACTGTCCACATTTTTTAGTATAAAACTTAATCCAAATTGCTGCCATTTCTTAGGCCAGTGCTTTATATAGGATTTCTTTCCATTGATGTGAATGCAACTGTTCTGTTCTGCAAAACTACTATAAACATCGCCAATTTACCATCTGGTGTACACTCTTGGTCTTTTCCCAACCTTGATGTTTCTCCAGAGTTTTTTAAAACAAAATCTGCTGTATTATTTATTCTCATAGTAGGTATCCCTGGCATGGTGTTTTTGTGTTTGTTTGGCAGGAGGTATCTTCCTGTTTAAAGGAAGTTCTTCTCTTCACATTTAACACACAATAAGATCCAAATCTGCAGAAATGAATCCCAAATTATGAGCTGTTTATATGCATTTCAATGATATTACTTCAGTTTATTTTCTGTTATTTTGTGTGTATGACTTCACTTCATTTTAATGATCCAGCATACAATTATATTTGAGTACTTTCATCTTCCACTTGGTGCTGCAGCACCTTCAGATTTCAGGTGATGTGTACTAGCAAAATTAGTGTGCATCATCACTATCACCAGTTACACTGAACTGAAGCTGTATGGAGTTGGGTCCAGGAGACAAAGATCATTACATCAGTCTTACTAAGAAAAATAAACCACTGAAGGAAAAGGAGAAATATCATCCGTTTGGATTAGATCAGATTGGTGTTTTAAGCTTACTGCAGTTGGCAGGGTAACTCCCAGCAACTTTTTTGTGCAATGTCTTTGACATGAAAATGCCAGCAGATGAGATAAATTTATCTTGCATTAAACCTGCTGTTATATAAGTGCGCCTAAGAACAGTGTGATGAGTAGGTTTTTTTCTGAGCTGCAGCTTATTTTGCCTTTATTGGTGACTTCTGTATTTGTTTTCACTTGTAATTGACTGGCTGCTGTAAAATATTTTACTTTGATTATTAAGATCATAGAACATTTCACAAGGTCACAAAATAAAAATATGTCATGCTTATCAGATATCAAAGTGATCTGATCTCAGAATTAATTTCAAATTCTTTTTTTTTTTGCCACGTTGTTTTAATTTTCCGTTTTTAACACTTTTACATACAGCCTTTACATTTGTATATCTTCATTCAACTTCCATACAAAAAGTCGCTGTATTTGTTTAAAGACAAGTAAAAGTAAAAGAAAACATAACACTCAAAACAAGGATGCTCCTCCTGTTAACCAAGGTAATAATCTATAAACAAACAAGTATTATTAATAAATGCAAAATAACACATACATATAGAGAAAACATACAAATCTTACAAGGTCATCCACTTCTTCATCTATTAAATCCAAGTCCTTAATGTAGCTGATGAAAGGGCTCCACATGTCTTCATATAATTGCCGTTTAGCCTTTAATACGCAAGTTATTCTCTCTAATGGGAGGCTTGCTAACAACTGTCTTATCCATTGAGTAGTACTCGGTCTACAGATCTTTTTCCACAATAATGCAACACATTTCTTGGCATAAAGCAAGCTGAGGTCTATAAATGCCCGCTCATTCCTACTATAGTTATGTTTCTCTGGGTATATGCTCAACAAAAAAAGTTTAGGGTCCAATACGATTTGTTTTGAAATAATCTTCTCGACTATAGCTCATATCTCTTCCCAGAAAGTTTTATTCTTTCTGCATTGCCAAATGCAGTGAAATAGAGTTCCTCTGGATTCCATACATTTTGTGCATACATCTGGTACATTTCTATTATATCTATTTAAATCTATTGGAGTTACATATGTCCGCATTAACCATTTGTACTGTATAAGTTTAAGATGTGAATTTATAGACATAGTGTGAGCCTTAGCACAGGCTGTTTCCCAATCCCCATCTGAAACTTCTAATTGCAAGTCTTCCTTCCATGCATTTAGCTTATTCTGTGCATTTTCTGATGAATAAGATGTCAGCAACCTGTAAACTTCCGATATAATACCCCTCCTTAAACTATTCTTTATCATAATTTCCTCCAAGGATGAATGTGGCAGTCTAGTAAGTAAATTATTTGGATTTGTTTTAACAAAGCTTCTAAGCTGAAGGTACTTTCCTGTTGAGGCCAAACTTAAAGCTCAACTCCTCAAAAGACATCATAATATCTGAATCTGTCAAGAAAAGATCTTGGACCATTTTAAGTCCCTTAGAGTGCCACAATTTAAATGCTGCATCCGCTCTCCCTGGTACAAAGAAATGATTACCCCATACTGGACTATATCGAGATAATGTATGCTGTTCCTTTAAGTATTTTTGAACATCATACCATATCTCATATCTTTAACATATTCTTGAAAACATAATTTCAAGAAAAAATGTTTGCTTCAAAAAGCCTCGTTTTGCCATCACAATTCTCACAGAATCTCGCGACACTACAGCATCACACTGCTCTCCTCGCCCCCCTCTCGTCTCTCCTCGTCTTCCTCTTATCCTTTTTTTTAACTTAAATGTGCTTACCTTTTAAGCTACGTGTCTCCCTTCTTTGCAGGATGAGTGAAATGAATGCCTCCTCAAAAAAATGACCAATTTCTTTTATGGTTTTCTAGATAACAGGGGTGGTACTACTTCCCCACTGGCACAAATCACCCCACTCTCCCCTGTTGGACAGCGTGAGAGCAAAATACACTTCTTGAGTTTTGATTTAAATGTTGAAGCTTTGTTGGAAAAACATTGGGCCTCATGCAAGAACATTTTCGTATTTTTATTCTAAATTTCTCTCACTTTTTTCGTACGAAGGTCTCGTACAAAAGGGTACGAATTATACGCCACGTCAGATTCAACAAACGCTCTTAACTTCGGAAAAAGTGTGTAAAAACAACCTGCGTAAATGAAGAATGCCACCTGTGCGTATTTAAGTGCACATGGATAGTAAATTTGTATACTCCACGCCCTAAATAATACCATATAAGGATGCGCTTCAATATTGCGCAAATCTGGCATGCCTTCTCTGGGCTATAGAGCAGTTTGCCCCCGCTGTATTGAGACACACCCACCTGGCTTTCAACTCACTGGTGCACTCCACAACGGCACGGGTGCTTTGATGCGTATATATATGGGAATGTGTATGGGAATTTGATGTACCATGGGTGATAAACTGATGAGAGTTTTGATGACAAAGGGGAGCGCACGACTCACAGAGGACTGGGACACCCTCGATCTGTCTCCAATCTCCCTCTGAAAGGTTTCCGTGACCAAATATCCAAGGGTGGTGAGGACCTGGGCTGGGCGTGTGGTGGAATTGGGTTTGATCGGCGTGTTTCTCTCTGGAGTTGTGGCTCTGGCAAGCTGCATATTTGCAGCAGCACAGTCCATGGCAATCTAAATCGTGATGTCAGCCATTTGTTTGTCTCTGCAAGGATATCTACACGGTCTCTTCCAAGAGCCTGACGCGCTAAGCCATCCAAAAGTAGAAAGTCAGCTGCTGGTTACACTTCCCATTGACCTTGTAATATACAAATTAACCTTCTGTTAGTGCATAATTTCAGTCAAACAGAATAATGTCAGCATCATTATGGGGTAAATGTATATATTTATGTTTGCTTCAAAGTAATTAAATATACAATCCATTAGTCAAGCAAATTTGATTCGAATAACAGCGGACTATTTTACGAAACTCCTACGACAGCTTAGCCTGGGCGAAAGCCGACTGTTGACTTTGTCAAACAGTCTGGGAAAACCCAAGAGGAATCCGTTTCCATGGAGGGCGGGACCTTCCCCAGCAACTTAAATTCATTGGAGTAACGGAGTTCCCTTAACCAATCATAATGTTTAGAAATGACGTTGGTTATGCGCCGAGGTTCATGCTTACTCTCGCCAGTCTCTAGCTCGCGAATCACGCTTCCCACATCCGCTTTCATTATACCGATACCATTTGATAAATCAAACTTTTCCCAAAGCCAGTTGGAAGGAGAGCTACGACATCCTTGCCACTAACAAAATTGAAGAGGCATTCCTCTTGCTCTCGTTTTAATTGTGTAATGATCTCCAGAGTTGAGACAACTTCATGGATAGCTTCTAGCATTCTTCCGTCGCCATGTTTATTTTCGCTGCGGTTGAACTACAATTATATGGACTACAATGGACTCCGCGCGTGAGTTCTGCTTCACCACTCGCAACTGTTTGCTGATTGGCAAAACACTGAGCGAACCGAGGTAGGGGGATTTGGCCAGACTATGTGCGGAGCCAAAATCTTTGGGCGGAAGTACGTAGGATGGCGTCGCCAGGCTAACGACAGCTCTGGATCACTCGTGAATTCTGTTCGTACCTGAAAGAAAACGTAAAATAAGAAAAGATTGGTGAATGCGCAAATTCTCTTAAATCACTCGTACGGACGATTTAAGAACAAATCTGAACGTACGAATGGTTGTTGCATGAGGCCCATTGTCTGTCATCATCATCCTGGTACTGAGAAACAGCATGCAGTGTTTTAAAAATGTTGATCATCCATAACAGTGTTCAACCTAAACTTCCACTCAGAGATATTAGGTACTACTGGTTCTGATCTGTCCTTGTTAACCTGACTTTCCTCTTCAGTACATGAAAAAATAGAATTTTAAAGGAATGTATAAGAAGCTCAAAATAGGCTACCCCAATTAGATTAAACTTAATTCGAAAAAACAGGAGGTTGTATTCATTGAGAGCTATTAACAGTTTAGAAAATTTTCAGATTCTGCAATTATGATAAGAGAGTACTGCAATCAGAAACATGATAGTTCCAAAGTAAATATGTATAGCAAGTAGTTACAAAAAGCTATTACACTTTTAATTTAATACTCTGAAAGAGTTTTTATCTCTGACGTTTTAAATAGCCTAACATGGGAATCAGAGAATTGCCTCTTCCAGTCAATGGCCAGTCAATTTACAGCCAACTTCAGCAGAGAATCAATTGGGAAATAAATTAGTCACTCATGAGGCAACTGGCCAGTCAATCTGGCTGCATCTATAAGTCTCAGACAAAATCAAAGTATTGATTTATTAGGCTTTCTTTAGCTTTTAGACTTACCAATTTTTATAAAAGTCTGTGATAGACCCAAAATCAGCTGTACAGAACCAGCTTGTCAGCAGATTGGGACAAATGATAAAAACATAGGCCCAACAGCCCATTTTAATTTACACACTAAATTCATAGTTTCCATATCAATGTGAGGCACAGCCTGTAGTTTGTTTTATTCTAACTAAAAACCTTATGCTGAATGTCTGCATGGAACAGCTATGTGGAATTTGTATCTCTTTATTCTTAGTCTCAGGAGAAAGTTCTAGTGCTGTGGAAGACATCCTGCCTTGTTTCAGTACCTAAAAATCTCATCATTCTGCCCTTAATGATGACAGATCAGTTGCCCAAACATCATAAAAATTCTTTAGAGACTGTTATTAACTCACCTAAGAGAATATTTTTTAAGATCCATGACAGTTTGCTCAATATCCTGGGGTTGCTTCAGTGAGTCCAATCATCTGGAAAAAACAAGCTGCACTGTGAGGATCTCTTCATACAATTCAACCTGCACTGTTATATGAGAAACTAGAGAGAATAGAGATGGGTCACCTATTTCAGTTCTGCTGGTAGTTTGTTCCAGTTGTGTGCAGCATAACAGCTAAAAGCTGCTTCACCGTGTCTAGTTTGAACTCTGGGCTCCACTATCTGTACCCCCTCCATTTCTCTTCACTCTGTAAACTTCAGACTCCCAGTGAAACTCAAATCCAGAGATACTCAGAGTTGTTGAGTGTATCAGTGAGGGACAAAAGACTGAGTACAAGGAAGAGGTTTACCTCTTTGTAGCATGATGTTGAAACTCTCACCTCACCTTGAATGTAATCAAGACAATTGAGATAACTATAGATTGTTTGTAGGACCAGGAAAAAGCCAAACACTTTATATCCTGGGGGAGGAGGTGGATGTGGTAGATGACTACACATACCTGAATGTTTATCTGAACAACAGACAGAACTGGAAATGCAACAATGAGGTCTATTAGAAGGAACAGTGCAGACCAATTTTGTTGAGGAAGTTTAGTATTTGCAGCAAGATGTTGCAATCTTCTGTAAGTCTGTGGTGGAAAGCGTAATCTGTTTTCTGCAGTCCTCTGTTAGGGCAGAAGCATCAGAGCCAGTGATTCAAAAATAAATAAAAATGCTCCGGAAGTCCTGGACTGTATTATGTAAAGAGGAATGTTGCCAAAGCCGCTCATTGATAATGAATAATGCTGCACTATAACATATGACATTTTCACACTTGCACTGGAGTCCTGAGTTTTATAGTGACTAAAGAATACGGAGTAATAACTGTACATACTGCATATCATTACTGTAGTAATAACTGCTGTAAAACAATTTCCCATTTTTCTATTAAAAAGTGTTATTTAATAAACTATATGTTCAACTGATGGACATCTTCAGTGCCCTCCATAATGTTTGAGACAAAGTCACATTTATCCTTGGTGCTTCTCTACGGTGGCTGGTATGCGCAAAACACTTTTACAAACTCTCAAACAAATTTACAAAGACAAAATCCTAACGGAAAGGGAATGTACCAAAAGCCGGATCTGACCCAGAAGTGATTGAGTGTGTGGTTTGTTTTGAAAATACTGTACAGGGCGAGTAGTGTTGTGTAGTTTATATGGAGTTTCATGATGTTTTGCCCGTTTTGTGGAAACCATTTGAGTCTGTTGCATTTCGTGTGGACGGTCTCTGGAGTTTTTAAAGGACACAGACTAGAAGGAAGGACAGGGCACAGCTAAAGAACTGGAAAATGCTAAACAAAGTAAGTGCAGCATAGCGCTAGCTATCTAAAGCCATTGTCTACGGTTGCCATGAATTGCAATTCACAACGGCAAAAGAGAAATCACAACGGCAAAAGAGAAAAGACAACGACATTAACCAAAACGGAAAAGGTAGGTACCCTTGGGCGACGTGAATTGTCTCTGATATTAAAGAATATTTATGTTTGTGTAAAAGTCTAAAAAGTTAAGGCCACCATTATCATATGAGTTCATTATTACTGATTTTTTTAATATAGTGTTTTTTGTTCCTCCATATAAAGTTTAATAACATCTTGTCAATATCTTTTAAGACCTTTTTGTTAAAGGGGATATAGAATCAAAATCATCTTTTTCACGTTTTTGGTGTTAGCTCTGAGTCTCCCCGCTGTGGGGAGTACACACGAAGTGCCAGCAAGTGTCAGAACCTCTGTTTCAAGTACTCCCCTTTTTTGAATAGCCCCCAGAATATCCCCCAATCCATTTTTGTGAAAAAGTGATGTCACTTTTTCAGCAATCGCCCCCCCACACCCAAATCCACAGCCACCCCGTTTCAGACACGCCCCTTCGGCGAGAAACAGAAACAGGTGAGCCTTCCAAGGCTGTGAAAGCGGACTACGATCGTTATATATTCTTCGCCCGGAAAGCAATGTTCGCGATCAATGGCTTTTATTTATTTTTAATGTACATACAACCGCCGACTTTTCCTTTGCTCTGCGCATTTCACGGAGTACAGTTTCACAAAGCTTGCACGATTCCGAGCAGGCTTCAGTAGATGGTCAGTTCCGACAGGGACAGACACAGACTGCAGCGAGCTGTGCGCTCCGCTGAGAAGCTGATCGGCTGCACGTCTCCAGGACTATGGGGCAGGCAGGTCGGATCACAGCTGACCCTTCACTATTTGCACCACTCCCCTCAGGCAGGAAGCTTCGGTCCATTCGGACCAGAACCTCCCGTCACAAAAACAGTTTTTTCCCCCTTGCAGTTGGACTTATGAACACTTCATAATCACCTCATAACCTGCCCCAGTCACTTTACCATCATTAAAATTGCACTAATGAAGCTGCACTGTTGTTGCTCTGTATATTGGATACTGTGTATTGTTGTACACACCTTGTACATTTTATATTTATATATTTTTATTCTTTATTTTTTATTATTATATCCTATGTTACAAGTTTGCACCTTACACCGCAGCAAATTCCTAGTTAGTGAACACTGTTCACTAACAATGGCAATAAAACAAATTCTGATTCTGATGAGCTTTCTTTTCAGTCAGTGTATTACTCTATAGCTCTGTTTTCAGTGAGAGCAAGGGCAGCCAATCAAGCAACGGCAACCAAATAGCACCAACACCTACCTGCATTTCATAATGAGGTTGCCAGATAAGCTCTGAAACGACGCCAATAAGGGCAAACGATGCATTCTAAACCCAGCATAGTAACATAGCTGTTTCAGAGAGTCTTTTAGGGAGGTTCTGAGCCATTACAGACCCAACCAATTTTTTTGGGCTACATATCACATCACAGAACAAGGATTAATGCCCCATTCAACCTTTCTCTATCACCTTTAACATCGAGAGATAAAGCAGCTGTAAGATGGGATATTCGCATCAAAATATTCTTTGATAGCAACGTGTACATTGTCACTAGCATATTTTGAAAACATGTAAACCATAGTACTTCCGGTTCAAAGGACGAACCAACACCAGTCCAATCAGCGACAATTCATGTTGCCCGAGGGTACCTACCTTTTCCGTTTTGGTTAATGTCGTTGTCGTTTCTCTTTTGCCGTTGTGTTTTTTGATTCGCCATTGTGTTTTCTCTTTTGCCGTTGAGATTTGCACTTCAGGGCCACCGTAATTGTCAGACATGCAGTGAATAAAAGTGCATTTATCGTTTCAGTTTATTTCGCAACACAGTCAATCTTATTCCAGCCATAACAGAATACCAACGTGCTACTGCTAGTTATTGACCATTGTTTGAGCTGCTGCTAAGTTGAACTCTGTTCATTCAAGCAGTACAACCATGCCCATCATATAAACAGTTCATGGAGTACAGAGGCACCAAGTCCAAAGAACGACAGTCTTTTAACTGTGGGCCGAAAGAAAGACATAAACAAAAAAAGAAAAATGTCCAAGTAAGTTGCCTTGGCCGTTTTATACAATTATGAGATTAATTACGTCTTTCTGTTGTCTTACTAGATAAATATAGGATTGATGGTGCCACACGGAACTGATTTAAAACCTTTAAGAGGGAAAACATTCCCATTATTTACAGACCCAGAAGTAGCAGCACCTGATCTGCTGAAACAAGCGGTGCAGAAAATGACAATTTTTATTAAGGACATGGATGAAGGAGCTTATATCCCTTCGTATCCTGAATGCTCGGAGGTGGTCCATGCGCCTGGGACAGAAAGGCCATTCAAATTGGCTGAATATAAAAAGGAAATTGGGAAGGCATATTCCAGGATCACTTTTTTCCTTTGCCTAAAAACACACTTTAAAGGAGGTTCGTGGATCTCATAATTCAATATTTTTACATATTTACATACTCTACTCTAGCATACATAATATTAATAATGTGTTGGATTTTTTTGTTTTTACCACAGTGGGTGATACCCAGGCTCTGATACCTCAGATTCTGAAATTGTGATCACATCCAGGAGCACAGCTCAATTCAATCGGGCTGACACTGTGGTATGTTAATTTTTTTAACTACATTTTTCATTTAATTACTTTTTTTTCATTTTGATTGATTTATCATTTATTTAATTATTCATTGGATATACATTTGAGCATTAAAGCAATGTTCTGGTCAATATTTTAGAAGAACCAAGTTTTGTTTTTTAATATTTCTAAGTTAGCATTACAGAAACACTCACAATCTTTCACCATTGATATATACTGTATGTGATAAAGGAACGATAATGGAAGCTGTTTAAAATTATAGATAATTGTATGCTTTCCCTCTCAGGTATTTGAACCATAAAACCAAAGTACACCCAAACGCAAACCTGAAGATGAAGGGAGAGTACTAACTTTTACAAAATAAGTCATTTATCTTTATATTGACTGTGATGTGATTAGCTGAGAGTATTTGCTTTGGTGAACATGAAGTTGAAAATATCATACATTAATGTGATTTATAACAAAATAATATGTTATTTATTCATTTTCCCCCTACCTCTAAATGTTTCTCAAAAGTCCATATATACATAAAGGTAATCATTTTATCAATTGTATTTTAATCAAATCAAATTTATTTATATAGCACATTTCATGTACAAACAATTCAAAGTGCTTTACATAAAATAAAAGCATTGCAGCAGAGAGTGGAAGAAGCATTAAAATACATAAAAGAATATAAAGAGAAACAAATAAAATCATTTAAATGAATTTAAAAACAAGCAACAGTCAAGATAAGTTAAAAGATACCGTGCAGATTTCATGGATAGACACATGAGAAAATAAATGTTTTTAACCTGGATTTAAAAATGTCTACATTTGGCAAAAGTAATTTAATTCATTGATTGATTATTGATTACACAGAAAAGAAAAATGTTTTGTTATGTTAAGATGTTTTAACATGTGAATGTTAATTTTCCAACAGTAAATACACAGACCTGTATGCACCATGTGTTGAGGAAGAGCATGAGGAGTTGGTTGCAGACAATGAAGAGTTTACAACACACACCAATGTAAACTGAGCGAGCCATTGCCTGTGGCATTCCAGTTTTTTCTCTGTACAATACTTCTAGTGTTTAAATATTTTATATATAATATAAATATAATAATATTTATTATATATGATAATAATGTATATAAATATAATTTCATAATATATAATATTTTTTGTAAAAGTCAAAAATCCATTAATTAGATCACTTTAGAGGATATGAAAATTACACTACCTGACATTATGGCCAAACAATCACATCCCATTGATCATGAAACAGTCAGCAGGTTCAACATCTCAAGGGCAAATGTTTGGGATGGAGCAGTCAGAGGTTTCAAGCGTACAACATACTCTGAAACCTGTGACATGCTCGTCAAATTTACTGATGATGCTGGTGTTTTAGAAGAAGGAATTAACACAGGTGGTCCAAAGCGAGAGTTTTTAACTCTGCTAATGAACCATCTGAAAGACCGGCTCATTTTTGATGTACCAGAATGACATCGGTTCTTGGTCTACAATGCAAATGGTATGCATAGCATTAGATGTGTACTATACTAATGGTTAATGATCAATAAGCATATATATCACGTGACATATACTCCGTTGCTTGAGTTTCATTTTAATACATTAAAGTGTACATAATACATTACGTGTTTTGATTTTGCAATATGACTTCTTTCACAGGTGTTAGGGAAGATGAGTACTACCTGGCAGGAAAGATGATTGCGGTGTTAATTGTGCATGGAGGTCCAGGACCCCATTTCCTGTCAGAAGATCTTGTACATTATCTTGCTGGCAGGCCTTAACAGCTAAAACAACAGCTAATTCAATAACTGACGAAGAAATAGGGAAAGCTTTGAAAGAAGTGAGAATAGCATGAGGCTGTAGTGTGGTATAGCAGAGTATTACATAGTCTTGGCAATGTTTTGAAACAATTTTTCCTTCCTTAATCAAATACACAGAATTATCTTAATTTATTGTTTTGTGATAGTGCAACATTACATTTTGCTATGTACAGTAACAATCAAAAATTTAGACACTTTATCTTATACTTAAATGAAAACTTCTGTCCAAACTTTCGACTGTAATTGGAATAATTAAAGCAGGCAAGGAGATAAAGTACATACAGTTATTGACTCGAGTGTTTATATTTCTTTTTATGTTATTCAGATTGAGAATGCTGCTGCAGTTGATGCTCTGCGAGCATGTACCATGAGACACAGCACAATGTTACAGACAACAGGTTGTCTGAGACATGTAGCTACTGTTGAAGCAAAGAAAGAAATTGTCCGACTACCTCTACTAGTATATTATTGACCGCAACTCATCTAGAATTGACAGGTAAGATCATATTTGTAATGATGGGATTTTTGGGGGGATATAGGTAAGAATGCCTCGTGGTCTCCCTCTGGTTTATACCAGTGGTTCCCAAATGGTGTGCCGTGGGATTTTGATAACCATACATTATTATTGCAATACACAACTACACAAAAATAATAATTTTTTAATTCACTATATCAGTACTTTGTATGCACCTGTAGCAGCACAGAAGTGCCTTTCTATGTTGTTACAGCTGCTTGCCATGAGTGCTGCTTGCGGCCAATCAATGAGGTGGCGACTATAAAAGCGCCGGTCCTCCCACAGGTTCTTCCTTTGTGTATTGTCACCGGACTCACTTCCGGGTCAAATCATTTGGCCTGACAAGTATGGCTGCCCGATGCTTCATCGCGGTGGTTGTTGTTTTTCTATGTGCTGATGGTGCTTGTTGTGCCTAATGGTGCGTTCAGACCGGATGCGGTGCGAATTTTTGCGTTGTATTACTTGTAGTGTGTAGTTGAATTTACTTGTGTTATTCGCGCGAGTAAACAACGAGCGAATTTTCGCTCAAGGTGCTATTTGGCGCCATTCCCTCCATTTCATTCTCTCATCAACCATGGCTGATATACCATCGCGTCCTTGTACCTGCTGTGGCAGTCCGAGATTCGTCGGAAACGCACACACCGTCGTGTCTGGGTCAGTGATATCATCCGGAGGTGCACTCAGCTTGGAAAATTTCACCGCCTTCTCCAGGAGTTGCGTCTGGATGACGGCCGCTTCCAGCGGTATTTCAGGCTCACCAGGACCCAGTTTGATGACCTGCTCGGGAGGATCGGTGCCGTGATCTCTCGGCAGGACACCAACTACAGGCGCTCCATTTCAGCTGCGGATGATGAGTCAGACCGCTGCTCAAAGTCTTCTCCAGCCAGTAGCGCGGGAAGGGGGGTGCTGCCGGGGCTGCAGCCCCCCCTGGTGGTGGCTGCGGTAACATCACTGTAAACCTAAATGTTTGAAATAAATATAATATTTAAAAAAAGTATATATATATAATATCTATAAATTATATGCGGTGTAATAGAGTTGTGGGAAAATACATTTTAAAAATGGCGAGTGACAACAGTGGACGTGGAGTAAAGCAGAAAGGAATATTGGATTTTTTCACAAGTAACGGTACTGTGCCTATTTTAAAAAAAAAAAAATAAAACTAATCTGACCGAGGATGAGGACAACAACAAAGAAGATGGAAATAGCACGACAGGAGAAATCCCAGCTAGCATTAGCAGCTCAGCAACAGTACCGCAGCTTCCGCCAGGAGACGGCGGCAGCTGGCCCAGTATGACCAGGGCCCCCGATGCCAGCGGCGAAGCACCGTTTCAACCAACTATTAACTTTCCAGGAAGGAGATTCGGCTCTGAAAGTTTTGAGAGATCATTCCAACGAAGATGGTTCGAATAATGGCGATGGTTGCATTATGTCTCAGAAACAGACAGTGTGTTGTGCTTTACCTGCAATCAAGCAGTGGCAAAGGGATTATTGCAGCACTCTCATAGTGACAGCTCATTTGCTAGGGGATGCCGCTCAGAGGGCATAATCATCGTGACGGCTTCCTATGGCAGCTTATGGTGGAGAGGATGCACTCACTACCAAGAGCCAGAGAATGGCTTTTACGCAGAGACAATTGGATGTCGGATACCATCCAAAACGAGATCATTGAGATGTTTGCTCACGCCATACAGCGAGAAATCATCTCTGAGACTCGCCACTGTTCTTTCTTTGGACTCACAGCGGATGGGACTACAGACATCAGTGCATGTGAACAATTCTCCTGCTGTTTGCAGTTTGTGGATTCAGATTTAAAAGCACAGAATGTGTTTCTTGGATTCTACAGTGCACCAGACTCTTCAGCATAAACACTGTTTTCATGCATCAAGGACATTTTTCTCTATTTGAACCTCCCCCTGGAACGCCTGCACGGATACTGTTTTGACGGTGCGTCCAATATGTCCGGGCGTGTAAATGGCGTTCAGGTGAAACTTAAAGCGCAGTGTCCAGACTCCCTTTACGTCCACTGCAGTAACCACGCACTGGATCTAGTTTTGCAGGAGGTAGCGAGGGATGTGAGAATCATTGCAGACACGGAAACTCCCTGAACTTTGTTCAGGGAGTTTCCGTTGTTCTCAGGGAGTCCTCCAAACGCAAACAGTTGTTCCAGTCTCTTTTTGGCTCTGAAGATGTGGTCTGGAACGTCCTTGGGCTATGTCCGACTCGATGGTGCATCCGCACCACAGCCATCTCCCGAGTTATGGCTGTATACACGACACTCCTGGAGACACTTAAAACATTGGAGCAAGACAAGACAATGAGGGGTGAGACGCGGGCCAAGGTCTCCGGCTTGTACAAGCAAGCAAAAAAGCGAAGACGTATTTTGGCTTGGTGTGCAGCGAGGCGCTTTTCAGGCCCTCTGAAGCAGTGGCTCGAAGTCTGCAGAGCAAAACTCTCACTGCTCGCGCAGCGCTTTAGTGCGTTAGCGTTCTTCAGCAACACATGAGGGAGACTCTTCGGGAGGACGATTTTATGAAGCAGCTCATTGACAGAGTAAAGACTTGTGCAGCCCACAATAATCTTGAGATGCCCCCTCCCTCCAGGACGAGCAAAACCCCGGCTCGCATCCGCAGCACCACACAGCCTGAAGCCGTGGTGCCTGACTGCGGAGAAGCGCAGTGGAGGCGTCAGTTCATTGAAGCCGTGGACATAGTTGAAGCAGAGCTTAGTCGAAAATTTGACCGAGGAAATCGAACTTGCCCTCCCTGAGTGCACGCAGATATGCACATTGGCTGACCTTAATTTATAAGACTCTCTTAGGTTTGACACCTTCTTATTTGTGTGTTTTATTGCAAAAAACAACCAGTTGTTATGCCTTGCGTTCCAGTTCGACCTTTGTTTTATCTGCTCCCCGGGTAAGGACCGAATTTGGAAAAAGAGCATTCAGCTTTGCCGCCCCTTTGGCATGGAATACTTTACAGACTGAGCTGAAACTCTCTGAACTAGTCGCACTTGGAGCATTCCGCTCTATCCTTAAAGACAGGCAGCGTCAATCCATTGAACAGTGCCTGTGTTTCAAATCCTAAATTGTAGGTTGTGCTACAGCTCCCACGTCTCTGTATGAAATCACGATTGCATCTCTAAATTGTTTGTTTTATTCTATCTGTCATTCTTTGTAATCTGGTTTGACACATACTGCTGTGCTGCTGTTATGTCTCATGCTGCTGACCCGTTTTGGCCAGGTCACCCTTGTGAAAGAGATCCTGATCTCGATGGGCTTTTATCTGGTTAAATAAAGGTTAAAGAAAAAAGAAAAGCTGGAATGAAGGTGGCTGCCCAAAGAGAAACCACTCTCATTAATGCTGTAAACCAAAACCTGGTCTGGACTAGAAGAAGTTCACCTCCCCAAAACATTCAACAGATCTAGCTTACAAATGCAGCTGACCTTACTGAGTGACATGACCAAGGGCAAAATTATCAGATCTGTCCCAGATGTTGCTGAATTTATTTCAGCGCTGCATCCACAGACCAGGTGGCTGTTTAAGGAGGTCGAGGCCTTTATTGAACTTTGCCTGTGTCTGCCTGTGTCAGCTGCTCCATCTGACAGGTCATTCTCCTCCCTCAGACGACTGAAGACCTGTATGTGAAGTACCATGAGCCAGACGAGGTTGACACATCTGGCTGTGATGCACATACACAGCAACATCCTGGACAGAGTGGATGTGCCATCTCTTGTTTCGAGCTTCATCGGGAACACACCAGAACGTAAGGCCACGTTTGGTGCCATGTAAATCAAGGTAAGACCTGATTTTATTCATAACACTCTCACTGTGCAATTATGGCTTGTTTATTTATTCCAGTCACCTTTTATATGTGTGAAATCCTGCTTGTGTGTACCCACACATTGCAAATCATGTGAGGTTACTAAAGTTTCATTATTTTGGACTTTTGTCAGGTTGTTATAAAATTTTAATTTAATCTAAAAATGTATGTGTTTTATTTGCATGTAGCTTTTGGGAGCCAGTAAGCAGCCTAGTAGTGTGCGATGTGATAGGGTACAGTAGCAGAAAAAAATACGATGACGTCACTCATTCATTCATTCAGTTGGCAGCCCCCCCTACTTAAAAAATGTGTCTCCAGCACATCCCAAAGATTTTCAATGGGGTCAAGGTTCTAGACTCTGTGGTGGCCAATTAATGTGTGAAAATGATGTCTCATGCTCCCTGGCCCACTCTCACAATTTGAGCCCGATGAATCCTGGCATTGTCATCTTGAAATATGCCTGTGCCATCAGGGAAGAAAAAAATCCACTGATGGAATAACCTGGTCATTCAGTATATATTCAGGTAGTCAGCTGACCTCATTCTTTGGGCACATAACGCTGCTGAACCTAGACCTGACCAACTGCAGCAACCCCAGATCATAGCACTGCCCCCACAGGGTTGTATGGTAGGCACTTGGCATGATGGATGGATCACCTCATCCACCTCTCCTCTTATCCTGATGCGCCTATCACTCTGATACTTACCAGTTTCATTGTCAGACTGATGGCCCTGTAGAAATATTTTGACGACTATTTGACAGCTATCTGCAGTTTATTATATAAAGGTACATTTATTTATTTTCTACTGCCACACATCTATAAGTTGATGAATGTTTCAGTACAGTGAAGTGAGCCAAGGTAGAAATGTTAAGGTGATGCTTTATATTATGTCATCTCATGTCAGCTGAGTTTGCACACTGTCATCACCATTTGGGTGCCCCATTTTAGGATGTCAGACGGGATCGGACACAGACGCATACACGCCGGGGACAAACGGCTAAAGACAAGCTCCAGAGATTCACTTGGGATCCGGAGCAGAGAGGATTAAGATACGACTGAGTAGAAAAGGATCACGCAAGTATTGCTGAAAAAGAATTTGTCACACCGCGGTGAGGTTGACAAGTGGGTTTTTTGTCTCGTCTCCATGTCATGTTTTGTCACTTCCTGTTTTATTTTGAAAGATTAACTCTCCTCTCGTTTCAGGTCACTTGCTTTTCCTCTCGTGTCCCAGTCTGATTGTCGCATAAATGATTCCACCTGTTCCCTGTTAACCCTGTGTGTATAAGAGTCTGCGTCTCCCCTTGTCTTGTGCCAGTGTGTCGTATTTGTTGGTTCAAACGTGCTCCACTCTTGCCTTTCCAAAGCCATATAGTCAAAGTTCCAAGTTACCATTTTGGTCGTTTCCTCGCTAAGAGAGTTTTTTTGTTCTGATTAACTTTTATAATATAGTCTTGCTAAGCCAAGTTCAAGTTTCATAGCTTTCTTGTTTTTTCCTCCAAGTAGAGTGATTTTTTTTTTTGTTTGATAAATATTTCACAGTATAGTGCCTCCTATACTCTTCTACTTCTCTCACTTTGGAAGAAGTATATATATTAATAGATAACTTCTATAGCCTGCTTTGTTCTCTCTTGGAGAGCTTTGTGAACTCCTGCTCCTTCATTAAAAGCTTGTGGATAAAACATCTCCTGCTCCTGCGTCCTCCATTCTCTGGGCCTGACAGAATTCAATTAGATTTGGACGTCATTGATTTATGCTCGGACATTGCTCAGCTGTCTAAGCAGAGACTCACTCCTCACTGAGTTGTCCAATGAACGAATGTAAGACTCTTAATGATGATGCAAAGCCCCCCCACCCACTGCCAGAAAGAGTGTTTAGAGCAATAATTCACATATTTTGATATTCTAGGCTTCAGTTTGTAAGAGATAGAATTATTGTCTATGTAACAGATGCTTATAGTGAAGTACAGCCTATAGGTGAGAGAGGGTAAAGGTTATTAATATTATTGTTGCTATTATTATTTTTCTGGGACATTCTCTGTGCAGAGCTTCCTTTTTTTGACTTTATTGAGTTTTCAAAGAGCCTAATTTAGGATGATTAATAAGTCGGGGGCACACTTATGGATGAGATTCATGCTGAATCCATTACAAATGAGGGCCCTCTTGTAGAAGAGAGGGTTTCCCTCTCCAGAGCCGCGCTTAAATACCTCACACAAGGATTTTCCTTTAACCCCACCTTTGGAAACCTTAACGAAGGTTATCAGTTTATGAGAGTTCAAAACCTCATTGGTTGTTGTTCTGTTCGTATGTTTAATGCAGTTCCAAGCAGAAATAGAGATGTCACACAAACTCCATCTAAAAACTCGAAAACAAATCTTAGTAATGGTACTGGCAAGTAATAAGTTGAAAGTGGTCTCCATCCATCCATTTTCTATACCGCTGGAGCCTGAAAGTGGTCTCCTTCAATGTATATGGATTACTTTTTTTTTTTTTAACAATATGTTTTTTTGTTTTTTAGAAAGAACATACAGTCACAGGGACAGTAACATTACAAACATCCCTCCTCCCCCCACCCTAGACAGCACAGTCAGGGAACAAAACAAACAAACAAAAAAAATCAATAGTGGTCCTATGTATTTATAAGAGGCAAGCCAGCGTCCACAAATGCCGCCCTTTGAAGTTACATTTTGAACAGCTGTCAGGAATGTTGGGATTGTAGTAATGTAGTTTTACCGGTGTCACATAAGTTCTGAATAGCCACTTGTATTGTATAGGTTTTAGTGCTGTGTTTATAGTATTTGTTTGTGCCTTAAGACACGCATTTTCCCACTCATTTTCTGTAATATTTATTCCTAAATCACCTCTCCATGCATTGAGTCTACAGTGGGAATTGTCCTTGGATTTGGATCGTAACATACCATACAATACCGACAGCTGGCCTCGACCATTCTTATTATTTACAATAAACTCCTCTAAAACTGACATGGAAGGTCTATCCAGGGAGTGGGTCTGCGATTTTATGAAACTCCTCAACTGCAAGTATTTAAAGAAATGATTTCTAGGTATGTCATATTTACAGACTGTGGCGGTTCTGTGCCACCGTGGGTTGTCTCAGACAGTAATGAGCCTTTCTTGGCAGTTTAATTCTTTTATTGAACACACTTCTTTGTGGAGTCTCCCTGCTCCAGTCCGACTCCACCTGCGTGCTCGTGTGTCCTTTCTCCTCCCCAGGTCCAGCACGCTACTGTTTTTAAAAGGGGAGAGTGATTAGACAAATGGTTTCTGGTGTACTAATCACTCACCTGATGCTGCTTCCCTGAGCCCCTTCCACACCTCTCTCCTGCAGCTGATGCACCACGCCCCCTCCACACAGACCAATTGATCAAAGGTCATCAGATTCCCGTCTATGTAAAGGTCAACTATTTTACATAAACCTCTGTTAGCCCATTGTCTAAATCCACCATCGGCTCTGCCAGGTACAAAGTTATCATTACCCCATATTGGGGCAAACTGGGAAAGTCTGGGTGGATCCCCAGTGTAAGCGTGCACCACATGCCAAACAGAGAGGGTATTCTTTACAAAAGGATTTTTTGTCTGCTTCTTGAGTTTTTTAACATGGGTGGAATAGAGATATGACTGAAGAGATAAATCTAATGCTGTAGTACGTTCAATAGTTAGCCATGCTGGAGGATCAGAAGCAGAGAAATAAAACATTGCTGTACGTAATTATGCCGCCCAGTAGTACCATTGTAAGTTATGGACTTGAAGTCCACCACCATCATAGGGGAGATACAGTAGGGAGAGCCGTAGTCTTGGATGTCTGTTGCTCCATATAAAATTTGAAAACAACTTTCTGAGTTTACAAAAAAAGGATTGTGGAAGTGGCAGAGGAATAGATTGAAATAAATAGAGAAATTTGGGCAAAATTGACATTTTAAGAACATTAATGCGGCCTAACATGGAGATGGGCATAGACATCCATCTATTCAGAGATTCAGTAACAGACTGTACTAAGGGATTATAATTAGAGGCAACAATATTTTCAATTTCTGGAACCATATTTACCCCCAGGTATGTGAAACCGTTAGAGGCTGAGAAGGGCGAAATGATCTGCGGATTTTGCCTCTCATTCTTATTCAAGAACAAAATAGTAGATTTAGAGTTATTAACCTTATATCCTGAGATTTTCCCAAAAGATTCTATTAAACTAACTAGTGTTGGTATAGATGATGCCAGGTTGGATAAGTAAATAATAATATCATCTGCAAAGAGTGAAATTATATGTTCTGTTTCTTCTATTTTCACCCCTAGGATTCTTGGATGCTGCCGGATGGCCAGGGCTAGTGGCTCAATAGCAAACAAAAATAAGAGGGGGGACAGGGGGCAGCCTTGACGCGTACCTCTATGTAATCTAAATGGTTGGGACATCTGGCTGTTTGTCAATATCTCAGCTGTTGGATTTGTATATAGAAGTTTCAACCATTTAAGATAACTGTCTCCCAATCCAAATCTTGCCAGGACCTCCATCAGGTATTTCCATTCAATCCTATCGAAGGCTTTTTCGGCGTCCAGCGACAGGATTGCGTTATCTTTAGCATCATACTTTTCATATAATATATTTAATACTCTACGTATATTATGAAATGCTTGGCGTCCTAGAACAAAACCATTCTGGTCATTAGGGATCAGGGATGGAACACACTTCTCCAGCCTCCTTTCCAAGGCTTTACAGAGTATTTTTGTGTCACAACACATTAGGGATAGAGGACGATAAGATCCCCTTTCTGTAGGTGATTTGCCAGGCTTTGGAACCAGGGTGATTAGTGCAGTTCGTAGGGGAGGAGGTAGGATTCCTAACACATATGCTTCCTCAAACATTTCTTGCAGAGGGGGGAGCAATTTATCTGGGAACAATTTATAGATTTCTATAGGGATCCCATCCGGACCCGGGGTCTTTCCACTTTTCATATTACGCACAGCTTCTGACAACCCATCGACCGTTAAGCGTTTGTCCAGTTTAGTCTTATCGTGATCTGCCATAGTTGGGATGTCTAGTTTGTCCAAGAATTCAGACTGTAACTGTGTGTCTTCTGGGTATTCTGATCGATAAAGAGATTCATAGAATGTTCTAAAGGAGGAGTTAATTTCAACTGGATCCACTGTGTGGTCTCCATTTTCTAGTTGAATTGAATCTATAGCTCTATGCGATTGCATTTTTTTGATTCTCCATGCAAGAAGCTTGCCAGCCTTATCTCCTTGGTCATAATAAGACTGTTTCAGCCAAAGAAGATTTGCGGCAATTTTATTAGTAGAGAGTTCTTTATACCTAGTTCTCAACACTAAGAGCTCCTTATGTTTCTCTGGACTGTCATTTTGGTATAGGTCTAGCTCCAGAGCTTTAATCTGAGCTTCAAGGCTGATTAGTTTTCTATAGTGGGACTTTGACTTATAACTTGTATAGCTTATCATCACACCTCTAATATAAGCTTTAAATGCCTCCCACCAAGTGGCCGCACTGGTCTGATCTGTGTTCATACAAAAGTAGTTATCTATATTAACACCAAGAAATTTGACAAATGTAGGGTCTTGAAGCCATTTTGTTTCGAGGCGCCACCTGGGGGAGGATCTGGCAAGTCCCGGTATATCAAGAGTAAGTGATGATCAGATAATACTATGCTATCGTAAGCACATTCATTCACATGAGGTAGTAGACTCATGGAGATCAGAAAGTAATCAATACGTGATGAAGTTCTGGAGTAACATGAAAACTCCTTTGTGTTGGGATGGAGTTTCCTCCAGACCTCAATTAGGTTAAGATCTTTTATAGACTGAAGCAGGACCTTTCTGGCATGTGAATGAGAAGCATCAACAACTGTGGAGCGGTCCTTCATTGGGTCCAACACACAGTTAGTCACCACCGATTATATATTGTCCGGGAATAATTGATATAGTGAGAAATAAATTCCTAAAAAAGGTGGGATTGTCCATATTGGGTCCATAAACATTTACTAGAGTAATTTGGGATGTCAATATTGTTCCTTGTAAAATAATGTACCTGCCTGCTGGGTCAATTACTTCATGGCTGAGCCTAAAGGGGACTGATTTATGAATTAAGATAATAACCCCTCTGGCTTGAGAGTTAAATGGGGCTGCAAAGACTTGTCCAGGCCATCTTCTTTTAACTTTAGTGATATCAGTCAAATGCGATTCCTGCAGGAAAATAATTTGGGATTTAAGTAATCTAATTCTGCCTAATACCTGTTTTAATTTAACAAGTATATTCAATCCTCTGACATTCCAGGATGTGATCTTAATCACTGATTTACCTGTCATTGAGCATAAAAATACCTATGCAGTAGGGCACCACATGAAAAACCAACCTTGCCTCTCTTTTTATCAAAGTAGAAAAGAGTAAATGAAAACATAAAAAAAAAAGAAACAATACCCACATGTATACAATAAGGAAAAAACCCTGAGAATCCCTATGCATTTCCCCAACTGAAATACATCATTGTAACCCCTTAAGTAACTACAGACTTCGATTATTTTAGACATCTGAGGTCCGTTTCACGTAGCAGGTTTAGTGAAAACTCTGAGTAGGTTAACCCTGAAATGAGGGAAACCCTGAGTTTTCCGTTTCACAAAGGGAGGTAACTCAACCCCGAGAAAGAGGGGTAACTCTAGCCTGTTTCACAAAGAGAGGTAACTTAACCTCACGGTCAGTTACCGGAGTAACAGACTCTCTGAACCTAACCTGGTCGGGACCAGGTTTTATTCAAGAAACCTTGAGTTTCTTTCTGTCTCCGCCCTCTTTCAGCCACACACGCCATTTGATTTCCTCATTCATTCAGTCAGCAGAGCGAGTTCTTCTACTTCTAGAAGTCCATTAGGCACAGTAGGAGGCGACTTTTTTCACAAACATGTCCTTTTGACAACGATCCCGTGGATGAAGGTGCAGCATTATTGCGCAGAGAAATAAATATTCGTCGGAGATGGTTATCAGATTTTTGCATTACAGACAATTATCTTTTTGAGCGGCACCATCAGAATGTGTTGGGACAAAAGAAAAAAAAGACATAAAAGACAAATAAATATTTGTATGAATAGGCTTAAAAAAGACATATATAGGCCTATTATATTTTATAAAGGCACTCGTGTCTTGGGGGTGGACACCCTCCGGGGATTCCCTCAGCCACTGTCCTCCCGTTAGAGGTGGTGGCCACCACCCGTTTTACGGGCATCTGCCTTCTTTCTGTTGGCTCAGTAGAAGTCTGTGTTAGTTTAAATAGGCTTAATTATTTAACAGAACATGATATAGATGATGACTCTAAATTGTCCTTCGGAGTGACTGTGAGTGTGTATGGTTGTTTGTCTCGTTTGTCTCTATGTGGCCCTGTGATGGACTGGCGGCCTGTCCAGGGTGTACCCCGCCTCTTGCCCATTGACCGCTGGGATAGGCTCCAGCCCCCCCGCGACCTGACTGATGGATTCAGCGGTGTATAGATAATGGATGGATGGATGGTATAGATGAGAAGACATAGTTTATGTGTGTGAAAACAGCATTATGTTGGGAATAAAATAACTGCACAGCCACTTAATATTTACTTTACAGTGTAAAACATGATCAAAATGAGGTACCTCCATGCCGAGGTCTCACCTGTTTGAACAATGTTTTTATATTTCATCTTAAACTGCTGCCAAGAGTGCTTCTCCCCTGCGGGATTGCACCTAAATGAAATAAATGAATGGGCTACCATTCAAGCAGTTTCCCTGTAATATTATTGTGATTGCAAAGGACTACATTTAAACTTACACTTTTGCTGCTGCAACGGTGTTGCACTTATTTCTAAAAACGTATTGAAACTCGCCGTATGAGCGCATTAAGATTTCCAATTCGAGGTTGGTGAAAAACGTAGCCCCTCCTCTTCCCCGTTGCCAAGGTGACTCGTCAAATCGGGGCTCCATTGATGCTGGCTTTTTAAAGTTGTGGTGCACGCGCTAAACTCAAGGTGAACATACACAGAGTTGATTAACCTCACTCAAATCAGCGTTTCTGGAACCGAAAACTCAGGGTTTTCTATCTCAGAGTAGATCAACTCAGAGATCAGGAATAGACTCAGAGTTGGTTGAACCTGCTACGTGAAACGGACCCCTGATCCTCATAGTGAGGAGCAGTGTGGCGTAAAAGCTTTACGAGCCCCATTCCTCCGAGGGCTCCAGCAAACTATTAAATAGTCAGACCGTTTGAACATTTCTGAGAACATACAGATCTTGCCATTTGGCATGTCAACCTATGTAAAATGTTATCAAATAAAGAAATAGGAAATAACAATATGGGATTGTTTAACTCTGGCCGCATGGAAACAGTACGTGTCAGTTATTTACCTCTGGCAGCATGAAAACAGCAGGTGCCGGTTGTTTACCTCTGGCAGCATGAAAACAGCAGGTGCCGGTTGTTTACCTCTGGCAGCATGGAAACAGCAGGTGTCGGGATGGCGACGGTGCAGCATAGTCTGTTCAGACTACTCATCGTCCGGCGCGGATGCGGAGGCAGTATCTCCCTTAATGCTTTGGACAAACTTTTCTGCGTCGGGGGCCGACGTGAATGAGTGCCTCTGACCGTTGTGTGTGACCACCAGGATGGCCGGGTAAAACATGCCGTAGCGGAGACCCATGGTCTGTAACTGCCTTTTCACTGCGTCGAAGAGTCGCTGCTGCTGGTGAGTTTCCGCTGAATAGTCTGGGTAGAATCGGACGCTGTGGTTTTCAAACTTCACATCTCCCAATCTTTGGGCTGCTTGCATAGCTCTTTCCTTTTCTCTATAGTTGAGGAATCTCATAATCACCGCTCTTGGTTTTGAATCCTGGCCGGGGATAAGTCGTCCTATCCTGTGCGCTCTCTCTATGACGGGAGGAGTGGGAAAGGTGTCCGTGCCAAGAGCTTTTGGTAGCCATCCTTCTAAAAAAAACACACATATCTTGGCCCTCAGCTTTCTCGGGAATGCCAATGATTCTTAAATTGTTGCAACGTCCTCTGTTTTCCTGCTCTTCTACTCTCGTTTCCAACGCGGCGCACTTCTCCTTCAACTTTTTAATAGTGCTGTGCGTAGCGTGTAGATCGTCCTCAGCCTTCCCAATCCTGTCTTCAGTTTCTGTTATCCTGTTAGCTTGGCTTTGTAATTCATTCTTGAGTCCACTTATCCCGGCCAGCACATCTTCGAACTTCTCTGTGAAGTCCTTTTTCATCGAGCGTATGGCGCTGAGGACCTCATTGCCAAGCTCATCTGGTGTTGCAGCATCCATTCTCTCCTTGCTAGCAGCAGGCGGGTTAGCAGGAGCTTGAGAAGTAATTGGTGGTTTCGGATGCGTTGAGCTTTGACAAGCAGTTTTCCGAGATTTCCTGTTCATTAGACTGGCCGGTGTTATATCGTTTCAAATTGCGTGAAGTTTAGACTGTTTACGGTCTTGAGAATAATTGGTTCAGTAAGTTAGCTTCGGAGCCTCACCAGGGCATGTCTCATCCACACCACGCCATAACCGGAAGCCGTAAATGGATTACTTAACCCTATTAGGTTCGGGCGTATATGTAAACAATGCGGTGCATTGTGGGCAGAACCGACATGTTTCGGGTTAGAGTAAGCGGTAAAATAGCGACCACTAACGTTCGATTGACGCCAGTGAGTCTTTACCTCAGACAATAAAAGTTAGCAATAACAATACAATTAGTGAAAAACAGTGAAATATGTATAAGGAAAAAAAGAAGTCTGCCGTACATGAAAAGGCTGAATCCCACGGCAAAGGCAAGATATACTCAGAAAATTAATTCAATTGGAGGCGTAGATCCATATGAACATAAGACATGGGCAGTGGATGAATACGATCTTCTCCCAAATTTAACTTTTGCGGACATCGTGGCCTATTTAGTGTGCGGGATCAGTGCTTACACCGCAAATGAATTTCAGAATTATAAATCATTGGAGGCTCACCGTC
This sequence comes from Odontesthes bonariensis, assembly GCF_027942865.1. Lineage (NCBI taxonomy): Eukaryota > Metazoa > Chordata > Actinopteri > Atheriniformes > Atherinopsidae > Odontesthes > Odontesthes bonariensis. The sequence continues at coordinate 26,483,342 of NC_134529.1, read as the reverse complement.
AGTTTGTCGGTGGTTGGGTGCAGGAACTTCTGATCCATGTCTTCAGCGAAGAGAGGACCGTAGTGCGCACGAAGGTAATCCTGTCAGTGTCCTGTCTGTATGCTAACTCACTGAGCTAGGGTGACCAGTTTGGACCAAAAGAATAATTCTCGCATGCATTTAACTGCGATTGAGTCTCGTCTGTCTGTTTGTGTACAAGTCTCTTCATGGTCAAGCGCCAAAGTACATCTCTGACATGTTAGAGCCATATGAACCAACTCGGGCTCTGAGAACCTCAGGGAGGGGTCTCCTGCTGGTGCCCAGAGTCAGGACTAAACAAGGTGAGGCTGCGTTTCAGTTTTATGCCACTCAAATCTGGAACAGTCTTCCAGAAGATGTGAGACAGGCCTCAACTCTGACAATGTTTAAATCCAAGCTGAATTTAAAGTAATCCAACAATCAAAAGACAAGGGAGGAATGGCGCTGCCCAATTTAAAAGATTACTACTATGCGGCTCAGATAAGAACCCTGGGGTATCTCTGTGACTCACAGTTCAGGGCCAGGTGGAAGGAAATAGAAGAGGGAGGCTCTGTAGGTCCACCCCTACAGGCAGTAATGGCAGACAGAAAACGTAGACAGCCTTGCAAGTAAGAATAACCCCTTATTAACACTAAAAACCTGGCAAAAGGTTGTGAGGAAATACAAATTAAAGGGTGCGGAAAACATATTACGTTGGTGTGCTTATGACATGGAAGTTACTCCAAATAGGACAGACAATAGATTTAAAATGTGGACAAAAAAGGGCCTCACGGCTTACTGTTGCTTTATACACTGGTTTTGTGAGGAGTTTTGACGATCTCAAAAAGGAATATGATTTTAGAGGCAGGACTTTTTTAGATATCTCCAAGTAAGACTCGATTAAATACAATTTTGACAGAAGACCAGAGTAGTGATATCCTGAAGATTTGTTTAAATTTATAAATCTGGGAGTGGAAAGAAATTAATATCTAGATTATACAAAGGTCTTCAAGACTCCACAAATTCGAACAGCCTGCATATTAAATGCAAATGTAAAGGGAGGGGGATTTGGTCATATCTGGGGATGAATGGGAAAACATTTGTAACAATGGAAAACCACAACTTCACACACACGGCGAGAGTTTGGATGGAAAAATTTGTGAGATTTTTTTATAACACCTGCTCAGAAGTGACACAAGGTAATGGATCAAGTTGTTGGAGGGTGTGTGGTGCAGATGAGGCCAATCATTATCATCTATTTTGGGCAATCCCAAAATAGATGATTGCCTTTCTGGCATGACATCCTTGATTGTCTGGAATATATATTTCAAATGACTCTATAATTTGATGTCAGCTCAATGTGTTTTTGTACCACAGTATTACATTTGCAAACAACAACAGACAAATATCTATTGAACATATTAGCAGGGCTCTCAAGTCTCACGCAATGAGCGTGAAACACACGTATTTCAACAAGTTCATACACCACACATGCCATTTCTCACGCTGAGAAATGATCAACTTCGTCACAGAAATTCTAATGGCCTATACTATAAACGAGTCAATGGCAGGTTACTGTGTGCTCCTACAGCTCAGAACTATAGCTCTGGTACAGCTGTCTTGATTTAGCAACCCATCGGCAAATCACAAAATAGAATTTCTCAGCCAATCAGAAAACAGAATTTTTTGTTGCTGGGTGAGGTCTGAAATAGCTTTCAGTTGTAAGCACGCGTTCCATGAATGCACAGCAGACATAACCTATTATGCTCTGAATGTGTGCAGAAGTTGTAGACGAGCTGGAGGTGGAAGAGAACATCAGCAGGTCATATCTTCATTTATTTTAATCTTTTATACTTTTATACTATAGTTTTCCTACTCTTTGTAAAAGACCAATACCTGCCGATTAAAGTGTTCGTTGGAGTAGGAGGTCTAAATATTCAGCACACACCCTTTGACATGAGCAACTTAATGAAGAATGAAAAATATGTAGGAGTCTAATTAGGCTTCCGTGGTTAATTTTTTTCAAAGGTGACTGGTATGAGCAGATTCCCAAGGCTATGTACAACTGCCAAACTGGTATTAGTTCTGCCGCACTGAAATGCTTATGCAGAGAGGGTTTTTTCCATGGTGGGGCTCAATAAAACCAAGACCAGGAACACGTTGGCTCTGAATGGAACTCTGTCATCCATCATGACTGAAAATGGCTGACATTGAGCCACAGTGCTTTAAATGGGAGCCGCCAATATCAGTCATCAAGCATCAAAATCTGCCACACTATCATTGTCTCATCAGAGACAAACAAACTAAGGATATGGATTGCTGGAACCATGTCCTGTGATCTGATGACACCAAGATGAACAAATTTGCTTTAGATGGTGTCAAGCCTGTGTGGTGGTAAAAAGTGATTTGTACAAAGAAAAGTGCCCCATGCTTAAAGTCAAGCATAGTAGTGGGAGTGACATGGTTTGGGGCTGTATGGATGCCATCAACAGTAGGAAGCTGAATTTCACCAAAAGAAACATGCTTGTCAACATGTACTGTGACTACTGAAGCAGATCATGATACTCTCCATAGGATTTCAGTCAAATCTCACACACGTCTCTTTTAGCCTGGTGCAGACTCAAAATGTAAAATTTCAATGTAAGGCAAGGATGAAACGCACAACGATGACCTCCCTTTTAATGCCTTTTCATTTCATGGCATTTCGGGCCAACACGGCCCATTCTCAGGGAGTTTAACATAGGGGTGTACTCACTTTTGCACCAGCATAATTTCACAAAAATGGACAAATATGCCATTTAAGTTATATTATTGACCTTTCTTTTCTGTTGTAAGCTGAACAGATGTTGTATTAAACTTACTCTATGCACGTTTTGGGAATAACTTGTGTGTGTATTAAAATATTGTTCAAAATGTTACTTTTCAACAGGGGTGTACTCATTTTCACTGTGCACTGTATATCTCCAGGGAGGTTGGTGGAGGTTACTGTCCTGGTATGGAGGATGAGGGAGGCAGGGAGAGTAGTACAGCACAATGGATAGCAGATGAGATGAAGTACCCAGAGAGAACCCATGCATGTACAGGGAGAACATGCAAACCACATACAGAAAGACCCCTGCTGAATTCTAACACCTGCACCACTGTGCAGCCTCAAAACTGTAAATTTACTCGTAATAATAACCCAATTTTAGGTCTTGCACCTTCACAATAAATCATTTTCCGGTGTATAAGGCTAAACTGGTGGGATTTTTACGGAGTCATTTCTAGTTGGTAAGCAAGTTTTTATCTGTATCTACTTTTGGTAATAAATTCATAATAAATAAAGGTTCTGGACCAAATGAGTCCACCTCCGTTATAAGTATCATAAACGGATCTGATACGGATCCGGGCCAGATGATGTGTTCTATGAACGGATCCAAAACGGATCCGGGCCGGATGATGTGATCTATGAACGGATCCGGCCCGGATGTAGCACTTAATGTGTGGATCCGGATAGGGTCCGGGGCGGATCCAGAACAGATCCAGATCACGGATCCGCCCCGGACCCTATCCGGATCCGTGATCTGGATCTGTTCCACATTCCAGATCCTTTCCGGTGTGCAAGTGGACTCCGATCCAGGTCCGTTTTGCAGATCCGTTCCTGAGTCTACCCTAAATCAGTTCCGGAGTCCGTTTGCTACCTGGGGACTTACTGGCACATGAGTGTTAAGTTTCTTCACTTACATTAACAGCAATAAATGATGACTTGAATCCCAAGAAACAGTGAACAACTTCTTTACTGTTCAAGTGCAAATACAATCATACATATCAATCCACCACAGGTGCAATTAACTACATTTATCACATTAACAAAAGTAGTGCCGTTTTTCCTGTTGAAAGTACAACTGTACTTTCTAAACATATTGTGTTATATTGAACTATGTTTTCAATACAAAACAATGAGGAAAACTGGCTCATCAGCTGCTTTAAGTTCCCGAGGGCAATCATCCTCAAACTATGCGGAGCTCCGGCCGGAGTTGGAGCGCAACATAACGAGGAGCCATGCGCTGCCTGTGCCCATACAGGTGATGACCACGTTGGGGTTCCTGGCAACTGGGGCATTCCAGAGGGAGCTGGTTGACCGATCGGGACTGTGCCAGTCGACCCTAAGCCGAGCCATACCAGCTGTGTGGGATGGATCTCGGATCTCAGCCAGGTACATTCAATTCCCATACAATGCAGTTAAACAGGCAAACATTAAAGCTTAATTTGCAGTTTGAGACAGTTTTCCAAATGTAATCGGAGCTACGGCACACATGTTGCTATAAAAGCGCCATCACATGATGAATTTGTGTACGTCAACAGGAAGCAATTTCATTCCATAAATGTACAGATTATATGTGATGCGCAAATGCAATTAACAAACATTGTGGCTAAAGTGGCCTGGTTCAACACACACAGATAACATTCGTTTCACCCAGGTCTGAAAGCCTGGGAGAAAAGGTGGGTTTTAAAGATATTTTAGAAATTTCGAGAGTTTCTGATGAACAAATATGCAACGGTAACCCATTCCAAAGTTTAGGGGCAACCAAAACGTCTCGTCTTTCATTTTTAGCCTGCATTTATGCACATCCAGGTGAAGTTTGTTTGCCGACCTCCAAGCTCTGATTGGTCTGTGAACATGTATGAGTTGAGTTAAATACTCAGGGGCCAGGCCGTATAAAATTTTAAAAACAAACATCAGGATCTTAAAATCAATTCTGAAGCAGAAAGGAAGCCAGTGCAGAGAGGCCAGAACTGGGGTTATATGTTCCCGTCTCTTTGTACCTGTTAAAAGTCGAGCAGCACCATTTTGCACAAGCTGTAGGGGTCGCAGAGAGTGCTGGTCTAAACCTACATACAATGAGTTGCAATAATCCAGTCTGGAAAAAATAAAAGCATGAATCACCTAATCCAGGTCATTCGGTGAGAGGTAAGGTTGTACCCTGACCAGAAGTTTCAGCTGGAAAAAGGCACTTTTGACTACAGATCCAACTTGCCTGTCAAATTTAAAGTCACTGTCAAGAGTGACACCAAGGCACTTCATGACAGAGCAGTTTTTTTTAACCAAGGGAAGGGGGCAGATCATCAACGAAGTCACTGTAAAGTCCACGGCACCCAAACACTGACTTCTGTCTTACTGTCATTTAGGTTTAAGAAGCTGAGGCTCATCCCAGTCTTGATGTAGGTTATACAGGCGAGTAGAGTTTGAACAGAGTTTTTACAGTTCATTTGTAAGGGGAGATAAATCTGAACATCATCAGCGTAGCAATGAAAAGACACATTATGTTTGCGGAGTCTGGATCCAAGAGGCAACATGTACAATGAGAATAATAAAGATAGATCCTTGAGGCACCCCGGAAGTTAGAGGGGTCACACTAGAAGAGAAATCTCCCAAATGAACTGAGAAGCTCCCGTCAGTCAGGTAGGACTGGAGCAGCATGAGGGCAACACCCTTGATACCAACGTAGTGTTCCATTACATGTTTTGAAGTGCCAGTTTATTAATCTTGATGGAAAAATTAGTGAATGGGACTCTTTGTTCAATTGTTACTATTTTATACACTGTAAAATGAAAAGGTGAGTAACAGCTTGGAAAATATGTTAGCACAATTATCCAAATACATGTTTTTGTATAGATCTGTGTGTGTGTGTGTGTGTGTGTGTGTGTAATAGTGCTGAAATGACTTTCTATGTTTCTCTCTGATAAAAAATAAAATAATAACTATACAGATGCAGCGTCCCAAAAAAAATAAATAAATAAAAAATAGGCATTTATGCATTTTCTTATGATTGGTCAGAGGTTTTATACCTCATGTTTCTATGCGACAGTATAGGGTTATAGCTTACAACTTGTTATGTGGACGCTGTTACCACAGGGTAGGGGAATATTCCACTTACCTCGTTGCTAGGATGTAACATGGGCCGGCTCTGTGAGTGTGAGGCTTGCTGCAGTGGTCGACCAATGTACTTGCTCCACACTGTCAACCAGTCACCAAATTTTTTACCTACAGTTGGCTAAAGAGGAGTGTAAGACCAAAGTAATCGCTTCTCAAGGACCTTGAGATGTGGCAGCTGGAAAAGTCTTCTCCAAGGGAAGGCTGCAGGTCTTCGTCACATCAGTCCAGAATTCTAAAGCTCTGTTCAACTCAATGGTCTGGCATCCAGCAAAACATCTTTAATATGAGAATGTTGGAGGAAAGAAAAGTTCTGATCTGGAAAACATCTTGTTTGTTTTAGGTAACAAAGATGGCAACCCTATATGGCTTCAATGACTGCCGACCTGTTGCCCTCACATCATTTGTCATACAGATTTTGGAGAGACTGATTGTGGCTCATCTTGGACCATATGACACACTTCAGTTTGATTATTAACCTTGGTGTCTTCAATACCATCTAACCTCTTGTCTGCTGAGAGAGAAAAAGGTGTTCAGAATACATGTCAGTGCATCTACTGTCTTGTGGGTTGCTGACTATTTGTCAGATAGACTTCCGATTGTACAGTTGGGGAGCACCTTGCCAGCTCTGTGAGCTCTATGGCTGCTGGTATGGGAGAGGGGGAGGAGCTGTGCAGCACAGCTACCTCTTCTTGCTCCAAGCCGAAAATGTTCAGCGAAGCAGTGTGCTGCACAGTCCTGGCGTGGATCCAAGCGTCCTCCAGTTTGGCAGTCCATCCCTGGAGCCCCCGCCTCTTCGATAGGAAAACCAGGCGCTCACCTGCCACCCGCAGTTTCTCGGATGCGGTGGTGTCCCGCACCATAGGTCGTCGTAAAGGTCCCAGAACAGGTCTAAGTCCGCCGCGTCCATGGTTGGCCGATCTTTCTGTCAGGGTGGGGTGGTGAGTTAGGACACGGATGCAGACTTAAAAAAGGAAAACTGGATTTATTATACAAAAAACCAAGTTCAAACAAAAAGCGCGGCTTAGCCGGATTAAAAAAACTCAACTGTGAATAAAACAAACAAAAGACTTAGCATGGCATGGGATAAATAGAATAAATACTTAGCTTCAAAATGGTAGGAGACAAAGAACATGGGAGGTAAGGTAGGTAAGGCAAGCAGGTCAGGTGGGTAAGACCAAGATCTGACAAACTGAGAGGGGAGACTGGAAACTAAATAGAGGGCTGGGAGTGATTGGAGAGGGAGTGCAGCTAGGGGGGAAAACACAGGTGGAGTGAGTGAAACTAATGAACTGAATGAAGGGAAACTAAAACATGGCAAAACTAAAAACTAAACATGGACTACAAAACTAAGACATGATTAACACTAAAAACCAAAACGTAACCTAAAACATGAAACTTAAAACATGAGTCCCGTGGGCCTGACACTATCAGACAATAGCCGCTTTCGGACTGTAGGAACCTTTGGCTAGTGATGGCAAAATGAGGCTTTGTGAACCAATGAGGCTTTCCAGCCCAAAGGTTCGCCAAAAGGTTCATTACCTGAAGCCTCATTGAAATGGTCTCTCTAGTGACACCTGCTGTGCAAAAGGAATATATGACAGACTAAATTAACCCTAAGTCAGAGCATCCTGCAATATAAAATAAACAATTGTTGTCACTGTGTCTCAATGAAAATAAATGTGTGAAAACTGCATATATGGAAGTATTATTGAGTGCTATGGTGTTGATCACTCAAATGAAATATATCAATGATGTACACTGACAACAGTGCTTATGGAAATGGGAGTATGAAAGTGCTTATGGGACCGGGAGTCAGGAATAAACTGTAACAGAGCAGTATGGGCAACAAGACAAATATAAGTTATTGTTTTTTATTTTAAAAAATGTGTGTCAATAACGTTGCGGTTTAATATGCCGAGAAGAAAAAAGAGCGACAACAACTACCGATAACTATGTTCTTCTCTCGAAAAAACACACCTGCACCGCGGGCTTTAGAAGAAAAAAAACGCTGAGTCAGGATGCAGGGGCTCAGTCAGAAGAGCAGTGAAATACACGCGAGTCAGTATTTGTTCTACTGTAGCCTTTTAGTATTTTTTTTTCATAATCATTTTTCATTTTCTCCCGTTCTAATCCAATGACTCGGGTCGCGGTGCTGATCTCCGCAATTTGAAGCCTTCAGTTTGTATTGACGATTAAAATTATTATTTTACAGTAGGCCTACAGTAGTTATTTGTAAAAAAAAAAAAATAAAGGTTACTACTTCACGGATTTCGCCTATCACGGGTTCTTTTTGGAACGTAACCCCCGCGAAAAAACGAGGGTTCATATCCTATATAACTATTCTAACCTAATTACGATATATTCTAATGCAGTATAATAATAATAAAAGATGATATGACTGATATAATAACTGAACTTAACCACTAACTCTGATACAACCAACGCACACTCTACCTCTCACCAATACCAAACGCCAACTCAAAACCCTCGAAGTGCCGCAAGGTTCAAACCCTTTTTATGCGATAGTGACGCTCAAAATGAATCAGTGACGTGTACACTGAATCCGAGGCCTCGTTTGTCATCAGTCACGTGATTTTTATGGAAACGATACAAGCCTCGAACCAACGCTTCATCTGGCTCGCCCCTTTTTGCTCGACACATGCTCCGAGGCCTCGCTTCAAACGCCACATCACTACCTTTGGCAGTTCTAATAACCTTTTAATCCACGGGGCCGTTTTCTCCCGTGTTCGGACATACAGGAACTCGGGGCTATCTCCCTTAGTTCTTATAACCATTTAGCTCCTTCTCCGAGGTCGGGTCTTTTCATGGTACTATAGAACGATCTGAGGGAGGTGTGTGGTGGTTGGTAGCTACGCCCCATGTCATGCTATCACGGCTGAAATGTTTCATCATACCACACAGACAGAACCGGCGGGTGTTTAATAAGTTAAACTTACACGTTGTCTCCTTTGTCTGCAGCGCTCTGCTCTCCTTTCTTCCTTCATGAAATGAAAAAGTATCGTCTCCTGACTCTCTCTGTGTGCTCTTCCAGCCTCGATATTAGACGCCTGATGTGATCGTCCATGATTAATATCAGCATCATACAGACCATGAACACGGTGGCCTCCCCGCTCTCCATATTAGCTTCTTTGTGGTGTTTTTTCTACTTTTACCGGGTTTTGTTTTGTTTTGTTTTGTTTTGTTTTGTTGTTGAATGTGGCGCTAAACGGCTAACGTAACACGTCACTGACACAGATGGCTGCGTGCGGCGCAAAGTCCCGACCTGGTCCCGACTCATGTGCGAATGCAGACTGAAACAGTTCCGCTGGGGAAGGACAGTTATCAGAACGAAATTTGAGTAGGACACTTCTGATAACTGCGTTCTTATAACTACTCTGTCCGAAAGCGGCTATTATGATCAAAGGGGAACTATCTTAACAAGCCCCGCCCCCTACTATCAGACATCATGATCAAAGGGGAATTATCCTAACAAGCCCGGCCTCCTACTATCAGACATCATGATCAAAGGGGAATTAACATAACAAGCCTCGCCTCCTACAATCAGACATCATGATCAAAGTAGAATTATCATAACAAGACCCGCCTCCTATCAGATATCATGATCAAACAGGAATTAACATAACAAGCCCCGCTTCCTACCATCAGACATCATGATCAAAGAGGAATTAACATAACTAGCGCCACCTTCTACCATCAGACATCATGATCAAAGGGGAATTATCCTAACAAGCCCGGCCTCCTACTATCAGACATCATGATCAAAGGGGAATTAACATAACAAACCACGCTTCCCACTATCAGACATCATGATCAAAGGGGAATTAACATAACCAACCTCGCCTCCTACCATCAGACATCATGATCAAAGTAGAATTATCATAACAAGACCTGCCTCCTATCAGACATCATGATCAAAGAGGAATTAACATAACTAGCGCCACCTTCTAGCCTGGCTGACGCGTCCACATCTCGATGAGATGGTGGTCTGGGAACTAGGTGTGCATTTTCTCATATTTGAGGCGTGGTTTACGAATGCCTAGAGCCGTTTATTGGGCGCTACAAATGTCTATCAAATGGCGTCTGGTTCTTCCCATCCCATACTGCTTTGCGCGCGATTCATAGCCAATTGTATCACTTATACCAGATGACGTATGTAGAGCGACAGAAATTCGACGAGGAAGAAGGCAATGAAATCTTTCAACGCCAAACGTTGCTCTTTTTTAAAAGAAAACTTGGTTCTAAGCTACTTAAAACACTTCTAAGGCTGCATCATGATCAAATGGTAATTATCTTAACAAGCCCCGCCTCCTACTATCAGACATAAAGACAAAAGAGGAATTAACATAACTAGCCCCGCCTCCTACCATTAGTAATCATGATCAAATGGGAATTAACATAACAAGCCCCACCTCCTACCATCAGACATCATGATCAAAGGGGAATTATCATAACAAGCCCCACCTCCTACCATCAGACATCACGATCAAAGGGGAATTATCATAACAAGCCCTGCCCCCTACTATCAGACATCATGATCAAAGGGGAATTATTCTAACAAGCCCGGCCTCCTACTATCAGACATCATGATCAAAGGGGAATTATCATAACAAGCCCCACCTCCGATCAGACATCATGATCAAAGGGAAATTACCACCTGGGAGTGGGGTTTCCCTTAAGATTTACCTAATCAAAGCCTGTATTTCAGGATACAATGTTGGGGAAATGCTGCATCATAAGGGCTGAGAATTTTATTTGCTTATTACTTACAGGGATCCCAGTAGATCTAAGTTTTTTTTTTTAATCTTAAACAGATATCCCAAGCGAAATTGAGTCACTCCTTACAGTCCCTTGAGTTGCATAAGTGAGCAGAAGCGTTTTCAGGCAACCCAGGCACTGTCTGAATCTGGCAGCACAGACAGTCAAAGACCCTGTCTTGTACCTTCAGAAGCGTCCTCTCTATTCCCCAGTTCTGCTCTTTGAGGGGTCAACCACCCTCCCAGCAACTATGCTCAGCAAAGCAATCGTCACCTATATTAACATCTTAGAATGGTTGCTGTACTCTCAGGTTACTATTTCAAATTTCTGTGCTGCCAGATTCAGGCAGTGGCTGGGTCGTCTGGAAAGTTGAGTGGGTCAATTCCAGGAGGCAGCGCTTGTGGTGGTACTTCCCATTTGATCATGATAACTGATAGTAGGAGGCGGGGCTTGTTATGATAATTCCCCTTTGATCATGATGTCTGATAGGAGGCGGGTCTTGTTTTGTTAATTCTACTTTGATCATGATGTCTGATGGTAGGAGGCGAAGCTTGTTATGTTAATTTCCTTTTGATTATGATGCCTGATAGTAAGATGCAGCGCTTGTTGTGGTCATTCCCCTTTGATCGTGATGTATGATAGAAGGAGGCAGGGCTTTTTATGATAATTTCCCTTTGATCATGATATGTCTGATGGTAGGAGGTGGGGCTTGTTATATTAATTCCCATTTGAACATGTCTGATTGTAGGATGCGGGGTTTGTTATGATAATTCCCCTTTGATTATCATGTGTGATGGTAGGAGAGAGGGCTTGTTATGATAATTCCCATTTGATCATGATGTCTGATTTTTGGAGGTGGGGCTTGTTATGTTAATTCCCCTTTGATCATGATTTCTGATGGTAGGAGGCGGGGCTTGTTATGTTAATTCCCTTTTTATCATGTCTGATAGGTGACGGGGCTTGTTATGATAATTCCCCTTTGATCATGATGTCTGATAGTAGGAGGCGTGGCTTGTTATGATAATTCCCCTTTGATCATGATGTTTGATAGTAGGAGGCGTGGCTTGTTATGATAATTTCCCTTTGATAATGATGTATGATAGTAGGAGGCGGGGCTTGGTATGTTAATTCCCCTTTGATCATGCTGTCTGATAGTAGGGGGCGTGGCTTGTTATGATAATTTCCCTTTGATCATGATGTATGATGGTAGGAGGCGGTGCTTGTTATGTTAATTCCTCTTTGATCATGATGTCTGATAGTAGGAGGCGGGGCAGCATGGGTTGTAGCCGAAATGCACAACCCCTGCTGTGGTCTGTCCTGGGACCATGGTCTCTGGCACAGACCAGTGGTTACTGCCACAAGGGGCGCTAGAGACACTAGTCGCGGCCAGCTCCTCAGTAGTTGCGACCAGCTGGTCTCTGGCACAGACCCGTGATCCCTACCACTAGGAGCGCTTAAGATACTGGTCCTGCAGCTCCTCAGTGGTCTGTCCCGTTGTCCTTGTGGTATGAATCAGTTAGCGAGTGGTCTGTGAAGCGGCTTTTGTAATTTAATTTTGATGTTCCCCCTTTTCTGGTCATGGTGGCAGCACTGTTTAAAGAATAAATGTCAGCGATCACAATCTTTTGTCTATAAAATACAATGTTCTATTATTTATGCAGGTCCATGTGGTCAGGACCAGCTGCTTGTGGTCATGACCAGCTGGTCTCTGGTCCCCTTTGATCATGATATCTGATAGTAGGAGGCGGTGCTTATTATGATAATTCCCTTGGATCATGATGTCTGATGGTAGGAGGGGGGGGGCTTATTATATTAATTACCCTTTGATCATGATGTCTGATGGTAGGAGGCGGGGCTTGCTATGTTAATTCTCCTTTGATCATGATGTTTGATAGGAGGCGGGTCTTGTTATTTTAATTCTACTTTGATCATGATGTCAGATGGTAGGAGGTGAGGCTTGTTATGTCAATTCTGTTTTGATTATGATGTCTGATAGTAAGATGCAGCGCTTGTTGTGATCATTCCCATTTGATCATGATGTCTGATGGTAGGAGGCGGGGCTTGTTATTTTATTCCCATTTGAACATAATGTCTGATGGTAGGAGGCGGGGCTTGTTATGTTAATTCCCCTTTGATCAAGATGTCTGATAGAAGGTGGGGCTTGTTATGATAATTACCCTTTTGATCATGATGTATGATAGTAGGACGTGGGGCTTGTTATGTTAATTACCATTTGATCATAATTGCTGATGGTAGGAGGCGGGGCTTGTTAAGATAATTCCCCTTTGATCATGATGTATGATAGTAGGAGGCGGGGTTTGTTATGATAATTCCCCTTTGATCATGATGCATGATAGTAGGAGGCAAGGCTTTTTATGATAATTCCCCTTTGATTATGATGTCTGATAGTAAGATGCAGCGCTTGTTGTGATCATTCCCATTTGATTGTGATGTCTGATAGGAGGCGGGGCTTGTTATGATAATTACCCATTGATCATGATTTATGATAGTAGGAGGCGGGGCTTGTTATGATAATTCCCCTTTGATCATGATGTCTGATGGTAGGAGGCAGGGCTTGTTATGTTAATTCCCTTTTGATTATGATGTCTGATAGTAAGATGCAGCGCTTGTTGTGATCCTTCCCATTTGATCGTGATGTCTGATAGGAGGCGGGGCTTGTTAAGATAATTCCCCTTTGATCATGATGTATGATAGTAGGAGGCGGGGCTTGTTATGATAATTCCCCTTTGATCATCATGTCTGATGGTAGGACGTGGGGCTTGTTATGTTAATTCCCATTTGATCATTATTGCTGATTGGAGGAGGCGGGGCTTGTTAAGATAATTCCCCTTTGATCGTGATGTATTATAGTAGGAGGCAGGGCTTTTTATGATAATTCCCCTTTGAACATGATGTCTGATAGTAGGAGGCGGGGCTTGTTATGTTAATTTCCATTTGAACATGTCTGATTGTGGAATTAACATAGGGGAATTAACATAACAAACCACGCTTCCCACTATCAGACATCATGCTCAAAAGGGAATTATCATAACAAGCCCCACCTCCGATCAGACATCATAATCAAAGGCTAATGATCATAACTAGCCCCACCTCCTACTATCAGACATAATGATCAAAGGGGAATGATAATAACAAGCCCGGTCACCTACAATCAGACATCATGATCAAAGGGGAATTGTCATAACAAACCCTGACTCCTATCAGACATGATCAAAGGGGAATTAACAAGCCCAGCCTCCTACTATCAGACATCAAAGGGGAATTAACATAAATAGCCCCACCTCCACATCTTAGACATCATGATCAAAGGGAAATGATCATAACAACCCCCGCTTCCTACTATCAGACATCATGATCAATGGGGAATTAACATAACAAGCCCCGCCTCCTACCATCAGATATCATGATCTAAGGGGAATTATCATAACAAGCCCTGCCTCCTACTATCATACATCATGATCAAAAGGGTATAATCTTAACAAGCCCCACCTCCTACTATCAGATATCATGATCAAATGGGAATTAGCATAACAAGCCCTGCCTCCTAATATCAGACATCATGATCAAAGGGGAATTATCATAACATATCATATCATAACTCCTACTTTCAGACATCATGATCAAAGGGGAATTATCATAACATATCATAACTCCTACTTTCAGACATCATGATCAAAGGGGAATTAACATAACAAGCCCCGCCTCCTACCATCAGCAATAATGATCAAATGGGAATTAACATAACAAGCCGTGCCTCCTACTATCATACATCATGATCAAAGGGGAATTATCTTAACAAGCCCCACCTCCTACTATCATACATCATGATCAAAGGGGAATTATCTCAACAAGTGTCCGCCTCCTACTATCATACATCATGATCAAAGTGGAATTATCATAACAAGCCCGGCCTCCTACTTTCAGACATCATGATCAAATGGGAATTAACATAACAAGCAACGTCTCCTACCATCAGCAATAATGATCAAATGGGAATTATCATAACAAGCCCTGCCTCCTACTATCATACATCATGATCAAAGGGGAATTATCTTAACAAGCCCTGCCTCCTACTATCAGACATCATGATCAAAGTGGAATTATCATAACAAGGCTGTATTGTCTATGCCCTGTTCTCTCCCGTTGTATGGATAAACGCGGATCTTGAGTAATCTAAATATCTTCCTGAACCGAACTTCTCCTTTAAGTTACCTCTCTCTCTGAAACAGGCTAGTGTTACCCCTCTTTCTCTGGTTTGAGTTACCTCCATTTGTGAAACTGAAAACTCAGAGTTTCCCTCATTTCAGGGTTAATAAACTTTCACTAAACCTACTTTGTGAAACGGACCTCCGGGCTCCATGTTGTCTTGCTCTAACTAATCACTGCTGTCAGAGAGTAGAAACAACCCCAAGAGAAGCAGCTTCTTGTAGCGGAACACTGGAAATAATACAGCTAAAAACTGCTTTTACACAATGTGAGTGTATGCCCACTGAGTAATGCAGATACATAAACACTAACATAATTTACATTATGTAGTTGGAATGAGTGCTGCAATGGATATGAATGATTGCAATTCATTTTCATATGGCTATGCATTTACATGTTTGGTCACACAGTGTTTCATAGTGTTAAGGTATTAAAAACGAATGACAAAGAACTCTTTAGATTTTAAAATACTTTATTTCATAAACAATATTTAAATTCAACTTGGTTGGTCACACACATACACATTTAGAATAGAAAATGTTCAAGTTAGACTAAGAGAAAACAACAAGGATGGCATTCCTATCTTCTCTGTGAGCTGTGGCGTACAAAGTGAGGCTAGTTGAGTCCAGTAGTGGTAAATGTATGCAGAAAGACCTGGTGTTTAGAAAACAATGCTACAAATCAATGATGCGGGTTCAAGCATCTGCACTGCTAAAGTGTCCGAGATGATTATCTGTAACTTTATCTGCAGGACTCCTGGCAGACTCTTTGTATACTGACTGAAACATTTGCTTCATTTGCTACAGTTTATTTATTCAGATCAGGAAGGAAAAACAAATTCACAATAAGTATTTTTGTCATCCTTTGCTTTATTCACTCCTTACTCATGGCATGGAAAAATAATATTTTAGAATAAAGCATCTCTCTTTAATTGACAAATCAGTCAGTTTAAATTGTGAAAAGACAACAGTTTGGTCCATAGTTGAAAGAAAGCTAGAAAATATTCACATCGTTTCCTATCTTCAAACAGGGTTGGGTAGTTCTTTACATGTTGGAAGACCTTCACCTGTGCGGCTGAACTATTATAAATAATCTCTAATATTTAGCCAAATATTGCGAATATTGTGCAAGAGCAAATACACTACTTGTGCAAGAATGAGTGCTCCTCTACTACAAAAGCTTTTGATAGATTTAAATTTTTAGTTTTACAAAAACTTTTCCCACAATATAACAACACTAGGACAACACTAAGAAGGGATTTTCTGTATAGGATATCTTTGCCGTGGATCAATAAGAAATGCCTTCTGATTGAAGAATACACCAAAATGCACACATCACAAAAGCCAATTACATGATAATCGAAAGAAAATCCTGCAGGCCAAGGACTTTGTGTGTGTGTTTTCAAAGAAAAATATAGAAAACTCTTTGCCCTGGGGCTCTAACCAGAGAGCTCGTTTCTCTTCTCTGTACAGTGTGTTTCCTCTGCCTGCTCATCCACCTATCCTTCGCTGCGGACTCACCGGTGAAGCTACAGTTGGTGAGGCATTGAAGAGGAGCGAGCTGGGCTTGACAGTGCTTCACTGTGCTGTGCCTGAGACAAACTGTGCAAACGCTACTGTGCTCTTCTTCCTCCGTGCTCACTGTTGCTGCAAGGAGGCTGTGGATGCACGGTATTGTGTGTTACAAATGGCCAGGCAGTGAGTAACTTGGATCCTGCTATGATCACTGTAAACAGTAGATTTAGTCTTTAGTTTTTTATATACAGTTGTGGATAAAACAAGTTTTTCTTTTTTTTTTTGTTGAAGGGTGAAACGGAAAAGAAGCATTAACTCCAGCTGACTTCATTGCTTGGCTTCACAGAATTTCTTTAATGCTCATTGTTACATTTAATCCAAAAGGTGTTTCTTTGTCTCCCTGGTTGCTGATAAAGCAGTAGTTATGAGGTAACCAAGGAGTAGATCATACTGAAACACAAGAAGAAGAAAGAGGAGTAAGAAGTAAGTCAAAACTTCTCCAATTGGATAAGCAGTAAGAAGGTGACAATTTCCAAATGCATAACAAATTTCACTGATCTAATGGCCTCCATGTAGTATTTAGGTAAAGCATTTTGAAATTCAGT
Organism: Odontesthes bonariensis; assembly: GCF_027942865.1. Lineage (NCBI taxonomy): Eukaryota > Metazoa > Chordata > Actinopteri > Atheriniformes > Atherinopsidae > Odontesthes > Odontesthes bonariensis. The sequence continues at coordinate 26,466,306 of NC_134529.1, read as the reverse complement.
CGAGTGTATGAATTTGTTCATTGATCTACAGAGAGCTATGTCTCAGTAATCATGTCTGTGTGATATTTTTTTAAGGCTCCTCTCATTTTTTGCATTACACAGTAATGTTGCGTTCACATATATGTAATATTTGTAATATCAGCAGAGTTTGACTGAATGTAGTCGTTTAAACCCACAGGCCTACTCCGATATATTTTTACCTTAAAAATACTTCTGTTCTATAAATCCTCGTTTTTTTTACATGACCCCCACCCAAAAAAAAAAAGAATTGAATGTTAATTTCACATTTTTAGGATTTTACCATGACCTAAAAATGTAAAAACAATTATTGTTCCGGGCAGACCACTGACCACTAATAAGTGTCAGATCCAATGCAATGGTCAATTACTATCACTGAGTCATTTGGCCAGAGAAGATTATTGACGTTTACCTGAAAGAAAGAGAATGATGGAAAACAAATCACAGACTGAGGATTTGACACTTATGGGGCTGAGCTGTAACTTGACAAGAACAGATCAGCACCTCACTGACAGTAACACATTCCAAACAATTTGTGTTGTTCAAGAGGCTTCTGCCAGCTCATGACACCTCAGCCAATCTCTTCTGGTATAAAGGATGCAAGTTCACCCTGTTGAATCAGGAATATCCATAGACAGACAGAGAGAGGGGTAAAACATGTGATGTATGTATCGAGAAAAAGACAGCAAAAGGCAGATAAAAGTGTTTGGCCTGATTTCCCCTGAGGTATTTCCATCTCCTCTCATTAAAACCTCTAAGAACTGTCATCATTATTTGTAGATTGACTTGTAGCTCTTTAATTTACAGCTCCTTCACTTCCAAAGCCTAATTAGACATAAACTAAACCTAATGTATGCAAAAACACGACTTGTTATGAGATGCTCCATTAAAGAGAAATGCTTATGGACAAGGCTTCATGAGAATAGAAGCTCTAGTATTTTAGTTAAATTTGAGAAATTTTCTAGATTCTTTTTCTGTTCATAATTAAGCAAGTGGAAGTAAAATAATAATAGAATATCAGTGTTAGTTAAATTTTTGCTTTGTTTTGGGGTCATTCTCTTGTTGTACCAGGAATTACAGCTAGACTTTTTAAACCCAATTAATTTCAATGATCAGTTGAGTAAATGTGAAGAGAACTTGTCCTGAATAAATGCTCTTCACATGACACCTACAAAAAGGAAAGATTTGTGTTCGTGAGATATTGTCCAATTTTTTAAATTCTGACAAGAGCAAAACAGAGCATTGTATGCAACATGCAAAGTCAAACACACACATATGGTCAAACAAAAATCCTTGGTTCTATTGGAAGTCTTCATTTTAATTTCCTTCATTTGAAAAATGTTCTTGAAGTTTTTCAGCAGTTTGGCCCACTATTGATTACCATATGAAGCTTTTTGTCAGTGACAGTGCTGGGCTTAATTAGGGGTGGACAACGTGGCTGAAAGATCATTTGATATTTCTATAAAGCATGATCTATGAACTGAGTAAATTTTCCCACATATTGGGCTGATGTCATGTTATCACACGATTTGTTATGAAAATTGGTGTTTTTAATTTCTGACCTGATTTTTGTTTATTTGTTTTTCTAATATCCACCGATTAGTAAATGCCCAGTGTTATAAATAGCGGTTCCATGTATTATTATATATCATACTAAATTATCTAATATTACCACATATCCTAAAATAGAGGCCAAGGCCTTTATTTACTTCAAAACCTTTGAGTAGCAGGGCTCTTTTAGAGGCAGGCCTTAATTTCAAATGTTTTTTTAAAATTTGCATTATGTGGCATTTTTTCTACAATACCTGAAAACAAAATCTGGCACGGTGTACCTTGTTTATATATACCAGCAAATTAAGTAGAAATCTATTCATTTTTATGTGGTGCTCCATTATCAGGATAAGTCTGCAAAATACTTCTCTTATATTTTTTTCCCTTCACAATTTGCTCAAGCATGCTGAAAAAAATGTTCCATTTGTGGTGGATTATGGAGAGAGACTACACTGTGTCCCAAAAAGTTGAATTTACAAAGCAACAAACAGGCTAATAAAATATTGTCTTTGCTACACACTTAATACCTCATGCACCGTAACTAACTAGAATCACTTCTGGGTTTAATTGGATGGAAAATGCCCCTGTCCTGTGAATGGTTTTTAATTATGAAAGATGTGCATTCACATCATATGCAACAGCTTACCAAACTAATCCAGAGTGGTTTATAATGACAGAATCAAACGGTGATTCTGACAAGTGCTTAATCCAGTAAATAAGCATTTTTGAAACAGCATGGTTATTCAACTCAGTTGATTTGAGAAAAGACTGAAACTTTTCATCTTTGGTGTACACATTGTCGTGACATACGTGACAATTCCCCCAAAGCTGCCCCCCTCCCCTCCTTTTCCCTGCTTGCCCAGGCCGGTATTTGCGTTAGGGCTAAGGAAATAATCATGTCTTAACCTATTCAACCCTTCAGTGAAGGCAGGGATTTACAGTTAGAGGCAGAGAAAGGTAGGTCATGCCATCCTTTGAAAAAAAAAAAAAATCACCTGCAGTACTTAAATGTGATGCTCTTTTTTGTAACTATACTTTCTCCACATCGATACTCAAATTTGGCTGCTTTGAAACATAGAAATTGTGGCGTAACATTTAATGAAAATAAATTATTTCTCAACACTGTGGCTGGTCAGCCTAACACTACAGATAACAATGATTTTACTAATGAGTTTTTTTATAGTCTCTAAATTATGTAGTCATTTATGTAGTAATTCATGATACTATTGCCTGCCAGGTGAAAACATTTTAAACATTTCAAAATAGGCTCCCTTTATTTGTGACAGATGATCTTGTTTTCATGTTCCATTAGTTTTTAACAAGTTTATCTGATGCGTGTGCGTGATGTACAGTATGTGTGTGAACAAACAGAAGGGTGAGATTTTCATGCTCTGGAAGAAAACAAGGATTAGACCGTAGTTGTGTCTAACAACATGCTCGGATCCAAGCAAATTTAGAAAACCTGTGCTCCTCTAGCGAGGAGGGGACATCTTTTGTTTCTGGGGTGAAGCACATTCCACACATGTATCCCTGTGACATAGACAACAGGAGAAGAGAAGGAGGGGAGATGGGCTGATGCGGCAGGGGTCATATTCCATCGGGTGGTGCATTGGTATTGTCCAGTAAGATGAGGAAGTGCAGCTGAGGAAAGAGCCGTTACAATCTCACCCGGGGCTGAGGAAGAGTAGAAGCTGGGCAGGCATGAGCACACTAGCAAGCATGTTATTCTAGTTTAAAAGGAAGATGGAATTCACTGTGTTTTGATTGGTTCCTAATTCTTGATTGTGAATAATTTGTACCAGACAAGCAACCGTGAAGGATCCACCCAGGTGTGGAAGTGAGTGTCCAGGTGGAGCTGTGTTCCTTTGTGTCTGTTAGGGGATTCACAATTTCATTATATGCTTACAGTACATGTGGCTTGTCTTAAATGTATGAGTAAGTTTGATTATAAGGGTTTGAAGGATCTTTGGATCAAAGATGCAGGTTAGTTTGATTTTGGGAATAGTAGATAAAGAGGGTTTATTACACAAGCCCCACAGAGAAGTTTCAGGCTGCTTCACATCCAATTCAATCACTTTGATCAACATTTAATACTTCCCGCATCATCACCAGAACTATATGCAAGTTAATATCTGAAGCTGGTAATCTGATTTTGCTCACTTAAATCAGTAGAACAACCCTTTTTTTGAACATTGCACCTTGGCATTTAATAAGATGTGATGACATTTCAATCATCAACTTTACTGCTACAGTTCTTTACATATGTTGCAATAAATCTGAAACGATGGGTGCTACATAGGTAGTTGCTTTACTGGTAAATTAAATGTTTACTTCATAAAAAAAGAAGCATTCAAAGAAGCTTAGAATGACAGGATTTGAGACAGATAATCTGCGGGCCATTTAATACAAATCCCTTTTGACAGTTTGATTTGAGACAACAAACAAGATATTATAAAGTGAATGAAAATTATGCAAAATTGTAATACTGTGGAAAACAATTGCATATTAGTTCATATTTGTATACATTGCAATTATTACTTCAATTTTTCAATGACCTTTTAAAATCCCTCTTTGCCATGTTTTTTTTCCCATCAAATGCTAGAAAAAGCATTGCAGTTACTGATTTTGTATTGGAGGTGCTAAATTGCTTTTCATCTATGTTTTGTCATAATACGGCAAAAGAATGATTTTGACTGGGAAATCTAATCTACCTGACGCAAAGTGTTCATTGAGAATCCATGTTTCTGAGTCTGAATACCAGTTGTCTCAGTGAATGTTAGAAGTCTATCTGGCTCTCTTCTCTTTAAATTTTAAAATTTTGTACAAAGAAAATCCCAACTTTCTAAAGAATCTATTGGTACAGTCCACTGGACTCCAGCTCTTCCTCATTTTAACATTTTCCAACCGATCAAACAGTCGGTGGTCACTCTTTTTGCCACTCAGTGGCTATAACTAGTTGTAACCCAAGTACAACCACATGTCTAATAACATCACGTGCATTCCCTATGTAAATGTGTAAAAATGGCTTTGTTCAGAACCTATAGTAATTTAAAATATGTTTTAACCTTTATTCTGAAGAAACTTTGTTTTGCACTGTGGACCACTGTATGAATTACACATTCAGGAGTGAGAGTGCATTGTGTAAGCAACTCCTCACCTAATTTACAGAAGCATGGAAGCTCAATCAAAAAGGTTTGAACCTGAAATTCAAATGATTACCAACTAACAGTTGAGAGGAGTTGCTGTAAAAAATCCCAACTAGTCAAGAATACATTTAAATTATGATACGTTATGAGGACCTATTTTTGTGAACATGATTGGACTGAAAGTGAGCAATATTACCATGTATTGTATAATACCTTACCACTTCTGCAAGTGCCCTCTCAAAGAGCACATCAGTACAATATGAGCCAGAGGAGGACAGGATGGAGGTGCAAGGACGGATAAGTGAGATGATTAAGTTCAACCTAAGTGCTCTGTTCATAGCTAATAACACCCAGTCCCCAGGAAATAAATACATACAGAGTTTCATAGTGGGCCACATATCATATACTTTGCTACATACTGATGAAAAGGGTTATGATTGTAAGCAAAGGTCCAGTCACTCAATGTATTTTAGCACATTAACTGCAGTCATATTGTACATATTACCATACAGGATTTAATGTGTAAAACAACAGCTCCACCAAAACTAATATATTGACAGAAGTAGGCACTGAAATGTGTCATCTCATCCTCTTAGTAATATTTGACTGATATTTTAAACGTTGTTGAAATTAACAGGTCGATGGTTTCAGCAATGATTAGGTTTCTGTCCTATATTATAGATTCAGAAAACGTAGCACATAACGTGGTGTATAATAAATAAATCCATTTAATCTGACTTACCAAATGCTGCAGATAGGATAAGTCTTCTATATTTCCATACTGGATATCACATTATTATTATTTTTTTTTACAATACTACATCATAAGATCAATATCAAAGTAATAATTAAGTCATTTGTATTAGTTTAAAAAAATACACGAATCTTCATATATTGAACATATTGAATATAACTTGTAATGCCGGATTAAAAATAAAATAACAAAACACATATGATGTTGCTTTTTTTTCCCCTGAGATACTTATGTAATTGATTATTTTTAATGTTGTGTATCTGTCTTAAATAAGATAATTTAATAAGTATTTAGATACATGTAGGAAGATATGATTTAGTACCAATTCACTTTTTACCACAACAATTTGATTCGATTTGAAGCCATTCCATTTGATTTGATGCAGCTATTAATATTTCTTTAACACTGATATTAAATGTCTTTTGTACTGAGCACAAGAAATTTCTGTAGATGTGGCATTGGTTAGTTACATTTAACTAAATATATCAGTGAAATGTAGCCTGGTTCATATTGTTACCCACATCTCTAATCAATGCACCGTGTCATCTCACTAAAGCCATTTCTCTTGACATCTCTGAAATGTTCATAAATCTTCCAAATGCAATCAATCATCTTAGTCCTAACCGAGTTAGGTGCGATTGAAAAAAAAAAGTTTCCCATATCCTTCAATTTGTGTTGTTCTTGCTAGTTCTACTGGTATCCAGGGACTCGTCATTACTGTCACCAGGTGAGGGCTCAATGTTCTACTTACTTTTGACAAATGTTCCTTTCTTCTTATAAATTCCAAACGATTTCTAGGCATGAGAACTTTTGTTTTGCATAAGAACTCTTGTTTGTGCATTGTTTTGTGTATACCTCGTAAGCAATAATTATGTGTGTCTGCACTGCTTTCGTCACTAGATCTGCATCTGGAAGGCAGGCCAGCTGATGGGCTCTTTAAGTAGTTTGAAGACTCCACTTACTTAATATGTGCTTTTATAGCAATTTTCAAATTTACTTTGACATTCACTTGTAGGTTTTTCTTTGACTTTGCAAAGAATTTACAGAAAAACCTTATCTAACCAGATTTTAATAGTAGAACAATGCAATTGACTGCCTTTTAGCATATTTTCTCTGATCCACCAGGAAACTGATATTATTACATTTTAAAATCAAAATCAGCTTTAGCTTCAGCTTCATATTGGTAATCTTGTGTAGACCGTGCAGACCAAGCCCTGCTTCCGAGCAGTAAACACCGTAACAGGCGCGGCTGTCGGCAGGCGGCAGCAGGCAGTGATACGTAGGGAGAGAAAATAACGCCAAGCGATTGTGAGGTCTGACTTTTACCTGGAGAACGATTTTGTGATGCAAATGTATTACTCTTTTGAACGCATATTGTTTTGAGAAGCAAAACGCTTTATTTTTGTGGCCCCAGCTAACTAGCCGGACTACTTTTGTCAACGCCAAAACGAGGCTGGAACTCGGCTCACAGTACGCAGCAGGGGGTAAGAAAATATTCATAAATGATGTTGCTAATATGGGATGTCATACAGCTTAATGTCAAAAGAGGCGACCTATCCCTTTAAAGTTACCTTAATGAATAAAAGTGACCATCTTATCCAAAGACTTCACATAGAAAAATGTTAAGTTGATGATGATAAGTCATATCAAATTATATGTATATATCATATGATGTTCTGAGTAATGCTACTCTTCCTAAATGTACTACCACAGGAAAAACTGGAAAATGAAAAAAAGAGAGGATTGTACCTTTATGTGTTTCCATTGATAAGACCTATTAGAGGGATATATCCAGGTTCCACACACTGCAGCACCCACATGACACATGGAACAAGAATCCGGAGTGATTAATAACAACAATATTAGACATTGACAGAAAATCTGTGTGCATTATGACAGTGGAAGATTTTATCAGGACACTGGGAAGATTGTGATGCAATTTTCTTAATAGTAATGTAATATGCTGTCAGAGGAATAATGAGCTTGTTATGCATTGGGGACAGAACAATAAACATTCAATAAGTATAAAGCAATGTTATTCCTCTTCTTCCCACCTAAGCGTCATGGTGGTGCTTGTCAAAGAAATAAAGAATCATATTCTCTTAACATCACATGCATTAGCTGTGGGCCAACAAGTAAATATTACTGGCCTGAAAAAACACCTGGAATACATCAGCATGAAAAAATAGCATGTGATTGCTAGAGAAATGGTTACTTTATTCAGTTATTTGCACACACTCAGCTTCAGAGCTGGAAAACCAAACAAGGGTTTAAGTATGTGTGACCAGTGAGGCATTTTCTCATCAATATTGGTTTAGGCAACAATTTTTTAGAAAGTGGTTTCGGTTTATTATCAATAGCGTACCACAACTATATATGTTATAAACAGCACAATATAATATCTAATCCAGTTATGCCCCCATACCACTTGCCCTGTGCTCACCAGTAGAGATAGTAGAAGAAGGAGAGAACGAAGAAGGACAGCTTGCACCAGGCCTCCTTCAGGCAGAACTTGAGAGTGTCACCATTCATCACGGATGCAGGGTCGTAGAGCAGCTCCTTAGTGTCCGTTGGTGAATGGAAGTACCTGCCACAGAGGGCAAAGACCATACGCCGGGTAGTTCACCCATTCCAGACCACAGTGGAAGGGAGGTGATAGGGAGGTAGAGGAAATGAAGGGAGGAAAATGTGGAAGAAGATAGTATGGACAAAATGGCATGATGAATTTGCAGAGACAACATCATGCTGATGACATGAGTGAAACATCAGTTTATGAAAACTGAGAAAACTATCCCCTGATCGTTCAGGATAGGAGCCAAGGCATGACAGGTGTGTCAAGCTCCAGTTTTTAAAACATTTGGAAGCGAGGTGTGTGGCAAAAATGTATAGATTTGATTAAGCCTTCTTTTATCTGCCCTTACTAAAGATGACAGTGTCTACATGCTAATTACCAACCTTTGACAATATATAACATGAATTTTAAGGTCATGGGGCATATTTTTTAAATAACTATGTTATTCTTAAGGTTAAATGCTAGCACTGAAAAAAGTAATTTTGTGGAAAAGTTGCAGTTTAAAATAGCAGGAATTCAAAAGTATATTCTTCCTCTTCTTTGAGTTATTGGCGGGTTACGCTGTGCTTGCGCATACCGCCACCTACCGGTTCCAGGGAGATTCTGCTACCTACTGCTTAGATGCGGGCATATAGCCCTGTGGTTTTTAGGTACCTCAAAATTGCCCTTATATTGACGTCCCTTCCCAGCACTGTGGCCTGATCAAAGCCAGCTCCACCGTCCCCAAGCAGCTCGTCCTTCCACTGTTTCCTTTCCTCTTCATACACAGGACACTCAAACAATACGTGTTGGACTGTCTCCTCCTCCAACCTACATCCCACACACTGCCCTGATGCCACTCTTCCAAACCTACACTGAGTGCTGTTCAGTAATGTGTTGCCTATCCTCATTCTGGCGGTGACAACCTCATCTCTCCTACTGCCACCCACCTTGGCTACCTTCCCCACCTCCTTTTGAATGTTGTACATGTGTCTTCCCTTTCTCTCCCTGTCCCACACCATCTGCCACTGCTTCACTACTGCCCTTTGAATGAGTACTTTTGCTTCTCCCTGGCCTAAATGAACTGCTACGTCAGGTTCTGGCCTCTGTAAGGCTTTTTTTGCAAGGTTGTCGGCACGTTCATTTCCCCACACTCCAACATGTGCTGGGATCCATATGAAACTCACTGTGATTGCAGACCTTTCCAAGCGATATAAACCCATATACACTTCAATCAATAAGTCCATCCTACACGACCTTGATGACTGTATGCTGTTTATAACTGCAGCAGAGTCTGAGCATATCACCACCTTTCTTGGCCGTGCCTCCTCCACCCACTCTAATGCCTTAACTATTGCGGTCATTTTGGTAGCATACACTGACAGATCATCTGTCAGTCTCCACATCTGGCTGACCCCTACTCTCCTGACCACCATGGAGGCCCCTGCTCGCCCAGTCACTGGATCCTTAGAGCCGTCTGTGTAAATTTCAGTGCATGGGTGGTGTGTGTCTCTAATGTAGTTGTTGACATATCCTGCCAGATTTTCTTTTTCTGTCTCTGTCTCCTCATGTATATATTGCAGTATTGCCATATCGACTGTCGGTTGTGGAAAAACCCAAGGCGGGACTGGAGATAAAGACACCGTTGGAGCAATTGTTGTGCTCTGAAGCCCTGCTTCCTGTACCCAGGACCCTATGCTCGAGCCAAAACCCCAGCCCCGCTTTGCTGCGTATTCCCAGCATTGCTCCAGGACTGCCTGTGCAATGTGTTCCCTCCCATGGCCTCCTAGGTTTGCCCAGTAAGCCAGGGCCAGTTTCTTTCTTCTTAATGCCAGTGGCATTTCCCCTAGTTCCACCTGTAGGCTGACGACTGGGGATGTCCTTAGTGCTCCACTACACAGTCTTAGTGCCTGGGATTGAACTCTGTCTAAAATATTCAGCTGTGTCTGAGGCTGATCCATACACCATGCAACCATAATCAATTGCTGACCTTACCAGCGCATAATACATAGTCATTAGGGAGGTTCTGTCGGCCCCCCAGTCAAGTCCACTTAAGCATCTGATCACGTTTATTACTTTTTTACATTTTGTTTCAATTTTCTGAATATGGATTCTCCATGTCAGTTTCTTATCGAACCATAGTCCCAAGTATCTCACTACCTCCACCCTTTCCAGTGGCTCGCCGTACAAATACAGCTTCACGTTGGTATCCACCTTTTTGTTAGTAAAAAATTCACAGCAGGTCTTTGATATGGAAAACTTAAATCCCCAGTTTCCTGCCCATTTTTCCACCTCCATAATGGCCTGTTGGATCTTATTGACTACCAGGTTAACATTCCTCCCCCTTCTCCAAAGTGCTCCATCATCTGCATACAGTGAAACCACTATATCTGGGCTTACATTTTTAAAAAATGTCATTTATCATGATATTGAACAATACCGGGCTAATGGCAGCATTGCAGCCTTGCGGAGTTCCATTTTCCACCTTTGCAACTGATGATAGGTCTGCTCCTACTCTCACCTGTATTGTACGCCCAAATAGGAAGCTAAGTATCCAGTTGTACATGCGCCCCCCCCACTCCCAGCCTGCTTAATTGCATCATTAATCCTTCCTTCCATAACATGTCGTATGCCTTCTCGATATCGAAGAATACTGCGACTAGCACCTCTTTCATGACTAGTGCCTTCTTAATGTCTTTTTCTAGTCTTATCATTGCATCTATGGTTGACCGCCCTTTTCTGAACCCACACTGGTAGCTGGAACATGAACCCTTGCTTTCCATATAATATGCCAGCCTATTTACCAATATCCTCTCCATTAGTTTGCACAGGTTTGATGTAAGGGCGATCGGTCTATAATTAGATGCCTTTGATGGGTCCTTCCCTGGCTTTGCAATTGGTATCACCAATGCATGCTTCCATGTTGCTGGGACCCTTCCCTCTTCTCACACTCTGTTATACACCTCTACCACCTTTTTTAACACTACATCAGACACGTTTTAACATGACGTAGCATACTCCGTCCTGCCCTGGTGACGTCTGGGCCGTACTAGCCAAAGCACTTTTGAGCTCAAACAGGGTTATCTCTGCATCCAAAGGGCTCTCAAACTCTGTTCTTTTCCTGCATACATCTCCCCACTGCCTCATCAGTGTCTGACGATGTGTTGCCCACTCAGCACCCAGGTTGGTGGAGCTATGTGCCTTCACAAATGCGTTCTTCAGCATTTCTGCCTTTTCTTTGGTGGAGCTGGCCACCCTGTCCCCCTCTACTAGAATTGCCATTTTCTTTGATTTAGCTACCCCCATCATTTTCTTGATCATGCCCCATACCTCTTGTACTTGTACCTCTTCCCCTATTTGGGAGCAGTAATTTCTCCAGCATTTCTTTTTTGCCACCTTGATGACCTTCCTCGCTACTGCCCTTGTTCTTTGAAATTCTAGAACTTTCTCAGGAGTAAGTGTCCTCCGCAGCACCCTGAATGCTCTGTTTCTTATTTGTATGGCTTCGTAGCATTCTTGTGTCCACCACGGCACTACTTTCTTCTTTTGTTTCCCTGTAGTCTTTGGTACAGTGGCTGCTGTGGCCAACGATAACATATCTGCCAACATTCTTACTGCCTCGTCCACATTTCCTCCCACTGTGATATTGCCTACCTGGGCCTCACAGAGTTGGTTAAATTTATCCCAATCTGCCTTCTCCCAGCCCCACCTCCCTGAGTACCAGTTATCCTCCTTACCGACATCCATTCCTATTCTGCACATTACAGGAAAATGGTCGCTCCTTATTGTGGAGTCGCTTATTATATCCCATTCACATGCCCCAGCTATTGAGCTTGACACACAGGTGAGGTCTAATGCTGTCAGTGCTCCTGTCCTGCTATTTATCCTTGTGCCCCGCCCATCATTCAAACATACTAGTGTTTGGCTATCCAGGAATTCTTCAACTACTTCCCCATTCTTGTTAGTGATATCACATCCCCACAGTGTATTATGTGCGTTGAAGTCCCCACACCACACCACCTTTTCCCTTCCCATTTGGACTATTCCTTCCAGTAGCTCCACAGATAGCTCGTTACATGGGTTGTAGTAGTTCATTACTACAATATTCGTTCCCCCTGTCCACCCAACCTCTACAGCCACACACTCACTTTCACCATTCACTTGCAGTTCCTTGTATACCAGCCCTTCTCCTATAAACGTGCAACACCCACCTCCATGCCCTTCTTGTCTATCTTTCCGTACTGACGTGTACCCTGGAATATTGAACTGCAATTTCGATGCCAGCCAAGTCTCTTGTATACATAGGAGGTCAGGCAGTACCGGCAGTTCGTAAATAAACTTTTTAAACTCCTGGCCATTGGCCACTAAACTTCTTGCGTTCCACTGTAATATTGTAAGTGGTTTTACTGTCATTCCACTAACTGTGATGATTGCATATTGCCCTCCTGCAGTAATTTTGTCACCTGTTCTATGGTCACATCTGCCATGTCTAAGTGGGTCTTTGCTGCTGTTACTATCACTTTGATGCGTTCGGTGCGACTCTCTTTTTTGGTTACACAGTTAATCACATATGCCAGGAAAGCTAGGAATTGTGTCTTATCTGCAATCATTGCATTTGGCCCCACCTGACATCTGTGAGCCTGGGTTGGGTGCCCCTCAACCCCTGGTGCCCTATTCTGGCTTTCTGTCATTCCCACTGCTGTTACCGGCATGTGCACTTTCTTAACTTGTCGTACTGCCTCTGCGTATGATACACCTTTATTCACCTTAACTTTCTGTACCTCCTGTTCCTGTTGTTAAACTGCACATCCCCTGTATGCCACACTATGCCCACCTCCACAGTTACAACACTTGGGTGCCACTCCTTCTCCACATTTCCCATACTCATGGTCCCCCCCACAACGACAACATCTCCTCTTCCATTTGCATACCGCAGCCACATGTCCCAGTCTCTGACACTTAAAACACCTTAATGGGTCAGGAACGTACTGCCTGACTGGGTAACTTACATATCCTATCTTGACTCTCTGAGGCAGCTGTGGGTCGCTAAAACTTAGCAGTATTGTTGTTGATGGTACTTTCTTCCCCTCTCTCGTGTTGTTAAATCGAGTTACTTTCTCTAGTGTGCCGCCTTCCATGCATGACTTCATCATCTCCTCTGTGATGGATAGAGGAACTCCGGTAATGACCCCTCTCATTCCAGTACGTGATCCTAGCTGTGAGCATTCCACTTCTTCCTTCCCTAGTTGTGTCAATCGCAAGGCTTTCTCCTGTTGTTCCTTAGTTTTACAAAACACCAAAACCTTATCTGTCCCTACGTAGCTTGCCGATGCTATATCCCCAATAGCATCCTTCAGCACCTTCGTAAGTCTCATAGGGTTGGAAATGTCATGCTTACTGATATCACCCTTGAACTTAATCAACACTTTAATCTCTTCTCCCTCAATCTTCCTCCCTTTGCTTATGGGGCTCCCACCTCCTCTTTCCATCCTCCTTTTCCTCCCATCACCTGCTCGTTCGGTCCCTTCACTGTTCCAAAAACTCATCCCACTAGCACCCTGAGATTCAGCTCTTACCTCCTCTCCTTCATCGTTGTCAGAGCCGTCCTCCATAGTGAACCAAAGTGGGCAAAAGAATGAAATAAAGCAGGAGTGCAGGCCAGCCAACGGCCGTCGGACCTACACCCCCGCTCTACCAAAACAACTCAAAGAAACTTATAAAGAAACCGAAAACTTGCCCACTCGTATTCCACTTGGATGTTGGCTACCGCTTCCGGCTATAAGCTCTGCTACCTGTGTCAGTCTCTCACTGATTCAAACTGCAGGAGAATCTCGCACCAGGAACCGCCTGCCTGCTTCTCTCACCAACCGCCTGCCTTCAAAAGTATATGATTCTTTTTAACCTGTGCATACCTATCTTTGTTTTGCTTGTAATCAAATTTGACTAAAGGCAATGCTAAATAGCAACCTATTAACAATAAAAACTGTCACTGGCAGCAGACATTAACTCAGGAAAACTCACATTTACCAGCTTAAAATTAAATACCAGATTTATCATATATTGTTTTACAAATTGCTGATGGTACTATAGTTGTATTTGCTTATAGTTGTAAAAATACTTTCTGATCAAGTAGGGAAAAAGGAGGAAAGGGTTAGTAAAAGGTCAACAAAGGAAATCTCCAAGTTGGACGTGTCACGCCATGGACTCATGATTTTAGTTTTAGGTTACGTTTCTGTGTTTCTTAGTCCATGTTTAGTTTTTAGTTTTGCCATGCCTCAGTTTCCCTGCACTCTGTTTAAGTTTTATGTTTTAGTTATCATGTTTTAGGTCACGTTTTGATTTTCAGTTCATGTCTTAGTTTCCCATCCATCCATCCATCCATCCATCCATCCATTATCTTCCGCTGGTCCGGGGATCGGGTCGCGGGGGCAGCAGCTTGAGGAAAGAGACCCAGACGTCCCTGTCCCCGGCCACTTCCTCCAGCTCTTCTGGGGGGACCCCGAGGCGTTCCCAGGCCAGCCGAGAAACATAGTCTCTCCAACGTGTCCTGGGTCTTCCCCGGGGCCTCCTCCCAGTGGGACGGGCCCGGAACACCTCACCGGGGAGGCGTCCAGGAGGCATCCTAACCAGATGCCCGAGCCACCTCATCTGACTCCTCTCGATGCGGAGGAGCAGCGGTTCTACTCCGAGCCCCTCCCGGATGACCGAGCTTCTCACCCTATCTCTAAGGGAGAGCCAGACACCCTGCGGAGGAAACTCATTTCGGCCGCTTGTATTCGCGATCTCGTTCTTCTTAGTTTCCCATGCTTGTTAATTAGTTAATTCCCCATACCTGCCTGTCATTGTCTCCAATCACTCCCACCCCTCTATTTAGTCTCCTGTCTCCCCTGTTTTGTCACCGGATCTTTGCTTTACACTGCCCTGTTTGCCATCCATGCTACGATAACTGTTTGTTCCATGTTCCTCGTCATTTCCCAAGTTAAGTATTTATTTTATTTATTCCATGCCCAGTCTTTTGTTTGCCTTTTCTAAGTTAAGTTTTTTGAATCCGGCGTTGCCGCGCTTTTTGTTTTTCATTGTTTTTTGCTTCCCTTCCCATCCTCACCAATATTGACAGAATGTATCTTTTGGTGGAGGACTTTCAAAACTTAACAAGATAAACCAAAGTTATTTCAATATTTTGTATATTTTCCACCTAGGTTTTTTATGTAGTTCTATAAATCAGTGCTGGGGTTTTATACTTTGAATCCACCTGCCTCAGTAAAATACCTAAATCTAATCCATCTCACAATTAGCATGTCTTACGGTTGCGCTTTAGCAAATTCAGTACTTGTAAACACAAACAGCCCTCTTTCTAAAAGCTGTGTAAAATAAAGATCTGCACTATCACCAGAACACAAAAGTTCATTAATGACTGAGCAAAGGATGGGGAATTTATATTCCAGTTTATGTTTATAAATGGTAAGTTATGAGAAATAAAAAAGGGAGTTGCTGCCACTACCTGTTGTTTAGAAAGATATATATTTTTTTGTATTGATACACAATTATCTCTTTGATGGTTTTACTGGGTGATGTTTGCTTTCAACAGAGCCCCAGAGCTGATACAAATTAACAGGATAATGTAAGTAGACTGGCGTTTATAAATTAAGTTGCATTAAGGTGGTTGGCTTCTGGTCACTTCCAGCTTCCAGTTGTGGTTTTTCAGGATTTACAGGTCATGCCACCATATGCATGATGTCTGTTATAACCCACACTTTTAGATGATTGATGCATGATTGTACTGTATGTTAATCAATGTACATTGGATGTATTGAGAAATAGTTATATGTTAATACATCATAACAAAATGACAGTGTACATACTTAAATTCTCGTGAGTATGTTGTCTCATGCATAAATGAAACATTCTACAAAGCACTTGAATTCTGTAATGGGTCACTTAATGTAAATCCCATGTATCTGTAAGGGATGAGGGATACATGTACAAAAGACTTACAAATAGGTAAAAGATGGAAGCTTATTGTTGAAAATCTACTACAAACTTCTACAAAAATCTACTTAATTACTACATAACATCATAATTAATCAGCATTGTTTTCGGAGCAAAAATTACATTTAAAAATAGATGAGAAAATGGTCATTTGACATACACCTCTTGTTTTTTTCATAAACATGCAGTCTAAAAATGCTAACTGTGAAAAAAACACACACACATAAAAACACTTTTAGAAAGATTCAGCTGTATATCAAAGCAATCTATCTAATGTTGTATACTGAAGTTGTATACCACTTTGGTAAAAAAAAAAAAAAAGCATCCTTTGCAGTCATATAAAGAAAGAAAGGAAATAGAAAAATCTTTCTTCGAGTTCTATGCAGATTTATGGACAAAGTTTGGTTGACATTAATGTACCTGCAAATCCGGGATGCAGGGATGCAAATTTTGTTACAAAATATTACAATAAAAGTGTTTCATTGTAACTCACTCCCTTTAATTGAATATTATAATTTAAATTTCCACCGAAAGACGAAGCTTCTCAGTGTAAAGCCTAGGCCTCTATAGATGAGTTTTTTTTAAACACAACATTTAGAAATTTAACATAAAGTCCCTAACCCTACCACTAGAGACAAGTAAAGGCTTCATTTGCTTAATCCTTTAATTCAAAATTACATTAGTTATTCAATTCAAAAGCTGTTATGATATAACCTCAATGAGCACTGGTTCACATGAGCAAATTGCTCAAAATTAGCAGCTATAGTGGGAAGTTGCCTTGCGGAATGTTCAATCTGGTCTCGACTTAAAGGACCTTTCCCAGCAGCATTTGTAAACTTTGATGAATACCACGTGGAAACACAAACGTGTAAAGCCAGCTACCATTCCCCTCTTGATCTCCTCTGTAATCCCTTATCACAATTACATTTCTCAACCTTTTACGCCTGCCTCCTTCTGTTCCTTCCCTCATATTACACGCTCCACTCTCCATATTTTTTCCCCTCTCATCTCTCAGCAGCTGCATCTGTAGCCAGTGGGAATTGAGTGCAGTCTGTAGTCAATCAGACAGAAATATGTTTCTCTCTACTCTTTATCTCACCAAGCTGAAAAAAATGTACATCTAACTAAAAGTCCACATCTAAGGGAGGATCAACAACAAAGACAATTGTGGATAAAAACAGAGCAGAAAAAGAAATGTTGACATTAAGTTTTCTTTTGCAATAAGGGATATTGTACAATGGAAAGAAATGGAGTCACGGTGCTTGAGTCTGCCTTTTCCCTTATATTTGTATACCTTACCAAATTTGTTGAAAAACGCTTTTCATGAGATTCTTCATCAATAGAATTGTTTCTATCAGAGAAGATTGATGGAGTCCTTCCCACTATTATCAGACCTGCGTTAATGCGCGATAAAATATTTATCCGTGTTAAATAATTAACAAGTTAACGCGATAATAACGAGTCAACTCGCCCAGCCCTACTTTTAATGTATGGAATGAATCCTTGAATATATAGAATAAAACTTGAATATATTGAATGAAACTTTGAATATATTGATTAAACCTTGAAAATTTGGAGTGAACCTTTGAATATATTGAACCAAACTTTAAACATATGGAGTGAACCTTGAATATATGAAGTGAACCTTTGATTATATAGAATGAAACTTGACTGACGTCAGACTTCACGGCAGTCCATGCGGCCATCTTGTGTATCAGTGTGTAAAAGCAAATGACAATGTGTCCCCGATCATCAAATACGGTTACATGCCGCCATTCCGACATCCCACCAATCCGACATGGGCCTCAAATTGTCGGAATGGCGACACTTAATTTTCTATCAAACGTCCCACCTTTCCGACAATTCCTTTAATAGCCTATTAAAGCCTATTTCTTTAGAGGAACTCCACAACCTCGCAAACCAACTTTAATAATCTATTATTAAAATCCCCTGAAATTTCAAATATCAAAATACAGGTATTAATGTAAGTGGGGCGAGTCTGAAACATGTTAGATTAAGCAGAAATACAGTGTCAGTGACCTGTCACAGCAGCCAGCTGGAGTGGAGATCTCCACAGAGCCCATGCGTCTTTGTACGCTGGCATCATATGCAACATTAATAATTGCAATAACAATGACAGCTCACCTTTTTTATTAGTTTTAAATCAATAAGTGAACAGTGTTTGTGCATATTTGCTGCTCCTTTTTGTGTAATAAACTATTTGAATATCATTCATTTGCTTTCGAAGTGCGTTATACCTCAGTTATATGAAATTTAATTACGCTTTTAAAGACTGTATCACATCTGTACACGTCTTAAAACATGTAAAATGCATGAACAGAAAGAAGGGACTCATCTGTTGAGTAACGCACATTTCCTTATATGGAAAGCCTTGTTGGAATGGTGGTACGTTTGCATGTCGGAATAGCGGGATGTCGGAATGGCGGTTGCTGCCCATCAAATACGTTCAATACTAAACTAAATATTTAGCCTGCATTGGTCTTATGAATGTAGGTGATTCTGGTATCTAAACAATATATGAAGAGCTTCTCTTTCAGTTCACGAAATCCCTGTAGCAGCAGCAGCTTCTCCAGTGCCAGAGAAGTGCTGCGTCAGAGCGCAGTGCCATTATGCCCGGCCATTCACAGTTAGTGGGGTTACATGGCACTGAAAGGATCGGATTATTGGCTAAATTACAATAAGACTGAGTTATTAAGTTTATGTAGACACCTTAATCGGAGAAGAAATTGAACCGGATCAGGTTACTCGCAGTCGGATTAAGACCCCGAGATAACTCGGTTGAAAGTCACACTAAACATGCTTGTAGACACTGAAGCACGTGGTGAAGTAGACTTTGCGTTCTGCGCATGCTCGAGATTCTTTCCCGGGGTCGTGACCCGGAAGTTGAAGGAGACGATATTACTGTTGTTGTCGCCGCCGTCAGAAACAAACAAACAACGCAATGGAGAATTCGCCGTTGTGCATCGTGTTTGTGCAATAATCATGCTCATCACAAACGAAATTTAGAGGGACGTAGCCTCATCTTGCTCTTCGTTCGCCATCTTTCTCGAATGCCTGAGTTTGTTGTTGTTGTTGGTGACGAAGAGGTCAACAGGAAGTGGCTCTATTACCACTAGTTGAAATGGGTACAGCGCCACCTATCGTATCGGGGTATGGCATGCTTTGTGCCTATGATTCCATTTATTCACCGCCATAAATACTTGGATAATTGCCCTTGCCCAAATAAGGAGCATAATTCAACTATAATCAAATTAATCTCATCATGTAGACCCACTGTGTGTATCCGAATTCATCTTTGTCCTAAAGCAATTTAGCCATGAAGGAAAATGCTTTAATTCCATTCTTGGCATCAGTCATGAGCCGAGCTAAAAATCTTAAAGGCTCAGGTGAAATGATCATCCATGTGATCAAAGTCTCAAAGTATATACTTCTTGTACATTGTATAATATTATAAACTTTTAACTATATTACTCCTTCAACCACATTAGGTGGACTGTATTTATATAGCACTTTCTTGGCCTTGTTGACCAGTCAAAGTACTTTTATACAACAAGCCATATTCACTCATTCACAAACAGCCACACTGCACTTACAGGCTCTTTATCATACACACACTCACACCAAACAATGTATTGGAGGCAACATGAGATTCAGTGTCCTTTCTAAGATATGTGGACCTGGGAAGCTGGGTAACAACCAACTTTCTTTTTGGTAGATCAATGCTTTTCGTCCTGAGTAAAAGCAAAGTCAGAAATTTCATCATGTACGTTTTTTTTAAAGCAGTCTTTCTACTGTGGACTAAACTTAGGGTTTTCCTTTTTTCCATCAGATTTGGTGACAAAAATAAGACAGCGTTTTACCAGCCTTATTTTAACCTTAAATTAACAACCTGCTCAACAAGGAGGAACCATTAGTGTTAACACTCACACCCATACAATTATACACAAAATGTATAGACTCAATACTTACCTCCATGTATTATAGAAAAGCAGGGGGATGTTGAGTCCCACAGTCAACCACTCCTGGGCACACAAAAACATGATGCAGAACAGCCCATGGATGGAGTACTCTGGCAGCACCAACTGCAGGACAATGAAAAATGCCAGAATGTTTGATCACTGAAGAAAACAAACTTCCGTGGAACTGCTTGTCTTAGGTTAGCATCTTTCAACTACACCTTCCTTACTCCAATACCAAAAAATCGGTTGATTCAAGTCAGTCTACTATTGACTACTATGCTCTAGCTCCATTAATGAATGTTACTAAGACTCTTAATCACGCAACAGAGTAGATAAATACACTGGCAAGCTTTGGAAAGCCTTTGCTCTTTTGTAAGGTACATTTAAACTGCAATCCATAACCTGATAGCAATAATAAGGATAATCATAATCCTCTTTTTGAGTTAACCATGCAGAACTAATATTTCTTAGTGTGTTCCTTCCATTCCTAACGCAAAATGTGGAGAGGGGTCAGGCCAGCTCTATGTCTGCAGAAGTCAATGAGCACCTCCTTGGGTTTTTTTGGTGTTGAGGCTCAGGTTGTTTGTGACACACCACTCTGTCAGACGCTACACCTTGTCCCTTTAAGCTGACTTGTCTTCCCTGGTAATGAGGTCCATCAAAGTGGTGTCATCTGCATATTTAATTATTGACAACCTTTGTGAAAAAGTATTTAATCGAAGCACAGGCGGTGGGAGTAGAGTCCAGTGCAGACAGCTTGTCCATCAGGGTGACAGGGATAATGATAAAAACTGAACTAAAGTTGACAGACAGTATCCTTGTGTAGGTACATGGGTGCTCCAGGTGGCACAGAGCAGTGTGGAGGGCTGTGGAAACGGCATCCTCTGTGGATCTGTTCGCTCTGTAAGTGAATTGATGTGGGTCGAAGGAGGGGGGAAGACAGTATCTGATGTGTTGTGACATTGGTCTCTCAAAGCATTTTGTAACTGCAGGTGCCAGTGCGATGGTTCTGTAGCCATTTAGCTTGCTCACAGATAGCTTTTTGGGTACAGGGATTATGGTGGCTGAATTGAGACAGTGGCGTGTATCAGGAACAGGTTAAAGATCTTAGTAAAAACTACTGAGAGCTAGTTAGCAAAGCCTTTGAGTACTTTGCCAGGTACTCCATCAGGCCCAGCAGCTTTCCTAGAATTCACAGTTTTGAACACATACTTCACTTGATGTTCCAGGAGAATGAATATCTGTGAATTAGGAGCCTCTTGTTGGCAGCACCAATAATGGAACTTGGAGCATAGTGACATAGATAGATACTCTTATAGATAGATACATAGATAGATACTCTTGCTGTGTAACGACAAAAAATGTTAAAGTCTAAATTCAAGGGGTTTACTTCTTTTACTGATGTTGCAAGATTAAAGCTTGCTTTCTTTATTAACAAACAATTAGTTTACTTCATATTTTTCACTTTCAGCCACTTTCGGTCAGGTTTAGGTTCCATAACTATTTGATTAAGTTGAGGAAAATACATGTTTTGGGTTGAAACAGTATCTGACAATGTTATTCAAGTTGTAAAAGGCAATTATCTTCCTTTTCAACAAGTTTGTCCTTAATTTTCTTGATTAACACAGTGATGAACAACAACATTGAAGAAATATGCTCAGACAAAACATATAATTTCGGGGCATCTATATCACATGTTGAGAAACACTACTTGGAGTGTAATGGCCTAAGCAGCATGATGAAAAGGTATATTAGAAGGATATCCTATGCGTTATTATATGACATTAAAGGGTCATGATGGAGCTTCTGTATGCAATGAGACGGAAGCTAGAGGTATTACTGCAATTTTTAATTCAAGAGATGCATGAATAAACCAGAGCCATATTTCAGCTATTCAACAGATGCCACATTGTCATATTAATACTCACTGGTATAGGAAAAAAGATATTAAACAAGAAAACTCACTGAATGCATCCTGGACCAAGTCCAATACTTTAATTTTTTTTTACGATTAGGAAACAATTTAAATTTGCAATTTTAAGGGGTTCTTCCTTTCTTTTACCAAAATGTCCTCTGAAATTTGCAGAAGCTTTTCACAGCTGCAGTTAATGGAATTCAGAAAGAAAGTTACTTATACACTTCGTGTATATTTAATAGCATACAGTGAAAAGCATTATATTGTTATTCTGGACCACCTGACCCGGAACATTACTGTATATGCTTGCCATAAAGAGGCAATGTTCAAGATGCATTATTCAGGCCACTACAAGCCTGCTAATAACTCTTAAATGGCATGATTCAAGAAAACTGCAGCTACCACAAAACCTAAATATATCAATTTGCTTTCATGCATACAGCAGGAAAGCTGTTCACACCACTGCAGCATGCATGCATTCCATGGACAAGATCAAACTCCTTCCAAAATGAAAAATATCTTATCCAAATGCAAATAGAAATGCTCAGCTTTGTAGTCACTCTTTTATTCTAATCCCTTCTTGGCTGACTGCAGTCACGTGATGGGAAAGAATGCTCTATTTACCCAAAGAAGTGGCCTTTAGTTTATTCTGCATTCAGTTTTTTTCAGAAGAAACTTTTATTTTAAAATTAAAGTGAGAAGTATTGCTGCATATAGTGATATTTCCTTTAATTCAAGAGATGCATGAATAAACCAGACGAGAGTGGGAATCGGACTGTCAACCTTTTGGTTATTGGATGACCCACTCTAACCACTGAGCCATGGCCACCCCATCTATTACACTTTATGAGCAAAATAGTGTACAGTTAAATTTGAACACTAAGTTGAAAAACTCAGAAAAACTAGTTAAACTGATAAAAAAAAAACTATAATACAAAGATAACAACAATCAATAAATATAGCGATTTTGAGCGCTTTTAACTTTTTCGGTGCCAAAGACGTCTATAGACGTCAATTGCGTTTTTTAACGGAGCGGGCTGGGGGACAATCTAGCGGAGTTTGTCACTAAATCTTAGGCTTGTAAACACTAAACAGAGAATATACTGGCAAAATTACACGCAAGGTGGCAGCAGTGCCACTTTGCACAAAAAAAAAGAAGCTCGTTTTCTCCGTTTTTTTGGTCAAACAGCTGTTTTTGGTGAAACCAACCTATGTTCTACTGTCTATTACTAAAGGACTGAAAATGGTAGAAACAAACTTTTTTTTCCTGATGAAAGAAGAGAGTCTACTCTTTCGTTTGGTAATTTCAGTGTGTACATAGTCATAAGACACACTTTTCTGTGGGTCTTGGAAAATCAGTCAAAATACTGTAAAACACTTGGCAGTATAGGTCTCTCTGAACTGAAAATGGCTGGCAGCCAATGAGTTCAAAAATCTTTACTTACAACAAACAAACATCAATTTTAAAGTTCAACAATGAAAACAAACCAACACTAAAAATAATGCTTATTTAACATCACAGTCTCACACTTATCAGCATAACACCTAATATACTATACATAGTAATAACACAGTTGATGCACAGTAACAGTCAGTGTATTGTCCTAAAAATGTCTGCTTGCTGGCTTTTTTACTTGCAAAGTTATCAATGATGTCTACATATGACAGCTGCTTGCCCATCTCATGGCTGATGCTGATTATTGCAAGACCAGTGAGGCAATCCTGTCCCATGGATGACCTTAAGTAGGTCTTCATGAGCTTCAGCTTTGAGAAGCTTTTTTTTTTAAGAAGCTCCTCTCTGCTGAGCCCACAGTCACATGCAGAGTGCAGGCGATTCTCAGGGCAATATACAGTTCCTCCAAATGTTTTTCTGTGGATGAAAGTGAGGAGCTCAAGAGCAGTTATGTCATCAGAAGGCCAGCTTGGCAAGTTTTTGATCTCCACAGCCAGCTCCTTTCCATCAATGTCACTTTCATCTCCAGTGCTTAATGTCCTGCAGAGGTCATCACACTGGTTGCACAATTCTTGATCATCCAGTTTTTGGAAATTGAGCAGCACTCCAAATCTGGCTTTCACTTCACCTAGTGTTTCAAACCTATCCTTTAAGGATTCAATGGCTGTGTCAACAACATTAAAGAATGTTGCTTCTAGCCTCTTCATGGCATCTGCAATTGGCTCCCCTGGGGCTTCATAGGCAAAGTGCTTTTTTGTGCTCCTTTGTCTTTTCTCTTTCAGTACAGCCTCCACATTCATCTCTTTAGCAGATGCCTGAGTTGAAGCAAAGCCAATTTCTCTGTAATTAGTCAGAGATGTTTTTGCCTTAGTGAGGAGGTCAACAGCCACATCAAGCTGCATAGTGGCAGACTGCAGGAACTTGCTGACATGGTTCACATGGTTTAGGATGTCATACCATATTACTGTGCAAATGAGAAATCGGTATGATCCAACCTCTTCTGCCAAACTTTGGGCTTCAACCTTGATCAGAGGATCTGTCACTTTTTCCCTGACCTCCAACAACGCTTCCCTTATATTAGAGGCCTGGTACCGCACAGCCTCTATGCTGTTAATACGGCTCTCCCACCATGTGTCACTCCAAGTCTTGAGTACAACAGTGACATGTTCCCTTAGGATTGCCCATCTTTGTGGGGCTGCTGAAAAAAGGCTGTTCAGTTTCTGTACATTGCCAAAGTAGCTGATGGCATCTGTTGAAGCTTTTGCTGCATCAGCCACCACCAAGTTTAGAGAAGTTCCAGAGGGAGGTGGCAGCTGCAGAGAAGGCTCTGTTGTCCCAGGTTCAGTGCTAGTTTTTTAATGGTGGAGTAAGGAGGTTAGCATCCATTGTGGTGATGGAGCAAGTCAGTGAGGTAGGACGGGGCCTGGTTATGGATGGCTTTGTGTGCGAGGAGGAGGATTTTGAACTGAATATGTGGAGCTCCAAAATATTTTAGAATTGTTCCTGCAAAGACAAAGCTCCTTCGGTTACCAAGCAAAATAGATCAGTGCATATTCCTATTTTATCATTTCAGTGATGTTGCAGTAATGCAGAAAATTACAATTAATGTTTTTATATTAAACATTGTAA
Organism: Odontesthes bonariensis; assembly: GCF_027942865.1. Taxonomy (NCBI): domain Eukaryota; kingdom Metazoa; phylum Chordata; class Actinopteri; order Atheriniformes; family Atherinopsidae; genus Odontesthes; species Odontesthes bonariensis. The sequence goes on along the minus strand of NC_134529.1, from coordinate 26,441,320 downwards.
TGTACAGCGTCCTTTTAAAGCTTGTACCCAATTACAACGTTGTCACTTTTAAGAAGTTTTGGCATTAATTTACACATTGTACTAGTTAAAGTAATAAAACTAAGAAAAATTATCCACTGCCACAATATTCTAAAATAATCAACATAATGCCTAATATTTATATTTCACTTAAAAAACAAACCTTTAAAATATGTTTTTTTTTAAATTATTAACAGTAGCACCCTTCTAATGAGAGGCATATAAAATACACACCAAACTTAGTAAATGAATCCTAACTAATGCTAAAATAATGTTAAGTGTCAAATATCGGAGAGACAACTTCCACTGAACAATGACAGAGCAGACCACAACAACATGCCCTCCCTCCCTGCTAGAATCTGAATTAAACGGGTCTGGAATCAGTCAGTCATTCCCATGGCAGGAGAGACTGTTCATTCAAATGTGACATAAATTTTATATAAGCAAACTTTCATAAAGCAAACACTAAAGCTGAGTTTATAACGAACAAATCCTAGCCGGCTACATAACATTTATCCAAGGCTAACTAGCAGGAAAAGGCATTAGACCTCCAGCTATCCAGCCCACATCACCCAATACATGCCTTACCTTTAGCCTTAGACTGTTTTTCTTCCTCCGTTTTCTTTTTCTTCCATTTTTCAGTGCCACTAATATAACTTATTTTTGATGCATTTACGGTGTTTGTCTTGTTTACTTTTAACAGGAACAATGGGTGGATGTCAATCATTCCCGTCATACCTGTCGGTGGCCCGCTACGTCACTCAATGTGTGACAGTGCTGTCCAACAAATATGACCTAATAATGCCACAAAAACAACAGCCACAGTTCATCTTTGCAGTTTATTTTATTTATATGCTGCTTTTCGTTTTTAAGAATATAAGGGATGTAACAAATACATGAGATAACTACTGATAAATACAGGACATGTTGTCTATAGGTTAAGAGGGGAGTCGACTGAAAGTCTGTGGGATGCTGAGGCAGGGAAAGCAATTTTTAGAGTCACAATGTCTCTGAAAAGCTTCTATGTATGCTATGTATTCTCCAAGATAAGCATGATTTATGACACCCAAGTATCGAGTATAGTGGATTTTTAACATCAATTATAACCTTATGGCAAAAAGAGTAGTCACACTTCCATTGTTAATTGTGTTCTAGTTCAAGGGTTAATAATTAAAACCTTGTTTGCTCTTGATGTGCTGCTTTTTAGCCTGTGTAGAAACTATCTTTGCTGAATCAACTATTCTAACATGGACAGTTTATTTACAATTTTACCCAACTATTTGCATTTGAGCAGGAAGTAGGGCAGATTATTTGCACTCCAAATCCAACAGTAAGATGACAAACTATTTAGCCGAGGTATGCAAAGCATGCAGGCATATTTGTCTGAACAGCTGTATTATAGTTTGTTGTTTGCTTTTAATCAGTGTCTAATTAAATCAAGTAATCACACCATGACAAACAAACTGTGCCTAATTCTCATTCCAACATCACAAAATTTAAATGTGAACTCCAAAGCTCTGTTCTTTTGGCATATTTCTTGCAGGGACAAAATATAAATGCACAGACAAGAAATGCAAAAAAAAAATAATAATAATATACAGAGTATATTATTGTCATTTAGTGAATAAGTTCCCAGTACAGAAAATATGTTGGATGTTTGTGAGTTAGATTATATAGACGAGGTTTTTATGCAGATGGGTAGCAAACAATTTTTTTCTCCTCAATTGTTGACCATAAACCGTGACTGTGTGTTGACTGAGGGACCCATATGGGACTGTGCCTTGCTGGGACTGGAGATCTGTTATGCTAGCTGGGAGCCTGAGGGCTACCCAAACAACCATCTGATGCACCCATTTTAATCATCTACAAATCTATATTTCACTACAGATATCCATGATGTTGTGCAGTTGTACCATTCCAGCCAAAAATATAGCACTGAATGTATAAACGTGTATGAAAAAACGAAAAGATAAAATATATAGACAGAGTCTTATAACTTGAAAGAAGTGGACATTTTAATTTTGGGGTCTAAATTGTTCTGCTATCAGTGAACCCTGTAAAATCCAGCATTTCTGCATGAGCTAATTATTAATTAAATATATTCATCACAAGTAAGGAGCAGGAATGGAAAGAAGAAAGTGAGAAAGTAATAAGTAAGGAAGTAGCAGTTATGGTACTTCAAGATGCCTATATTAGGTTTGGAACAGGAAGTGTTTCTTTTATTGAACAGTATGAACTATGAAGATAAAGAAAAACTGGGAACATGTTTGATACTGTCTGTGTATAGATATAAACTTCTAATTATCCAATTAAACTAATTTGAATGCAATGAAAATACTACTTTGTATTGACAACAGTGGTGAAAGCCACTCAAATATATATATATATATATATATATAGATAGATATATACACTATATTGCCAAAAGCATTCGCTCATTTGCCTTTACACGCATTTGAACTTAAGTGACATCCCATTCTTAACCCATAGGGTTACCCTTTGCAGCTATGACAGGTTCAACTCTTAAATTCAAGCTTTCCACAAGGTTTAGGAGTGTGTTTATGGGAATTTTTCTCCCAGAAGCGCATTCGTGAAGTCAGACACTGATGTTGGAAAAGAAGGCCTGGCTCACAGTCTCCGCTTTAATTCATCCTAAGGTGTTCTATCAGGTTGAGGTCAGGACTCTGTGCAGGCCAGTCAAGTTCTTTCACACCAAACTCGCTCATCCATGTCTATGGCCTTGCTTTGTCTTAAAATCTCTTGGTTTGCTGAAGCATTCAGAGTTCCTTTCATTGGATCGAAGGGGCCAAGCTTAGCTCCTGAAAAACAACCCCACACCATAATCCCCCCCTCCACCAAACTTTACACTTGGCACAATGCAGTCAAACAAGTACCGTTCCCCTGGCAACCGCCAAACCCAGACTCCATCAGATTGCCAGATGGAGAAGCGTGATTCATTATTCCAGAGAACATGTCTCCACTGCTCTATGATTCAGTGGCGGTGTGATTTACACCACTGCACACAATGCTTGGCATGTATGGCTTGGATGCAGCTGCTCGGCCATGGAAACCCATTCCACGAAGCTCTCTACGCACTGTTCTTGAGCTAATCTGTAGGCCACATGAAGTTTGGAGGTCTGTAGCGATTGACTCTGCTGAAAGTTGGCGACCTCTGCGCACTGTGAGCTTCAATATTCACTGACCTTGCGCTGTTATTTTACGTGGCCTACCACTTCATGGCTGAGTTGCTGTCGTTCTCAATCGCTTCCACTTTGTTATAATACCGCTGACATTAAAGTGATGGTTCATAGTAGATTCACCCTAGGGTCATTTGAACCGTGACATCTAGCCAAGTAGCCCACCCGAAGTTTTTCCGATCTTGGCTGAACATCAGCCGAGTTACTGAGTTATCCCGAATAGCTTAGTACAAGCGCTAATGGACCCTGGCAGTATCTCCAAAATTACCACACTAAAATCACATGCCATGACACCAAACGTCTACAGTAGTACAAACAGTGTTGTGCCAGTTCACAGCTTTTCTGAACTAGTTCAAGTTCAGTTCATACATGCTCAAAGTGAACAGTTCACGTTCAAAGTTCACAATTTTAATTCTGAACTAGTTCAAAGTTCAGTTCATTTTACTTTTTTCGTGAGATATTCAAATAAATACTTTTTTCACACTACGAGCTAGAAATCACTATATGTTCTTTGAAACTGCTCATTGTAGACATTTGCTCATGACACTGCAATTGTGGGTTTCTTACCAGGTGATGAAACTTGCAGCAGTACAGACAAGGAGGTAGACCAGTTGGCTGTGTCATTTGCGTTTGGGGTTGGCAGGGGGTCTTTTTTCCCTTTCCTCCCTTATGACCCTCGAGGGCGTGCATATATGCATTCACACTGGATGGGATGTTTTAACTCAATGCGCCGTTTCAAATTCGAGAAGGACGTTGTTGATGTCCTAACTTGTTTTTGCAGCGCAGGTGGACATATCTTACACAGAAAAGTAAGATTTTTGCCGTCGGGGTCTTGGTTTGCAAGAGTGTAAAATTGTTTTAAATGTTCATAAGGAGAATCGGTGTCTGTCTCCGTGCCATCACTTCCACTAGCCTTTTTTTTTTAAATTGCAGCGCTTTCACTCACTCTCGTCATTGCTCTCTCTCTCTATCTCTCTCTCACTCCTCCAGCCCTCCGCGCGCAATTCATCACGGGTAACGTCGTTCGGAAGCCAGTATGTTATTCAACTATTCTCAGCCGGACACTACGTTGCCCGCAATGCATTGCGCACCCAATGTCAAAACCATTTCTGTCTGGTGATACATGATTTAAGCGGCACCAGGGAGAATACAGGAGGGAGGAATTTCTCTCGTTGCGTTTCAAAAGAGAAAACAGATGTCACTCAGTTTTCAATGGAAAACAAATTCCAACGTTCATTTACAGTGATGTCTGCCGTTCATGACACATAATGTGAACTAATTCATGTTCAAGTTCTTTATTAGAAAATGTGTTGCGTTCAGTTCAACGTTCGCGAAAAAATGAGCGTGTTCAATGAACGCGTTCTTTTGAACTCGTTCACGCACAACACTGAGTACAAATATGGTCTGTACTCACAAAATGATGCATTTGGAAGTTTGTACATAGTCCAGGAGTTTATTATTATCAACACAAGCCTAATAGCTTCTCTGCTGCGTCGACGTCACTTCCTTGAGCTGGGAGCTTCAATGTAAGATGAGGGTTGATCTTCTACTGTAGACAACAAAGTATATGCTATATTCTACATGAATTTTTATGTTGTAGAGTTTTGAATTTATTTTATCAATGGAGAAATTGAGCAGCCTTGCTTTGTTGTCTACAGTAGTAGATCAACCCTCATCTTACTTTGAAGCTCCCAGATCAAGGAAGTGACGTCGACGCAGCTTTAGCAGCAGAGAAGCTATTAGGTTTGTGTTGATAATAATAAACTGCTGGACTATGTACAAACTTCCAAATGCATCATTTTGTGAGTACAGACCATATTTGTACTACTGTAGAAGTTTGGTGTCATCCCAGCCAGCATGTTCATGTGGGGCCCATAAGGTCTAAATTCGGGCTGCAGATAAGGGTCCCAAGTGGGTTTGTCTGCAGTTTCCACGGTGGCGCCACCTGTGTTTGCCCATATGGGTTTCAAGTCTCTGTGTGGCTTTGGTTGGACTTTGCATTTAGCCAATATGAATGTGAACATTCTTTTACTTTGTGTGATGTGTTTATCTGTATTGCCTTTGGAATAATTTAAGGCTTAAGGTAAACCTTACCCCTAACCCTTCAAGTTGCACTTTGAAACCCATATGGGCAAACACAGGTGAGGCCACCGTGGAAACTGCGGACAAACCCACTAGGGACCCTTATCTGCAGCCCAAATTTAAACCTTATGGGCCCCACATGGACATGCTGGCTGGGATGCCATGTGATTTTAGTGTGGTAATTTTGGAGATACTGCCTGGGCCCATTAGCGATTGTACTAAGCTATTCGGGATAACTCAGTAACTCGGCTGATGTTCAGCCAATATCGGAAAAACTTCGGGTGGGCTACTTGGCTGGATGTCATGGTTCAAATGACCCTAGGGTGAATCTACTCAGAACCATCACTTTAAATAAGATCATCAAAACTCGCGCCAACCCACGGACCGGAGGTGACGTCACAATTTCCATGGTGACAGCTGCACATCACGTGTCCACCACCAGCTCCAAACAAAACAAAAATAGAAAGGAAAGAGACCTAACCCCTCCATAACAGTCACACACTTAATTCAGGCATTGATATCTTCTCTATGTGTCTAAGAGTGTATACAAATCTGTGGCCTCAAAGCATCCCTGTGAGCACTTTTTCAATGTCTGTATGTTTTTTTTTTTCTTCATTTTGTTGTTACTCTGTTTCATTCCTGTTTTTTTCCGGCTTATTGGTTTTCCTGTTCTTTTATGCAGCAGTTTATTTTGATACTTTTCACTAAGTTTTATCCAGCTCAGACTGATTTTTTTGTTTCCAAATTCAGGTGACTTTTTGTTAATAAAGACTGCTAACCAGCTATTAATTTTATTTGCTAGCGATCTGACATTCCGCATCAGTAATGAGTCAAGACCTAGCCTGAACCACTTGATCCTTGTTCTTGCTCCTGTGCAGTATCTCCAATGCTTCCAATCTTCTTCTTCAAACAGATGGGGATTCAGGCTATTTTTTTGGCTTTAGTTGACATTTTGAAAGCTCAGTCTGCTGCTCTTATTTAGAAAAACATCAGAAATACAAAGAGAATTAACTCGAGCAGTACAGCTTTCCAAACAAGCACAGAAAAATATAATAAAAATTTCTCAAAAGATAATTGTTCAGTATAAAAAAAAAAAAAAAACAGAATACACACAATATGACCAGTTCTACTTGCTACCGTTTAGATGCGGCGCATTCTAGAATATTACAAAAAACATGCATGACTGTTGTAAAAATCTCATGAACTGAATGCAGTGATTTGCAAATAATTTGAATATAATATATTAGTTAAAAGACAAAACATTAAATAAAAAAAGCTCTTTAAATGTGATGACAAAATGTCTATCTGATGTTTTATCTGATGATAAAATGTTTATTAAAATTAGGAACATGGCCCAAAAAGCAGGCAAATATGTGTAATACTTAAACACTTGAAGGAACATCTCACAACTAATTTGGTTGATTGCTAAATGTTCAGTTTTATGTTTGAGTACAAAAATATTGTTTCATAGATGTTAAATCTTTCAGAGGTCAAGTGTGAAAGGTCTCACCACTCTGTAGTGTAGCACCCCAGCCAGCATGTCCCATAAGGTCTAAATTCGGGCTGCAGATAAGGGTCCCAAGTGGGTTTGTCTGCAGTTTCCACGGTGGCGCCATTTGTGTTTGCCCATATGGGTTTCAAGTCTCTGTGTGGCTTTGGTTGGACTTTCCATTTAGCCAATATGAATGTGAACATTCTTTTACTTTGTGTGATGTGTTTATCTGTATTGCCTTTGGAATAATTTAAGGCTTAGGGTAACCCTAACCCCTAACCCTTCAAGTTGCACTTTGAAACCCACACAGGTGAGGCCACCGTGGAAACTACGGACAAACCCACTTGGGACAAATTGCAGCCCAAATTTAAACCTTATGGGCCCTACATGGACATGCTGGCCGGGACATGATGCAGAAATGATACTTTGGAAATGACTGTTTTGTCTAAAACACTGAGAATCACAGATGAGGCTCCTAATTGTGTTTACATGAATGCTCCATGTGTCTATACACATCCAGCGCAGCAGTGTGCAAGCAGAACTCAGTATATAGGTCAGTAAGGAAAACCTCTTACCAGCACACACACATGCTCACTTACACAGTGCTCCCAAATTTTCTGAAATATTTGCGATGAGATGTTCATGCACTATTTCATCCATTGATGTTCTTATTAATAATAATAATAATAATAATAACGAATTTTATTTATAAAGCACTTTACATTAAAACAATCTCAAAGTGCTACAGTGCAAGCTTAAAAGAAAAGAGGGGCACAAGTTAATAAATGTTAAAAAGTGCAATAAAATTAATAGAAAGCTTTCCTAAAAAATGTGTTTTTAGGCTACGTTTAAAAGCATCAATGGTCTGTGGGGCCCTCAGATGGTCTGGGAGGGCGTTCCACAGCCTTGGAGCTGCAGAACAAAAGGCCCGGTCACCCATAGTGCGGAGCTTGGTTCTGGGAGCTTTGAGGGTGTGCGAAGCTGCGGATCGACGGGTGCGTGTGTGTGTGTGTGTGTGGGGGGGGGGGGGAGTTCTTTGAGGTATTGGGGGGCATGTCCGTGAATGCGCTGGTGGGTGAGGAGGGAGACCTTGTTTTCAATCCTGAGTGGGACAGGGAGCCAGTGGAGAAATTTGAGGATGGGGGTGATGTGGTCAAATTTGCGCACCCTCATCAGGATCCTGGCAGCGCTGTTCTGGATGTATTGCAGTCTCTGGACATTCCTGCCAGAGATCCCGATGAGGAGTGCATTGCAGTAGTCCAGCCTGGAGGAGACAAAGGCGTGGACGAGCTTCTCTGCATCAGCCAGGGTAAGGGTTGGGCGGAGTTTGGCTATGTTCCTGAGGTGATAGAAAGACGTTTTGCAGAGATGTTTGATGTGGGTGTCAAAAGTGAGTTGTGGGTCAATTTTGACACCTAGGTTGGTGACAGAAGTGGAGAGGGGGATGTCTTGACCAGTGAAGGTGATGCTGGTGATGGTGGAAGAGCGGAGCTGGTGTGGGGTGCCAACTAGAATGGCTTCTGTTTTGGAGCTGTTTAGTTGTAGGAAGTTGTGCTTCATCCACGTCTCAATCTCCTCCAGACAGGTGGTCAATGTGGATGTTAGTAGGGGGGCAGTGGAAGTGGGAGCTGTTCGAAGATAGAGTTGTGTGTCATCAGCATAGCAGTGGTAGGGTATCCCATGCTTGCTGATGACCTTGCCTAGGGGAAGCAGGTAGAGGGTGAAGAGGGTGGGTCCTAGCACAGAGCCCTGGGGGACACCACAGATGACCTTGTGTGTGTGTGATTTTGCTTTGCCCAGGGCTACATATTCAGTTCTGTTTGTCAAGTAGGAGGTGAACCAGTTTAAAACATTTCCTGAGAGACCAATGGTGTGTTGCAGACGGTGGAGGAGGATGCTGTGGTCAACTGTGTCAAAAGCAGCTGTTAGGTCAAGGAGGATGAGGAGAGATGGGGAACCAGAATCCGATGCCATCAGAAGATCATTTGTGACCCTGACCAAGGCTGTTTCTGTGCTATGGCCAGGGCGAAAGCCAGACTGAAACTTTTCAAAGAGATTATTGTGTTTGAGGTGATCATGAAGTTGTGCAGCGACTACTTTTTCCAGAACTTTTGAAAGAAATGGTAGATTTGAAATGGGTCTGTAATTTGAGAGGATTTCTGGATCCAGGGTGTTTTTTTTTAGCAGTGGTCTGATGACAGCGGTTATTAGTGCAGATGGGATATGGCCAACCAGGAGGCAGTGATTTATGATTTTGGTGATAACAGGAGATATGGCAGAGATGTTGGCCTTGAGCAGGGCTGAAGGGAAAGGGTCCAGAGCACAGGTGGATGGTTTCATTTTTCTGACAATATCCTCCACCTCTCCCTGTGTGATGTTGAGGTAGGAGCAGAGAGTTTGGACATTTTCAGGCAGTGGGTCGGCAGTTTGAGGGGGCGGAGCAACAGTGGTGGAAAGATGTGAGCGGATGTTGGCGACTTTTTGTCTGAAAAAAGTGATGTGCATGTTGCACCTCTCATCAGTGACCTCAGAGTGGGACAGTGATGGTGGTTTGAGAAGTTGATTTATTGTTGAGAAAAGTTGTTATGAATTTCCAGGGCTGTTGTTTATAATGGTGGAATAGAATCTGGACCGTGCATCACTCAGAGCTTCTGCGTATGCCTTCCTGTGCTCCTTGTACGCCTGTTTGTGGACAGTCAGCCTGGAGGTCTTGAGCCGCCGCTCAAGGACACGCCCAGCCGCCTACATCTTACGCAGCTCACAGGTGTACCAAGGTGCTGAGCGTGAGAAGGAAACTGTCCTGGATGTTAAAGGGGCGTGAACGTCCAGTAGGATACTCAGGGAATGGGTGTAGAAATCCACTGAGTCGGCAGCAGAGAGGAAATCAGCAGAGCCATAGGAGAGAAGATGAAGGTCGAGGGCCAGGGCATCCACATTTATCTTTTTCAGATATCTGAATTTGATCTGCCGCTTGGGTTTAGTGTAGGGGGAAGGAAAAGGCAGCTCCATTGACACAACCTTGTGGTCGGAGACACCAAGATCATAAACCAGTAGGTTGCGGATGGGGGCAGAGTTTGAGATGACCAGATCGAGTGTGTGTCCCTTGGAGTGTGTAGGGACATCGACATGTTGTTGTAAGTTGAGAGAGTCCAGAAGCTGAAGGATTTCAACAGCGGGGAGACAGGAAGGGGTGTCGACATGAATATTTATATCTCCCAAAATTATGATATTGGCAGAGGAAGTACAGAGAGTTGTGAGGAGATCGGATATTTCGGGGATGAAGGCAGAGTTAGATTTGGGGGGGCGGTAGATGAGGAGGACAGTCATGGGGAAAGGGGGCTTAACTTTAAACGCTAGGCATTCACAGGAGGATGTTGCAGGCAGTGGAGTGGGGGAAAACTCCAGGTCCTGTCTGTGGATGACAGCAAGGCGACCACCGCGCCCAGTGGTGCGAGCTGCCTCCAAGTAGGTGTATTCGGGGGGACAGGCCTCATTTAGGGCGGAGTAAACCTCTGGCTGGTGCCAGGTTTCTGTCAGACACATGAAATCAAGTCCCTTTTCCCTGATATGTTCTTCAATCAGGGTGGATTTATTGTTGATAGACTGGGTGTTAAAAAGTTCAAATTTAAGCAATGACTGTGGAGTGAATTTTTGTACAGGTCGTAACACATTGAAATCCACTCCACGTAGACTGGAATCCATGTCATGGACAGTATCCAGCCGAGTGTGCGTGAATCTCGCGGTATTTCCCCCGCTGGAACGCAGAGATCTCGCGGTGTTTCCCGTGTTGATCGTTGCCGGAGCGACGGCGTTCTGATGACGCATCAAACGGCCGACGGGTGACCAGAGACATGGGATGTTTGTAGCAGAGCAACTCGGCTGGTCATGGAAAATGAAGTTTCGTCCCGAGCCTCTGTGGATGTAACGAGGGCGGAGAGGAAATCCAAGCTCTTTGATGATGGAGACGTCAAATCCAGGAGCGGCCGCAGGTCTAAGTCGGCGAAGTTGCGCGATGGAGTAGCTGAACGCCATGCTGACCACGGAAGAATGCTGCAGTCAGCTGCCAAACAGCGCTAGCTCGGAGCCGGAGCCGCAGCCGGCCAGCCAGATACAACCAGCCGTTTGTCAAGCGATGTGGTGGTCGGATCCAGAGAGCCCCTTCCAGGTGGAACTGGGCCGTCAGCTGTGGTTGTCTGTAGCTGGTAGGGAGCGCTGGTAGCTGGTGGCTACCCCACCATAAGAAGATGGGTGAGTCGCAGTTCCAATGTCCCAAAAAGAGTGCCGGCGGTACGTACGGCGAAAAAAAAGCAACTTTGCTAATAAAATATCTATCTAAACTAAAGCTATGGAAGCAATTTGAAGTTATTGCGGGTGGAGAAGCGGCGAACAATCAGCCCCAGCCCCCTAGTACTAGAGGGTGTGTAAAACATTTTATTGAAGCATGTTAAGTCTTTTTCTAGCCTGATTTTCCTTGAACAGAAAAAAATTGGAGGCCGTAGAAAAATTGCCTGGATCTGAGGTAAATCGGTGGTGCAATTGGGAGTCATCAATGGCTACGTGATGACTATGTGAAGGTTCCAAAGACGTGATTTGAGAAGTTTGCAATAATGTCCAAGCTTTTTACTGAATATATATATATATATATATATATATATATATATATATATATATATATATAGTATGTTTAATATTTTAAAATACTCAGTGGGGCAGGAGTTGGGTGTGAACCTTCACCGAGGAGCTTCAGACAATAAGCGTGAAAGGAGGTAAGGTCAGATGACACAATGTCAATGCCAGTAAAGAAAAATAAACATAGAGCATGTATGTCTCCTGGTTCCATGGCAACTTTTTCTATACCACATTAAGTTGATAGGAAAGTGTGACCTTGGTTCATTATATTATTCACAGCAGATGGTATTTTCTATTTCTATACACTGTTGTTGGTGTGGACAGCCCTTTAAGATGTTGACAAGTGTTGTCAACAGCTTGTCACTGTCTTACAGTTCAAAAGTTCAGCATCTACTGCAATGTAAAAGAGGAGTGCAAGTTAATTGCGGCATCTCTGAATTTAAATATTCCAACAATCACCCTAAATGTGAAACACTGAAACTTTAAAAGTAAGATTTAATGTACTTGATTGTCCATATGGTACAGAATATGTTTATTATTAAAATTATTGATGTTATTTATTAGAAATACATATTTATGTTGAACATATCTGGAGCAAGATGACCCCGATAGGTAAAGTGCTTGAATGGTTTGTTCGTTAATAAAGAGAACAGCAAACATGAGATTGGTCTACTGAATTTATTTGTGTGGAACCCGTCGACTTGAATTTAGTCAACCTAACTAACAGACATAAAATTCGATTTTAACCTTTCATATTCTTTGACTGGCTATGAAATTAAGTCGTTGGAGCTGTAGTTCAGGAGGATAGTAGTCACCTGCCAATCAAAAGGTTGTTGGTTCAACTCAAGGCTTCTCTGGGCCACATGTCAAAGTGTCCTTGTCCTTGGAAGACACTGAAACCCATGTTGCCTACTGATGCATCCATCGTTGTATGAATGTGACATCTATTGAGAAAGCACTTTTAGTGGTCAAATTGACTAGAAAATATGTCAAATATGTAGGGAGAAAGTAGAAATGTTAAGTTCAAATAACATAGTTAGTTAAGCTCATATCTTTTGACATAGAAGTTATTTTGGTTGGTTGAATCAATTAGTAATACAATGTTAGTTTAATATAAGCTTGTAATATTAAATTAGCTTATGTTTTGCCTTTAGATGATATAAATACATATTAGATCAATCTATGTGGAACCTATTGACAAGAAAAAAAGTCAGAGATTAAATTTTTCATGTGTATAAAAAAGCAACAAAATGCAGACAGTTTTTTTTTTTTAAATCTTTTTTTAATCACATGCCTTTCTCAGAAAGCTGAGAAAACACATCTATGTGTGAACTAGACAGTTTTGCAAAAACAGTTTTGTCCTTTATGTCCCTAATCCATCCTGTATTTTTATCCAACATGCCTCCCTTTAGAAAACTGAGCTTGTTCATTTCCACAGGCTATTTTTTCCTCTCACTTACCCAGCTGGAAAAAACAGCTTCCAGATCTCTGACTGCAAATCACCATCCAACATGGTAAATTAGAACTCCTGCCCACGTTCCTTTCAAAGCCCATGAGGAACCTGACAGTTTTACTGCACCTCACCCTCAACCTCTTCAGGTCCAATTAGTGAGGCCACCCACCAAAGAGCATGTTCCTTCACAGCTGAAAGGAAGCTGGAGAGCTTTTCAAATGTGACTTACCATCCAGTTTGGCTCTGAGGAAAGCAGAGTAAGAATGTTGTGTCACTGAGCAACACTCATAGCAAGTGAGGGACATAAATTGAGGATAAAAAAAGACGAAAGCTAGACAAAGAAAAAAATATATAGCTGAGCAAGCACAACACAGCTCTCCATCTCACCCCACGCATAGCGACACCTGGTCTGTCATCCACCTGACTGTGTAGAACTCAGAGCAGCAGCAGGTACGAAAGCACAGAGATTTCCTCACTGACTGCACTGTCAACACTTCGTCTTGGCTGACTGGTGCTCCTTTAAAGAGAATCTAGTTTTAAACTTTCATGTAGGTAGGTTGAAAACAACTGCAGTCATTCATATTTCTGTCCCCATATTTTTACTACTACTGCTGTAGTCTGGTGATGCTGTAAGAAAAGCCCAAATGTTTGTTTGAAGGTGGAAAGATAGGACGGCAAAACAGAGAAGGAAATTAAATTCCTGTGTGACAAAAAGAATCCGAATAGGGCCACAATTGTGGACCATAATCTCAATGGGCCTCATGCAAGAACTGTTCGTACGCACAGATTCGTTCTTAAATCGTGCGAAGTGTAACCAGCGGCTGACTTGCTACTTTTGGATGCCTTAGCACGTCAGGCTCTTGGAAGAGACCGTGTAGATATCCTTGCGGAGACAGACGAATGGCTGACATCGCGATTAAGACTGCCAAGGATTGTGCTGCTGCAAATTGCTAGAGCCACGATTCCAGAAAAACACGCCGATCAAACCCAATTCCACCACATGTCCAGGTCCTCACCACCCTTGGATTTTTGGCCACTGGAACCTTTCAGAGCGAGATTGGAGACAGATCGGGGGTGTCCCAGTCCTCTGTGAGTCATGCGCTCCCCATGGTACATCAAATTCCCATACACTGCTGTCCAACAAATTAAGAGGGACTTTCATCCCGTGGCTGGACTGCCAATGATAATTGGAGCACGAGATACATATACGCATCAAAGCACCTGCGCTCCGCTGTCGTGGAGCGCACTGAGCTGAAGGCCAGGTGGGTGTGTCCCGATACAGCGGGGGGCAAACTGCTCTATAGCCCAAAGAAGGCATGCCAGATTTGCACAATATTGCCATGAACGAGGGTCTCCTACTACCTGAACCAGCCCAGGCAGACCCGAAGGTGTGGTGCCAGAAGACCCCCCTCATGGACCATCCCATCGAAGAGCCATCATGATGAGGCAACAACTGATTGCATGGAGAGACGTTTTTTTTTTAAAGGAGCCATGGCATGAAATTTTCACTTTTTAAGGTTGTTTAACATTAATATGAGTTCCTCTAGCCTGCCTGCAGTCCCCCAGTGGCTAAAAATGATGATAGACCTAAACCATGCAATGGAAATTATTCTCCGCCTTTGGTAATGTGACCATGCAGATGGCCTGATCGGGAAAGCTGCCTCTTATGACGTGGGCGCCTCATATGACGTCGAGGTTGTTTCCCCCCAGAGCCCATATATGGCTATGCCAAAACTGCCTTTCCCCGCCCACAGCTCTTTGGCCAGCTCATTGCGCTTTACATGGATGTAAAAAATCTGTTTAGAGCTCCTGCATCAGAACCTCTAAAGAGCCAGTGGACAGATTTTGTTTTTTCTGGGAAAGTGACGACAGAACCGAAGAGATTTGTGTATGTGTGCGTCAAACATTTCATCGACGAATGTTTCCAGAACTTGGGCCAATACCGAGCTGGCCTTGCGAACGTCTCAAAATTAACCCTGGATCAGTACCAACTCTCTTTGGCCCAACTACAGACCTCGGACAAGTAAGTAATTTAACGCTCTATAATTGTGTTGCTTTCCTGTATGTACAGTGTAGTTACATAGCTTGTTACCACAAGAAAGGGTTTGAATCGTTAGCTATGCAGCTAATAGCATCTGCAAGCACTTATCTCTGCCAACTGGGCTGTGGGAGGTGTTTGCATGCCCATGAGATGGTTAGCTCGCTCATTTTAGACCAAAACCCCCTACTTCAAGCTTCCTGAAGAACAATGAATCCGCAAATTCAGTGCATTTCATCAGGATAATAATTCATTCATGGTTCCAGCGCTAGCGCTACGTGTATCTTTGCAAACGAGAGCAAACATGAACATATCACCCCTGTTCTCCAATCTCTTCATTGGCTTCCCGTCTCTGCCCGGATCACTTACAAAATCTCTCTGCTCACCTTCGACTACCTGCATGGTAATGCTCCATCTTACTTAAAAGACCTTCTCACCCTTCACTGTTCTTCACGCTCTCTTCGTTCCTCCAACACCAACCTTCTTCACACTCCCAGAACCCGCTCCCGCACCATGGGAGACCGGGCCTTTTCCTGCGCTGCCCCTCGGCTGTGGAACGCTCTGCCTCCATATCTGAGGGCTCCACAGACTGTGGAACACTTTAAAACAGGCCTGAAAACCTTTCTTTTTACCCAATGTTTTTAATTGGATAAAATTAAAAACATTTTTAAATGTTTTTAGCAAACATTTTAGCAAACTTTAAATGCTCTATCCTGTATTTATTTCATTTTAGCATTTATAGGACTCACTACTTTTATTTGTGTATTTTATTTGCATTTTACTGTCCCTGCTTTTGAACCTAATATTTGTCTTTTATCCCACTGTAGCACTTTGAGATTTTATTGTAAATGTAAAGTGCGTTATAAATAAAATTTATTATTATCAGATGAGAATGTCAAAATCCTCACTCCTGCTTTCCCCTTCACGCATGCCTTTTTTGTCGTCTAGCTGTGTCTTGTGTAGCACTTGCTTGATGTTTGACTGTGTTAGGAGAGTTGTTCACTAACTAGTTCGTCATATTGTCAAAGTAAGCTCATTTCAACAGGTTTCACTACGGCATAGGGCTGCCGTGCCATCTACGTGTCATAGCGATTCACAAAACATTTGCACATGGTACCACGGGCATATCTAAGGCCCCACCCTCCGCTTTGCCCCGCCTTTCTCCTCCTAATTTTCTTTTAAAGCTGCAGACCCTAAACAGCTCATTCTGAGGATCCTAAGGAAAGCTCATTTTTGGGACTGGCTGTAATTCTGCACCAAGGCAGAATTTTGGGAAAAAAAAACCTCAGATACAGTATTAGGGGACCACTAAAGCCTATAAAAATATATAAAAGCCTACATTTATTTTCATGCCATGGCACCTTTAAAGCTATTTTCATATTAAACGATTTATTTTTTTATTTCGGTGACATTACCAACTACAAGTTACATGGAATTATCAGCACTCGTAAATGCTTCCCATTTCTTCGCTTTAGCAGGTCCTGTAATTCCATTGCTGACACTGCTAAAAATGACAGATTTTCCTTTCTGGATCTCTGAAAGCAGAACTTCAATCTCAGAGTCCCTAAAGTTGAAGTCTTGATTCTATTCTCATGACTCAACACTAAATTTTTCCTGGCACAGGAGAGAGGAAGCACAGCCTTATATGGTATAATTTTGGGCGTGTAGTATGCAAATTTACTATCCTCGTGCACGTGCCCCTTAAATACGCACGGGTGGGATTCATCATTTACGCAGGTCGTTTACACACTTTTACAAAAGTTAAGAGCGTTTGTTGAATCTGACATGGCATGGTGTTCGTACAAGACCTTACGAAAAAAGTGAGAGAAATTTAGAATAAAAATTTGAAAATGTTCTTGCATGAGGCCCAATGTCTTAACTATTGTTCAATCTAAACTTAATACTGTACAAATTCTTCACTTAAAATATTAAATTTTTGCTTCACGCAAACTGTGTCACTGAATCTCATTGTGTCAAATCTTTTATACATTACTATTATTTTTCTATCGATTCATATAGCATCAATTCATCATAATCTCAAGGTACTTTAATAATGCAATAGATTAAGCAAGCAATAACAAGTAAAATTAAAAAAATAAATTGAATGAAGTCCTCTGAGTTACCCCTTAATTTGACCTTCATGTGGATGTCACTTTGACGGTACCACTCACCTACGCATAGTCACAGAGCACAAACACCTCCCCATGGCAACAGCATTCCCTGACAACAGGGACCTTTAATGCATCAAAAACTACTCAGTAACCCCCAGGACCCCAAGGATCAACTGCTACCATCCATGTGCCAAACACTACAGGCCCTGTGTCTGTGCTTTCAAGGGGTAGAGCTGTTTTGGAAACATAAGGGGGTGACTCCATTACATTATGAGGGTGGTTTTATGTCGTTCTCAATAGCTGTAAATGGTCTGTGATGAATCTGCTTTTACAACAAAATTTCTCATAAGAAGGAAAAAGGAAAAAAAAAGATTTTTTTAAACATAAAAGAACATGTGTAAAATTAAACTGCTGGCGTTGCACTAAACCCTGGCAGACATGCAGCAAGCCGATTGCAGATGAAAACCACAGATGCACAGAAGCATCTTTGCCAAGCAAGCAGCATATGGTCCTTTTCTCCAGTCTGCCACATTCAGCCTCATCACATGCACCACACTTTGCCCCACCTAATTTATTTAGCTCCACTTTCTCTCTCTCTGGAGTTCATTTTAGCTGCAGCAGCTTTTCCTCCTCTGCCCAAGATCAAAAAAGGACCCAGTCGCCAATTATGGTCTCTTTGGAATGGGCAACTAAAATTTAACTTGGCAAAAGAAATAATTCTAAATATTTAAAGGCTTTTAAATAATTTATATTGCTTTGAGATGTCATGGAACAGAGGCATGGTTCATTTAGATTTTAAACAATACAATAAACAAAGCCATGATGAAAAAGCTTCTGTTAGGTGGGCACTAATTTATTCCATCCATCCATCCATCATCTTCCGCTGGTCCGGGGATCGGGTCGCGGGGGCAGCAGCTTGAGCAAAGAGACCCAGACGTCCCTGTCCCCGGCCACTTCCTCCAGCTCTTCTGGGGGAACCCCGAGGCGTTCCCAGGCCAGCCGAGAGACATAGTCTCTCCAACGTGTCCTGGGTCTTCCCCGGGGCCTCCTCCCAGTGGGACGGGCCCGGAACACCTCACCGGGGAGGCGTCCAGGAGGCATTCTCACTAGATGCCCGAGCCACCTCATCTGACTCCTCTCAATGCGGAGGAGCAGCGGTTCTACTCCGAGCCCCTCCCGGATGACCGAGCTTCTCACCCTATCTCTAAGGTAGAGCCCAGACACCCTGCGGAGGAAACTCATTTCGGCCGCTTGTATTCGCGATCTCGTTCTTTCGGTCACTACCCACAGCTCGTGACCATAGATGAGGATAGGAACATAGATTGACCGGTAAATCGAGAGCTTCGCCTTCTGGCTCAGCTCCTTCTTCACCACAACGGGCCGGTGCAGAGCCCGCATCACTGCAGACGCCGCACCGATCCGTCTGTCAATCTCTGAGGGACCAGACAAAGCACAGCTCACAAAACCCCTATGATGACCTCCCCGTGAGCTGTCACCTTACTGTGGTGGGGGGGTTTGCGTGCCTCAATGAGTCTGGGAGCTATGTTGTCTGGGGCTTTAAGCCCCTGGTAGGGTCACCCATGGCAAACAGATCCTAGATGAGGGACCAGACAAAGCACAGCTCACAAAACCCCTATGATGAGTAATATTTTTGGATACCGTGTTCCCTTGCCCGGACGCAGGTCACCGGGGCCCCCCCCGGAGCCAGGCCCAGGGGTGGGGCCCGCCGGCGAGCGCCTGGTGGCCGGGTCTGTGCCCGTGGGGCTCGGTCGGGCACAGCTCGAAGAAACGGCACGGGTCCCCCTTCCTACGGGCTCACCACCCGTGGGAGGGGCCATGGGGGTCGGGTGCAGTGTGAGCTGGGCGGCAGCCGAAGGCGGCGACCTTGGCGGTCTGATCCTCGGCTACTGAAGCTGGCTCTTGGGACGTGGAACGTCACCTCTCTGCTGGGGAAGGAGCCTGAGCTGGTGCGCGAGGCTGAGCTAGATATAGTCGGACTCACCTCGACACATGGCTTGGGCTCCGGAACCAGCCTCCTCGAGAGGGGGTGGACTCTCTTCCACTCTGGAGTTGCCCGCGGTGAGAGGCGTAGAGCTGGTGTGGGCATACTTATTGCCCCCCGGCTGTGCGCCTGTACATTGGGGTTCACCCCGGTAGACGAGAGGGTAGCCTCCCTCCGCCTTAGGGTGGGGGGACGGGTCCTGACTGTTGTTTGTGCTTATGCACCGAACGGCAGTTCAGAGTACCCACCCTTTTTGGAGTCCCTGGAGGAGGCACTGGAGAGTGCTCCTCCGGGAGACTCCCTCGTCCTGCTGGGAGACTTCAATGCTCACGTGGGCAATGACAGTGAGACCTGGAGGGGCGTGATTGGGAGGAACGGCCCCCCCGATCTGAATCAGAGTGGTGTTTTGTTGTTGGACTTCTGTGCTCGTCACGGACTGTCCATAACGAACACCATGTTCAGGCATAAGGGTGTCCATATGTGCACTTGGCACCAGGACACCCTAGGCCGCAGCTCGATGATCGACTTTGTGGTTGTATCGTCGGACTTGCGGCCGTATGTCCTGGACACTCGGGTGAAGAGAGGGGCGGAGCTGTCAACTGATCACCACCTGGTGGTGAGTTGGCTCCGCTGGTGGGGGAGGAAGCCGGTCAGACCTGGCAGGCCCAAACGTATTGTGAGGGTCTGTTGGGAACGGCTGGCGGAATCCCCTGTAAGGAGGAGTTTCAACTCCCACCTCCGGCAGAGCTTCAACCATGTCCCGAGGGAGGTGGGGGACATTGAGCCCAAATGGGCCATGTTCCGTGCCTCGATTGTTGAGGCGGCCGACCGGAGCTGTGGCCGCAAGGTGGTCGGTGCCTGTCGTGGCGGCAATCCCCGAACCCGCTGGTGGACACCAGTGGTGATGGAAGCCGTCAAGCTGAAGAAGGAGTCCTATCGGGCCTTTTTGGCCAGTGGGACTCTGGAAGCAGCTGATGGGTACCGACAGGCCAAGCGGAACGCAGCCTCGGCGGTTGCTGAGGCAAAAACTCGGGCTTGGGAGGAGTTCGGGGAGGCCATGGAGAACGACTTCCGGACGGCCTCGAGGAGATTCTGGTCCGCCATCCGGCGGCTCAGGGGGGGGAAGCGGTGCACCGTCAACACCGTGTATGGTGAGGGCGGGGCTCTGCTGACTTCTACTAGGGACGTCGTGAGTCGGTGGGGGGAATACTTCGAGGACCTCCTCAATCCTACCGACACGCCTTCCGATGAGGAAGCAGAGTTGAGGAGCTCGGACGTGGGACCTCCCATCTCTGGGGCTGAGGTCGCCGAGGTGGTCAAAAAACTCCTCGGTGGCAAGGCCCCGGGGGTGGATGAGGTCCGTCCTGAGTTCCTCGGGGCTCTGGATGTTGTGGGGCTGTCTTGGTTGACACGCCTCTGCAGCATCGTGTGGACATCGGGGGCAGTGCCTCTGGACTGGCAGATTGGGGTGGTGGTCCCCCTCTTTAAAAAGGGGGACCGGAGGGTGTGTTCCAACTATAGGGGGATCACACTCCTCAGCCTCCCTGGTAAGGTCTATTCGGGGGTACTGGAGAGAAGGGTCCGACGGATAGTCGAATCTCGGATTCAGGAGGTGCAGTGTGGTTTTCGTCCTGGCCGTGGAACAGTGGACCAGCTCTATACCCTCCGCAGGATCCTGGAGGGTGCATGGGAGTTCGCCCAACCGGTCTACATGTGTTTTGTGGACTTGGAGAAGGCGTTCGACCGTGTCCCTCGGGGACTCTTGTGGGGGGTGCTCTGGGAGTATGGAGTGCCGGACTCCTTGATACAGGCTGTTCGGTCCCTGTATGACCGGTGTCAGAGTTTGGTCCGCATTGCCGGCAGTAAGTCGGACATGTTTCCTGTGAGGGTTGGACTCCGTCAGGGCTGCCCTTTGTCACCGATTCTGTTCATAATTTTTATGGACAGAATTTCTAGGCGCAGCCAGGGCGTTGAGGGGGTCCGGTTTGGCGACCTCAGAATCGGGTCTCTGCTTTTTGCGGACGATTTTGTTCTGTTGGCGTCGTCAGGCCGTGACCTTCAGCTCTCACTGGAGCGGTTCGCAGCCGAGTGTGAAGCGGCTGGGATGAGAATCAGTACCTCCAAATCTGAGACCATGGTCCTCAGCCGGAAAAGGGTGGAATGCCCTCTCCGGGTCGGGAATGAGATCCTTCCCCAAGTGGAGGAGTTCAAGTATCTCGGGGTCTTGTTCACGAGTGAGGGACGAATGGAGCAGGAGATTGACAGACTAATTTATTCTTTACCTTGATATCAGCCGCGGCCACTGTATTTGGGCAGGATGGGCAGAGCCCCGCCTTCCACACCCCAACCTTTCTTTCATAGATAAAATATAGATAATTATAAATTATAGATAAATATTTATTTCAACTTCAATCACAGTGGGAATCGTATTACACCATATTGTGGCTTGTGACGGCCTTTGCGAGTGGAATCTGTTTTTATTTTCGCTGAAATATAGCCTACCTCCAGTGTGGCTGCTTAACGTTAGATCTATGGCCACTGGCCAGGGCAGATGCCTGGCTGCCCTCAGCTAAGCCCAGCCCCGCCGCCCCTTCTTAGAACTCTCGAGCACATACTACCAATCAGAATCACTGTCGGCCCCTACTTAGCATAATATCATGTAACATTTAGCGCGCCTGTATAGATGCTATTGGGGCAGGTGTATGATCTGCCCTGGACATGGAAAGGACTCAAAGGTTTTAAGAAATATTACTTCGCCCATCTAGCCAGTGGGAACTTCAGTGCCGCCAAATTCCCCTACAAACTTTTTGGATAAAACGGATAACTATGTCGGATTTGATGAAGGATATTGGCTGTTTAATCCGGATTCATGTTTGTGGTAGGTAAAGATTTTACTTTACAGTTGCTATCTTACAAAGTTTAAGTGATTGTGAACGAAGTCTTTGCAAAATGGGAAACTGGGAGTGATTTAATGAAATATCTTAGCTTGATGAGCAAAGCAATGTTGAGACAGTAAACAATGTGTTGACAGCTTCGTACATGTACAGTAGGTTACTTGTCTGCTAGCTTAGGTTGGAGCACTGTCGGTGTGTGTGACATGAAGCATTTTTCGGAAAAGGCAAAAAAACACGAGTCCAGCAAGGCGCATCTGAATTGTGCCATGAAATTAGCCATGCAATGCTTTGCGACAAGTTTCCCTCTAATTGAAACGTAGGCAGTATTAATTCCTTTCACAAACTTCCTCTTCGCTCATTTTCACGTGGCTTTTGTGTTTGTTGTATGGCAGACTTTTATGCGAGTGCGCACCCCCCCCCCGCGTATGGTTGCATTGACTATTGGCCTATTACGTATGCTCCATAAAAGCTTGCATTTTGATAACGCAGATCATCTGCCCCGCCTATTTTCCAGACCACGAGCCGCTACTGCTTGATATAATTATTTAGAAGCTGTGGAAACTAAATATAATTAAACTGATGTTCTTATTTGATCATTATCCACCCAAACCCCCAGTTTCTCTATATCTAAACTAAGACTTCTAACTTCAACAACTCCTCATGTTCGTACAAGCAGTAAACTATGTTATTTAGCTCAGTATTAGAAACGTAGGTCACAAATAGCAACTACAGACTAATGCTAAAACTTTTCTCACTAGCATCAGATATAGAACCTTAGCTGTTGTAAGCTAGACTGAGTAAGTTCATACTAACCAACCCTGCTGTGTGTTAGGTTAAGAAATTGAATATTTCAATAGTTAATTCAACTTGTCGTTTCTGAGAAGAAATATGTTCATCACAAATTGTATAAAAGACAAAGTCTCAACTTAAACATATTGTGACATGATTATAAAAGTGTAACAGACTATTCTGTGTTTATGTTTGAAAAGGAGGTGTGTCCCTCTGAGTTGTTGTAGGGCAGAAGTTTGCGGGAGTTTTTACCGCTGTTGTTGTGTAGGTGTCTCTCGGTGTGGAAGAATAAAGTGAAGCAGAGTTGCTGCTGGACACGCCATCTCGTCTCCTGCCCTGTTTACTGTTTTTTTATATGAATACAGTATAGGCGAACCCAGAACGCTCGGCAGGATGAAGAGAGTTTTGAGAAGATGAAAGCCTACGCCAGCCAGGCCCTCACACACACACAGAAGAGATGGTCCACCTTCGACAGGAAATTATAGGCTGTGGTGTGGGCAGTGCGTGAGTTGAAACACTACGTGGGACTATCTAGGTTCTCTATCATCACTGACCATCGCCTTCTGCTGGGCCTCTGGCGCATGGCTATTGATAATGACCCTACTGGATGGAAGAGTAGGTGGGTGCTGGAGTTGGACACGTTTGACTGGGTCATGGTTCGCAAGGATGGCTCCCGCCACAAAAATGCTGACACTATGTCCCGCCGGCACGTGTTCCCTGATCCAGCCAAGCCAAATGCTCCTTCAGCTGGACTGTACACCGTGGCCTCAGTGGAGGCATCTGTCTACTCTCCACCTGCATAAGGGGCACAAACGGAGCCCGTTCCTGTCTATTCACTCTGTGGTAGTGGAGCTAAATTGCAGTCACTACAAATGAAGACACTGACATTCGTACTGTATTGATTTGGTTGGAGCAGGGCATGGTGCGGCAGCCTCGCAGAATCCCCAGGGGTTCCTCTGCCAACTTGAGGAAGCTACCGAGTTTCACCGTCTGTCTGTGATTGAGGGGCTGTTGTGCCGCACGACGTTGCCTGAAACCAAGGGGGAGAAGCGAATTCAGGCTGTTGTTCCTGCAACCATGGTGCCAGAGCTCCTTCAGCAACTGCATGGGGGGCCAGCTGCTGCACACTTTTCCGCTGCACGTGTGTGGGAAAAGGCTAGGCAATCCTGCTACTTGCCCTTCATATTGAGAGACATAAGACAGTGGTGTGAGCAATGCAGGGCCTGTCAGACTTGCAGGAACCCAGTTCCAGGGCCTAGGGCTCCTATGGGGGCTCCCAAGTTGCCCGTCCTCTGCAGAGGGTGGCCGCAGACAACCTGGAACTGCCCATGATGTCTCGGGGGAACAGGTACATCTTAGTTGTGAAAGACTACCTTACTAAGTTTGTTGCCCTGTATGCTTTACCGAATCAGACAGCGCACACACTTGCACGCTGCCTTTTTGAGGATTATGTGTTGGTGCATGGTGTCCCCGAAATCCTGCATAGTGATCAGGGCCATCAGTGCAGGTGATTCAGAGCCTCTGTCAATGGCTGGGGATTAAGAAGACATGCACCACTGCCTATAATCCCAAATTTTATGGCATGGTGGAGCGTCACAACCGGACTTTGATCGATAAGCTAGCTAAGATGTTGCTTTCTCATGGGGGTGAATGGGACACTTATGTGAGGCAAGTCACCTTTGCATATAACACCTCTAAACATGCCAGCACCCGGCTCACCCGCTTCTACCTCATGCACGGACGTGAGGCACGGGTTCCTGTTGACGTGCCGGTGTCTGCTAGTGCTCTGGACTCCCGGGGCACTGGATCCCAGATGGAGTATGCAGCCACCATTGCAGAGCGGCTGGAGTCAGCCTTCAGCACTGCCAGGCTTAACTCTGCAGAGGCTCGTGAGAGACAGAAACTGTACTATGACGAGAGTAGCAGCCACCTACGTGTAGGTGTGCTGGTGTGGCTGAATAATCCCACAGAAAGCCGTATGAAGCTGGCATCGCCTGGTTAGGGCGTGCAAGGGCTGGTTTCTGGTGGAGAAGCTGCACTACTATGTCGCATCATCAACCCTCTCGACCCGATGGAGCGAGCTCAGGTGGTTGATCATGACAGACTGAAACCGTACACTCTGCCATAGCCTGCACAGATGTTCCTGCCACTCCTGTTGCCTTTATGTCTCCTCCTGCGAGTGTTCACAAGTTCACCAGCTCTCACAAAGCAGGTATCAGCCTCAGGCTAGTGAGTTGGACAATGGACTGTGTGGGAACTCGCCGGAGCTCATGTCCGGAGAGTCTCTCGGTCTGGAGGAATAAAGTGAAGCAGGAATAGCCGCAGGAATATCCGTAGTTTTTTTAAAACTATTGTTAACTATTGGGGGATCCAAATGGGGGTCTGTGTTATTTACTTTTACTTTACAAAAAATTAGAAAAAATAGAATATAAATAACTGATAAAATCACACAGGTGATCAACAATGCCATTACCTGGCCATCCTGAAAGGCTACGCTGTTTAACAAGATGCCTAAGATTATTAAACATACAGTTTGAAGGATCCTGAAGTTCAATTGCAGGTATGAAATGCATGTAGTGATTATTTTCCCCCAAGAAAAACATGTAAGTAGTATAATACTGGCACCTTTGTGCGTACCACGTCATCAGATTGTTTGGCACAAGGGGGGTTGATGTGGTAGGGTGGTTTGAATAGAAATTTTAATGTGCATGACTCATCAATGTATAACAAGTGTACTGAAAGAACTATGTGGTGATATCTAAATTCACAGAATCACTTCTCCACTGTGACTGCTGGATGTGGCAATATCTGGTGGTTGAATTTTGGAAAGGAGATTGTCGTTGTTTAGCCCTGCCGTTAAAGGGATAGTTTGCCTCTTTTGACATGAAGCTGTATGACATCCCATTCTAGCAATATCATTTATCAGAATCAGAATCAGAATCAGAATTGCTTTTTATTGCCAGGTATGTGGACACACACGAGGAATTTGACTCCGGTTACACCTCACTCTCTTTAGTGCAACAATTACAAAAAAATAGACAAAAAAATAGACATAGAACAAGATTAAATCAGAAGTGCAAATTGGTGCATGGTGCAAGGATGAAACACTGAAGTCTGGTTTTAGCTGTTTAACACAGAGACAGCCTGAGGGAAGAAACTGTTCCTGTGTCTTGTTGTTTTGGCGTACAGAGTTCTGTAGCGCCTTGCAGAAGGGAGGAGTTTAAACAGTTTGTGTCCAGGGTGTGATGGGTCTGCAGAGATGTAACCTGCCCGTTTCCTGACTCTGGACAGGTACAGATCATGGATGGAGGGCAGGCTGACACCAATAATCTTCTCTGCAGACCTTATTGTCCGTTGCAGTCTGTTTTTTTCCTGTTTGGTGGTTGATCCGAACCAAACGGTGATGGATGAACAGAGAACAGACTGAACAATGGCGGTGTAAAACTGGATCAGCAGCTCCTTAGGTAGGTTGAGCTTCCTGAGCTGCCGCAGGAAGTACAACCTCTGCTGTGCCTTTTTGATGGTAGTGACTGTGTTGGTCTCCCACTTCAGGTCCTGAGAGATTGTGGGGCCCAGAAACCTGAAGGATTCCACAGCAGACACTGCGTTGTTGGTGATGGTGATGGGTGGCAGAGTGGGGGGGCTTCTCCTAAAGTCCACTGTCATCTCCACTGTTTTTAGCGTGTTCAGCTCCAGATTGTTCTGACCACACCAGCAGACCAGCCGTTCAACCTCCCGTCTGTATGCAGACTCATCACCGTCCCGGATGAGGCCGATGACTGTTGTGTCATCTGCAAACTTCAGGAGTTTAACAGACGGGTCTCTTGAGGTGCAGTCATTGGTGTAAAGCGAGAAGAGCAGTGGGGAGAGTACACACCCCTGGGGGGCACCTGTGCTGATGGTCCGGGTGCTGGATGTGATGCTCCTCAGCCTCACCTGCTGCTTCCTGTCAGTCAGGAAGTTTGTAATCAACTGACAGGTGGAGGAGGGCACAGTGAGCTGGGTGAGTTTGTTGCGGAGGATGGCTGGGACGATGGTGTTGAACGCCGAACTGAAGTCGACAAACAGGATCTTGGCGTACGTCCCTGCAGAGTCGAGGTGTTGCAGGATGTAGTGCAGTCCCATGTTAACGGCATCATCCGCTGACCTGTTCGCTCGGTAGGCGAACTGCAGGGGGTCCAGCAGGGGGTCTGTAATGTCCTTCAGGTACCCCAACACCAGTCTCTCGAAGGACTTCATGACTACAGATGTGAGGGCAACAGGCCTGTAGTCGTTCAGTCCTGTGATGGTGGGTTTCTTGGGGACCGGGATTATTGTGGAGAGTTTGAAGCATGAGGGGACTTCGCACAGCTCCAGGGATCTGATGAAGATCCGGGTGAAGATGGGGGCCAGTTGGTCAGCGCAGACCTTCAGGCAGGAAGGTGACACACCGTCTGGGCCGGGTGCCTTCCTGATCTTTTGTCTGTGAAAGACTGACAGAACATCCTCTTCACTTTATGAACATTGACTTACCCCCTGCTGCGTACTATGAGCCGAGTTCCAGCCTCGTTTTGGCATTGACAAAAGTAGTCCGGCCAGTTGGCTGGGGCTTAAAAAAAAAGTGTTTTGCTTCTCAAAACAATATGCGTTCAAAAGAGTAATACATTTGCATCACAAAATCTTTCTCCAGGAAAAAGTCAGACCTCACAATCGCTTGGCGCTATTTTCTCTCCCTTCGTATCACTGTGTGCTGCCACCTGCCGACAGCCGCACCTGTTACGGTGTTTACTGCTCGGTCTAAAGAGGAAGGTGGTTAGATATTCCTGTGTGAGGAGGGGAGGTTAGCTGTGTACTGTAGATATACAGGGCTAGGAAATGGTCATGTGACAGCCATGCTACACAATAGACGTGGTAGGTAAGGGGTTGGAGTACTTAAGGGGGCGTGCCTAAATGTCGACTTGTTAGTTCACTTTGAGGTTTTTAATTTAGCCAAGGATGCTAGTAAGAATGCTAGTAAGAATTCTTAAATCGCTAATGATTCTTTAAAAGTTTCTCCACATTATTGAAGGCTCATTCAGACTGGAATATGCTTTGTTTTTCTAAAACGTATGATTTAACAGGCACCATTTTGACTGCCCTGTACAATCTTGAAAACATACACTATATTGCAAAAAGTATTCGCTCATCTTTACACGCATGTGAACTTAAGGGAAATCCCATTCTTAATCCAAAGGGTTTAATATGACGTCGGCCCACTCTTTGCAGCTATAACAGCTTCAACTCTTTTGGACAAGGTTTAGGAGTGTGTTTATGGGAATTTCTGACCATTCTTCCAGAAGCGCATTTCTGACTTGGCACAATGCAGTCAGACAAGTACCGTTGTTCTGGCAACCGCCAAGCCCAGACTCGTCCGTCAGATTGCCAGATGGAGAAGCATGATTCGCCACTCCAGAGAACATGTCTCTACTGCTCTAGAGCCCAGTGGCTTTACACCACTGCATCCAACGCTTTGCTTTGCACTTGGTGATGTATGGCTTGGATGCAGCAGCTCGGGCATGGAAACCCATTCCATGAAGCTCTCTATGCACTGTTCTTGATTGAATTTGAAGGCCACATGAAGTTTGGAGGTCTGCAGCGATTTGACTCAGCAGAAAGTCACCTCTGTGCACTATGTGCCTCAGCATCCGCTGACCCCACTCTGGGGAGGCCTACGTGGCCTACCATTTCGTGGCTGAGTTGCTGTCATTCCCAATTGCTTCCACTTTGTCATAATACCACTGAGAGTTGACTGTGGAATATTTAGTAGCAAGGAAATTTCACGACTGGACTCGTTGCACAGGTGGCATCCTATCATGGTACCACGCTGGAATTCACTGAGCTCCTGAAAGCAACCCATTCTTTCACAAATGTTTGTAGAAGCAGTCTGCATGTTTAGGTGCTTGAATTTAAACATCTGTGGGGGATATAAAAATGTAGGGAATCTGATGTTTTACCTGTGTTAACCTCTCGTAAGGACAGGCCAGTGAGTATGAGTCCCTAAGCGAGCTAATAAGGGATAAATTTGACCAAATTGCAACATAAATGCATCATGGCTGTCAGATGACCATCACCCAGCTCTGACTATCTACAGAACACAGAAGACCTCCCCCTCACACAGGAACAGATAACCACCTATCTTCTTGTCTTCATTAACAACAGGCCTAAACAATTGCAAACGACAACCTCTCTCCCAAAATCTGTCAACCACACATTGCTACATCTTGTGAGAGATAACCCCCCAATGCATTTACAACAATGAAGAAGTTATTCTGTAAATTCAAATGTTTCTTCATATTTCGTTCAGCACACTTGTTATACATTGATAATTCATGCAGTGTTAGAATTTCTATTCAAAACACCCTATCACATCAACCCCCCTTGCGCCACACAATTCAATGATGCCTCAGGCGTGACGAGGTACACGTGTGCAGATGCATTTTCTTTTGAAAAGAAAAAAAACAGCACAACATTCTTTGTTGATAATTGATAAATTATCGAGACATTGCCATTTTCAAGATGTATAGAAGGGCATAACAGTGCGATTATTTGTGATCAGCTTGCACTGATCACAGAGCTGCTGCCAGACCACTTCACTATAAGCTGAAACATCAAAGGGTGCCCCTATTCAGCTTCAATAAACTGAGCTCACTAAAGTATTCAGCAGTTCTCTGTAGATGCCCTTTCACCCTAAGGACAGGAATGATAGGCATGAAATCAGAAGAGTCTTCTCTCCACACTTGGGTTGATGAAATGAGCCAGTGAATGCTCTAGGGCTTGATATGTTCAGAAAGCCCTCGTGCATTTCCGTGGAATTTGCGATGGCAACATATGCAATACTGTCTTCAAATGAGGTAAAATGACTCTAAGAGTACATATGGAGACAAAAGTATCCCATATCTCCTAGTATCCCCTGCAATATTACTGATAACTGCAATATATTTTAATTTTACAACTTAGATGTCAACAATGATTAAAGGCACATTCAAGATGAGCAAATGTATAATTAGACAAATGACAGACTGAAACAGAAATAATTGCAAAAATGTCTGTTTTTGAGTAAAAATTACTTTTTTCAAACCACAGGCTGAGGAGGAGAGGCAGCAACCTTCCAAACCAGGGTTACTAATCAGTCATAGACCTAAGATTACTTTTAGGTCTTTTGCATGCCTGATTCTGTTTTCTCACCCAAAATGAAAAATAGTAATAACCACTTATATTTGTGGCTACCTGATATACCTGGTTTTTAAAATTTTTTATCTGAATTCTCAAACTTTTTATATCAGTTACTGCTGAGTACAGGTAAAATAATTGTAGTGGGTGACTTTAACATTCATGACAAAACATTTCCATTATTTTCTACGCTCAAAATGCATACAGACAAACAAGTATATGCATGTTCTGATAACTCTGTCTTGTCTGTCTTTTGATAACTTTTAAGTTTATATAACTGAACTACACAGCATCTAAGAAAAATGTCCTTTATAGTAGGTGTCTATCAAAGAATACTGTAACCAAATTTAAAAAATAAATCACATCATGATTTTTTCAGTGCAACAGAGGGCAAGTACCTAGACTTCACCACAACACAACTTGGTGATCTTGTTGATAGAACTACAGCTTCGATGTAAACAACACTGTACAATGTTGCTCCTCTGAAAAAGAAGGTAATCGGTCACAAGAGGCTGGCTCCTTCATTTAATTCAGCGAGATTGGTGATTCGTTAATTTAGAAGACTTTTACTAGATAGCAGCACGCATGGACACAGCGACCCGTGCTCTTCAAAGTTCGGCATATGCATCATGCTCTTAGCAGGAAACAATTTCTCAGACTAAAACTTGGGAGACCCGGCATTCTGCAGACGAAGACGAAGCAGCCAGAGTCAGCATCACCATCCCCCCAGGGAAGTGGTGCAGGCGGCAGAGGAACAGAAAACCAAATTGGGTCAAAAGAGGTGGGCTAGTTCCTGAAAAATAACCCCACATCATAACCCACCCTCCACAATGCAGACAGACAAGTACTGTTCTCCTGGCAACCGCCAAACCCAGACTCGTCCATCAGATTGCCAGGTGGAGAAGCGTGATTCGTCACTCCAGAGAACGTGTCTACACTGCTCTAGGATTCAGTGGCGGCATGCTTTGCACCACTGCATCCAACGCTTTGCATTGCACTTGGTGATGTATGGCTTGCATGCAGCTGCTCAGCCATGGAAACCCATTCCATGAAACTCTCTGCGCACCGTTCTTAAGCTAATCTGAAGACCACATCAAGTGGTGTTTAGGGAAGCAGCAACCACCAACGGCTCCACTGACCTAGAGGAGTACACGGCTTCAGTCATTGGTTTCATCAGTAAGTGCAATGATGACGTCACGGTCATCAAATCCATCACCACGCGCTCTAACCAGAAGCCATGGATGACTGCTGAGGTGCGTGCACCGCTGAGAGCCAGAGACACAGGATTCAGAACAGGAGAAAAGGAGGCCCTGAGCAGAGCGCGGGCAACACTGGCCCAGGCTATCAGGGATGCAAAGCGAGCGCATGCCCAGAAAATCCACGGCCACTTCAGAGACAGTGGAGACACACGGCAGCTGTGGCAGGGAATCCAAGCCATCACTAACTTCAGGACAACAACACCGGCCTGTGACAGTGATGCCTCCCTGCCCGATGCGCTGAACGTGTTCTACAGTCGTTTTGATGCAGAGAACGATGTGGTGGCAAGGAAGAACATCCCCCCTCCTGGCGAACAAGTGCTATGCCTGACCACAGCTGAAGTGAGAAAGACTCTGCAAAGAGTCAACCCACGTAAGGCTGCTGGCCCAGACAACATTCCCGGGAGTGTGCTCAGGGGATGTGCAGACCAACTGGCAGATGTCTTCACGGACATCTTCAACATCTCCCTGAGCAGTGCCATCGTCCCATCGTGCTTCAAAACCACCACCATCGTCCCTGTGCCCAAGAAGTCG
This sequence comes from Odontesthes bonariensis, assembly GCF_027942865.1. Classification (NCBI taxonomy): domain Eukaryota; kingdom Metazoa; phylum Chordata; class Actinopteri; order Atheriniformes; family Atherinopsidae; genus Odontesthes; species Odontesthes bonariensis. The sequence continues at coordinate 26,409,637 of NC_134529.1, read as the reverse complement.
CCTGTGTCATGCCTCAATGATCACCGCCCCATCGCACTCACCCCTACCATCATGAAGTGCTTTGAGAGGCTGATCCTGAAGCACATCAAGAACCATCTGCCTCCCATCCTAGACCCTCTGCAGTTCGCGTACCGAGCCAACCGCTCCACCGACCAACGCCATCAACACCACCCTCCACCTAGCACTCACCCACCTGGACAAAAAAGACACTTACGTCAGAATGCTGTTCATAGACTTCAGTTCAGCATTCAACACTATCATCCCACAGCACCTGACTAGGAAGCTGAGCTTGCTTGGCCTGAACACTACCCTCTGCAACTGGATCCTGGACTTTTTTACGGAGAGACCCCAGTCAGTCTGGAAACAACACCTCCAGCACCACCACACTGAGCACAGGGGCACCTCAAGGCTGCGTGCTCAGTCCACTGCTGTTCACACTCCTAACCCACGACTGCACAGCACTACACGACTCAAACCACATAATCAAGTTCGCTGACGATACGACCGTGGTGGGTCTCATCGAAAAGAACGACGAGTCATCATACAGGGAGGAGGTGGAAAAGCTGATCACCTGGTGCAAAGCCAACAACCTGTCTCTGAATGTGGACAAAACTAAAGAGATGGTTGTTGACTTCCGCAGAGCACAGAGGGACCACGAGCCTCTGCACATCGAAGGCTCCCCGGTGGAGATTGTGGAGAACACCAAATTCCTTGGTGTCCATCTGGCGGAGAACTTCACCTGGTCCCTCAACACCGGCTCCACCGTAAAGAAGGCTCAGCACTTCCTGAGAAGGCTGAAGAGAGTCCACCTCCCTCCCACCATTCTCACCACCTTCTACAGAGGGACCATAGAGAGCCTCCTGGGTAGCTGCATCACCGCCTGGTTCGGTAACTGCACCCAACTGGACCGCAAAAACCTTCGGCGTGTGGTGAGGACGGCTGAAAAGATCATTGGAGCCACTCTCCCCTCCGTCTCAGACATCTACACCACACGCTGCATCCGCAAGTCAACCAGGATTCTTAAAGACCCCACCCACTCCTCACATAGACTTTTCTCACCCCTCCCATCTGGCAGAAGGTACCGCAGCATACGGTCTGTCACCACCAGACTACAAAACAGCTTCTTCCCCCAGGCCACACGACTCCTCAACGCTCAGAGACTGATCTGATCACCTCTGTTGTCCCAGCTGTTCTTTATTGTTGCTGTTTGTTGCACTGAAAAACTTCTCGAGAAACGTTATTTCATTGCACTGTATACTGTGTATATGGCTGGAATGACAATAAACCCTCTTGAATCTTGAATCTTGAATCTTGAAGTGGAAGTCTGTAGCGATTGACTCTGCAGAAAGTCACCTCTGCTATGTTGAGGCACTATGCACTATGTGCCTCAGCATCTGCTGACCCCGCTCTGTCATTTTCTGTGGCTATCATTCCCAATTACTTCCACTTTGTTATAATACCGCTGACAGCTGACTGTGGAATATTTAGTAGTGAGGAAATTTCACGACTGGACTTGTTGCACAGGTGGCATCCTATCACAGTACCACGCTGGAATTCACTGAGCTCCTGAGAGCGACCCATTCTTTCACTAATATTTGTAGAAGCAGTCTGCATGCCTAGGCCCTTGAATTTATACACCTGTGGCCATGGAAGTGATTGGAACACCTGAATTTAATTATTTGGATGGGTGAGTGAATACTTTTGGCAATATAGTGTATATCACAGTTCTATCTCCAATCTATCTGCTATGACTAAAAACAGACTGATCTATCTTCAAACCTATCAAGAATTTATAAATTGTTTTAGTTCTCAGATGTCCTTGCAACACTGAATTGTGCTACAAAGGCATCAAGCACACTGGCTTTCCATTTCCAAAGGATGCTGTCCATATAATAAATTTTTCTTTGGTAAATCCGACAATCTGTATCCACTTTTCTGTTTTTGTATCAAGATGTTTCCTCTGACACTGCCCTGTATAACTGTCGTCACTCTTTCCGTCATATGTCTAGAACCTGTGCTTGATATGCACCAAGCATAAGTTTGGTTTCCAAAACGGAGGTAGTGCAACATCCATTTTCTCACAATTAGAATAAAAATAATTAATCTGCAATTCTCTAATATTTAAAGCTCCATTAAACTTATTGGCAGACTGGTTGGCCCATTGGCCCTAAAATTGATATCCCTGATCAAATTGATATTGTGATTTTTGTCTTTCTAGCAGTATATCATTCTAATTATTAATTTTACACTTTGTTGTTTGTGACTGAATCCAAGATAATAGTCAAATCCTGACACCCGCAAAAATAATGGAATATAAAGTGGACATTCATGGTTTCCAGAAGATGCCTTCATATTACTGATGCCCTCTTGGATTTTCAAATGCTGTCGTCTTTCATTGGTTAGTGTCATGAAACAGAACTTAGATTTTTAGCAAATTACACATACCACGGAAAGATTGGGGAGCAAATCCAATTGTCAATTGAAATAAAATCTGATTTTAAATATAATACATCGTGATAATTTAGTGACTCCTAAATGCAGAGTTTTTTTTCTACATTCTGAATAAGTACCAGTACTCTTCTGTGAGCCCATTACTGTTGCTGTTTGGCTAAAATAATGATTACTGAGAGCTGTTGCCTAAAACAGCTGCTGAAAATACTTTTGGGATGTACAAATTACAGTAATTAAGTTGGATGCAGAGCATCATCATGACAAAGGGCCCAGATATTGTAACTATGCACTTACTTATGATTCTAAATGACTGAGAAGAGAATGCTATTTAATTTGTCCAACAAATTTGTGTGTGTGTTTTGCTGAGTTGTCATCATTAATTGTCAGCATTATTGATGGCTAAGCAGTTGAGTTCAAAACTGATTTGTGACAATTACTTGGCAGCAAAAGAGAAAGTCTTGAGTTGTAGTAGCTTCCTGCTATTTAGATATATGGTAGTGTTACAGAGTCCTCATCACTGAGGTGTTGGTATTTTAAAATATGGTGCAACTAAGATTCAAGTTAATAACTAAAACAGCACTTTTTAAAATATCTGTTTCTGCAACAATTGGGGAAATGTCTTGTGAATGAACTATTACAGAGCAGAACCACTTTGCTTCATTATTTATCTGACGTTGTTCCAACCCTTTGATCAATGTTGTGTTATCTATGCTGTAAATAAATTTGACTTCACTTGACTAATGGGGAATGCCCTTGAAGGAGAGCAGAGGAGGTCCCTGGAAATTGCAAGAATTATTATTATTTCTAAACTGAACAATACAACCAAGACAAATATTTCTGTATCATTAATCAGTATTCAGTGATATTCTCATTGAATGATTGCATGATGAAGAGATTCATGTATAGTCGGAGCTACAGTCTTCACAAGTGTACCTCCATCTTTGCAAAACAGCCAACTCCTCTGTTTCCTTTACTTTGGTGCACTTCACAGAGGTATCAAAGTATGCAGGACAGGCCCTAAGTAATCTTATCCTGGACAACACACTTCATACAAACTACATTACCTACATGTTCAGCTGCGCTGAGAATATTTACAGTATATGAACAACATGTGCAGCAAGATAAAAGACAGGGAGTGAGAGTGTGAGATATGGAGATTGATACAACCCGTAAGATGGACAATGGACAAAGTCACTGAAAATGAGTCACATGACTAAAAGCAAGTGAACGGGGAAGAAGGGAAGGAAAGGAAAGCTTTGTACCGACACTTCAAAAACACTTTTAGAACTACAGGGGGACCTCTGATATTAATTTCTCCTCTCCTGATTCTTGTTCATTATCACTTCCAATTAATTTTAATATGGAGGCCATGGTAATATGTCAACAGAGAGGAAACCAAGAAAAGATAAGGAGCCTGCACCAATTCATTTGTTCACTCAAAACTGACTTCAACTGTTATTTATCATAAATGTTCTGTGCTCTTTTGACAACGTGGGCCATTCAACACATGACTCCCAAAGAGATTGTGCCTGAAAAAGGGATCGGTAGCATACCAACTGTCCATAATCGAACTGTAGACAAAGGAAATCTAAGTATTTGAGAATATAACTTCCAGTCAAGATTAGTACATGTTCTGAGCTCTCAGGATATTAACTAAATATCTCACATACCGTTAATATATGCTCCAAGGGATATTGAGTACTACAAAACTCAAAAGAAGCAGAACTTGAGGAAGAGAGGGGTGGAGTGGAGTTAAATGAGTCATTCCATATCCTAAATATCCATTTGAATAGAGGTGTAAATGACTGGAAGAAAAAGGAATTGCTGTAGTGGCTCTGTTACTTTGACCAAAGCACATTACAGACATTTTATCAAGATCCTGTCAAGTTGGATCAGATTGTGAGAAAGGGCATAACATTTCTTGTATGTCAAAATTTAATACATTTTGACAGTATTAAATATTAATTATTTTGTTGAAGAATTTTTCTTTCTTTTTTCAATTCTGTGCTACGTATATAAATTCTACTGGTACTATAACATTTTTTAAACATCTGTTATTGTGAGTAACCATGACAATAGTGAGTTTTTTCTATGTTTGAGAAACTGAAACCAAACTTTTTGAAGCCCAATTAATGCTTTTAATAACAGCCCAAATCAGGAAGAGAAGGTATTGCAGATATAAAGCAGGGGTAAAATGGGTAGAAATGAGAAGGACATTTAAGTCATTTCTTACATTAATTGTTAAATTAAATGGGTACATAGAAATACATTTCAGACTCAAATGCTTCTCTATCAGAGCAGCAAGTAACAACAGATGCTATAATCCTGAACATGTCCCTGTGAATGAGAGGGTCTCTTCCCCTGGCATTAAACTGTTAACTGTGAGTTTTTGTCCATATTATCTACTAAGAGAATTCACTTTTTTTTTTAAATATATCTTATTATCAGCCATTGCAGTCACTGAATCTGATATCAGTGCATTCACAGTGATTTCTGGAGATTTGTCAACTGCTTCATCAGAGAAAATAACGTGTTCGTTTTTTTCTGTGGAAATGTTAGATATGCATACAATTAATCTGTCCCTTATCCATTTGGTAAAGCAATAATTCCGTATGTCTTACCTCTGCCTGGTAGCATCATGTGATAAAAATAACTGTTTTAGAAGGAGGCAACAGGAAGCTGAAGGTACTTTAAGGCTACAGACTGGGATGCACTCTGTGAGCCACACAGAGATAAGAAAAACACCATAAAAGTGAACAGTCTAGATTGAGACAGCCTTGTGCATAAGGATAGCAATACTAAATGACATTCCTGAGATGAAAATAAAAGGAGCATATGCCTCCCTGACTAAGTGGGTGGAGATCCTTCGCTCACTCGGTAGACAAGCATTGGTGATTTGAATTTCATTGGGTCGCCTGACATGGATAGCCAGTGATTTTGAGTGAATAACGCAGTGACATGTCCACTTTGGTTGCCAAACACAAGATACTCTTGTTAGATAAAGCTTCAGTTATAAGAAGCTGAACAAATTGATGAAGAAGTCTGCCTCCAAGCTGGACACTGCTCCGGAAACTCTAGAGATGACTACAGAAAGATGACTGTTCCACAAGCTTCTCAACATAAAGGCGAAAACTGCACACCCCAACACAACAAACTGATTACACAAGGTGTCTTTTGTTGGAAGCTTCTGACCAGTGCAGGTGGTTATTCCTACCCAATGCAATTGCCGGACATAGTGACTCTTTACATTTCTTTTTTGGGCCAATATTGTGTACTGCAGCAATATAGTTTCCTTTGAGATTAATAAAGTATTATTCTGTTAAGTTTAATTCATCCATCCATTTTCTATACCCACTTAATCCAATTCAGGGTAACAGGGGGAGTGCAGCCAATCCCAGCTTCCATTGGGCAGAGAAGTGGGGTACACAGAAGCAAGCAATTATACTCACTTAGGGTCAGTTTAAATCACTAATTATAACACGTTATTATTATAATAATAATAATATGTATGTTTTGGGACAGTGGGAGGAAGCCGCAGTACCCGGAGAAAACTCATGTTCGCAGAGATCATGCATACATGAACTCCACACAGAAACATCCCAGTCAGGATTCATTTAGGGACTCTCTTGCTGTGAGGCGACAGTCATAATCATCACACCACCATGCGGTCCGCAGTTCAATTAAATTCTGCAGTGAGCAGAGCAGACAGCTGGAGCACAGTCGGAGTAGAGCCTCACTATATAGCTCTCTGATTGTTGGTATATAAAAACAACATGTTTTGAAAATGCTGATGCATACATATGCTGCATCAGGTCTGAATTGGTTAATGTGCTGCAACAAATGCTTTTAGCATTAAAACCCAGCTGTTTGTCGCATTTTATAATAATAATAATAATAATCATGATAATAAATTTTATTTATAACGCACCATACAGTTACAACAAAATCTCAAAGTGCTACAGTGGGATAAAAGACAACTAATAAGATAAAAGCAGGGACAGTAAAATGCAAATAAAATACACAAATAAAAGTAGTGAGTCCATTAAAGCACTACTATGTAACATTTCTACCTTAAAATAACAGCTTGAAGAAAATTGTGCGGCTAGAATGAATTTTAATATTACGATTGGCCTGTCTCCTATGCCCTTCGGGGGTCTGATTTGGAAAAACTGCGCTATGTAACTTTGCTGGACCGGCCCGGGAGCGGCCCGGGAGCTGAGCGGAAGTACTTCGACTTGCTTTCTGGCACACCTACCGCAAAAACAAATAGACCCCTCTCACGCTCCCAGGTACATTTGATTACTCTTACCTTCTCGGTCGACATAGCTTGCACCTTCTGACTCCTCGCTGGTTCGTCAACAAACGTGAAACGTGAAAGCGAAAGGGTGTTGTATTTACGACAGTGTAACCGTACATTACCTCCAAGCCTGTAGGGGGAGCTCCATAATGGGCTTTTTGAGAAGTTACATTGTATTGCTTTAAATGCAAAAAGAAATAAAAACAGGACAGAGCATTTAAAAGGAGATCATGTCACGAACATGGGGTTTTTCACCACGTTTTTAGTCCTTAGTTTTAGTTTATGTCATGTCTTAGTTTTTAAGTTCATGTTTAGTTCTTAAGTTTTGCCATTGTTTTTCCCACAGTTTCTGTTTCCTCAGTCCCCAAGATCAGGTCCATAAGTTCATTCACTTCACCTGTAATCTTTCCCAAGAGCTGCTGTCCCCTACCAAGCAGCACCAGAGTTTCATAGTCAGCTCCCAGAACGCCTCAATGTCCGCCGCATCCATTTCTGGTGAGATCTTTCTGTTACAATTCCTGGGTTCTAAGGCGTGGAACGACACGAATGCGGACTTTCAAAAAGCAAGACTTGATTTATTACTCAAAAAAAAAAGAGAACAAGGTTAACATAAAGAGCGGCTGAGCCGGATGACAAGAACTGAACTGTGAAAACAAAACATGATCACGACTTAGACAAAAACAAGAGGGGGCAGCGCAGGAAAAGGCCCGGTCTCCCATGGTGCGGGAGCGAGTTCTGGGAGTGTGAAGAAGGTTGGTGTTGGAGGAACGGAGAGAGCGGGAAGGAGAGTGAAGGGTGACAACGTCTTTTAAGTACGATAGCACATTACCATGCAGGCAGTGGAAGGTGAGCAGAGAGATTTAGTAAGCGATCTGGGCAGACACAGGAAGCCAGTGAAGAGATTGGAGAACAGAGGTGATATGTTCATGTTTACGCACTCTCGTCAGGATCCTGGCAGCACAGTTCTGAACATACTGTAATCTCTGTATGTTCTTGCCAGGAATCCCAATGAGAAGTGCGTTGCAACAGTCAAGTCTGGAGGAGACAAAGATATGGACGAGTCTGTCTGCATCAGAAAGAGAGAGTAAGGGCCGGAGTTTTGCAATATTTCGGAGGTGGAAGAATGAAATTTTGCAGATATGCTTAATACGGCTTTCAAAGGTGAGCTGTGGAAAATAAAAAAACACCAAGATTGGTGACCATACTAGAAAGAGAAATGTTCTGGCCAGAGCAGGTAATTTTGAGAATTTTTTGTTGTTGAATTTGATGTGAAGTACGAATTTGAATCATTTCAGTTTTTGAACTGTTAAGATGGAGAAACTTTTTCTGCATCCATGCCTTTATCTCCTCCAGACAAGCTGTAAGTGTGGAGAGAGAGGATAATTGGCAAGGTGGGGGGGCTGGCAATGATGAAGATGGAATGGGTGGGGTCTCTGACACATTGCTACCTAGCTTAAAGTGATAGTTCGGAGTAGATTCACCCAAGGGTCATTTGAGCCGTGATATCCAGCCAAGATGAGGGTTGATCTACTACTGTAGACAACAAAGTATATGCTATATTCTACATGATTTTTTATGAATTTTTATGTTGTAGAGTTGTGAATTTATTTTATCAATGGAGAAATTGAGCAGCCTTGCTTTGTTGTCTACAGTAGTAGATCAACCCTCATCTTACTTTGAAGCTCCCAGATCAAGGAAGTGATGTCGATGCAGCTTTAGCAGCAGAGAAGCTATCAGGCTTGTGTTGATAATAATAAACTCCTGGACTATGTACAAACTTCAAAATGCATCGTTTTGTGAGTACAGACTATGTTTGTACTACTGTAGAATTTTGGTGTCATGGCATGTGATTTTAGTGTGGTAATTTTGGAGATACTGCCAGGTTCCATTAGCGCTTGTACTGAGCTATTCGGGATAACTCAGGCTGGATGTCACGGTTCAAATGACCCTAGGGTGAATCTACTCCGAACTATCACTTTAAGGTACAGAGCAAAAGGGGGCAGAGCTCCTGAGCTGTGGATCGGTAGTAGGGCTAAGTGCTTGGGGGAGAGTGGTGAGGGCTTATCTGATAGTCTGGATCTCATTATGGAATTTGTGGAACAGAACATTGACAGAGTCTCAAACATCTCAGAGAAAAGGGAGGGATGAGGTTTGGGGGGGCTGTAGATGGGGAGCACTGTCACTGAATAAGGTGGTTCGGAGCAGAAAGCCAAGCACTCGAAGGAGGACAGCTCAGGCAGAGTCACAGGAGAAAGGTCCAAATGATCTTTAAAAATGACAGCTAACCACGACCTGAGCTCTGTGCTCTCTGGAGATATTTATATCCAGGAGGACAGGCCTCATTGAGAGTAAAAAAAGCTGTTTGGCTGCTGCCAGGTCTCTGTAAGGCACATAATATCCAGATCCTTATCCTGGATGTGCTCTTGGATGAGGCATGCTTTATTTGACAAAGATTGCACAATGAAGAGTTCGATTTTAAGACAGACATGTGTCTTCCAATAGGCCTGAGAAATTTAAAGTCCACTCCGCCTTTATTATCCGGTGCCCAGGGAGAAGCAGGATCCATTGTAGTCGCATGAGGACTACAAGGCACCTGGATGGTGGAGTATAATGTCCCCCAAATGGTTAAACCAATATCCAGGACCGCAGCGAGGTTCAATGACAGCAGAATGTGTATTCGAACACAATAAAATTTTTTTTTAAAAACCCCGCTGTCATTCAGGCGGAGAAGCAGCGAACACATCACGCCAGCGTCCTCTCCCTGTTGCCAAGAATTTTATTGCAATAACATGCAAAAGTAGCCAGGTGCAGGCACTTGGTTTGTACTCACTACATTTTCATTCATGTGTGAACAACAGTTGTCCTCTAATGCACCAAATGGGAAAGTCAAAATTGAGTCTGAGACTTCACTCTTCTTTCTGAAATGCCATATTCAGTTGATGTTTCCTTGTGCTTTCACTCGCTGTTCAATTTCTGTTCTACACATTACAAACTACTTGGTAAGCGTTAGGTATTTAAAACAAGGTAGTAATTTAATTCAATCATACTTAATCAATCACCACAAATCACCTTTATTAAATTTTAATTAAAGACATGCTTTTGTTATGGATAGATAAAGAAATCAAATTAAAAAAAAGATCAGCTGCCAACAGGTAACACAGGTGTGTAATGGAGGTAATAAAATATTGCATCAAAATATCCTATTCCTGGATTTCTGGCTGACAAGTTCCACCATCTCAGCAAAAGTCATTGAATGTACTGGACATATGAACCAGAATTCCTATGGAAATACATTACTTTGAAATGGGTTCTGGAAAGTATGCAGAAACAAACAAATACAGTTTTCCTCTGCAGTCATACATAGTTTTCATGACTATTTCACATTTTTCCACGAGACTGGACTGTATAATCTCAAGGTCTTTTTTTTGGATAGCGTAAGGAATTTAGCAAACTCAATTGCACATCAAATGCAAACAGCTTGTGCTTAATTGCATCTCTATATAAGAGAGCAAAATGGATACATGGACATTTGAGCTGTTTACAGTGTAAATCATGCAGCATACTATTAATATCCATTTCTTTCAGAGCACAACAGTCAGTGCTATTTTCTCTACAAAAAGGAGCTTCCCCTTCCCCCAGCTTTTCTTTCTCTTTTTGCCATCTTTCTTGCTGCTCCTGACTCTCTCTCTCTTCATGTATTTCCTCCTCACCACCCCCTCTCCTTCACTTATTCCCCCTTTCCCCACCCTTTTCTCCAACTCTCAGGTCCTCTTTTCTAGTAACAGTGAGTGGGTTCAAGGCAGCACTGTGGCTTGCATATAAGCTCATTATTGTGACTGAAAAGGGAACTTACACACTTTCTGCATGAAGGTTTCACAAAGGAAAAATCATATACAGTCACACCAACAGAACAGTCTTATCAGTAGTACACTGGATGGAATTGTTTTGCTCAATAATGTATCAACCTTGAAAAAACAGAGAATTACTTTACAATTTTTGTCCATGACTCACAGAGAACTGCAAATGCTGAATGTTTGATTGTTGTGCCCACAGGCCAATTCAGTCCAGAAGCCCTATTTAGGTCTGCCTATTATATGGCTGTGTTTGTGTCACATGGAGCAATTCTAACAGGAATATTTCAGAAAAGAACACAGTATTCAGTCTAACATTTGCTGAGAGACATCCTACAGTGTTTTTTGTATTTCAAGACTGCAGTGCTCTCGTGTACTTCTGTGGCACAGGCTTATCATAATGAAAGAAGAGACATTTATTTAGAAGGGTAAATGATTTTCCAAAAATAAATTACGTTTAGTCAGTTGTGCTTTTTAGGTTGCTCCTGCTGGAGCAGCACAAGGCCCCCAGTGAAGGCATATGCTCTCAGGGAAGTTGAGTAATACAGTGAAAAAATCTTTAAACATTGTTCCACCATACAGGAAAAAAAGTGGAAAACTGAAGTAGAAACTGAGAATGCAGATATTAAGCAAATAAAGAATTCTGTCTTCACACCAAGATTCAACACTTACATTCCTAAGACTTAATCCAGTTAAAATAATTTCTGAAAATATTTTCATTACAACAGAATGTCATGTTTCAGTGCTTACAATTTTATCAGCTGAGCTTTCTTGAGTGACTCAAAGTTCCATTCCTCATATGTGCAAGCCTGAAGAGCATTGCTGAGACAAAAACTATCCCATATGCTGTATCTAAAGTACAATCAGTACACTCTTACTCTACTCACTCTCACTGATTGACTCTGATGATTAGTTTCCAGACAACACTAAATGTTGTATCAAAGTAATGTATCTTGTGTCCTCTTTTTAAAACGGGATCATTTCATGGATACCTGTAACTAACTAGCTTGCAGCCTGCTCACAATGTTTGAATCTTTAACCACTTTACAGTTTAGGAAGTGTTGACATAATTATGATTACAATTAATTGAATTCCAATTGGCATGAATAGGACTTTATTATCTAAGTGCCTTGAGATGACATTTGTTGTATTTGTCGCTATATAAATAAAGATGAATTGAATTGAATTGGCTTTAGATACTGATGAAAAAGCTTGAAAAACTTCATGGAATTGTGTTTGTTAAGATTGTATGCTTGTGATTTTGCCATGCCTGGGGGTTTTCTCGCCTGCTATGCGCCAGCCTTATCAGCAGCAAGTCTGTGTAGCTCTCAATTTTGTTTGTCGTCTATATGATTATATGTAATTTTTAGTTTTTCTCTAAACATTTTTAGTGATTTTTAGTGATCTGCTTTTTAGTTACATTTTGTTTTATTTTTATTTTTTGACAATGTGCACTGCTACTAGAGCAGTGCACATTGTAAGCGGAAAGGCGCGGGTGTTATAATGTTTTTTAATCAGAGATGGGTAAACTCCACAATTTGACCGTTAAGGAGAGGGTTTGTTGTCCAAACATTGAATTGCTGTCAGTTGGTTTCCGTGCGTTCTATGCGCCCAGAGAATTCCCATACACAGTCTGCATCGTTGTTTACATTCCACTGAGGGCAGCACCTACAATGGCGTGTGATGTCATCCATGATGCCGTTGCTAGGATACAGACCCAGCATCCTGAGGCATTCATTGCAATCACAGGGGATTTCAAACACATCTCTCTAGCCTTCTGCCTGACTGGCTTTGTACAGTATGTGGACTGTCCAACACATGGAGAAAGGACATTAGATCTGTTCTATGCTAACGTGAAGGAGGCTTACAGGACAGTGTCTCTTCCACCACTGGGTAGATCTGATCACAGCATGGTCTATCTACAACCCACATACAGACCTTGTATACAAAGACTTCCTGTTACTACCAAGTCTTTCAGGAAGTGGTCACCAGAGTTGAGTGATGCATTGAGAGACTGCTTTGATGTCACAGACTGGGCTGTACTGCTGGAGGAAGATGAAATGGACATTGACATGGACAGGAGGGTCAGCACCATCACTGACTACATTAACTTCTGTAGGGACACTGTGATTCCAGTCAGGACTGTAAGGTGCTATCCAAATAATAAACCATGGATCTCACCATTGACATAAAAGACCTCCTGAACCAGAAAAAGAGGGCGTTCCAGAATGGGGATGGAGAAAGGCGGAGAAGTGTACAACAGGAGCTTAAAAAGACACCACGTCGAGCTAAGGTGGAGTACAAGAAAAAGGTAGAGAGACAGCTGGAGAACAATAACACCAAGGAGGTGTGGAGGGGCATGAGGACCATCACTGGATACAGACTGAAGAACTCTGTCTGTAGAAGGTGATGTGGACAGAGCCAACACTTTCAACCATTATTACAACAGGTTTGACAGTGTGGCTTTTTCCAGCTCTGCTGCTGCTCCCTCCACCCCCACCACCACAGCTACCTCTATACTGCTTCCACCTCAATGGCAACTCGCATCGCCAAGCCTCCTCCTCCACCTGACTGCACCTCCACCTCTGCAGCAACTGTCAGCAACAGGCTTCTTCTGTCCAGCTGTACCTCCACCTCTACGGCAGCTTCCACCGCCAGGTCTCCTGAGCCCAGCTGTACCTCCACCTCTGCAGCAGCTTCCACCACCAGGCATCCTGAGCACAGCTGCATCTCCACAGATGTGGCTGTTTCCACCGCTTGGTCTCCTCAGTCCAGCTGCCCCTCCACCTCTGCGGCAGCTTCCATTGCCAGGCATCCTGAGCACAGCTGCACCTCCACCTCTGCAGCAACTCCCACCACTTGCCCTCCTCAGTCCAGCTGCACCTCCACCTCTGCAGCAACTCCCACCACTAGCCCTCCTCAGTCCAGCTGCACCTCCACCTCTGCAGCAACTCCCACCACTAGCCCTCCTCAGTCCAGCTGCACCTCCACCTCTGCAGCAACTCCCACCACTTGCCCTCCTCAGTCCAGCTGCACCTCCACCTCTGCAGCAACTCCCACCACTAGCCCTCCTCTGTCCAGCTGCACCCCCGCCCCCATCTCTATGGTTGATAGCAACATCACTCCTGTCGCCATCCCTCCGCTAAACCTCTGTGTCTAACTATAGAGGAGGTTGGAGCTGAGCTCAGGAGACTTAAATCAAGGAGGGCTTCAGGCCCAGATGGAGTCTGTCCAAGGCTTCTGAGGGACTGTGCTGGTCAACTAGCAGTCCCTCTTCAGAGGCTTTTCAATACGAGCCTTCAGATGGAAAAAGTCCCGGTGATGTGGAAAACTTCTTGTCTCATGCCAGTGCCTAAATTAGGGCAACCGGTGGAGCTGAATGACTACAGACCAGTGGCTTTGACATCTCATATCATGAAGACCTTGGAGAGACTCCTTGTTCGTCGCATGAGATTGCAGGTTGCTGAGGCTCTTGACCCCCTCCAGTTTGCCTACCAAAAACACATAGGAGTGGAAGACGCGATTCTGTACATGTTGCATCGGGCATATGCTTATCTGGATGTGCCTGGTTCATATGTGAGAATCATGTTCTTTGACTTCTCCAGTGCCTTCAACACCATACGACCTCCCATACTGAAAGATAAGCTTCTAGGTATGGGTGTGGCCCCCTCCCTGACATCATGGATTATAGACTATTTGTCTGCCAGACCACAGTATGTCAGGATGGGGAGATGTGTTTCTGGAACACTGGAATGCAGTACTGGGGCTCCACAGGGTACTGTTTTGGCTCCTTTTCTTTTCTCCCTGTACACATCGGACTTTAGGTACAACTCAGAGTCCTGCCACATATAGAAGTATTCTGATGATACGGCTGTTGTGGAATGTGTGCGCGGTGGACAGGAGAAGGCTGGACCAAAAATAACTGTTTGCTCCTGAACACTACCAAGACCAAAGAGCTGACTTCAGGAGATCTAAAACTACATACCAGTCAGTCTGCATTGATGGAGGGGAGATAGAGTCTGTTCAGACCTGCAAATTCCAGGGGGTAGTGCCTGATAATAAACTGAAGTGGTCTGCCAACATAGAAGCAGTGTACAGGAGGAGCCAGAGCCATCTCTTCTTCCTGAGATGGCTCAGGTCCTTCAATGTCTGCAGTGATATGATGAGTATGTTTTATCACACTATCATTGAGAGTGCACTGTTCTATGCTGCTGTCTGCTGGGGGAGTTGCACTACAGACAAAAACTGGAGGCGCCTGGACAAACTGGTGAAAAAGGCTGGTTCTGTTATAGGCAGAAGGCTTGGACCCTCTCAGTGCTGTGGTGGAGCAACGGATGAGGAGGAAATTATAATCCGTTTTGGAGAGTAATAAACATCCTCTCCACAGCATCCTGGCAGGACAGAGGAGCAGCTGCAGTGAGAGGCTGCAGGACTGAGAGGTTCAGGAGGTCCTTTGTCCCCACAGCCATAAGGCTTTTTAACAGTGACGGCTGACATGTTCTTCTCAAATTTATTTATTTCGTCATTTATTATTTTTATTATTATTATTATTATTGTTAATATATGATCATTGTAAATATTTACAATTTTTTTGAGCTACTTGACTAATTTGAATTTCCCCCACTGGGGGATGAATAACGTATTTTCCATTCTATTCTATTCTTCTATGTGTATAAGCAGCCTGAACAAATAAACATGCAGCATTATATTAAGTATTGAAAGACATGAAACATGGAAAATCAAATTACTACTAAAATATCACAAATTTCAAGACACATTCCCTCACCATCTTTACCAGACAAGAAAAAGAAGGAGTCCTCACTTACTCTGGTTATTGCACATAACCACATTTCTTATAAACTGAATAAGAGTGACAAGCCTGAAGCTCATTAAAGGGGAAAAACAATACATGCCCAGTAATATCGTTGTAATGTTTTAAATACTTGAACGCAGTTTTTCTAGAGAAGATAATTGCTTTGTATATGGGAGTATCGTCCATTGACTCTTTTGGGCTTTCACATGCGCGAGCGTACAACTAACCGGTGAGTTACATGCTGTTTATAAAGTTGTTTTGTAACGTCCCCATGCCAGTAATGTGAGAACCATGCATATGGTTTTGATGCTAAGGCTTGTGACTTTATTGTCAGATGGTTTATAAAGTGGTGTGACGTTTCTGCAGTGTGCAAGTTGTTGTTTTACGTGACAGGGTTAGCGCTTGCCCCTAGCCACCACGTATTAGCCTCACATGACAGGCTGTGCGAACAGCACGATCTCCACACAGGGAGCGCACATTTGCACCTGTCTGTGTCCTACTATCAGTATTCGACAACCTCTAGCAATGGGATTGCGCTTCAAATGCCCCGGAGTTCCCCTTTAAGCAGTTATTATTTTCACCAGAGAATGAGAATCCTCTCTTCCCCATCATCTCCTATAGTTATTGTGTTCAATAACCTCAGCATAGTCCATAATATGCACTACTAGGGAAGCACTGTAAGGAAAGCAGCGTTATGCTTACGAGATTGCTGGTCTTTTGTACACATACAAACACACGTGGAAATCAAATGTTGCAATGGATACTATTTACTCATACACCATTCCAGGTAATATGCTAAAAAAAAATGTAATATTATTTTAAAAGTCAGTAACTTTATCACCTTATGACCAGACAAAACAGTCAGAGCTAAATTTTAAAGACGGCAAGGCAGTAATTTAAAACATAACTCTTGCACATTAGAAATACTTCTGTCACCTACTCTGTACTAACTTCAGAATGTGTAGAGAGGGAGGTGGATAGTAGGAGTACTAAGAAAGAAACAGTGAGAGTGGAGTTTAAAAACAAAAAGAGAAGGGGGAGGGGCAAGACAGACCCTAAAATAAAGGACGCGAACGAGTACAATCAGGTTTGCTCAGTTGCTGTGACAACGCACTAGTTTATCGCTTGAAACCACAAGACTTTGACATCTAATGAACACATATATACATGCAGAGTAGAGAGTAAAAAACACTGCGTATCCTCTCAAACTATTGTCGTCTGAATGAGAGTGCAACTGTCCAAAACCCATCAGAACACGACACACTCAACTGAGAACAAAAATGGCAAGTGTCCATGCCTGTCTGGATATCTGCAGTGAAAACTATCAAATAGGTATCCCAACATAAAGAAACACAGCCAACCCTTTGAACCAAATCGGTCAGAACCACAGTGCTGTGACTGCGCCAGTTTTAGGTGGCTGAATGGCTTACATGAGGAAAGAGAGCTCTAGCAAAGGGAGGAGAAAACACCTCCACATTGCAGCAGATCCTCCTACATCATTAGCTCAAGCATCCAAGCTGAAAGGCACCGTGTACAACAAAAGCAAAAAAAAATCATCATAAAAAAGGCATACTAGCTTCTAAATTCTATTCATGTATGAAACAGGAAGCATTAGACATTAGGATGACCTACACACTGTGATACTGTATACATTTGTTGGCATATTCTATTATTCTATGGTTGAAAATAATTTTTTGTATAAGACCTTTGTATGCAAAGAATAGCTTATTAATTCAGTTAAATCTATTTTGTTTGTTTCTTTCTTTAATCTGTGTGATCTAGCTATATAAAAATTGTTCCATAAAACTGCATGATGGTCTGACATTATAGTTAACTATAATCCTTAGGTGGACTCAGATCCATTTGTTTGATACATTATTCTAAACTTTTCTGTAGCATGTTTAAATTTGTTTTGAGACTCATATTTTATTTTTTCAATAACTTCAATCTATCGTGGTGTGCATATTGCCTTCTATGAGAGGGTTTGTGATCTACAGCTATATTATATAATAAAAATTCAAAAGGTCTCATAGCAGGTTAAAACCACATGATATTTTGTCGGAATGAAAAGTCAATGTGTGTGAGTCTGTGATTAAAGGAGCTTTGGTGCTGACTGTGACGACAACATGGTCTACAATTAGTTCCATCTTTCACAATCTAGATGTTAATTGTGTAGGATGGACCAGGCATTAGCTTGTAGAATAAATGAATAAATAAACAAAGATGAGTTTAAGATATTTGGAAGTATTAAAAAAAAAGGAAACCAGAAAACTATTACTTAAAAGGTTTATGTTCCCCATAAAAATACCAAGAAAAGAATATTTAGTCATGTCAGAATTTTATCAATCCTGGTATTTTGCAAAATGAGAACTGGATACAAAATTTAAGCCTATTTGTTACTGATGCTTGAATTCGAAATAAACATTGTAAATGACTTGTTGGGTAAAGGCTTTTCTATGTAGCGTCAGCATTGCGTCCTTGTTGAACATTACATGAACAGCAACATACACCAACATAGTTGGGTGTTTTTAAGCCTACATTTATTCATGGAAAAGCTTAAATAAGAATTCGAAAATAAACTCCATTGAAGTGTCATAGATAGTGACAAAGGTGCTAAGAAAAGGTATGACAGATGACAAAAAAAACACAGTTTGGGTTTCTCAAAGAGTTGTGCTTAATGATTTAGCACAACTTGTAAAAGCAAGACCAGTGGGTTTTCCAATGAATTGTGTATAAGAGCACATAACCTTGATAAACTCATAACTCGTAAGGGTGAGACCTCATTAAAACTGAATAAGGTGCACAATGCAATGCGATAGAGGAGAGATAGAATCAATCTACCGGTTGCCGGTTGAACTGCAGAATTGGATGAGACACAGATTCTTCTTGAACTTGTCAAGATGCACTCTGTGACTCAATTTTTTTTTCTTCCATGGAAACAATTTTAATAGCTTTAATTAATTAATTCTACACTTGGTTGATAATCTCTTTAAGCTTTTCTGTAGTAGCAAGTAGCAAGAAAGTGAGCATAGCGGTATGTGTGTGTGCGCACGCATGCAGGTGTGTGTATTTGTCTTTGCAAAAGTGTGGTGGAGAAAATTCTCCTTGTCCCTGGAGGCTCCCAGTTGACAATAGTGATAATCAACATCAGCTGCTCAGTCAATGAATCCTGAGCATAATACAGAGACATACACAATAACACAGATAAATGCCAGGCTGCTCTCACCCACAGTTCGTATGAAAACGTACGAAAAGTTATGCTCAGATTTTTGTGCATAATCCTGCGAACATCCATCAACACGAGCGATCGGTGCGCCTGCGCAAAGCCTGAAGTCAGGGCTGACGTATCATTCATTCACAGAGGAAAATTAACATTTTAAAATAGTTTCGACATTATAATACATTGTTGAAAGCGAAAAATTTACTTTTAATTTTTACAATCTTCCTTCAGGGAATGTATGCAAGCTTTAGTGTGTTAGTTATTGTTGTTTCGAACGTTGCTATGGTGGTTACTAAGGACGCTACTATCGCTGTAGCTTCCGCAAACGTCACGTTAATCACCATGGGCTACTTTTTTGTTTGTTTGTTTGTTTGTTTTAATTTGCTTTTGTTCCGGCTTTGCTGCTGAAACACGCTATGAAGGAAACACACACAGGCAACGGAGAAATAAGTTTGTTTTGGATGAACAACAGTGCACCCTGAAAGATCACTGCCAACTGACATCTTCTGCATCGAATCACAGCGAATGGAGAGAGCCGGAATGATTATATTTACAGGAGGATGCATTCACGGACAGCTAATATATATACAAATAAAATAAAGATTTATTTGTCATTCTTATGCGTCACATAAAAACGAAATTGTTTCACACATCCACCGTTTGGAGATCAGTGCAGTTAATTTCAACAATAAATGAGATCATTAAAGATTATCATTAAATAGGTGCTCTAACAAATAAACAGCTTCAGAAACCACACACTCGTAGCAGTTCTGTTTTGAAGAAGAATTTCTCTATTTTCTATATATTCTTTCTTGTAGCCACTTGAGATGGAGAGATTCATGGGTGCAATTGTAATTTCCGATTTCCAATTGATCTGCAGAATAAACTGTTTTTGAAATGGTAGTTGCTACTTTTTTGTGACATTTGTTACATCATAACAGATTACATGTTGAATGTCGTTAGTGATGCTGTCACTGCATGCCATGAGGCACTGATTTCATCAAGAGCAATTGTACACTTAATTCAGGTTTGCAATTTTCCTATCAGCATCAACCCCAGTGGAAAATATGCATACCTTTTATTGAAGAAATATATAGTACATTTGAAACGCCAATGCTCTCCAGAGTACAGTTTACCTTTTAGTATGTGTTAAATGGCAGCTTCCTTTAGAATCTCATATTTCACAAGTCAGATGAGCTTTTGCATATAAGCCTATCTTGAGGAGGGTCACTCAACTAGTATCACAATTGACCAAGCGAGAAAGGTTAGAGAAACCGTCAACAGTGATCCCACCTCACCAACGTGGCTAAAGCAACACTGACATAAATAGACAAGAACAAAGGTTTCTGGACAAGACAGAGCTTTATGCTCAAACAAAACAGGAATTATTCTCACCCTGAAGAAAAGGTAAGCAGCCAGAATCTAAGTTGTAAGCCATTCTACAGTAACGTGTTATTCTAGACTGGTAAAGTATACATAAAACTAGTTGTTATTTCTGTATTGTAAAATATTTGGGGAAGAGGATGTGGGTGTCCCATTCAACTCACAGTACACCTTTGATTATAAGATTGTGACCATAAAGGGCTGTTGGAGGAGGGTTTAAAGCTATTCCAAACTGCAATGTTAAGTCAATGTGGAGTTAAAATTTAGAAATAATATTTTTTGGAGGGGGTGGGGGGTGAGCTACACCTGAAATATAGTTTCTTTGAGTGTATAAGTGTCATTGACCTATAGGCCTCTCCTCCATCCAACTGACCTTTTTAATAGTCATGCATATGTATGTGTGGTGCCTGTCTTGGGCATGTTTGGATGGGGGCCGTAGGTCGAAAGTTCTGGGGCCCAAAGGAGATGGACCCCTCTTTCTTTCAGGAAAGATGAGGTTATTTTTTTATCAAATGGTCAAATTAGGAGGGCCATATGTTTTGTCCTAGGTTTCAAGGGAAAACAGCCATCCGATATTAACGGGTTGACGGATGCAATTTGGCTCTGAATCCTCTCACAGGTAATCCATGGTGCTTGATTTGATGCTGGTCTTCTGTTTCATAAACCTTTTTATGCAAGAAAGACGGTGTCAGCGGAGATTCCTTCATCATCTTCACATCATCGCTAATAAACAACATTCGAAAGCTATGTATGCAAAAGTTAAAACTGTATATCCAGATACGTATTGGCACTACAATATTCTGAAGTCTTAGTCATCTAGGACCATCCTGTCAGCCTGGGGAAAGGGATACAGTAGGTATAATTGGCCATTGAAGTGGGGGGTATGAAATCATCTTTCAATAGAATAGAATAAAGTAGAATATATAAAAATATAATTTTTCTGTCCTAACAAGAGAGGAATCATCCACCACTGGCATTTTTTTGGTCCATGGAGTTGATGATCTGAGTTATTAGAATGGCCCCTATCATCTTCGGTATACATCTCTCCAGCACATCCCCCAGTGAATCCATCAGGGACACACGATTGAAGTGGCTTGGGAAGTTAAGTCTGTATCCTAGCAACAACTTCATGGAGAACTGCACATGGAACTTCAGCAGTTGCCATGAATGGGATGTACACAAGTGTTGTTATATGAAAAAAAATGTCCCCGATGTCTCCAGTTCACCACTCTTGTAGGGCTGAGTTGACATTTCGTATTAATTACATTTTATTAATTATTAATGACATTTCGTTGGCGGTAAAAAACCAAGCGGTGGGAGGTTGGCGGTAAAAAAACAAAATTGGCAGAAATACATCATTGACAGCACTAGCAGAGTCCATAGTAACCGCCATGGCAACAATAGAAACCTTGAAAATGTTCGAAATAACCAACAAACGAAAGATCATGTACATTCACTCAAGGAATAATATGAGACCCAAATGCAGATTTTTCGCGAGTAATGTTATCAAAACGCACTTTAATGCCGAAACTATCTTAAAATGCTGCATTTTCCACTATGAATGAAACGAATGGAAGCCATTTTCCACTGCAGGGAATTGCACAGGCACACTGGTCGCTCGTGTCATTGGATATTCGTAGGATAATGCACGAAAATCTGTACATGACTTTTCGTACGTTTCCATACGAACCCCTCCATGAGAATACGTTGTAAATGCACACATTCATTTAGGATGTGAGAATTTCAGATGGGTGCATGGAGAAACAGATATCACACTGAAGCTGAGTGATGGCATTTTTATCCTCATACTGAGTCACCACGCGTACCTGAAATAGATAATAGGGCTCTGCAGAAATTCTCAATGTCTGCCTCCCCTTTGATGTCAGCCCAACAAGTTGCAAGATGATAACAGAGGAATCACTGTGTAAGTCAAGACTCCTTTCAAAAATGAAGCTGTGGAAGTTACCCCTGCAGGGATATACAACTCTTCAAACAAAAACTAGGTGGTGCGAAAGGATATCAATGTTTGCTGTACATTTATGACAAATGCATGGGGCCAAAGCCAGTCTTCAATCGAGCTTGTTGCTGATGTAAAACACGTGAAATATGTGCCTCATTGCTTACCTTCCTCAGCAGGTTACAAATCCTCTCGATGTTTCTCAATCTCTCCCTCTGTCAGAGGAAATAGAAAGAAATTTTAGAACTCTCCTGCCAACACGTAGTAATTTACCATATAGCTGTATATGTTGCAATCTGTTGATGAACCAAACAGAAATAGAGCAAATGTGTCCTTGAACTGCCATTTCAGAATTGACATATTGGTGAAAACCTGGTGTGATGCTGGAAACATATACTGCAGAGAAAGACTCACAAAATCAAATACTATACAAGGGCCCCTACACAGTTAAATATTGCAATGTATTGTTAGACTGTCAATGTTTTTTCAGCTGATTCAACATGTCTGTGGGTGCGAGAGCTCACTCTGATTGGCTGTTCGGCATAGTGAATAGGTGCATGAGAATGGAAGTAGTAGTGATAACAGAAAACAAATGCATGATATAACACATCACATACAATATCTTGTCATCATCTTCATTCCTCTAATAGAAGCAACAATTATTACAACTCAAATACTTAAATTAAATAGTAACTAACTTGATAACTGAGAAGATACAAGGGGACTTGCAGGCTGAGTATGCCTGGTTTGAGGAAGTTATTTTGAAAACGTCTCCATGCAGCACAGTGTGTTATATTAAATAATAGATATTCACTCAGCTACATGAAATTGAATTTATGAAATGAAGTGAAAAAATGCTTTATATAATATATATTTCATATCAGTTGAATCAATTAATTAATCAGTAATTAAATCAGTTTTTTTTATTATTAAAAGTTATTGCGTATGGCTATTGCTACTGGCAGGAATGACCAACTGTACCATTTTTTTTGCTGCAACAGAACTTAAGATGCCACTCATGGAACACATTCCATTGTTTCTTCACTGCATTGTAAAGATGATCACCATGTGAAGCAATCTTTTGCCCAGTCAGCTCTAGAGCTGTCTCCAGCACAGAGCCAGCTTTCTTTATTAGTTTGTTCAGTTTCTTTGAGTCTCTGGCTCTGATGCTTCTGGCCCAACAGATGGCTGCAAAGCAGATCTCTACCACAGACTTATACAAGAAATGCAACATCTTGGTTGCAGTCTCTACCACAGACCTATACAAGAAATGCAACATCTTGGTTGTAGTCTCTACCACTGACTTATACAAGAAATGCAGCATCTTGGTACTGACCCAGAAGAATCCAAGCTTCCTCAAAAAGTAGTCTCTGCTTCTTCCTTTTTGTACACACGCTCTGTGTTGCATTTCCAGTCTAGCCTATAGTCCAGGTAAACATCAGGGTATCTGTAATCCTCCATCACCTGCATCTATTCTCCCAGGATGGAATTTATGTTTGGCTTATTATATACAATTAAGATGAGGTGATTATTACCACACCAAGTGGTCGATCTGTTCTCTGTACTCAGCTTTTTGTTCATCACTGATACACCTAGCAACTGCAGAGATATCTGAATATTTCTGGAAAATCAATTCAACAGTACCTTATTAATCCTTGCAGGGAAATTATAGCACTGTAGTATTAATTATTTTCAAATATATGCTTTTGCTATAGCTAGATGACTAAATAAAGTATAAATTAGCTGACAAACGTAGAAAGTTTAAGTGTGGCTGAGAGGAAATTGTTGTGGATATTTTCCACCGTCAATGAGTTGGGGGGTTGTTGCATTGCCATTTAACACAGGTGATCTATCTCAGTAGACAACATGGATCTGAACTCTCAGCCCACAGCTCGACATGTGGTGCACAGACTTTTAATAAGCATGTCCAGGATTACACAATCTTTTGCAGGCTCTAGCAAGTTTGGTGCCCTAGGTGAGATTAGGGTTTGACATCCCCCTCGCCCCCCAGCGTGCACACATGATCCCAAACATTAACGGACAACAGCCATATAATAGACATTTAAGGTTTAATTGTTGATCAAACATACCAACAGACAACCAAACACACACTAAAGTAAAATAAATAACAATAAAAAAAATAATGAAATTAAATGTTGTTGACATCTGTCAATAGGAACTGCTACCTGAGATACGCACCGATAACTCATCCCGTCGCCCTTTTCAGTATTTGTTCATTTTTCATTTTCAAGACAGAGCGTGAAGAATGGGCGCCAGTCATGGCTGTAAATGATCACTATTATTAATTTTATTTCATCTATTTATATGGACATCCTGCTGTTAGGGCGGCACCATTATGGAATGACAGGACTGAGTTGCTTTTGAACTCTAAGATGTGAAGAATAGTGACAGTACAGCTCCCTGTGGTGATGGCAACTTCCTTCAAAGAACAACCTCTTAGTCTCACAAACTGTTCCCTGTCAATGAGTCATCAATCCAAGGGGCTGTGGAAGCACCCACCTGTATTTTGTCATTTTCTGGAGCTTCTCACATAAAAGTGCAGAATGAATCATGTAATGATGAGAGTGGCTCACTGAGGCAGGTAGGTGATGGCAACTTCAACAGTAACTCCAGGACAGTCAGCAATGTAGTGAAAGGTTGTCAGGTATCAGTGACAGTCTCTCCAAGTCTTAGGTACTGGAAAAAGGCAGGTTATCTTCCACAGAAATGTAACTTTTTCCAGACTTAGATTAAGATTGAAGATCTATAGCAGGGGTGTCAAACTCATTTTCACCGAGTGCCACATCAGCATAATCGTTGCCCTCAAAGGGCCAGAAATGCAATGTAAAATAAATGTAACTACTCCTTAATGTTAAATAACTCTGAATTTATTACCTATTTAAATATTACATATATATTTGCATAGATGTAAAACAATATTTTTGCTTGTTGCTCTGTTTTTATAACATAAATCCTTTTAATTTGTCAGGTTATAAAACCCACATCACTCCATCAATCAACGATCAAACTATCCAAGTGAATAAAGAAAAATAACATCAAACACAAGTTATGACATTTACTTTGTTCAAAACTTGAAATATCAAAGAAAACAAACAAACAAAGCCTTTTAATTCTCGGGCAATTTGTTGTTTTTCTTGATGCGTAATGTTGGCACACTTAGCTCCGTGTTTGGTCTCAGAATGCGGACGTAGATCGTACTCTTTGACAAAAAATTGATGCAGATGGAAGGGCATCTGCATCGATTTTTCTCTTCCTGGACATTTTGGGATCATTATTTGTATTTCTCAGTTCCACTTGTTGGGAAAATCTTATCGATTTGGAAACATTGCAATCTAGTGGCGGGATGCCGTCACTTTGCAGGTAACATAATCGGCATGCATTGTGAGAAATGTAGTTTTTGGTCACTGCACGTATTTGACTTATTTTTAGACAATCAGACCTTTTAAAGGGGATAGAGAATCAAAATCATCTTTTTCACGTTTTTGGTGTTAGCTCTGAGTCTCCCCGCTGTGGGGAGTACACACGAAGTGCCAGCAAGTGTCAGAACCTCTGTTTCAAGTACTCCCCTTTTTTGAATATCCGCCAGAAAAAGTGCCAATCCGTTTTTGTGAAAAAGTGATGTCACTTTTTCAGCAATCGCCCCCCCACACCCAAATCTACAGCCACCCCGTTTCAGACACGCCCCTTCGGCAAGAAACAGGAACTGGTGTGCCTTCCAAGGCTGTGAAAGCGGACTACGATCGTTACATATTCTTCCCCCGGAAAGCAATGTTCGCGATCAACGGCTTTTATTTATTTTTAACAGCATCCCCTGTACATACAACCGCCGACTTTTCCTTTGATCTGCGCATGTCACGGAGTACAGTTTCACAAAGCTTGCACAATTCCGAGCAGGCTTCAGTCAGAATTTTACTCAGTAGATGGTCAGTTCCGACAGGGACAGACAGACTGCAGCGAGCTGTGCGCTCCGCTGAGAAGCTGATCGGCTGCAGCCTCCCATCTATCCATGACCTGCACGTCTGCAGCACTATGGGGCGAGCAGGTCGGATCACAGCTGACCCTTCTCTATTTGCGCCACTCCCCTCAGGCAGGAGGTTCGGTCCATTCGGACCAGAACCTCCCGTCACAAAAACAGTTTTTTCCCCCTTGCAGTTGGACTTATGAACACTTCATAATCACCTCAACCTGCCCAGTCACTTTACCGTCATTAAAATTACACTACTGAAGCTGCACTGTTGTTGCTCTGTATATTGGATACTGTGTATTGTTGTACACACCTTGTACATTTTATATTCATATATTTTTATTCTTTATTTTTCATTATTATATCCTATGTTACATGTTTGCACCTTACGCCACAGCAAATTCCTAGTTAGTGAACACTGTTCACTAACAATGGCAATAAAACAAATTCTGATTCTGAACAAAATCAACCCCAGCAATCAGTACAGCCTGTAAGTATCACATTTTATTTTGTTTTAAATGTGTGTTGTGCCATATTCCTGTTGTAAGAATTGCACGTTAGCTTGTTCATCTAACAGGAGTGAGCTTTCTTTTCAGTCAGTGTATTACTCTATAGCTCTGTTTTCAGTGAGAGCAAGGGCAGCCAATCAAGCAACGGCAAACGAATAGCGCCAACACCTACCTGCATTTCATAATGAGGTTGCCAGATAAGCTCTGAAATGACGCCAATAAGGGCAAACGACGCATTCTAAACCCAGCATAGTAACATAGCTGTTTCAGAGAGCCTTTTAGGGAGGTTCTGAGCAATTACAGACCCAACCAATTTTTTTGGGCTACATATCACATCACAGAACAAGGATTAATGCCCCATTCAACTATTCTCTATCACCTTTAAGCTCTCGCGGGCCACATAAAATGACGTAGCGGGCCACATTTGGCCCGCGGGCCTTGAGTTTGACACATATAATCTATAGCCTTGGTCCAGAACAGTCTCCGGCTGTCTTCACCTGACTGCTACAGACAGACTATGGAAGGGAAGGTAGAGGAGGTATCTCTTTGTGAAGGGAGATGTTGGTCAGGCTGTGTTAAGATCCATGATTGATTTGCCGGGTGACATTTTGGATGGGTGAAAGTAAAACTGTGGTTACAGGTAGGGTGTTAGGTTTGTGTAGCTTTAAGCCTCGTTTCCACTATGCAGTCCGGTACGGGTCGGTTCAGAGCGGTACGGTACGGGTCGGGCCGCTTTGGGGTCAGCTTGTGTTCCCACTGTACAAAGGGGACCCTCAGGGATGGGCGGAGTGCGTGCCGAAGCGTAATTAGCAAATAACAGCAAATAACAAATAACATCCATAATTTCGAACCACCTCCAAGCTTCTTCAGCTTAATGCCACACTGGCTCGCGGTCCGGTTGAAACCACTCTCTGCCTTTTTTGCGGCAATCGGCTGGAAAACTTTTTCGTTTCGCACAGCGCCATCGAGCTCCTGCTGCACAGCCTCCTCATCAACAACAGAGAGCAGAGCCTGGAACCGGTCCTGTGTGCTAGGTACCCCAAGCAGAAGGGTTACAAAAATGGTAACAGGTACCATGGGACCGGTACGCTTTCGTGGTAATGGAAACACCGACCCGTACCTGACTGCATAGTGGAAACGAGACTTTAGGTAGTAGATGAGCATGAGTGCTGTTCTTAACTGAACCTATTGAAAAAACATGTTCAGCTCATTTTCTCTGTCCAGGCTTCCATCAGTTACCAAAGACGGCATCAGCAGTGGAACCATGTGAGATTTACACAGCTTCTAAAAGATCCGGTGAACATTCTTGGTAGATAATATGGACGTAAACGTACAGGCCCTGATACAGATTCTGTCCTTCATCGTGACATGTCCACAATTACACCATCTGTTGTTAAAGCATCACTACAGAATTGGTATTTTTTGCTCATTGGTTCCCCTATACCAGGGATTCTCAACCTTTTTTCAGTGATGTACCACTTGTAAAATATTTTTTCAGCCAAGTACCCCCTAACCAGCGCAAAGCATTTTTTGTTGAAAAAAAGACGTAGAACACTGTGTCAACACTGTCTGTTTTATTAAACTTTGCAATTGCAAATAAACTGCTTTCTCCTCAACTGTTTGCAAATGAAAATATATAAAAAATAGCTTAAGATCTTTAAAAATAATAATAATAATAATAATAATAATAACTTAGTTATAAATAAAGATACCATGGGAGGATTGGAGCTGGTGGACGTGAATCCCATTAGTGCGTATTCTTCCGAATACTGTCAGAATTTTGGGGGAGCCTGTGTTTTTACCTTCTTTGTCACCTGTCCCTCTGTGTTCTCAGCAGTACCACTGCCGCACTTTAACCAGGACTCCATTGTTTGTGTTGTCAAGGCGACAGTGATTTATTTCATCTATCATGTAAAAGGCAAATGCCGCGATTCATGGTTATCAGTCGCGTCACTGTTACGTTGCGCGCACTAGTAGCCAGTAGAACGCCGCCATTTGGGTACCTGCCCCGCTGCCAGCTGTGTTTGTAAACATACCTGAACATACATGAACTTATATTAATTGATATCTATAATGATTTTTGAATTGATGCTATTTTTTAAATATATTTTTCAAAATCTCAAGTACCCCCTGGAGTGCCTCCAAGTACCCCAAGGGGTACGCGTACCCCCATTTGAGAACCACTGCCCTATACAGTTGAGTGAATTACAGTTGTAATGCCTCTGTCATAAAAACAAACAAAAATAAGACAACATGTTTTTATTTAGCATGATATATTTAATGAACAAACATGCTCACACGTCTTTTTTTCCTTTAACTATTTGTAGTGGAGACATTATCTTTTTTTTTTTTTTTTTTTACTTAGTTGCTGGTTTCCAACATGGTACCGTACAACGAATCTGTGTCATACTGGGCAGTTCCAGGGCAGTTCATGCCCAGAAATGTGGATAGCAAAGGTTGGGGCTTCAAAACAAATCAGAATCACATAGTTTTAAGATTCAAACTTCGTTGGTATGTTGCTTTAATAAGCACAACCATAACATCACCTTTACTTTTGCTGCTACGTCTGATGCCCATATTACCTTAAAACCTAACAACAGGGTATTTGATTTGTTATGTGCTCCAGAGGCTGTGTCTCTTTGAGACACATAATACTGCATACTCAATATTTATGCTTTGTTATTATGAGCACTCCAAGCTTGTAAATTTGATTTACAAGCAATCTCAAATTTGATCATACAAAGAGATTTATAGACCTTTGCTCAACTGAAACCAGAACAGAGAGTGGAAAATGAAAGTTAAGAAAAAGGAACACAGCCTAAAATGTCCACAGGGGGACATTAATGATAACCACACAGTAGGCAGAACAGTTTAAACTTCATACACATTTTTCTTTGTCTTGCTCCTGCCCAACATACCAAGCGTTTCCTCTTCAACTCGCTGGGGAATTGGAGTCTGTTTCTGGGGAGTAGTGTGAAAGCTCAGTTGCTAGATGTTAAAGATGTTTAGAAGTACAAAAAGAACTCACTAAAACAGATTAGCTTCTAAACCCGCACTGATTTTGAGGGGGAAAAAAGTTCATATGAAGTCAGTTCTACAAAATAGACTAAATATAATCTAAGTTGCAGCAACTTGCCACTATGGTGGCCCAAATTCTAGAATGAACTATATATAAATTGTAAATATGCTACATATACTGTATGTAAAGAGTGGTATCTGTACTTGAGTGGAAATATATATGTATACATATTGTGCAAATAATTTACAGTATGTCAGTATAACTTTAGTTTAACATTACTTCAAGACAACATTATCATTGAGTTAAGAAAAGTTAACTAGTATTTGAAGGGGTGGAATTAAATTAGTATATACTTCTTCCTACTCCTGTTTGTCCATGTAAGCAGAGACTATTAAGTATTGCAGGTGGACAATACTGTCTTTTTTCCCTTATTTTCTTTCTGTTGTGAACTCATTTTTTTTTAAATGTTTTCTATCACATATTCTAAATAAAGATTTTTAAATGAAATCAAAATAAAATAAAATACATTGTAATATTCTAGGGCCATCCACCAGCAGTAATTGTAGATGCTACTATTTTTAAACAAGTTTCTATTTCAAAAAAATTTTGTGTTCTCTGCATGTGTATTAAGGCGTAAAATGCTTAAATCAGCATTTGCCGCAATGCTAACAGGCACAGAGCTTTTAACATCATAAAAATTTTAAAAAATCCTATAGACCTGGACATGACTGGTGGAGCTGTGTTTTTCTCAAGGGGTGATGCTTATTTCTGCCTTCTTATAAATCATAAATTGATCTGTGCATAACTGTGTTAATGTTCATGGACAGTTTGTTTGGCTCCAACTGTGCTTTTTATCATGTTCAAACAAAAAACATTCTGTGGGAGACATGAAGTCTATAAAACCATACCCATGCAAAAAATTTGAACGCAAACATGATTATAAATATTATATAGGCAACATAAAACATGATTAGTTTAAAAAAAAAAAAATTCTTTAATCTTTTTATTTACTTATCACACATTTTTAACACACATGGTAACTGTAACAAGGGACCTGTTGTGCATAGGATGATCAAGATATCAAGAGTATCTGTAGGTTGTCTGTCTTAACAAACCTTTGCGATCAAGATCTGACTACAGGCTGCATGGTCCCCCAATTGTTTTATGTTGGGTCATTCCAAAAAACATGCCTTCACGTTAAAGGCCCAGCTGTATCAATGCTTTGCTCCTGTTGCAGCGCAAATTGTGTCGGAATTTTCTGATAACCATTATTTACCAAAAAGATAAACTTTCTAAGTTTCTTCCACAGTGCAAAATTCAAGGGGGGGTGTATTCAAGTGAATCAATACAACTTATTTAATTATGAACAACGGTTGGTGTACTTCAAAATGAGTCAGAATCTGGTTTTTAAACTTCTTTAGTGTTGATTAAAATACAACTCACAGGGGTGTCCTAAAGTAACGCCCCTACAGGCGACATGGAATATTGCATCATTACATCTTGGACCCACATCTGTTAGTTTCTCCCTCGACTAAGACTCATATGTGTTAGCTCAACAAAACAAATGTGATTATCGAGACATTTTGTTCAGTACTTTCAACCATGGGATGTGAGTTCAACACTTCAGGGTTCATTCAGGCAAAAACACGACTATACTCAAATCCTCTTGACACTTCTTGTTTCAGTTTCAACAATAAAGCTTCTTGGTTAGGTTCAGAAATAAAACTGCTCAATTAGGGATGGAAAAGGGATCGGTCATTTGGCAGGGATCAGTCAGTCGTGTTTGGAGCACGCAATGAAACCCTGAAATATGATCTTTATTCAGCCTTCAAGCCACACCTTGACTCTTCAGCTTAATGAACTTTCATTTTGATGCCAGTGGGCATTTTAGCGGGCATATTCTTCGCAGAAGACGCAGAAGGGCATTGTTGTAATTTCCTAAAATATTTATTGATGAGGATGTAAACATAAATATTCGATTCCTATTTCTAAAAAGTACACATTTGTACAGTTTCTCCTGAGCAATGATTAATTCATGTTTGTCCTCTAAGCAACAAAATGTTCCTGTAAACAAGTCTGAGGCAACACTGCTGCAACAATAGCAAGAGACTGAGAGTAAAAATATGTGAAATGTAAGTTTAAAAGTATGATGACCACCAGATAATAATCTAGTACTAACTTTACTAATTTTTTTGTCTAAATTTGTGTCTGGGTATTAGAGTTGAGACTTGCTGTCAACGGTGTCATGATATTTGTGGCTTATTATTCTCATCTTTGTAAGAGCTGCATGGGACTTCATCTGATTTAAAAAACACACAAAAAGGAAAAAAATATATTATTTGTAGGGCTGGGCAACGATTCAAATTTTTAATCTAATTAATCACATGATTTCCCTGATTAATCACGATTAATCGCATTTGTACCCAAAATCCAAAAATGAATTCAAAAGTAGTGTATAGCTTTTAGCATTTAGTTTTGTTTTAAATGTGCTGCCATATGAATGAAAGTGCCATAACATTTGTTATGCAAACACACTTTTAACATCAGCATCTTTCTGTAGTTTTTATGTAGAAGCCTCGCTCCACTGTCTGTTTCCTTGAATGACTTGGTGCTATCAGTTGTGTGTTTTGCCTTTAAGTGATATTTTAGACTGGAACTACTACGCTGAGAAGACAATTCAACTTGGCAGTGTTTACAGATGACTTTGGTTCTGTCGACTCCGCCGTCTGGAAGAACTTTAAAATGAAAATGGCCGAGTAAAAGTTCCGTACCCTTCTCCATGTTTGGTGGATCCCCCGATTACTTTCTTTTCCGGTTCCGCAGCAGACAGCAAGACTTTTACAAAACAAAAGCCTGTGAGCAACAGACTTTTACAATAATAAAATAAATAATAAAACCTGCGTTAATGCGCATAATAACGAGTTAATTAATTATTTGAAATGTTTTGATGAAAAAACCCATTTGAAGTACAACTGGGACATCAGCATGATGATCAGGAGGGGAACAGTTCAAAAGTCCAGTCAGGGTAAGAGCTCATGTACAGTTA
The DNA here is from genome assembly GCF_027942865.1 of Odontesthes bonariensis. Classification (NCBI taxonomy): domain Eukaryota; kingdom Metazoa; phylum Chordata; class Actinopteri; order Atheriniformes; family Atherinopsidae; genus Odontesthes; species Odontesthes bonariensis. Next base: position 26,377,106 of record NC_134529.1, on the reverse strand, counting down.
ATCCTAGTATTAGTTTCAGATTCCACCAGCATGTACGGGAGGTCATTCACACGACAGGCTGTTCCAGTAAAAGTGTGTCACTTTACAATGAACACTGCTCCCAGTGTTCCAATTGACAGGCCATGTGAACTGCAATAGTTCAAATTCACTGTATCCTTTACATAATTGTATATATGTGCAGTGTGTGAATTATACAGGGACAATTGGGAGGGTCAACATTTTCTCCAGGGTGTAAAGGGAACCCAGTGCGCATGCTTCAGTTAACAGAAATCTTACAATCCTTACAGTATCTTGCTTGTTCAACTAAATGTCTGCAGTCTGTAGATGATGATAAACCAAATTTGACATCATTTTACAGTTTATTGGGCACATAAAGTACCACCAAAACAACTTTTGCAGTCACCAACAAAGTATTGTAAACCCAAACTGCCAGCAAATCAGACACACACACACACACGCACACACACACTGCTACACGATGCTGAACCAGAACCGAACACACTATAAACATGCAAAAGAGGAAGGCAAATGTGTTGTCATACATGCTAGTGTGGACCTGTACCTGACCCAATAATCCATAGACTCTTTTCTGATTCTTATATTTTCAACTAATTCAGGAGTGACAATAAAATTCACCATTATTCATACTATAATGGTTAAGCATACAGAATCAACCACAGAACATTATTAGGTAAGATTCAGCTTACTCTTTTATTGGCACCACAATAGTGCCTGATGTCTTCTCCTTTCCTCTTGCTCATGTTGGCTCTGTAAATTAAATCTAAACTGAGTTAAATAAAGTAGCCGTACATTTGAACTAATACAAGTACTACAATTAATCAGCATTCAGTACACATGGATGTTAATGGTTCAACAACCCGAATAGATTAAACTCCTGCATACCTGAGTGAAAACTACTGCAAGTTGTTGCCTATTTAAAAAGCTACTATCAAAAAGGCAAAAGCCTACCTAAAACAAGACTCAAAAGCCTATTAAAATGAAAAAATATTATATAATAGTTTAATATAATGTGATGTGCTACGCTGATAGACAAATAATTACACAAATAACACTAGAATGGCTATGATCTGTGGGGTTCCCCAGGGGTCAATCCTGGGACCCGTATTGTTCAATCTGTACATGCTTCCACTAGGCCAGCTAATACGCAGCTATAATGTGTCCTACCCCAACTATGCAGATGACACTCAGATCTACGTGTCACTGACAGCAGGAGAACACAGGCCTGTAGATACATTGTGTCACTACATCGAACAGATCAGTGTGTGGATGCAAAACAATTTTCTCCAGCTAAACTCAGACAAAACTGAAATCATTGTCTGTGGCCCACAGAAACAAAGAGAAAGTTTTATCAGTCACCTTGAGACTCTCTCTCTAAAACCTAACTATCAAGTTAGAAATCTCGGGGTAATATTGGACTCAACCTGAACTTTAACAGTCACATTAAATCAGTAATATCAGCAGCTTTCTACCATCTAAAAAACATTGCCAGAATCAAAGGAATAGTGTCTAAACCAAACTTAGAAAGACTAATCCATGCGTTTGTCTCCAGCAGGTTAGACTACTGTAACGGCCTGCTCACTGGGCTCTCTAAACGGGCTATAAGACAGCTGGAGTACATCCAGAACGCTGCTGCTCGAGTCCTGACTAGAACCAGGAAATACGACCATATTAGTCCAGTGCTCAGGTCTCTGCGCTGGCTTCCTGTCGCTCAGAGAATAGACTTTAAAACAGCTCTGCTTACGTACAAGTCTCTTCATGGTCAAGCGCCAAAGTACATCTCTGACATGTTAGAGCCATATGAACCAACTCGGGCTCTGAGAACCTCAGGGAGGGGTCTCCTGCTGGTGCCCAGAGTCAGGACTAAACAAGGTGAGGCTGCGTTTCAGTTTTATGCCCCTAAAATCTGGAACAGTCTTCCAGAAGATGTGAGACAGGCCTCAACTCTGACAATGTTTAAATCCAGGCTGAAAACAGTTCTATTTAGCTGTGCATATGACACCTGAAAGTATTTTATCTGCACTCTTCACTTTTAAATTAATTAATTAATGATTATTTTTAAAGGTTTTTTTAATTTTTTTAAAATTTTTATTAGTATTATTATTATTTTTTATTTATTTATTTATTTATGATTTTATTGCCTTCTTGTGATTTTATGTAGCTGTGAAGCACTTTGAATTGCCTTGTGTATGAATTGTGCTCTATAAATAAAATTGCCTTGCCTTGCCTTGTGCACGCCTGTAGGGGCCCGTTGAACAAAAGTAAGATTAAGACAGCCAGGATAAGTGACTGAGCTGAGCTCAATGAATCCAAAACAAGAGCTTCCAGGCTTAATTGGTTGCACAAAGACCAAGCCAGAATGAGCAGACACGGATCCATCAAGCCTGGTGAAACCAATCCTGGATAAGTGCGCGCTCGCGGCTCGCTTAAATAGACCCCGCCACCGATCACAGATTCACTGATCCACCATGGCAAGTAGAGCGGCTTACTTTTCTCCGTCTGAGGCAGAAATCCTCATGGAGGCATACAAGGAGGTAAAAGACATAATTAAAAAGAGAGACTGGTGATAAAGCAAAGAGGAAAAGCAAAGTATTGCTGACCACCTGAATGCGTAAGTAGTGCACAATTACACACACACCGCTCCGCTGAAACATCACAATTACAATCCAGATAGTTAATTCACATCTCCAAAAACGCAGTTGTACTCGTACTTGTATGAATTTTTAAATTCATACAAGTAAAGTTGAATTTTTAATTGAAATGGACTGCAGATATGAGTGAAATATAACTCCATCAGACTGTATAGCTCTTTGATAAATAGATGAGCTAATAATAATAATAATAATAATAATAACTTTAATTTATATAGCGCCTTTCAAAGGACCCAAGGTCGCTTGCTCACTGACTTCATTGAATTTCCTTTTGGGATAAAATAAAGTTTCTCTTTTCTTATGTTTGCTCTACGTGTGTGTGTGTGTGGGGGGGGGGGGGGTGATGTAGATTAAACATGACTGGGCCAAAACGGACATGGCAGCAAGTCAAAATCCAATACAAGAACATTCTGCAGAACGGTAAGGTCCCTGACTAATACTTAACAATGCACAAGCGTATATTGTACCCAGAAGGTGCCTGCTCACACATTAGCTGTTTTCACACTTAGATCCGCTACCATCGCGGGTCGAAATTGCCACTTCATCCCGCGTCGAACAATGTGAAAGCTTGGCGTATTAGGTGATCCGTGTCGCCTGAAGCCGAGTTCCGGGGGCATTGCCTAGTGGCAGAGCGTCACACGAAACACATAAAATGCTGGGCGTGTACAATGACGTAGGCACAAGCCATGCGTCGGAGATAGAACTAAATACACCTGTCTGCATCAAATTTTTCAAACCAACGATGGCGGGACACCTTGAGGACTTGTTTTTGCAATTGTATATGCAGTTCATGGAGATGTTATTTTACGGGGTGTGGATGGTCACAACGTGGGATGCAGCCGAAGAACATATGCGGAGAATACAAGAGCTATGGACGCCACGCCCACGTCCATCCCGCGTCAATTGCTTTCACATCAAATTCAGCTCGGCAAAAAGACTAGGGTCCGACGCGGGTCGAATGGCGAATCGAGTTGACACCCCAGCCCGGATCGTCAGTGTGAAAGGAACAGCGGACACACTAAATTCGCGAATTACATGCGGGTTCTTCCTCAGTGTGAAAGGGGCTACTGTCTGTACTGTTTTAGCAGTGAAAAAGAAATCCCACAGACGAGGCATGGGTGATGGGTCACCAAAAGCTGTGGTGGTCAGTGGTCGGTTGGTGAGGGACCAATATGTGTTCAATTATTTTAGTTAATATGCATGCTTTAAATTTCAGTTAAATATGTCCTGCAGTGGCAGAGACGCATGCTGTGAATTTCAGTTAAATATGTCCGGCGGTGGCAGAAAAATTTGTGTTTTTTTATTTAAATTAATGTGGCCTCTTATGATGTTTGTGCTGTATACTGTGCGTATACAAGCTTGCAGGGAGGCTACTGCATCCATTCATTTGTCTGTTCATTTGATGTGTGTGAATTTGTCCTGCATTTATATCAGTGTGCAGACATGCAGGGTGTATTACAGACCTTTGAATGGGTATTTATCCTTGTGTTGTATAATTGGCTTTGATTCTGTGCTTTCTATCTTGTAGAGTCTTTGTGTGACTTCAGTTTTGAAAGGAGCTGATGGTTTACCCGTTTTGATTTATCCTTATTCAATAAAGGAACATAATGTTACACTTTGATGTGTATTTATATTCATATGGGATGTATATTTTATACGACGGAGTATTAGGGCCACACTGAGGAAGAAAAAAAAGTAATACATTTATGAGACTGGTTCTTTCTGCGGAAAAGATGCATTATCTTTTTTAAGTCCTGATACTCATGACAATGTGATGCTGATCTGCCAAAAGATTAAGTATCTCCTTGTCTGTGAAACCTATACTAAAGTACAATTCCACAAAATGCTCCACAGTCCTCATTTTAACATCTTTCCTCTGAGTTTATTCTCGTCTGTGGCTCTAATATTCCGTCATTTTATATATAGCCTTATAGTCTATGGGAAACTGTAAATTATTTATTGATTGCAACATCATCTAAAATCATAATTTATCCAAAATGATTGAAATTAATGATCACAAATGTTTAAATAATGACATAGGTCTAGTTATATCTTATAACAATGTGTAGTGGGCAGTAGAATAACTACTGGTTTCCGTTTGTGGTGACTGCTGACTGAGATAAGGGATGAGATTAAAAAGATCCTGGAACTTAGCCTGGTCTGGAGCAGGCTAGCTCCACAGAATAAATCTCCATGGCAACTTATACCATAACATATCCTTCTGCCCCCTATCCCGCTTTTGTGCACCGAATCACAGATAAGTTGAGCCAGGATAACCAAGATATCCCGGCTTAATCGGGCCCCAGATGTCACGATCATATCGGGCTGTTGTTGTTTTTTGGTTTCTGGGTCCCAGGGCAGGTCTTCTGGGAGTCTTGGGCGGAGACTTGATTGTTCCTGCTACCACACCTATTCCTCGTCTACCCTCGTTAAGAGACACTTGTTGGAGCTGCAGGAGCAACTAGTCTTTGCCAGTTTGTTCTCACTTAATTGTGGTAATTCGGGCCACTCCAATGTTCCATTGTTAGTTTTTCTTCCCAGCGATACCTTACCTGAGTTTGTGTCTTCCAGCATTCGTCAACCTTGTCCACCCTACATGTGCAAGCCTCATCTCACCTGTTCCACCCTTCATGGTCGGATTCCCTGTCTGCCTGTGCCTTAACCTGCCTGCTCGCCCCGCCACCAACTCAAAGCCAAGCAACACAGCCTGTACCCTCTCTTCCAGCTTGGATCTCACCTGGACTAAAGTAAGGACAAGCTTTTGCAACATCCCATGAACCTGGAGCTACGTCTAACCTTATCCCTTTTCCTGCAGCTTTTCCAGTAACCCTGAATTCAGTCTTCATCTGGCATTTCCACTGTCTGTGATAAATCCTTTCATTTGAATATCACCTGTCTGCTATTGAGTCCTTGTGTTTTCAGGCGGCCAGGCTCTAGCCGTGACAGCACAATCTGGCCAAGAAAATGGACTCAGCGGACGCTTTCCAGTTGGCTCTGGCAAACCAAGGAGTTTTTGTCGCCTCAGGCACGCTCAGGATGGGAGATTGGACTGAAGTTTCGGTGCAATCTGTTGAGTTCCTTAACTAGGAAATTGTTTTTGAATTGGCTCTAAATGAATTAATTGGATTATTTTATAAATAATTATGATTACAATTGGCTTGAATTGGACTTTATTATTTAAGTGCCTTGAGATGACATTTGTTGTATTTGGCGCTTTATAAATAAAAATGAATTGAATTGAATTATGCTTGAGGAGCATGAGAAAGTTCTGCGGCAACTAACTGAGCAGCAAGGTTTGAATAACCAACGGATGAATCAGGTCTTTGACTTGCTAAAAGAGATTCATGATTGCACATCTGATTCTTCCTCAGGCATACCTTCGACCAGTTCGTCGACTTCACTTCCTGTCACCCAGGCAGCAACTACCGAACCCGTCTTTCGTGATGCCACGTTTCCTACCCCTGACCATTTCTCGGGTGGCCGTGGATTTTTGTTCCAGTGTTCACTAGTCATTGCCCGCTCACCATGCTCTTTTTCCTCCGACGCAGGCAAATCTATCTTACATCGCTTCCCTGCTGAGGGGAAGGGCGTCAGATTGGGCCCTCGCATTCTTCCAGCTTCCCCCATTGACACCTTTCTTTTTTCTGATTTCCAGGAGGAGTTCAAGAGGACCTTTGATCACCCTCTTGGCGAGACCAATGCAGCAAAGAGACTCTTAAACTCAAGACAAGGCAACCAGTCAGCAGCAGAGTTCATCATTGACTTCCGCATTCTGGCTGCAGAGACAGGTTGGTCAACTAATGCCCTCCAGGGAGTTCTCCTGAATGCTCTAAGCAAACCATTAAAAGATCAGATAGCCTTAGGAGAGTAACCTGCAACTTTTGAGGAGTTGGTCACACTCGCCATCCGGATTGACAACCGACTCACTGAGCGACGTATAGAAAGGGACACTTGCTTTCGACGGCAACCGCCCCAACCATCCCATTTTCCGTTCTGTCTGTTCTCATTGCATTGGACTTATCCACATCTGGAGACTCTTTCGAGCCCATGCAGTTAGGGCGAACCAGACTGTTGCCAGAGGAACGTCTCCACTGGATCAGAGCGAACAAGTAAATCTATTGTGGAGCAAAGGATTACTTCATCTCAGCTTGCCCCATTCGGCCAAAAGACAGAGCCCACCAGTAGAGGCAGGATTACTGGTGGGCGGTACACAAAGAAGGTCTCCTTCTCAACTCACGTTACCAGTCACCATTCAGTTTGGCAACACGACTAAGCAATTAGCAGCCTTCCCTGACTCTGGCGAAGAGCAAAATCTTCTGGACCCCTCCTTAGCCTCAGAACTACAGCTTCCCCTGGAGAAACTACCGACTCCTATTTCAGTATCAGCACTAGACTGAGGTATTCTCACCACCACCAAACACAAGACTGCACCCATTTCTTTGATAATTTCTGGTAACCACTGTGAGAAGATTGAGTTTTATCTTTTCCCTAGTTCCAGCGCTTCAATAATCCTTGGTTTCCCATGGCCTGCTCTTCACAACCCCCATGTTCCATCCAACCATCCATCCATCCATTATCTTCCGCTGGTCCGGGGATCGGGTCGCGGGGGCAGCAGCTTGAGCAATAAGACCCAGACGTCCCTGTCCCCGGCCACTTCCTCCAGCTCTTCTGGGGGGACCCCGAGGCGTTCCCAGGCCAGCCGAGAGACATAGTCTCTCCAACGTGTCCTGGGTCTTCCCCGGGGCCTCCTCCCAGTGGGACGGGCCCGGAACACCTCACCGGGGAGGCGTCCAGGAGGCATTCTCACCAGATGCCCGAGCCACCTCATCTGACTCCTCTCGATGCGGAGGAGCAGCGGTTCTACTCCGAGCCCCTCCCGGATGACCGAGCTTCTCACCCTATCTCTAAGGGAGAGCCCAGACACCCTGCGGAGGAAACTCATTTCGGCCGCTTGTATTCGCGATCTCGTTCTTTCGGTCACTACCCACAGCTCGTGACCATAGGTGAGGGTAGGAACATAGATTGACCGGTAAATCGAGACCTTCGCCTTCTGGCTCAGCTCCTTCTTCACCACGACGGGCCGGTGCAGAGCCCGCATCACTGCAGACGCCGCACCGATCCGCCTGTCAATCTCCTGCTCCATTCGTCCCTCACTCGTGAACAAGACCCCGAGATACTTGAACTCCTCCACTTGGGGAAGGATCTCATTCCCGACCCGAAGAGAGCATTCCACCCTTTTCCGGCTGAAGACCATGGTCTCAGATTTGGAGGTGCTGACGGTCATCCCAGCCGCTTCACACTCGGCTGCGAACCGCTCCAGTGAGAGCTGAAGGTCACGGCCTGACGACGCCAACAGAACCAAATCGTCCGCAAAAAGCAGAGACCCGATTCTGAGGTCGCCAAACCGGACCCCCTCAACGCCCTGGCTGCGCCTAGAAATTCTGTCCATAAAAATTATGAACAGAATCGGTGACAAAGGGCAGCCCTGACGGAGTCCAACCCTCACAGGAAACATGTCCGACTTACTGCCGGCAATGCGGACCAAACTCTGACACCGGTCATACAGAGACCGAACAGCCCATATCAAGGAGTCCGGCACTCCATACTCCCGGAGCACCCCCCACAAGAGTCCCCGAGGGACACGGTCGAACGCCTTCTCCAAGTCCACAAAACACATGTAGACCGGTTGGGCGAACTCCCATGCACCCTCCAGGATCCTGCGGAGGGTATAGAGCTGGTCCATTGTTCCACGGCCAGGACGAAAACCACACTGCACCTCCTGAATCCGAGATTCGACTATCCGGCGGATCCTCCTCTCCAGTACCCCCGAAAAGACCTTACCAGGGAGGCTGAGGAGTGTGATCCCCCTATAGTTGGAACACACCCTCCGGTCCCCCTTTTTAAAGAGGGGGACCACCACCCCGATCTGCCAGTCCAGAGGCACTGCCCCCGATGTCCACGCGATGCTGCAGAGGCGTGTCAACCAAGACAGCCCCACAACATCCAGAGCCTTGAGGAACTCAGGACGGACCTCATCCACCCCCGGGGCCTTGCCACCGAGGAGTTTTTTGACCACCTCGGCAACCTCAGCCCCAGAAATGGGAGGTCCCACGTCCGAGCTCCCCAACTCTGCTTCCTCATCGGAAGGCGTGTCGGTAGGATTGAGGAGGCCCTCGAAGTACTCCCCCCACCGACTCACGACGTCCCTAGTTGAAGTCAGCAGAGCCCCGCCCTCACCATACACGGTGTTGACGGTGCACCGCTTCCCCCCCCTGAGCCGCCGGATGGTGGACCAGAATCTCCTCGAGGCCGTCCGGAAATCGTTCTCCATGGCCTCCCCGAACTCCTCCCAAGCCCGAGTTTTTGCCTCAGAAACCGCCGAGGCTGCGTTCCGCTTGGCCTGTCGGTACCCATCAGCTGCTTCCAGAGTCCCACTGGCCAAAAAGGCCCGATAGGACTCCTTCTTCAGCTTGACGTCCTCCCTCACCACTGGGGTCCACCAGCGGGTTCGGGGATTGCCGCCACGACAGGCACCGACCACCTTGCGGCCACAGCTCCGGTCGGCCGCCTCAACAATGGAGGCACGGAACATGGCCCATTCGGGCTCAATGTCCCCCACCTCCCCCGGGACATGGTTGAAGCTCTGCCGGAGGTGGGAGTTGAAACTCCTCCTTACAGGGGATTCCGCCAGCCGTTCCCAGCAGACCCTCACAATACGTTTGGGCCTGCCAGGTCTGACCGGCTTCCTCCCCCACCAGCGGAGCCAACTCACCACCAGGTGGTGATCAGTTGACAGCTCCGCCCCTCTCTTCATCCGAGTGTCCAGGACATACGGCCGCAAGTCCGATGATACGACTACAAAGTCGATCATCGAGCTGCGGCCTAGGGTGTCCTGGTGCCAAGTGCACATATGGACACCCTTATGCCTGAACACGGTGTTCGTTATGGACAATCCGTGACGAGCACAGAAGTCCAACAACAAAACACCACTCTGATTCAGATCGGGGGGGCCGTTCCTCCCAATCACGCCCCTCCAGGTCTCACTGTCATTGCCCACGTGAGCATTGAAGTCCCCCAGCAGGACGAGGGAGTCTCCCGGAGGAGCACTCTCCAGTGCCTCCTCCATGGACTCCAAAAAGGGTGGGTACTCTGAACTGCCGTTCGGTGCATAAGCACAAACAACAGTCAGGACCCGTCCCCCCACCCTAAGGCGGAGGGAGGCTACCCTCTCGTCTACCGGGGTAAACCCCAATGTACAGGCGCACAGCCGGGGGGCGATAAGTATGCCCACACCTGCTTTACGCCTCTCACCGCGGGCAACTCCAGAGTGGAAGAGAGTCCAACCCCTCTCGAGGAGGCTGGTTCCGGAGCCCAAGCCATGCGTCGAGGCGAGTCCGACTATATCTAGCCGGAACCGCTCAGCCTCGCGCACCAGCTCAGGCTCCTTCCCCAGCAGAGAGGTGACGTTCCACGTCCCAAGAGCCAGCTTCAGTAGCCGAGGATCAGACCGCCAAGGTCCCCGCCTTCGGCTGCCGCCCAGCTCACATTGCACCCGACCCCCATGGCCCCTCCCACGGGTGGTGAGCCCGTAGGAAACCCCCATGTTCATTGGTCTAACTGCAGTATTGAGAGTTGGAGCCTATTTTATCTTTCTAATTGTCTCAAGTCAGCTCTCCAGTCTTCCTGTTTACCTTCGCCAAGCACAACTGTTTCCCCTGTGGACCTGTCATTAGTTCCCACCATATACCATGATTTAAGCACAGTCTTCAGTAAAGAAAGGGTGCTCTTTAGACCTCTTACCAGGAGCACCATTGCCTTCCAGCAGGCTGTATAACCTGTCACGCCCTGAAAGAGAATCAATGGAGTTGTACATCCACGACTCTCTAGCGGCTGGTATTATTAGGCCGTCTTCCTCTCCAGACTATTAATTTGAATCTCACCTGTCTGCTATTGAGTCCTCGTGTTCTCAAGCAGCTAGGATCTAGTCGTGACAGCAGGTTACTAGAGTCACGAGCACAGAGCACAAAGCTAACATTCACAAGACATTTTACATTTAGATGGAATGCCATAGTTAGCATTTGTCTGAAGTCACCTGACGCAATATAATTCTGAAAGTGAGAAATTTAAGTGTAAACTAGTTAGCTATGTACATTCATCTACAGCTACTTGCAACACAGCACTCTGGCGTAAATTTTTTCGTGCATGGACGTGAGCCAGTGACAGCCAGACAGACACTTCAGGTGTGTCTGACATTTTACTAAAAGCATCTTCCTGTGGTTCCTATGCAATATACTGTGTATTGTAATAATTATGATTATGGATAAGAAAGATGAATGTTTCACCCCCCCCCCCCATCTTTTTTTTGTACCTCTTTTAGGGTCAATGAAGTTGGAAAGGGGGGGTCAACCCCCCCAAATACCTGATAACAAGAAACAAAACGGGATGGAGTCACAGGGACAAAAACAACACAATGATCTGGCAAGGAGAAAGCAAAAATCAGGAGGATATATACAGAAGGAGAGTGTTAAGGGGACTGACAACAGGTGAGAGCTAATCAGCAACAGAAACCAGGTAAACCACAGGAAGTAAACTAACCAACAAAAACAGACATTTCACATTAATGCATTAGCTTAGATTTAAAATAAAAACATAAAAAAAATCATCAAGAGTCATTTATTCTTGATGATCTTATCAAATATCAACAGGCTACATGCACAGTATCATGAACTACAAACAACATCATATAGCACAGTGGTTTTCAAAGTGGGGGCCGCCAGGGGGCGCTAGGGGGGCCTTAGAAAATTGGAGTGAAGATAAGAAAAAAATTTAAAAATAGAATTCAATTCTTTTTTAAACATCATTATAAAAAAATTTCACATTTTTTTAATCAGTATTGTAAAATACAATTTATAATAATATATCATATGGAAATGTTATTTGCCATGCTTGTCTTTCTGATTGGCTGCCACTCAAAACATCGTAGACCTGACGGTTTGCGCCTGTTCTAAAGCTGCTCTGCTCCTCAAGCTAGCGTGTAGGTAGCTAGCCAAAATGGACAGATTTTTGACTTGGAAGAGACTGAAAGAACTGGCCGACTAAAATCAGAAAGTACGAGGCAGCATACATTAAGTTTGGCTTTACAGCCATACAGAAAAATGGCCACGATTGCCCGAAATGCGTCCTCTGTTTGGAGACCCTCTCAAATGAGCTCTATCCATGGGAAAGTTTCATATGTCTGTTATGAAAGTTGTTCATAACCTTCAATTATTATCTCAACTCAGCAAAGAACTCTGTCTGAGTAAAGCATCCATTCACAGTAACAGGAAAGGTTTCACAGCAACACTGTTATCCAGCCCAGCTCATGTGTATAAAGGCACCCTGCAGCTCCACCCCATTGTCTTTCACTCTGCAGACCGCCATGCTTTATGTATGATTGACTGAGCCTTCTTGCAAGAAATAAATACATAAAGATGAGAGCAGAGTCATGACACTTGTCCTATTTACACACTGTGCCTTGTTGTCCGGGTTATGAAGGTTAGGATGAGCTTTGTTTAAGATGATGGCAAAGTGTGGCGCCGAAAAGAGATTAGGTTTGGGCCACGTACGCATTGAATGAGGCAGGAGGGTATAAAAGATTGTCACAAACTGAGGTCAAAGGGAATTTCCGGCCATTCTGAAATGTACTTGTATCTGTGACGGTCTGTTCAATAAAGTCCCCATAAGAGGCAGACCACGGCGCGTCCGACTCCTTATATATAGTTGATCCTCCAATATAGTTAATCTTCTTTTATGAAGACTCAAGAAAATTTCCACAACAATTTTGGTATCATTTGCAATCCTGATCTTAGAAGAGTTGCGCCTCCAACTTCACTGTTGGTATTAAGAGATGGGAGCGCTGACATCCCTTGGGTGAAGGACCACCACCACTGGGATCCAAAGTAACCTATATAACAGTGATTCAGAGAACAACTTAGTTGTTATTTTTTAACCACAAATTTATTAGCAACATTCTAAATATAAGTGATTCTAAATAACATTTAATCATAGGGCAAAATAGGTGTTCTGTTCTCTTTAATTTGGTTATTGATGCTCCTTTGGTTCACTCTCAGACTATAGTCAAGGATGTGTACTGTTCTGGGAACAGTAAAGAGGTCTTAGACAGCTAATCCCCGGGAGATTAGTTAAACCAAGTTCAGGGAATTTCTGGCAAGCATTAGATGTCTGAGTTAACCTTGGCTGTTCTGGAACAGTGTCAGGTCTGGAACCGCTACTTTCCAGGAGTTAAAGAAATACAAGTTCAGGGAACTTGCACACAGTTCTGGGAACTAGCATGAATAGAAGTTGACTCTTGTTTTTTTTTTTGCCTGGTTGCACCATAAGCAAACTGGAGTTGGTGGGGATGTCCGCATGGTGGAAAGAATGGGGTCCTATAACTCTGGGGAACATGCACCAAAGGAGCTAAATAAATTGAATACAAGTGAAACATATGGCTCACACACTGTTGAAAATTTCCCTTGTTAGTAGTTTGAGATGGAACTTTCAATAGAAGTAGAGTTTTCTTTTTCAGCCTGATCTAATAATTAACTCTTTCGGTGCCATTGACGTCTATAGACGTCAATTGCGTTTTTTAACGGAGCGGGCTGGGGGACAATCTAGCGGAGTTTGTCACTAAATCTTAGGCTTGTAAACACTAAACAGAGAATATACTGGCAAAATTACCCGCAAGGTGGCAGCAGTGCCACTTTGCACAAAAAAAATAAGCTTGTTTTCTCCGTTTTTTTGGTCAAACAGCTGTTTTTTGTTTGTTTTGGTGAAACCAACCTATGTTCTACTGTCTATTACTAAAGGACTGAAAATGGTAGAAACAAACTTTTTTTTCCTGATGAAAGAAGAGAGTCTACTCTTTCGTTTGGTAATTTCGGTGTGTACATAGTCATAAGACATACTTTTCTGTGGGTCTTGGAAAATCAGTCAAAATACTGTAAAACACTTGGCAGTATGGGTCTCTCTGCACTGAAAATGGCTGGCAGCCAATGAGTTCAAGAACAAAAATGGATAAACTCAGTAAATAAAAAGGGTTTATGAAGGATTTTGCAAACAAAAAGAAAGTCAGAGAAAGTGCCTCTAAACTTTATGAATGGAAGGAGAAAAATAAGAGGTAATAAAAGTAAGTAAAATAAGTATGTAGGTAAAGAATTGCAAAAGATGTGAAAATAAGGAAAGTGTGGATGGAAGTAAAACAAGAACTGACAAATCTTTTTAGAAATCTTCTCTTTATCCTTGGGTTTTGTGGTTGGTGTGGACCATGGACCCTGACCTGGACTCCTGCCTGCCACTTCCACCAGTCTAGGACCAGAGACGACGGAGATGACCTGACCAACAAGACGGGACTTAAGGGGACTTGACAGCACCACCGTAAAATACACCACCAGACGTTAACTTCGAAGCTAACATCAGCCACCATGTTAACCAGACATTCCCCTGGACAGATTACCATCCAATCACTGATAAACCAGACTGTACTCCCACTCCCCCATGACTGAACTGAACAGCTCTGAACATAAAAATTAAGCCTACAGACTGGCACAAAATTCTGGACAGTTTTCTTCAGAATGGGGTTCAGCCCAACCATCAAAAAGAATGCCCACAGCTAACACCAGAGGGGCGTGATTATGGTGCTTAATTTTTTAGATATGCAGGCTTTCATCTGGGTTGTTGCAACACTTGCTCCTAATGTGTCAACTTCTTGCACCATTCTTTCAATTCAATTTAATTCAGTTTTATTTATGTAGTGCTAAATCACAACAAAAATCATCTCCTTAGGGACTTAAAAGATACAGTCAAATTCGAGCCAATTATAATTCAAATTAATTTTAATTTTAATCATAATACAATCAGATCAAATTAATAAAATTCCAAATTAGCCAAATTCAGACATGCAAAGACAAACAAAAAAGAAAGACAAAAAGCTGCCTAGCTAAGGAAACAAACAGATTGCATCCAAATTCCTCTTTGAACCAGTTTCCCGTCCTATGCAACCAAGTACAAAAAAGCATATGTTGTATTATAATGTTGAGAATGTTAAAATATGCATGACAGGTGAATGTTTCATTTTAAAAGTTCATGTCCCTGTTTATTGCTTTATTGTGAAAAGCTCCTGGTTGTAGGAGGAAGTGGAACTGGGAATAATAACTTTACTAGTCATTGATTGGTCAAGGAGAGAGAGGGGAATAAGACAGAGATCTACTAAGAAAAGAGAGAATTGACAGCGTGCAGCGCGAGGTCTATGTAGCCATGAAAAATATCTGAGTTAGAGAAAATGTGTGTGTGTATTTGGTGTCCTGGGGCCTCATGTACAAAAACCTGCGTGGATTTCCTACTGAAACATGGCATACGCTCAAACCCAAATACCCTCCTGTGCACAAAAATATCTGGATGTATGAATCTGTGCGTATGCATTAATCCAAGTACATTTCATTTGTACATCCCAATCAACGTGGAATTAAGCGCACATGTCGGAGTATCCGACTCCTCCTTGTCCACGTCCCTACTTAAATATGCAAATCATATTCAAATGAGCCCTGCACCTGCAATTCCCTCTGCACGATTAGAAAATAAAGAAAAAAGAATGAGAAAGACGTGAAAAAAGAACTTCACGGAATGCGAGATGGAGGTGCTACTTTCTGAAGTGGAGGGGCGCAAAAATGTGCTCTTCGGCACGCTGTCCTACTCCATAAGCAGCAAACGTAAGAGAAGTGGGTGGGAGAGCCTGTGCGAGACTGTCAATGCTGTGGGGTCTGAGAAGCGCACACAAGCAGACGTGAAGAAGAAGTGGTCCGACATTAAGGTGGATGTGAAGTGGTGGGAGGGCAATTGAAGAAGTGCCTACCCTGTTTGAACAGAGAGTCGGCGCAACGATGGGTCACACTGCTCTCTTAGGCGTGGTGTGTCCGTAGGCGCTTGAGCATTGGAGCAATAGGAGCAAATGTACCTCACAAACTTGTGTTTCTGCTCCCCCACTTTTTGGGTGCAACATCATTTTCATACAAAGTAACTGACTATAAAGACAGAAAAGCTGGTGTTACACTATCCCCAGTATCACTGATAATCCCAAAAGGAGAATGCCAATGCAAGAAAATAGGAAGGAGGAGAGATAGGTGAATCAGAGGGGTGTGTGTTTCACATAGGGTGGGGTTTCAGTAATATCCTGTAATTAATTAAATACCCATTTAAGTTTTGCAGAGCAAAAGAAATCAAGATTGTTATCCTAATCGACAACAGTTAGCAGTAGATTTTCTGTATAAAATTTGTCAGTGGGGTTTCAGTTTAATATTTGTTCATCTAAATCTTATACAGTTTATACAGTTATAAGTTATTATGATTGCATTTGTTACACTTTAGAGATAGCCTTTTAAGAATAAAAACATAACCAACCAGGGGCGATTTTAGGATCTGGTCTTTAGGGATGCCCAGCCCCCAGTGCTCACAGAGGCACATTATTTCTCACTAATTGAGGCGAACTAGTACATTTATAAATTTTGGAGCCGTATTAGTTTGGCTTTGAGTAGTGTTTTCCCCTACAACATTCAATTTTGACCTCTTCATTTCAAAAGACTATGGCTTGACAGGGATAACAGAGAGCCTGAGACAAATATTGAAGATAACTCAACATTTGTTTTGGGAGTAAAGAGTTAAAACAAAAACAAATGCTAGAAAATAAATAAAATCATCACTAAAATAATGCATCCTTGAGCATAAAAAAACAAACAAAAAAACACACTTTGTAATCACCCAAGGCTAATAATATCAAGAATGCCTTTTGAAAATAAATAAATAAATAAATAAATAAAATAAATAAATAAGGTCGCTTTCTGTGTGGATTAAGAAGGGCCATAAACAGAACAAGGACAGGGGGTCTCTAGTGGTCAGGAGGACAAACTGAAAGATTTTAACACCTGACACGGGGGGAATAAAGATCTGTCCACTCACATCCCATTCACTTCACACAAAAACATACGTTTGAAAAACATGGTTGATAAGTGGACTGGTCACAAGCCTCATTTTGAAGCAGGGTTGCCAGACACACAAGGTTGCCAGATTGGCCAGTCGCACCAAAGTATTGCGCAAGAGCAAGTTTTTTAAATAATATAATATTTTAAAAATGTGCTGAGCCAGGGGGTCTCACGGTGGTGCCTTGGCACCACTAAAAATACCCTAGCCTCGCCCCTGTAACCAGCCATCGTAGGCTGTGTGGCTATGTTCTAAGACTGAGAGTTAAGGTTTTCTATCCAAGTGAATATAATATTCTATTTTTTCTGACTTTGGAACAGAATGGATATGACCGCTTGGAGATGGTTGATCTAATAACCTGCCGCCTAATTTTTGAATGTGCTGACTTTCAACTACTGGAAGGATTTTGTCAGTCAATGGTTGAGCTGAGAGTATTCATTGAAGTGTAAAAGCAAAAAGGGTGTTTTAATGTGAACACTGAATGAAGTTAAAGTGTCAGTTCAAGGGTAAAGTTTAATACAAAGTTAAAATAATAGGTAAAGGAAAATGTTAACTGGAGATTTTGTTGATGCTTAAAGTTCAAAAAGTTTTCGTCACTTCATAGTATGATGAACTATGTCATAAACTCAAAGGGTTACTGTATCAGTTGAATTGTTATCAAAATGTGCAATTGAATAGGATGATTTAGTTCCAGGTAATTCAATCATTTCCTATAACTAAAGGCTAAAGGCGATGATAGTGCAAATATGCACACTGTATGAGGACAGCCCATACATTAAAACTGAAAACATTCAGAAAATTTCAAAACCACACGTATGAATTATCAAAAGCTTTTCAGACCAACCAGAACATCAACTCCTTAAGACCCATTTTTTCTAAGAAGAATAAAAACAATCTCAATGAGCTGTGGCTTTACCCTCTTAATCATTTCCTCAACACTGTATGACTTGTCAGGGCCGTAACCAGGATTTTTCAAATACCGAGGTCAAATATTGCGATAAATGTTATTTGACAAAAAAAACATCCTAATATGGTGACTTTTTAAAATACAGTTTGGAAACGTGAATAAACAGAGGTAAATCACAAGCCCATCAAGGAGGTGAATATGTAGGTGAACAAGTTTATTATAACAATTTGTGATCACAAAAGTAGAGTATTTCAGTGAGTGAGTGAGACTCAGTTCTTCCCCTTTCTTCCTCTACTGACTCTCTCTCTTCAACTCCCTGATTCTCATCCTCTCCTGTGTCATCTGTTTTAAAATATCATCATCATCACCATTAATATTATTGTTATTATTATTATTATTGTTATTAATATTACATTATTATTATTACTACTATTACTATTGTCACCATCATCACCATGCATGTGCATGACCCACTAAAAGGTCAAATGAATGAGTTGGGTTATTGGTCTAACCGATGTGCAAATATTTAGACACCATTTGCAATAAAATCCAAATGGTTCATTAGGAAAAATGCAATCATTTTACCTAAGTAACTGGTTGAATCCACCCACTAAATTAACATCGTAGAATGTGCCAAACAGACCACAAGATGTTGGCTGTATTTTAGATGTATAGTCTCAATTCAATCCATTCTCTCAACACAGAGAACACATAGGTATCATGCTGGGCCTGACAACTAGCTAAATGCTGGTAAAACTTGGCTTCATAATGCACCATGAGCAGCACAACTAACCTCAAGATTGTGTCATATGAGAGAGTACACGGGGTATTTCATTCTGTTATTTTGCACCGTGTGCATCATCAATTGTTTTAAGTAAAAGAAAAATATAAGTTTCTGACCCAGTTTCTATTAGTCTGCTTTATTTACATGTAGGAAGCCATATAGCACTGAACAAAACTGTAGCTAGTGAGGCTGAATGACCACTAGCCATAGTTGGCACAAAACTGTCAAGCCCTGATTTTAAAAAAAGTTAGCTTAACAGCCCAAGCCGTGTCATGATTCCCAATAATTTCATTACAGGTCGCTACTTTTTTTTTTTTTGGAAAATCGAATTGAGAGAGATTTGTGTGCAGTGTGTTTGTGCCGACTGGAAAACGAAATCCTAACCAAGGGGCTTTGTGACTGTTGCTTGAAATGCTGAGGACAATGATCTAGTGTAACCGTTGTCTGCGTTGTGTTAAGTTTTTTAGAAGAAGGACCGACACTCTTAGCTTCAGGACTGGACTTTTATTGCCTGAATAACAATAAGAAATACGACTGGTCAGCTCACGGTCAAGCACAGCACTCGTTCGGCACAGCTTCATGAGAGAAAGTTAGCAAGTTTAGCTTAGCCTTCCAGCCAAGATCGCTAACAAACATTAACATTACAAGATAAAAACACATTTAGTCAAATGCAATGTTGTCGCCATCTTACTGAGCATGATATACAATAATAACAATGCTAACTGCATTATTACATTAAATACAGTTTCAGTATAACGCTGTGCTTTGTGTAACAAACCTACCATGGGCTCAATCCTTGTGCACTGGCACTGCGCCTACATCACAGCCCATATTTATGTACTGAGGAGAGCCCTGCCAACCAGTGAGCATCCAAGAGACATGAACAACAGCAAATATGATTGGCAGTTTGTGCCGACTGGAAAACAAAATCCTAACCAAGGGGCTTTGTGACTGTTGCTTGAAATGCTGAGGACAATGATCTAGCATCGTCCTATTCCTAGCCGCGCTTTGAACGCATATGAACATTATGAACTGTCACTCATTCTCACTGGCGATTGGCGAAATTAACTCACCTCCTTCTCTCTTTCTTTTCCCTGACCAGTTGGCTTTCCAAAGCTGAGTTTAGTTTGTTTAGTAGATTTCTTCATCTTGCTTCCATTTCCTAGCTGACTTTCGCGTCGAAGCTGCGTAATATGATAAACATGTTTCCAATGTCGGGTGGCGTATTTCCGCTCAGTTTTAAAATATAACGTGATAATGAAGGGATTATGTGGACTTTATTTTCAGAAAAACAAATGTGAATGCTGATCTCTCCACCAATCAAAGTCAGAACGATTTTCATCATATATTAAAGCGGCATTATGCAACTTTCAGTAATACGGGGTTTGTTTACCATGCAATACACACCCCAAAGCTGTAGGGGGAGCTCCGTAGAAAATAAGGCGACAGTCTAGCCAGACTGTCGTAAACCCACCAGAGGCAATTTACGGTTTATTTTTCAAGACACTGGCAGAGAGTTGGAGAGCCGTCGACAGCTAATGGAGAGGGGGTGTGTCTTATCAGGCTACCTGGCTCGGCTCAGAGCCCTTTACGACCTGCCGTGAAGCAGTAGTTCTTGGCTCTTGTGTGTCGCGAGACTTCCAGAGGTAAACAAAGCACGCGGCGCCACAGGCAAAGTTGCAAGCGCTGTTTCGGTCTAGGGCCACCAGATGGAGATGGAAATGTCACCGTTTTCATCGGAACGGGTCAGCCAAGCAATCTGATGATTGCCAAGCAATTTTATGACCATGAAAAAGTTGCATTGTGCCGCTTTAATTTGACATTTCTCTGAATAAAAAAATAAAAAATAAAAAAAAACACCGGGGAAAATACCGAGGTCATGACCTGTGTGTCCTCAATGCTGGTTACGGCACTGTGACTTGTAGATCTGTGTATGTGTCTATTTTTTTCTGTTATTATATCTTGGGTGGGGACTTTAAGTTTACTAAATTTACTGGGCACCAACTGCTGTTGAGCTATGTTTTGAAATTTTTTTTCTAGCACCTTTGCCTCAGAGCAAGCGGGTTCCCTTGTTCGAATGTTTGCTGGGGCCATTCAGTGTGGAGTTTGCATGTTCTCCTCGTGTATGCGGGCTCTCTCTGGGAGCTCTGGCTTTCATCCCACTGTCCAAAAACATGCATGTCGGGTCAATTGGTGACTCTAAATTAACCCTAGGAGTGAGGGTGAGCGTGGATGGTTGTTTTCCTCATTTTTCTCTATATAGCCTTGTGATGGACTGAGAACCTGTCCACGGTGTGCTCTTTATCTCGCCCAATGTCAGCTGGGATAAAGCTCCAGCCACCGGCCCCCCTGCCTGCAACTTTGAGTTGGATTAAGCAAGTATAGAAAATGGATGGATGGATTTTCAAAAGTTCTTGGTTTTTGAGTTTAAGTTTGTTATCGGTGTAAATCAGGTCGAGTTAAATCACTTATCATGGTTATGTTTAAGGTCCACAGAATACCCTCAGTAAATGGAGTTTTCCCATGGGAATGCAGAAATTAGACGTATAAACGTTTCTGCAAATTTGTGTCTAATAGGGATAAATTAAGCCAGAGGACATGAGATGACTGGGCTGTATCGTGGTGGTGTCGGTAGCACTGTAATCTGAAGGTAATGGACTAACTGTTCTGTTTGCATGTTCTTCCCATGCATGCATGGATTCACTCCAAATACTCAAACACTTTCCACAGTCCAAAAACATTTTGATTGGGGATTCAAAATTTTCATTAGGAATGAGTGTGAGCGTAGATGGTTGTTTGTCTAGTTTGTCTCTGTGTTGGCCCTGTGGTGGACTGGTGACCTGTCCAGGGTGTACCCTATGACATTATACTTGTGCCTCATCTCTGACTGTGCAATGGGAAACTAACAGAACTTATAATTGAGAAGAATCCATGCTGTGCTCGACATGTATTTTTGCTCGTTTGTCATGATCAATGCCCTCTCCGGGTCGGGAATGAGATCCTTCCCCAAGTCGAGGAGTTCAAGTATCTCGGGGTCTTGTTCACGAGTGGGGGACGAATAGAGCAGGAGATTGACAGACGGATTGGTGCAGTGTCTGCAGTAATGCGGGCTCTGCACCGGCCCGTCGTGGTGAAGAAGGAGCTGAGCCAGAAGGCGAAGCTCTCGATTTACCGGTCAATCTATGTTCCTATCCTCACCTATGGTCACGGGCTGTGGGTAGTGACCGAAAGAATGAGATCGCGAATACAAGCGGCCGAAATGAGTTTCCTCCGCAGGGTGTCTGGGCTCTCCCTTAGAGATAGGGTGAGAAGCTCGGTCATCCGGGAGGGGCTCGGAGTAGAACCGCTGCTCCTCCGCATCGAGAGGTGGCTCGGGCATCTGGTTAGGATGCCTCCTGGACGCCTCCCCGGTGAGGTGTTCCGGGCCCGTCCCACTGGGAGGAGGCCCCGGGGAAGACCCAGGACACGTTGGAGAGACTATGTCTCTTGGCTGGCCTGGGAATGCCTCAGGGTCCCCCCAGAAAAGCTGGAGGAAGTGGCCGGGGATAGGGACGTCTGGGTTTCTCTGCTTAAGCTGCTGCCCCCGCGACCCGATCCCCGGACCAGTGGAAGATAATGGATGGATGGAATATGCAATAATCTCACAAACTATTCCATCGTACACTGGCAGCCTGCTGCATGCTCGCTCAACGAGTCTCTCTCTCTCACACACTCAGCTTCACATGTGCTCTTGCTCAGACTTTGCACATTGTTACAATTGTGCCACAAAGTCAACCAATCAGTAAAGTTGGGGGGCGATAAATTCTGATTGGCTGCTTTGGACTCCAATTAGCATCCCAGAAGTATGACCAAAAAACAAGAGCAGGTGTACAATAGCATGTGTGAGTTAGTGAATGTCAGATACTTGTAAGAATGTGAGAAAAATAGAAGGTGTTTGGAAGTATGGAAGAAAGAAGTTGAACGTAGAAAGATTGCAGTCACAGAGAGAAATGCCAGGTAGAGAGGATTATTTAAAAGCTGTGGTAGGCAGAATAGATAATAACTCGTGCTTAAACAATCATTTTCCCGCATTGTGCCTTATGAACAGAAAAGTAACAAGTGGTGTACTGTAACGAAAGCAGTGTCCTATCACAGTGGTTTTCAAAGTGGGGGCCGCCAGGGGGCGCTAGGGGGGCCTCAGAAAATTGGAGTGAAGATAAGAAAAAAATGCAAAAATAAAAAAATAGAGTAACATTTTTTTTAAACATCTTTATAAAAAATTGTCACATTTTTTAATCAGTATTGTAAAATACAATTTATAATAATATATCATATGGAAAAGTTATTTACCATGCTTGTCTTTCTGATTGGCTGCCAGTCAAAACATCGTAGACCTGGCGGTTTGCGCCTGTTCTGAAGCTGCTCTGCTCCTCAAGCTAGCGTGTAGGTAGCTAGCCAAATGGACAGATTTTTGACTTGGAAGAGACTGAAAAAACTGGACAACTAAAATCAGAAAGTATGAGGCAGCATACATTAAGTTTGGCTTTACAGCCATACAGAAAAATGGCCACGATTGCCCGAAATGCGTCCTCTGTCTGGAGACCCTCTCAAATGAGTGTTCAAATCCTTCGAAACTTCAGCATCACTTGATACAAAAACATCCGGCAGAGTCCGAAAAAACGGTCGACTTCTTCATACGTAAAGAAGAGCATTTAGTCAGGCTGCATTCACACAGCGAGCTACTGTCCATGAATAAAAGAAAGAAAATACTTTCTAAAAGTTGATGTTTCTTTACATATTTTTTGGCATTGTCTGTGGTTTGCAAAGGGGGTCCCCGGCCAGAAGCTAATACTGTTAGGGGGGCCTTGGCATGGAAAAGTTTGGGAACCCCTGTCCTATCACATTGCTAAAGATATGGTCCCTGTTGCAACTGTGGAAGAAGTCGGATTCAAAAAGCTACTGAAAATAAGGACCCGAGATATGAGCTTTCCAGTCACAACTACTTTGCATGAGAAGCACTGCCACAAATGTACACAGAAGTCAGGCAGAGCCTTGCTGACCGTGACCCATTTTGCATTGATTAGTTACATGTGGTCAAGCAGGACATGTGAGCTTTACATGAGCATGACAGTTCACTTAATTGAAGACTGGGAGATGAAAACAGCGTGTCTCCAAACAAGTTATGTCCCCCAGGATCACACCGGTAAAAATATAGCTGAGTCCCTGCAGAACGCAATTACAGTGCAATCGGAAAGTATTCAGACCCCCTTCAATTTTTCACTATTTGTTATGTTGCAGCCTTGTGTTAAAATCATTTATTAATTAATTTTTTCCCCGTCAATCTACACTCAGCACCCTATAATGACAGCACAAACACAGAATGATAGAAATTTTTTCAAATTTATTAAAAAAGAAAAACTGAAATATCACAAGAACTTAAGTATTCAGACCCTTTGCTCAGTACTTAGAAGAGGCACTTTTTTGAGCCAGTACAGCCATGAGTCTTCTCAGGAATGATGTAACAAGTTTTTCACACCTGGATGTGGGGATTTTCTGCCACTCTTCCTTGCAGATCCTCTCCAGCTCTATCAGGTTGGATGAGGAACGTTGGTGGACAGCCATTTTTAGGTCCCTCCAGAGATGTTCAATTGGTTTTAAGTCAGAGCTCTGGCTGGGCCATTTAAGGACATTCACTGACTTGTTCCTAAGCCACTCCTCCGTTAATTTGGCTGTGTGCTTTGGGTCATTGTCATGTTGGAAGGTGAACCTTCGGCCCAGTCTGAGGTCTTGAGCACTCTGGACAAGGTTTTCATCCAGGATATCTCGGTACTTTGCAGCGTTCATCTTTCCTTGAATCACAACCAGTTGCCCCGTCCCTGCAGCTGAAAAACACCCCCACAGCATGATGCTGCCACCACCATGCTTCACTGTTGGGATGGTATTGGGTAGGTGATGAGCAGTGCCTGGTTTCCTCCACACATACCGCTTAGAATTAAGACCAAATAGTTCAATCTTGGTCTCATCAGACCAGAGAATCTTCTTTCTCATTCTGGGAGTCCTTTTGGTGTTTTTTTGCAAACTCTATCCGGGCTTTCATGTGTCTTGCACAGAGGAAAGGCTTCCGTCTGGCCACTCTGCCATATAGTTCATCATGTCCAATCAATTTAAGTCAGCACAGGTGGACTCTAATGAAGGTGTAGAACCATCTCAAAGGTGATCAAAAGAAATGGACAGCACCTGAGTTAAATACGTGAGTGTCACAGCAAAGGGTCTGAATACTTATGCTAACATGATATTTTAAGTTTTTCTTTGTTAATTAATTTGCAATTTTTTTTAAAATTCTGAGCTTGTGCTGTCATTATAGGGTGCAGAGTGTAGATTGATGGGGAAAAAAAATATTTTAATGATTTTAACATAACAGTGCAACATAACAAATGGTGAAAAATTGAAGGGGGTCTGAATACTTTCCGAATGCACTGTACATGCTGGAAACTCCAAGAAAAGCATCTGGTTGCTATAACAACCGACAACGGGAGCAACATCATCAACGCGGTTGAGCTGAACAAGTGGCTGAGGATGCAGTGCTTCGGTCACAGATTAGACTTGGCTATCGGTGAGTGCAGTGTTTTAAGGCGGTTTCAAATATTTTACTTTCAACAAAAACATATTAAAATGTTAGGTTTTTCTTATTTTCCTTTGTGTGTCCGTCTGCAACATGCTGCTGTCTTGGCCAGGTCTCCGTTGAAAAATTGATTGTTAAATAGAAGTTGAATAAATTAATAAAACAAAACTACAAGTAAAATCACTTACAATACAGAATGACAGATTTCAGAACCATATTTATTAGATTATTAAATGAGAATTAGTGATGCGTTGATGTGTTTACCACTTTAATGTTACAGCATGTAAAGGTGAGGTAATTAGGACTTTAAAATGCTGGTTAGCCTGTTGATATCATCAAGGTAACAGACATTTAGCTACTATGATAGACTACAGTTTTTTTCATTCATTTGACTTTGCAACTGAAACTGAAATAGCCTGTTTCAATAAAACTAATTGTGACATGTCATATTTGGCTTTGATTGAACATTTGCTCTCACTTTGAGGAAAAAATATCGCGATATATATCATATATCGAAATTTAGCAAAAGAAATATCGAAATATTAGATTTGATCATATCGCCCAGGCCTACCACCACTTAGGTCCCTAAGCTTCTTCTCCCAATGCTCTGCTGACAGGTGCGCTTCAGGCGTTGAAACTGACTACTGACCTGTACTCCTGTTCCCCTCTACCACCAACAGAACAACGACAAAAAAGTCGC
Source organism: Odontesthes bonariensis (assembly GCF_027942865.1). Taxonomy (NCBI): domain Eukaryota; kingdom Metazoa; phylum Chordata; class Actinopteri; order Atheriniformes; family Atherinopsidae; genus Odontesthes; species Odontesthes bonariensis. The sequence continues at coordinate 26,351,435 of NC_134529.1, read as the reverse complement.
GGGGGGAGCTGTTGGCGGTCGTCCGTCTATCGCAACACCATCAGATTCTTCCCAGTATGACTCAGTTTCTTCTAGGGATGGGAATTGATAGGATTTTTACGATTCCAATTCCATTTTCGATTCTGCTTAACGATTCGGTTCTTTATCGGTTCCCTTATCGATTCTCATTTGGAGAAAAAGGACAACAAACCGGTCGATTAGCATCAACTTTGTTTAGTTTAGAAGTAACACGAGTCATGACCTTACAAACCCAACAACGGTAAGGTCCACATTGGTCTATCATGGCCTGGGTAATTTAACTCTTATAATAATATAAGGGAAGACAAAACTGGTGGTGAGGATGATTGAAATGACCAAGAGCCAAGCTGAAGCTGCGGCAGAAGGTAAGCCCTCTCTGGTGAGAAGGACGAGCTCGTCCCTCGAAGGGGCTCCATTTCGGCTGTGTGGAGCTACTTCGGATTCAGGGCTAGCGATGTCCAACAAAAGCAGGTGTTGAGCAAAGACTGTGGAAGAGTTGTGTCGGCACCGCAAGGCAACACAACTAATCTGTATAACCATTTAAAGAAGAACCATGTTGAAAAATACAACGAATGCATGAAAAGCAAAGTTTCACAAATGCCCCGTCCCCATGCCACTGCCCAGATGCAGACAACCATAAATGGCACCGTGCAACACCATATGCGCCAACATCACAAAGACACGCGGAAATAACAAAAGAAATCGCAATTTATTTAGCCAAAGCCATGGCTCCAATAAACACCGTTGACAATGTGGCATTCAAACAAATGATCAAAACGCTGGACAAAAGATGCGAGATCCCGTCCAGAAATTACTTCTCCAAGGTGGCATTACCTGCGCTGTACAAACAATGTCGATTTTAAATTACACTCTGCACTGAAATTTTTTTTTTTTTTTGGAAAGAAGTGCAATAAAATTCAGTTGTTTATCATTGTTCCATAATCGTGATTAATAATCGTGATTTCAATTATGATCCAAATAATCGTGATTATGATTTTTTCCATAATTGTGCAGCCCTAGTCCAAAGTGATCTTGGCCTCTTCACCTCCACCCCGTATACACATCGACAGAGGAATTCTGTGAAAGAATTCTTTTTTTTGGGGGGGCTTTTTATGCCTTTAATGGATAGAGCAGTTGGAGAGAGACAGGAAAGAGGGGGAAGACACGCAGCAAAGGGCCATCCGGTGCGGGACTCGAACCGGGGCTGGCTGCAGCGAGGACTGTAGCCTCTGTACATGAAGCGGCTGCTTAACCCACTACGCCACCGACCGCCCCTCTGTGAAATAATTCTGAAGGGAATTCTTCCAGACATTAATCAAGCAGTCAAGCAGTCCTACGTGGGTTGTGCGGAGGGAGGTGACACACACACAAGCTCACTGCAATGAAGTAAATATGCTTGCGACTGATATAGGACACACAGTTCTTGGCAATGAAGAAATGCTTCGTGCTCATGATAAGACCGATAAGATTTTGAAAGCTGTGACTTATTTGGAGAACAAGCTTAAACCTTTTGAAGCTATGTATGTACAGTATGCTGAGAAATTTCCTCAGCTGATTCTTACTATTGCTGGCCAGCCTATTTCTTTCTTAGTTAACTCTGGAGCAGCTAGGTCTGTCATTCAATTATCTGCTTTTCCTGCTAAGCTAAAAATGAGTGGAAACCATGTCTATTCTGTGTGTGCATCAGGCAAGGTCGTGAAGGAAAAGTTAACCATTCTTCTCCGTTGTGTTACTCCACAAGCACAATCAGGGAAGCATGCTTTTTCTACTTTCTGAATTGTTTCCCATCAATTTGCTCGCCAGAGATCTGATGTACTCATTTCCACACCAGATAGCCTGCAGGTGGTGAATGTCACCGACCTCCACCAAAACACATTTACTGGTGTTCAGTTTGAAGCTCAGCAACCCTTAAATGTGTATCAATGGAAAATTGAGCACACACCAGTGATGACAGATCTGATGTAAAAACATTTGCAACATTGTTTCTCCAGTCGACGCCGATTTACATTGCACTGCTTCTGTGTCTAACGGGCCTGACAAACCTTATGAAGAGAACTGGTTTGGTGTGCAAAAAGAAACTATTGTGATCACTGATTGGTTCTGGAACACACACGTCTGCTTTGTTGGTAACTCTTACCAGGACCAGTTTGACCAGGACAAACTTTGCATTCTCTACAACAAACCTCATGTTTCACTCTCAAAACACACACGAGACAAATGGGAAGACTTGGGAAACAGTGTAAATATATGTGTAACTGAACACCTACTCCAGACAAGCACACTTTGTATTCAGAGTCTCTGCAAGCTTTTAAGAGATCTTATCAGTCTCACTTCCAAACCCCACGAACAGAGCAGCTTCTCTCACAGACAGATACACACACTTCTCATTTCCTTTCAACAAAAGTTGCAGTAGACATTCCTGCTCTACAAGAAGTACCATCGGAACTTTGGGCCTCACACAAATATGATGTTGGACTAATAAAGAATTGTGAACCTGTAGTGATAACACCAAAATCTGATTACAGACCTTGTCAGCCTCATCCATTGAAACCTGAGGGGATTGTTGGTATTACCCCTGTGTTTGAATCTTTGTTGAATACTGGTGTGATTGTTCCATGTCCAAACTCCCCTGTGAAGACCCCACTCTTCCCTGTGAAAAGGATTAGGGAGCATTCTCTGTGAGCTAACCCACAGAGTGGAGATTTGTACAGGACCTACAGGCTGCAGTGCAACCTCATGCTCCTAATGTTCCCAGTCCGTACACTGTACTTTCTCAGGTTCCTCCCACAGCAGAGTTCTTTTCTGTGATTCATTTAGCTAATGCATTTTTCAGTGTCCCTGTGCATCCAGATAGCCAGTACTGGTTTGTTTCTACCTTTAACGGAAAGCCCTACACTTTCACTCATCTGTGTCAGGGCTACTGTGAAAGCCCCACAATTTTCAGTGCCGCTTTAAAAGCTTGCCTTGACTCTCTCACACTAATCTTTTACAATATGTTGATGATCTGCAGCCCTACAGCTGAACAATGTGAAAAGGACACGGTAGATGTGGCAGGGAGCAGTACTTAACTCACTACAAGTCCGGAAACATCGTGACAGCTGAGGGCGACAATGCGCTCGCAGAGGAGCTGAACCATTTCTTTGCACGCTTCGAGGTGGAAAGACCAGATAGCACCGCACTACAGTAGCTTCATAAGTTTTATGGTGCAAGAGTACGAGGTGAGGTGCACACTGAGGGCCATGAACCCCAGACGGAGTGACTGGGAGGGTCCTCAGACAGTGTGCAGCCGAGCTGGCTGGGGTCTTCGCTACGATCTTCAAAACATCACTGTCCCAGTCCCTCATCTCATCATGCCTGAAAGCGGCCACAATCGTTCCGCTGCCCAAAAAGACCACCATCAGCAGCCTCAACGACTACCGACCAGTTGCTCTGATACTTATTATAATTAAAGGTAGGGTAGGAGATCCTGGATTTTGAGTCCAGCGAAGCTGCATTTTGAAAATACACAGGTCAAAAGTCCCAACCCTTTTCTTCAGAATTTCCCCCCGAAGCCACGCCTCTAGGAGTACATGAACGCGTAATGCTTGTTCACGAGCACGAAGGTGCACGAGCGCTGTTCTGATAGCAAGCATCGATTGTTGCCGTATTTAGTATATGCTAACTATACGTTTAATAATGCTAGATGCTAGCCAAGCTGGCTCTAGTTTAGCTTCCTGCCAAGCTTCTGGGCACGCGTAAAGGGTATGTGCACAGGGGAAAGGAGGGGGAGGGAGGAGCAGATTGCAGTTTGATAGACGGCATCAGAATCCAATCATCGTTAATGGTCCGTTCAGTATGATTGGATAGTGTTTTACCTGGATTGCTCGTTCTAGAGGCCACTAAAACTTTTCATTTTTGTGTCAAAACTTTTAATTAATTGGTTGCAATGGGGGTGTGAAGAGTATTTCAACCAATATATAAAAAAATGCTCCAGAAAAAGAACCCCTACCCCACCTTTAAGTGTTTTGAGAAACTGGTCCGACACCACATAATATCTTGCCTCCCACCCACATTCAACTCAGTCTAGTTCACACACAGGGCTAGTAGATCGACAGAGGACGCCATGGCTACAGTGCTTCACACTACCATCTCCAATCTGGAACAGTACAGACATGATGCAAGGCTGCTCTTTGTTGACTTTAGCTCGGCTTTCAACATGATACTCCTGGATAGACTGACTGTGAAACTACTGGATATTGGAGTCTCCTTACCCACCTACTGCTGGATCAAAGACTTTCCATGGCCGGATACAGAGAATCAGAGTGGGCCCTCCTCTTTATGCAGCCCTTAGCCTCAACATCAGCTCTCCACAGGGTTGTGTGCTGAGTCCTCTACTGTACACATTTGACTGTGTTAGTAGCTATCCAGACAATGCCATCGTTAAGATTGCAAATGACGCCACTGTGGTGGGGCTCATATCTGGGGGCCATGATACAGGAAGGTCAAGAGACTGGTGGGGTAATGTGAAGACAACAATTTGTTCCTTAACATCTCTAATACCAAATAACTAATTGTTGATTTCAAGAGGAGGAAGTCTGACCTGCTGCCCCTCTGCATCAACGAGGAGTGCGTGGAAAGGGTGCCCAGTTTCAAGTTCCTGGGTTTGCACATGGATGCAGACCTCCACTGGGGCTCTAACATCTCGGAGGGTGTGAAGAAGGTTCAGCAGCATCTCTACTTTTTGAGGATCCTCAGACAGCTTAAACTGAAGAAGGAGCCATCTTCTACTGCTGCTCCATTGAGTGTGCTAACATATTGCATCTCTGTGTGGTTCTCAAGCTGTAAAATGGAACACAAAAAGGCAGCACAAAGGGTTGTTAACACTGCCCAGAAAATCATTGGCCATCCTCTTCCCTCCTTGAATAACCTCTACAATACCTGTCGTCTCAAAAGGGCAAGCACCACCTTGCGGGATAATACACATACAGGTCACCAGGTGTTAAAGTCGCTGCCCTCTGGGAGGAGATTTAGGGTGTTGAGGTCTCGGACAAACAGACTCAGGGACTGCTTTTGTAACAGGGCAATAGCCCTAATCAATGCAAATACCTGAAGTCCTGACCTGATGAGTCACCCTTTGGACAGTGGGCCATGTACAATAAACAATGTACCAAAAATGACCAAAATAATAAGTCGTAATAAAACAGTCCATAAAATAAAATAAAAATCCACTGACTTTCTCGGCTTCCGTACTTATCTATACACAACTCTTAAGTTTATGATAAGAATTATTAAAAAACAACCGGTTCTCAAGATGGCGGCGTAAGGATAAGTCACGTTCGGGAGAGCAGGTACAAAAATTTTCTAATAACTGAACTTTATCCTGCTATGCACAACAGCTCCGAACTCCAGGAGGTGCACTACTGTAACATGAGCATTAACAATTATTTTCTGAGACAGTCCAACACAATGCAACACAAAACGAACCAGTTTGCAGAGGCTTCTGCAGACCGTACTGAACAAGCTACGGTAGCCGAGGTGGAGGCTAGTCATGCTAGCATGAAGGCGCAGGCAGGAGCTGCTGCCACTTCGCAGACGCTTTGGGAGGCGGTGTACGAAATAACGGCAAATATATCCAAAATCATTGATGAGAAGCTGGGCCCAATACCAAAGCTATTGATGAAACACAGTAACACACTGGACAACCATGAAGAAAGGTTAACTGAGACGGAGCAAAGAATTTCAGCGCTGAAGGATGCCACCTGCCCCGTAGAGGCCAGGCTCAAAGCTTCAGAGGAGATGGTGGACAAACTGAACGAGCGGGGTAACGACCTTGAGAACAGAGGGTTTTCAATGACCTTGATTAAGTAGAAGGGACATGTAAAAGCGATGCCTCCCTTCGTCCCGGATCTTTTTTTTCCATCAGAGATCCCACTAGGCAAAGTGTATTTTTGGTACACATGTTTTGTTTTTGGTGGTTTGTACCGTGTTAGATTTGGCCACATTTTTTAATGTTTTTATGTTTAAAGATAGATAGATAGATAGATAGATAGATAGATAGATAGATAGATACTTTATTGATCCCGAAGGAAATTCAAGCATCCAGTATCAAGACACAATAAAGCAATAAAAATGTTTATACAATTATAAACACTTTAAAAACAATCTAAGAATTTAAAAAACAATTTAAAAGTTTAAAAATATAAAGTGGCCAGGGATCCCCAAACTGATGGAGAGTTGGAGCAGCTACTCTGTTATTGTACATTCTATACTAAGCTATTCAAATAATACACAGGTTAATATATTCATGTTTTTATTTTAAACATGTGCAAGGTACAGGGTGGCCGTGCCACTGCCATTTATAAACAAACATCTTGCATACAACACTGAGCTTTTCAAATAATCCACAGATTTTAACTTTAAACATGCATGTAGATGGGATAATGAATCCTCAAACCATCTGTGGATAGCACACGTTTGCACACAATTTGTGAGAAAAAAACTGTTTGAAGAAAAAAAAAAAAAGGAATGTTAAAAATCGTCTAATCAACCAAAGATTTCGCGACCCCCCTGCAGTATCTCCGCGGATCCCCTGTTGAAGACCTCTGCTGTAAAGGACAAACAGGGATGTAATGTGAATGTGAAGGGCTTGCTTTTTGGAGAGGAAATCGCTATACTGAATGTTTATAACCCACCTGGCTCTTAAATAGATCTTTTAACATCAGGGTTCCCTAAAGTTATAAACCGTAGCATTAGACCATCACTTATAGGGGGAGATTTTAACTGTCATTTAAATCCTATTATAGACAAGTGTCCGCCTGGTAAATTATCACTTTCTTCTCATGCTAAGATTGTTATTTCATTTTGTGAAGAGCTGGACTTTATAGACGCATGGAGGGCTGAACATCTTGCAGTTAAGGATATCTCCAAGATATCGTTTCCTCACCTGAACGTCAAGCCAGATGGTAATGTTTATTGTTGTTGATGTTAATGTTGGTCATGTTGGGGGGGGGGGGGGGGGGGGGGTGTATGTGTGCAGTGTGGTTGTGTGTGTGTGAGTTTATGTATGTATTGATTTTATTATGTAAAGCACTTTGCACTGCTTTTTTTTTGTATAAAACATGCTATACAAATAGCATGCGAGCAACTCCGTTGAAATCAATGGCGGCCATTTTGCAGTCCGTTATCCAGTTAATATAATGCATCCATGGGCGACGGTGGCATTGTGGCTAGCAAGACTATACAGTGACAGTTTTGAAAGAAGGAAAAATGCTAACTCCGAACTGGACTCTGGACAAATTTTGGACCCAGATGAAGGCCCTAGTATGAGTGGAGGTCAAAAGAAAGCAAAGACGGTGAAAAAAGTACCTTGACTCAAAAAAGGTTGAAAAACACTGGTCTCGACAGTGTCCAGCAAACAACATGGGCTACATAGCTAATTGGCAATCTAATCTTTCTAGAGAAAACCACGTCTGATTAGGAGAGACGGCATCCATCCCACTTTGGAAGGAGCGGCTCTCATTTCTAGAAATATAGACGAATTTATTTGTCATCCAAAAACACGACAACCCAGGGTTGGGACCAGGATGCAGAGTTGTAGTCTTACACACTTCTCTGCAGCTTCCCACCTGCTGTTACTCCCCTAAAACACCATAATGACTGTGTCTGTGCAGCAAACTCACTCCAGAAGTTCAGTGAGGATCTCTGAATGATCCAGTGTTGTCCACCTGTGTGTAATCAAGTCTCCATATAAAAGCACCTGCTCTGTGATAGTCTCAGGGTTCTGTTCAAAGCAGGGCTCCGAACTGGTTCAAGGAGCGAAAACGAAAAACGAACGGAATTTTACGAGGAACGGAAACGAAAACGAAAACGAAAACGAAAACGAAAACGAAAACGAAATGGTCTTCAACTGTTCCGGAACAGAAACGTTATTCTGAAATCCACAAAACCGGTTAATAACGTTTTTTTTCGTTCTCTATATATTTTATAAAATTTCACAAAAGCGTAGCCTTTGTCAGGGGAAAAAAAAGACTACTTCCGGTTGTGCGTTCACTTCGCTGCCCGCTAGGCTCAATGCAGGCAGCTGTCACGAATCACTTACTTTATCCACTACTTAGTCTAGTTATCCACTAGTTATCCACTAGTTAAAGTTATGGTTCGGAGTAGATTCACCCTAGGGTCATTAGAACCGTGACATCCAGCCAAGTAGCCCACCCGAAGTTTTTCCGATCTTGGCCGAACATCAGCCGAGTTACTGAGTTATCCTGAATAGCTTAGTACAAGCGCTAACGGACCCTGGCAGTATCTCCAAAATTACCACACTAAAATCACATGCCATGACACCAAACTTCTACAGTAGTACAAATATGGTCTGTACTCACAAAACGATGCATTTGGAAGTTTGAAAATAGTCCAGGAGTTTATTATTATCAACACAAGCCTAATAGCTTCTCTGCTGCTAAAGCTGCGTTGACGTCACTTCCTTGATCTGGGAGCTTCAATGTAAGATGAGGGTTGATCTACTACTGTAGACAACAAAGCAAGGCTGCTCAATTTCTCCATTGATAAAATAAATCCACAACTCTACAACATAAAAATTCATGTAGAATATAGCATATACTTTGTTGTCTACAGTAGTAGATCAACCCTCATCTTACATTGAAGCTCCCAGATCAAGGAAGTGACGTTGACGCAGCTTTAGCCCATCTGAATGTTTTTGGATGCTGCCGGTGATTTATTATTTTTGGGCATAGAGCTACGGGGTAAATCAAGGGCAAATACTAATGAGTACATCTATTCTAAGGTAAAGTCCACACACGTAGACTTGATAGGCCCGCCAAACACTGCCGGAACGATAAGAACGAACGATATTTTACGTTCCGAACCAGTTCAGGAACGATATGTTGGTGGCGGAACGCAAGAACGAAAACGTTAAACATGCCTGAACCGTTCGGAACGGAACGATTGAAAAATAATTTTGTTTTCAAGCCCTGGTTCAAAGTGCAGAGAGCATCATGAAGACCAAGGAACACACCAGGCAGGTCCGAGATACTGTTGTGGAGTTTAAAGCCGGATTTGGATACAAAAAGATTTCCCAAGCTTTAAACATCCCAAGGAGCACTGTGCAAGCAATCATATTGAAATGGAAGGAGTATCAGACCACTGCAAATCTACCAAGACCCGGCCGTCCCTCTAAACTTTCATCACGAACAAGGAGAAGACTGATCAGAGATGCAACCAAGAGGCCCATGTTCACTCTGGATGAACTGCAGAGATCTACAGCTGAGGTGGGAGAGTCTGTCCATAGGACAACAATCAGTCATACACTAAACAAATCTGGCCTTTATGGAAGAGTGGCAGGAAGAAACCCATTTCTCAAAGATATCCATAAAAAGTCTCGTTTAAAGTTTGCCACAAGCCACCTGGGAGACACACCAAACATGTGGAAGAAGGTGCTCTGGTCAGATGAAACCAAAATCGAACTGTTTGGCCACAATGCAAAACGATATGTTTGGCGTAAAAGCAACACAACTCATCACCCTGAACACACCATCCCCACTGTCAAACATGGTGGTGGAAGCATCATGGTTTGGGCCAGTTTTTCTTCAGCAGGGACAGGGAAGATGGTCAAAATTGATGGGAAGATAGATGGGGCCAAATACAGGACCAATCTGAAAGAAAACCTGTTGGAGTCTGCAAGAGACCTGAGACTGGGATGGAGATTTATCTTCCAAAAAGACAATGATCCAAAACATAAAGCCAAATCTACAATGGAATGGTTCACAAATAAACGTATCCAGGTGTTGGAATGGCCAGGTCAAAATCCAGACCTGAATCCAATCGAGAATCTGTGGAAAGAGCTGAAGACTGCTATTCACAAACGCTCTCCATCCAACCTCACTGAGCTCGAGCTGTTTTGCAAGGAAGAATGGGCAAGAATTTCAGTCTCTCAATGTGCAAAACTGATAGACTTGCAGCTGTAATTGCAGCAAAAGGCGGCGCTACAAAGTATTAATGCAAGGGGGCCGAATAATATTGCACTCCCCACTTTTCAGTTTTTTATTTGTTAAAAAAGTTTGACACATCCAATAAATTTCATTCCACTTTACGATTGTGTCCCACTTGTTGTTGATTCTTCACAAAAAAATTTAAATTTTATATCTTTATGTTTGAAGCCTGAAATGTGGTAAAAGGTTGAAAAGTTCAAAGGGGCCGAATACTTTTGCAAGGCACTGTCATTACTCTAGATGGTATTTCCTTGGCTTCAAGTAATACATTGAGAAACCTTGGAATTATTTTTGACCAAAACTTTATCATTTGACACACATATAAAACAGGTTTCTAGGACTGCCTTCTTTCACCTTCTTAATATTGCCAAAATCAGGAATAGCCTGTCACAGAGTGTTCATGCATTCGTTACTTCAAGATTGGACAACTGTAATTCTTTATTATTGGGCTGTCCCACATATTCTCTGAAAAGCCCCCAGCTGATCCAAAATGCTGCAGCCAGAGTTCTGATGAGAACTAACAGGAGAGAACATATTACTCCAGTTTTAGCTTCTCTTCATTATCTCCCTGTTAAATTCAGAATAGAATAAAGCTCTTAATGACCAAGCTCCATCATATCTTAAAGATCTCATTGTTAGATATTTTCCCAACAGAGCACTTTGCTCCCAAACTGCTGGTTTACTTATTTCTAAACAATTTTCCAAAAGTGGAATGGGAGGCAGAGCCTTCAGTTATCAGGCCCCTCTCTTGTGGAACTAGCTGCCAGTATAAGCAGACACCCTCTCTAACTTTAAGATTAGGCTTAAAACCTATGGATGACTCAGGTGACCCTGAAACATCCCATAGTTAAGCTGCTATAGGCCTAGACTGCTAGGGGGCCTCTTACGTCATACCTTTCCACCCTTTGTTGTCTATTTTCCCACAGTTTAATTTCTCAAAAGACATTATGTACATGTGACATTATTGTTGTCATTAACTCGTGTTTCCCTGTCTCAACAGGTATCCTTTGAATTGTGTTACAGTGTTTTTTCCCCTCTTTTCTGTCTTCTCAAACCCCAGCCTTGATTGGATTATGATTACAATGAATTGAACTCCAATTGTCTTGAATTTGACTGTATTATTGAAGTGCCTTGAGGTAACATTTATATATGATATAAGATATATCATACAAACATTAAAAAAGATATTGTTAGAACAATAAATATTTCACGTTAAAATGTAATATGACTATTTTTCTTTTGCTGGGGTTGGGCAGCTCTATGCTTCAGTTTAAATCACAGAATGCACAATATTTGATGTAATGCTGCTTATATCGCCATACAACGTTCAGTTTTGTCATTTCCATTTTTAACCACTTTTTTCATCAATTTTCAATTTATATATTCTCTTTATTGTTTTCCTTTCACCCATAAAATTAACATTAGTTTAAATATTTCTTGACACTGTGTTTTCCTGAAATAATTTATAGTTAAATGAAAGTATTTTTAAGAACACATTACCCAAAAATTATGAGTATGATCAATTTGTTGGTTATATTATGGCATTAATAATTAATTTAACTGAAGATAAGTGCTATTATGCTGGAAGAAATTCTGATTAGGCCAAACATTTGGGTTTGGATTTTTTTTGTGTTTTGCTATTCAGTTCTGCAGTTCTGAAAAGTCTCATCTGACCGTACAAAACTCGCTTTCCTGTACTCATATCTTTAAGACAAAATGGCAATAAAATAATTATTGGGGCTCCTCACTGTCACTTGCTGAGTGTGAGACACATGGGCCATTCACGGCAGCATAAACTTTTATTTATTCAATCATCTGTCTCATTAAGTTTGTTTACGCGACACTGGAAGAAAACTGTTAGACCAAAACCATACTATTGAAATTAATGTAAACATCGATAACAACATCAATAAAGCGCTGTTAACGCTAGTACTGTGGTTAACATGACATGGTGTCAGAAGTGACCAACTTAATGTTCACAAAGATGGCTGAATTCAGACCACCAAAGCAGTTTGACATTTCACAACCAGCGGAGTGGCTGATGTGGCAACGCAGAATCACTGTTTTAGAGTGGCTTCAAAGCTCGATCGGGAGCTGGTGTGGTACAAGTCAACTCCCTCCTTTTACACAATGCGTAAAGATTCAGAGCCAAAAAATGAGTCATTTGGATGCGATGGTGAGGATCTGATTTTGTTTGGCTATAAGGCTGTCATTACAGCATCTCTGTAATAGCTGCTCCCCCTCCAGCAGGATGCCTGTGGAGACGCGCCCCCTACGCCGTCTCCTCTGGTCGTCGGAGCTGCTGACCCAGAGTCGCCTAATCCGTTATCCACATCGCTGGACCAACATCTGTCCTGCCGCCGGCATAGCTGGAAGTGTCTGTGTGCCGTGCCTGAGGAAACACCTGCTACAACCAGTTGACAGAAGGGCTGTGACGTCACCAACATCTTGGATAGGGCTGTTGAATGCACTGTCCATCGCAAACAAGTCTTTCAACTTAAATTGGCTTTTTTCCAGGGAGAATCTGAACTTTTTGTTCCTTACAGAAACGTGGCGAGTTCATTCATTTAAATGAACTATTCACTACTGGCTGCTCTGCTGTGGGGATGCCCCACCCTTGTCGCCATGGTGGAGGCCCCGCTGCCGTGTACCGGGATAGGCACACATGGAGAGTGATGAACTCTGAGCACCTTTCCTCCTTTGAATCACAAATGATCAAAGTTGGCTCCTCCAGCAGCTTTTATTGTATTTTGATCTATCGCCCCCCCTGGGCCTGCTGGTGTCTTTTTAAATGAGTTTAATGAATTTTTGTCTTTTTCTTGGGGATTTTAACCTCCATGTTGATGACGATTCATCTAGCCCAGCAGTTGGATTTTTATCAATGGCTAAAGCTTTCAGCTTTTAACACCATGTAACTGGCCCCACTCACAAAAAAGGCCACACTTTGGACCTTGTATTTTCACTTTGCCTGCACGTTGCTAATGTCCGTATTGAGGATCACCGTTACTGTGTGCTTTTTGATCTCATTGTCCACAATGAGCCCCTTCCCCTGAACACAAGGCCACAAAGGCATATTATTACTGAGAGTGCTCCTGAGAGATTATGTGCCATTTTTGATCCAAATCTTTTATATGAATGTTCTGATGTTGACAGTTTTATTCACTATTATAATATTCATTGTGCAGCTATTTCAGACCAGGCGGCACCTTTTTCTCGGGTGTGTCTGAGAAAAAGCCTCATCCCTGGCTGAATGCAATGGTTTTCTACACTTTTTTATTGAAAAGATCAAGGATATAAAGGACAGAATTCCCCTATCTTCTTGCTGCAACTTAGTCCAAGTTGAGCCTCCCTCCCACACCTGGGGACCTCACGTACAAAGACTGGATTTCCTACTGAAACATCCCGTACGCTCAAACCCAAATGCCCTCCAACGCACAAAATATCCGGATGTATGAATCGGTGCATACGCGTGAATAAGCATATTTCCTATGTACATCCCAATCAACGTGGAATTGAGCGCACATGTCAGAGTACCCGACTCCTCTATGTCCACACCCCTACTTAAATATGCAAATCATATTTAAATGAGCCCTGCACCTGCGATTCCCCTCTCTGCACGATCAGAAAATAAATAAAAAAGAATGAGTAAGATGGGAAAAAAGACCAACTTCACGGAAAGCGAGATGGATGTGCTACTTTGCAAATGTGTTCTTTTGCACGATGTCCTCCGGCATAAGCAGCAAACCTAAGAGGAGTTGGTGAGAGAGCGTGTGTGATGTAACAGTTTTCTATGCCTGACGGCGGTCTATGAGTTCCTCAAAGGGTTCTAACACCTCACAGTTCCTGAATGATTTTTAGTTCATATGCTGTTCACTGGGCTGCACAGTGGTGTGGTGTGGTGGTTAGCGCCGTCGCCTCACAGCGGGGGGGTTCCAGGTTCAACTCCTGGCTGGGGCCTTTCTGTGTGGAGTTTGCATGTTCTCCGTGTGTGTGTGTGTTCTCTCTGGGTACTCCAGCTTCCTCCCACTGTCCAAAAACATGCATGTTAGGTTAATTGGTGTTTCTAAATTTGTCTTTTGGAGTGAGCGTGTGTGGTTGTTTGTCTCTGTGTGGCCTTGTGATGGGGTGATGGGCTGGCGCCCTGTTCCGGTTGTACCCAGCCTCTCGCCCGATGACAGCTGGGATAGGCTCCACCCCACCCGCGACCCGACCGACGGATTCAGCGGGTATAGAAAATGGATGGATGGATGGATGCTGTTCGCTGAATTGGGCAGTGGAGCTCAGCAAGGACATCATTTGGAACTTTAAGGACTGACCTTAGCATCTTTAACTGGCTATTCCAGCGGGTGACATGAGCAGGTTGAAGTTTGTGCATTCCCTCCAGGACCTCTGTAGCATGGGTGGATTTATGGCAAAAAGCTACAAGTTTCTTGCCCAGGAGGCTTTTTATGGATCCAGCATCATCAAAAGCATCACGCACTACCAGTTGGAGACTATGAGCAAAGAAAGATAGTCTCTCTGGTGGAAAGCACATAATCTCCTCTTCTACATTGACCACTTCTAGATCACAGGTGTCATCCTCTTCATCCTCACTCTCACTGTTAACATGAACTGGTGCAGAGTGAATGCCTTCATCATATTCGATGCAGTGTCAGTTACAACGAATGATACCTTGTTCTGAATATTGTATTTGGCCAGAACATCATCATACATCTGGCAAATATTTTCAGCTGTGTGTCTCCCTTTAAAACGCTGACAGCTCAGCATTATTCAAATTGAAATTAACCAGGAAATGGTCTGTCATCCCATAAAAGGACCTCATTGATTTGACCATGAATCAATGGTCAGACAAATATGGCCAGCTTTTGCCATCAGAATATCTAGATGTGCTTTCACAGAATCCAAGCTTTGTGGAATAAGGATCTCTCTGAGAGCTCTTCCGATAGGCATTGTGAATGAGGGTTGGGCCAGTTGCAAGATATTAATGAAATCCTTATTTTCAACAGTAGAGAGGGGGAGGAGACCATTTGAAATTAATGTAACAACACTATCTGTCAGAGCCACTTGATGTGTATTGGTTGATGACCATTTAGAAGTTGAAGTTGGAGGATGACTGTCTTCATCTTGATTTGGTTGGCTTGTGCCACTGCTGGATGCAGAATACCTCAAGATTTCAGGGTGTTTCTCCGGTAAGCAGAAAAGCCAATCTATATCCTCAGTCTAAAGACTGTTCATGCTTTGGATAAAAGTTCAAATAAAGATGGAAGTAATTTGAATACTTCTTGTGTTCAGAGCTTTCACTAAAATTTAAATAACTGAGCAAGAGATTTATGATTGATTAGTTCTATACATTCAATTTTGCTGATAATTCTCAGCTGGTTTGTAGTACACATGGAAATTGTAGAAAACTCAAACATGTGGAATCTGAATAAATACTTACAAAAAGCTACTGTAAGTTATATTATGAATAATTATTTGAAAAAAGAAATCGTGTTTTTCAGTGGAAGATTTGAATGTGAAAATGAACTGCAGGAAATCTGGTCTTATGCACTGTTGTCAGGTTTTTAAAATACCTTTCGAACTGAAAATAATTTACATTTACTTCTCAGAAATCGTTCTATGGATATGTCTCCCTCAACCAGCCTCAAACTCCAACTCTTTCTTTCAGCCTGATTATAGTTTTTATTTTTTTTTGGTCAGGGGGGCTCTCTCTCCACTTCCTTTCTCGTCTATCTCCACAGATGTATAGAAGCCAATTTTCCAAAGATGATCTATAGTGCAGAGCTCTTAAGCTAAAGTCACCTTCAGACAATCTGCTGGTTCTCTTCTGTTGCATAATGTATCATTAAAACCAAACCGAGTTAGTAAAAGCCCAAAAAACTCAAGGGAGAAGGTTTTAGAAGGCCTCGAATTCATTCTAAAACAACTCTACGGAGACCAGCTTTCCTGAGCAAGCCAACTACAACCATCCCTAATTTACATATCCTGATCACTGATTTTAAAGAGTGAAAAAGCAAGACATATTTGTATCTCAATTAGTGGAAAGACACACCATATCAAACTGATCCCATATATAGATATATAGTCACATATTTACATATATAAATACAATAATGTTGAACTGTAAGAAACATTCATTGCACATCTGAATTATTTACCAGATTGCCAGGGAGAGTTGATAACAAATGTGTAATCCAATATATTTTTCTATGAGCTGGGTATAGTTATCTGGGATACAGTGAACTGTGGGTGTGACTGGCAGTAGGTTTGGATGCATTTGTAGAGGTTCTAAAAACAAACTTTATTTGGCTCTTTGTGCAGGAAAGCAAAGAGAATAGAAAGCAAATCTATCCAATGTCCCATTGGATAGATTTGCAGAGAAAATGTTTGACAGTATGAATAAGAATGGCTAAAGAATGCAAACTTACTGCATGGAGTGGATTTCCCTGATCGATTGGCACCTTGAAGTCAGCCTGGAGCTCATCAAAAGCTGTTATCTGAGAAAGAGATATATAAAAAAAAAGTGATACAATTAGTAAAATTTTGGGATAGCGAAGACAAATTTTTTTTCCTTCGATGGCATTCTTCTGGAAATAAGCCTGGCCTTTTGCACGCCAGACATATCGCTGGTCCAACTCTCCAAACAGTTTCAGTTTGGTTTAATCAGTCCATGGAACTGTTTCCCAAAACTATGTAGTCTTTTCCAAATTTCTCCTGGCATATTCTTGTCAAGTTTTGATGT
This sequence comes from Odontesthes bonariensis, assembly GCF_027942865.1. Taxonomy (NCBI): domain Eukaryota; kingdom Metazoa; phylum Chordata; class Actinopteri; order Atheriniformes; family Atherinopsidae; genus Odontesthes; species Odontesthes bonariensis. The sequence goes on along the minus strand of NC_134529.1, from coordinate 26,334,692 downwards.
TTCTTGTGGTCAAGAGTGTAGTGCATCTTGAAGTCCGACCATGGATTCCTTGTTTATTCAGTGCACGTCTTATAGTTCCCACTGAAGCACTAGTACCAGTCTTCATCAGATCACCCTATAGGTGTCTTGCATTCACACAAGTGTTTCTCTTAGTTGTCCTAAATTGCTAAGGGCCCTTGAATTTTGGGCTTTCTTCCGCGGCCAGGTTGTTTTGCAACTGTTCCATAAGTTTTATAAACTTCCTTATAATACTCCCAATAGTGTCTCTTTGAATGTAATTTTTTTGGGGAAATCTTCTCATACCCAAGGCCCTTCAGGTGTGATGAAATAATATCCCATGTCAGCTTTTGTGGAAGCTCCTGTGTCTTTCCCATGACTGCAACTCACCATGATTATCATCATGGATGGTGTTTACATAGGCATCACAGCTGAAGCAAATGAAGGATCATTATAGAGTTCCCAAAAAAATTAATTATGTGTCAACTCCCCTTTAGGCCATAAAAGATGTCACTTTACACAATATTATATAGGAGTGGAATAAATGTTACATGGCTATCTTAAAAAAATATAAAACATAAAATGCATAGCATAGTATTTGTATACTATGCTATGCATTTTATGTGTTGATTACTTATGTTAAATACTTATATATATATATATATATATATATGGAGAGAGAGAGCGCATAAATTCAACATCCAATTTTTGGGTGTTTTAATCCGGATTAGAGACACCTAATTTTGTTCTGTTTAACATGTTTACAAGTTTCAGTTTTGGTCAGACTAACAATATTGTTTTTTCTAGTCTTATGTAAATGTGCCTACTATTGACACTTGATAAAGTGGGATATTCATGGCTACCGTGCTTACTTTGGAGCAAATCCAACAAACACGTCTGAAAATAGATGCCTAAATGTCCGCTGTTTGTTTTCAGTTAAATTTGTTTAAATGTATAGGACACAGCTGTTTTAGGACATAGTATTACATAAAATAGTACTGCAGTAACCAGCAAAATGATTCAACCCCCAATGCATGGAAACTCCAAATGCAGTGGGGGTTAAATAATTTGTTGATTCTGCATGTTTTATGTAAGGGCCTTCTGCTAAACAAACCAGTCCCCCAGCTGCAAAACTGGTCAAGATTAACACCTCTGACATGGACATTATATGGAATTGTAGCTCTTTTTCCGATACTCTCACTTGGAGGCATATGCACATACCCATTTTGGGGTAAGCTCTTTAGTATCATGAGATACTAAATTTGCTTAACTTAAAATGTAGAATAATATCTTTCCACAAGGCACAGCCTTTGCATGTGAGACGTAGAAATAAAAACCTCTTGGTCTGGTGTTGTTGTATCCTAACATCCACCCACTACTGTATAATGCTTAAGGCTTAGAGACAGTGATGTCAAGTAATGATGAACAGCAGATAAACTATGCAACAGATCCATTGAAGTGCCATGTGCTGAAGCAGAGGCAATTGTACAATAAAAGCAGATGTAATTGGTTGACGAACTAGGCCTCAAAAGGGTATTGTTTGCGTGTGCATGAAAAAGCAATAGAGACGCTGTTGGACAATATGAATGTGTAACTCAGTGCATCTGCACTGGATATAATTCTGTATTTCCAATATATGTGCACCATGGGAAAATTGCAAGATGTGAACACAGCAAAGTGTTTGTGTGTGTGCAAAATAAGTGAATGTGGATGACTGGTTATTCATTCACTTGTTGTTATTAGCTTAAAACAGCTGAAGCAGTGGCATGTTTTCTTGTACATGCGAACTTTGTATGGGGAATTGACATCAGGGAGATGGCAGAGGTTCACATCAATGTTGGGTTATTTCCCTGGGTTCGCCCCCACACTAAAAGGCAGCTCTTTTTATGTTATTTCCCAGTGGATTCTAATAGAGATCCTGGCTCATTGCCTTTCTCTGTTACAGTGTGTTGGCTTCCCCCAGGCTGTTCCTCATGAGTAACACACATGCACGTACACACACACAGCCTTGATGTGTTTATAAATCCAAATATACAGTGTATGCATTTGTGCACAGGAACACACTTTTTCTACAGAAACACACATGCAGACCTAACAGAAATAGTTTTTATATACATCCACATGTGCACCACAAGAAATGAACACTGTACTAAATGTTCTGGGTGTATATCAGGCTTAAAGGATAGATCACACTTGAGATGTATTTTAGACATTCTCATTAGTCATAGCTGCATTGTTCAAGTATAACAGGAGAGAGAAGTAACCCAAATGTCCTCCAGCAGGAGGAACGTGTGGCATTCCTGAGCGATAATGTTGGTCTACATCTGCTCTAAATGCATCTACACTGGAGAGGTGTCAAAGCAGTGTTAGAGCAAATGTCTGAATCAACAATAGAACAGTAGCCCCTTTCACACTGCGACCCGCTACCTTAGCGGGTCCAAATTGCACCTTCGACCCGTGTCGAGAAATGTGAACGCTTGGCGTGTCAGGGTGTCCCGTGTCGCCTGAAGCCGAGTTCAGGGGGCGTTGCCTAGTGGCAGAGCATCACACGAAACACATAAAATGCTGGGCGTGTACAATGACGTAGGCACAACCCATGCGTCGGAGGTAGGGTTAAATACACCTGTCTGCATCAAATTTTTCAAATAAACGATGGCGGGACACCTTGAGATATCGTTTATGCAATTGTATATGCAGTTCATGGAGATGTTACTTTATGTGCATCTTGCTGCGTGGGAAACCGCGCTCTCCCATCTTTCTCGCCAACCCTTCCAGCAGTGGTCCATCCTTCACCGTCCCCGACATGTGGCGGTAAATAACGTCCTCTGCTCGGGGGCTGAGGAGCTCGCGGACCTTCTTGTCTCCCCAGTTGGCCATCTTCAAAAATGTCTCGAACTTGATGTAGGCTAAAACAGAGTAAAACTTGTCCTCACCTGTCGCTGTTGTTCTGAATCAGCTGTCCATTCTGTCTTTTAAACTCCTCACGTCACGCCCACGTCCGACCTGCGTCGAAATTTTGGAATCTCAGGGTGAAACTCATCTAGCCCTGGGGCTTTATGAGCCCCTGTAGCCATTTGGTACCTGTCAGCTTCTTCAGGTGACCCACAGAAAAACCAAACCCAAAAAGTCTTACTTCTCCAGCTAGGCAGCTTTGGGCTTACCAGTTAGTCTGGCAGTCTTTCCTGCCAGTGGATCCAACTCACCACCAGGTGGTGATCAATTGACAGCTCTGCCCCTCTCTTCATTTGAGGGTCCAAGACACCCGGCCGCAGGTCTAATGACACAACTACAGTCAATCATGGACCTTTGGCTTAAGGTGGCCTAGTACCAGGTACACTTTTGAATACACTTATGCTTGAACATGGTGGTTGTAATGGATAATCCATGACTAGCATAGAAGTTAAAACACCAAGCGGATTCAGATAAGGGTGGCTGTTCCTTCCAATCATGCCTCTCCAGGTCACTTCATCATTAAATGGGCATTGAAGTCCCCCTAAACAACAATGGAATCCCCAGGTGACACCCCCTGAAAGACACTACCCAGAGACTCCAAGAAGGCCGGGGAATCTGAGCTACTGTTTGGTGCATATGCACAAACAACAGTCAGAACCTTCCCTCCTGTGACTTGCATCCACAGTGAGGCTACCCTCTTTCTCACTGGGGAGAACTCAAAAATGCTCAGCCGGGGGTTTGCGAGTATGCCCACACCCATCTGACAATAGTCCCCGAAATGTGGCGGTAAATAACGTCCTCTGCTCGGAGGCTGAGGAGCTCGCGGACCTCCTTGTCTCCCCAGTTGGCCATATTAACAAATGTCTCGAACTTGATGTAGGCTAAAACAGAGTAAAACTTGTCCTCACCTGTCGCTGTTGCTCTGAATCAGCTGTCCATTCTGTCTTTTAAACTCCTCACGTCACGCCACGCCCACGTCCGACCCGCGTCGATTGCGTTCACATCAAACTCGGCTCGGCAAAAAGACTAGGGTCCGACGCGGGTCGAAAGGCGAGTCGAGTTGACGCGGCAGCCCGGGTCGGCAGTGTGAACGCAACAGCGGACACGCTAAATTCGCGGATTAAACGCGGGTTATTCGGCAGTGTGAAAGGGGCTAGTGTGTGTGGAGGTTACTCCAACTATATCTAGTTGGTACCACTATAATAATTAGGTAAGGTCGCCATCTGCCTTGACTAGTTGGGTTTTCAGGGGACAAGAAAGAGGGAACAACAAATGCCATAACATCACAACCTCAAAGGGAATTCAGTCCAATTTTCTGCCTCCTATGCACTTTATTATGGTCCCACCGCTGAGGAATTTTTTTGAAAGTTGTAATAGTAAGTCAGAGATGGCCAGTCTCCTGTGGTCTGTGTATTACATCACTCACAATGTCCACACCAACCAGGGCATTGGTCATGTATGATGACAGCTTAAGGTGCTGTTGCTGGAAGTAACAGTTCCAGAAGCCTATGGAGAGGCAACTCCAGCAAGGTTACATTATTTGGATTCTGAATACTGAAATGGAACCTTGAAACCAGGGTACGGAAAAAAAAATCAGCCCAATGACAAATGTTCTGTAAAGGGTTTGGTAAATTGACACATTAGAAGGTTTATTACACAGAATCTTCTCGGAGGTCATGTATGGAAAGTGTTTGTCCGAAGTCTCTGTCTATCATCAAATCTCGACAGTTTATTTATTCCCTCTGGGATAAATAAAGTATTTTTGAATTTAATTGAATTGAATTGAAAGAGTGAAAACATCTTTTCAATGGAGAAATATCTTCAGTATCATTCTTCATTCAGTGAATAAATATACTCCCGGTGTGTATATTTATAACTGTGTGTTTTATCCCGGTGTGTATATCTTAACTGTGTGTTTCTATTGTACCTGTAAAGCGCTTTGTGACTCTGGTCTGTGAAAGGCACTGTACAAATAAAGATTTCTCACTTACTTACTTATAGAAAGCCTACTTTAGACTAATGAGTTGCCATTACTGGTTGTCTACACACAGAAAATCCATGCATAACTGCCATTTTACATGTTGCTAATTTGTTCAGGCTGTTTTGAATATTAACATAAAGCTTGAAGCTTACTGTTACCTTGAAACAAACAAAATAATATCCATATGGGATGAATTTCAGCACTATAACATAGTAATTACCAGTTTTAACTTTCATGCCATCTTAAAGGTAGACTCATCCAAACCTAAATACCATTAAAAACATCATGGCACGCATTACGTCATTGTAATTAGGTTATTATCATATTCATGTGACTATGTTACAACATTTTTGTGTCTATATAACCATTTTATTTTCAGCAGGTTACCATATTATTTCTACAATGTTACCATACTATTACCAGATAGTTTTCCTTTATTGTCATTTATAAATTGATTTCTATATTCTTGGTTTCAGGCTCCTTATCACCATGTAACTTCAGTTCTGGTCACTTATTACCATGATGGATTGAATGGATGAACAAGCTATTGCCTATTTATTACTTTGATAATTACATGGTCATAGTATTACCTCGTTCTTCTGCTTTATTCCTAACTTACTACCACACTATTACCATATTATTACCTTGCCGTATTGTAATGTTACATTTCCAAATGTTTTAAGCAATACAGGTTATGACTGAAACTATGGAAATGTATTTTGTAATACAACTTGCATGGTTCTTTAAGAATACACACTAAAACAAAATTAGACTGCTCTGTTATGATTATGATAAACATCTGTGCATAAACATCAAGGAAGAGTGTACAAAAGCCCATCTGATATCCTTTTCTTATGCCAATTATGCAGTTATTACATTTTAGTCAGGCAGTTAGTTAGCCACCCTTTAGGTTTGAGGACCCCTTTTAGGACCCCAGTTTTGCATTGTCATTCAGAACAAGGCAAGGTCAAGTTGAACAGCAGTTGGATTATGTCTGCAGTTTCCTCCTAGATGTTTCATAGTTTGTGTGCGTGCATCTATTGGTGAGTGAAGTTTATTAATATTATAAGGATCATTTGGTGTTGTTTAACTGTATTAGTGATGTAATTTTCTTCTAAACACCAAATGAGTCAATTTAAGGAATTCTTAGGTAATTATTGCTGTGTCATGCTAGCTAGCCAGTATTGTTAGATGTAGCCAGTAATTATTACCATGTTAGTTAATACAACTCTGTACATTCCTTTGTTTCAAAACCACACACAGACCAAGAGTCAAATGTTTTATTTCATATTAAGAAGAAGAATTTAATTATTAGTGTTGTGGGTGTGAAGAGAAAATAAAGAAGACCCTCTACTTTGAAATATGCTTCTCGCTCATCATTGTTCTGACCGGACACCCTGTAGAGCTTGCTACCGGATTAGTAACCAGCATTCATTTTACCTACATATATTTTACATGGTCCTTCGAGCCGGATATTGCAAGTTTTACAGCTAGCCAATGTCGAAGCAAGATCAAGATGAAAGTAATCACCCTGCTGAAATCAGTCAGTCACCCACAACACAAGAAGCACCTAAGGCTAAGGGCTCACACACTCCAGAGCTGAGCAGGCATGTTTATCAGCTTGTTGAAGAGAATGCCATGTTGAAACGCTACATAGATGAGATGGAGGAAGAGCACGAGATATGGATATCACTCACTTCCAAGGCATCAGGCTTCACGCTCTAGATCAGTTTCGCCAATCTCACAGGAAGGGGAGACGGCACGAAGAGATCAACAGGATCCACGTCCTCCACAACCTGCATCTGAATTGGCAGCTACTGAGAGCAAGCAACAGCATGCACCGGAAGGAGATGATATTGATGAGCTCACAGGTGGTCTTAACAGGTTACTACGCCAGGATGATGTGCCCACAACCAGAGACCACCCAGGCCGAAACCACAGTCGCCATCCTCAATCACCTCCTCGCCGCAGCTATTACACACATGCTGGCACTCTTCATGACTCAACCTGGGGTACGCCACAACGCTCTCGCCAATCATCCTATGTGCAAGACCATCGTAGCCCACCTGCTGAGGGCTATTCAAGCCAGTACAGATATCACTTTGAGAGGGGCTACGACCCAGTTCTACATTATAGCCCTCGATACCGTGAACCATCATATTCACCTCAGCGCCATGGCTCTCAGCGACGCCAGCTATCTCGCTCACCTCCACGCCAGAGCTCTCGGAATCGCCAGCCATCTCGCTCTCAAAGGCGAAGATCCCTGACTTCCAGCGTGAAGATCCACGTGAATTCAACAGGCTCAAAGTTGCTCTAGACAACCTTCTCCCTTCAAACGCAACAGAGCTGTTCAAATTTCACATTCTAATGGATCACCTGAAGCTGGAGGACTGGCTGGAATACGAGGTGAAGATTCAAGTGGACAACTCACAGCTGAGTATCGAGCATAGCAAGGAACGTCAGGGCCCCAAGGAACAGCGCAAAGACCGCAAGTCACAGCCTAAGCCCACGACCATCCTTCACAGCACGGAGCAGGACAGTTCCCGGTCTGAGTCGCAGTCAAGCAGTTCAGATCAGTCCAAGGAGAAGCCTAAGAAATTCTGCCCCTTCTGTTACACCACCAAGCACTATCTGAACCAGTGTGCAAACTTCCAGATCCTCACTAAGGAACAAATTGAGAAGTGGATCCGGGGCAATCAGAGGTGCTGGAAATGTGGGCGCGAACACTTAAGTGCAGAGTGTACTCTTAAGGCTAAGTGCAAGAAATGTGACAACGGCACTTGGAGATCCTTCATGATGTGAACGCGAGGAGTAAGACAACCACTTCCATGAAGAACACCACTGGGTCAACCGAAAACTCAAAGCCAACTAGCTCTACTGCTCAAGCCTTCTATGTGGACAGACCTGCCGGCAGCAGTAAGGTGCTACTGAAGATGAGCCGAGTTATCTTAAGGAATGGAGACAACTCATTAGACACCTATGCTCTGCTAGATGACGGTTCTGAGCATACCATTTTGCTGGAAGAGGCAGGACAACAACTTGGTCTTCAAGGAACACCTGAAGAACTGTCTTTACGTACAGTACGCCAAGAAATGCATGTCATCAATGGAGCTACAGTGTCGTTCTCAGTGTCACCTGCTCACCAACCTGGGAAGATGTTCCACATTCAAAGGGCATTCACAGCCAAAGAGCTTGGCTTGACATCTCATACTTACCCTATTGCCGCACTCAAGAAGTCATATCAGCACCTGAAGAACTTACCTCTACAGCCCATTGACTGTGCGCAGCCTTTACTCCTTTTTGGATCAGACCATCCACATCTCATCATACCAACAGAGCCTGTGCGTCTTGGTCCACCAGGAGGGCCAGCCGCCATCAAGACCCAGCTAGGATGGTCACTTCAGGGTCCTTCGAAGCGTGTGAAGCGCAGCCTCACTACTCAGCAATGCCTTCTCACATCCATGACCCCAAGCAACTCTGAGTTACTACAACACGTCGAGAAGCTGTGGCAATTGGACACGTTGCCATATCGTAGTGAGAAACTCGTTACACGCTCAAGACAAGCTGCAAAGGCCATTCAGATCCTCGAGGAGAAGACTGTCAGAGTGGAGGTAGATGGAGTTCTGAGGTACGCCACACCACTGTTGTGGAAAACAGACCAACCTCCCTTGGTTGCTCCAAAGGAAGCTGTGATGGCCCACCTGCGTGGTACTGAGAAGAGGCTTGCTGCTGATCCCGACAAGGCTGCCACCTACAACCAAGAGATCAGCAAACTAGTCGAGGCTGGCTATGTGAGCAAGATCCCATTGGAGGAAGCAACCAGCAGTCCTGGGTGGTATATCCCCCATCATATGGTCCACCATAATGGGAAAAATAGGATCGTCTTCAACTGCTCCTTTGTTCATCGAGGAATCAGCTTGAACGATCATCTCCTCCCTGGACCTGTGGTGGGCGCCACTCTGCTCGGTGTTCTTCTCCGCTTCCGGGAACATGCCTTTGCAATCAGTTCAGATATAAAGGGCATGTTTCACCAGGTCCGCCTCCTCCCAGAGGACCAGCCACTGATGAGGTTCCTGTGGAGGGAAATGCGAAGGAGTGATCCTCCAGACGTTTACCAGTGGCAAGTTCTGCCATTTGGAACCACCTCAAGCCCCTGTTGTGCCACTTTTGCACTCCAAAAGCATGTGGTTGACCACACTGAAGATGGAGACGAACTGCGCACATCAGTGGAGCAATGTTTTTACGTAGACAATTGTCTACAAAGTCTGCAGTCAGCTCAAGAGGCAAGAGATCTTGTGGACAAACTGCGCCATCTCCTGGCCGAAGGCGGTTTTGACCTAAGGCAATGGAGCAGCAACTGCCCAAGCATCATCAGGCCATTTGCCCTCAGAAAGCAGGTCTGAAAGCGCCGAGCTCTGGCTCACCCAGGATGCAAGCGACCCAGAAGAACGCACCCTCGGCTTGACTTGGCACTGCCAATCAGACACCTTAGGCTTCAAGCATGGCCAGCTCGAGATTGACACACGGCCTACGATGCGCAACATCTATAGCATCCTTGCCAGGCAGTACGATCCACTTGGATTCATTGTGCCATTTACCACCAGGGCCAAGGTCATAGTGCAGAGGCTATGGGATCAGAAGCGCGAGTGGGACGACCCCAACTTACCTCCTGATCTCCTCCAAGAATGGCACTACTGGGTGGAGGAACTTCCACAGCTATCGCGTCTTACCGTCCCAAGGTGCTACACCACTCCTGAGCTGGACACCAACAACTGCAGCCGTAGCATCCACATCTTCTGTGAGTCGCCTTTGTTGCAGCCCGCTCAAGGGTGGCCCCCAAACGGCAATTGTCAATCCCAAGGCTCGAGCTCTCTGCAGCCTTAACAGGTGCCCAACTGGCGTCAGTTCTGAAGAAAGAGTTAACCCTGAATGCCCACCATTACATCTACTGGACAGATTCTATGACAGTACTTGCCTGGCTGCAATCAGAATCCTGCAAGTTCAAAGTCTTTGTGGGAACTCGGGTCACCGAAATTCAGGAGTTAACCGACTCAGGGGCATGGCGCTACGTGGACTCACCGAGAAATCCTGCGGATGACATCACAAGGGGAAAGACCCTGTCTCAGCTGATTGATAACAGTCGTTGGCTTCAAGGCCCAGCCTTCCTCCGGAAACTGGAGACCTCCTGGCCTGAGCGACCACATGAGTGCACACCAGACATTCCAGAGGAGCTGAAGAAACAAGCCTTTTGTGGAGTCACAGCTGTCCATAGTGGTCCAAAGCGAATTGATGCAAGCCAATAGAGTACATTTCAGGAACTCCTAGAGGCTGTAGCCCGTTCAGCACACGGGGCGGCTTTAGATGCCAGCAACTTATCAGCTGATGACTTCAAGAATGCAGAGCTTGATATTCTTCGCCAAGCCCAGGCAGAGTGCTTCCAAGAGGATCTCATTCAGCTACAAGCTGGAAAACCAGTAGCGTTAACCAGTCGACTAGCCAAACTGGCCCCTGAGTTCGATTCAAGCACCCAGCTCATACGTGTTGGAGGCCGTCTACGTAGATGCGATGATTTAAGTCAAGACACTCAACAGCCTATTGTCCTCGACCCTACTCATCACATCACAAGCCTGATCATCCAACGATATGACGAAGAACTGTTTCATTCAGGGCCAGAGCGAGTCTTTGCTGAAGTCAGGCGGCGTTTCTGGATCCTGAGAGGTAGACAAGCAATCCGTGAGATCCAGTCCAACTGCACTGAATGCCGTAAGTGGCGTGGAACACCTGACATTCCACGGATGGCCGACTTGCCTCCCTCCAGCCTAAGGCTCTACAAGCCAGCCTTTCATTCAACTGGAATAGACTGTTTTGGCCCTTTCCAGATCCGAGTGGGGAGGCGTAATGAAAAGCGTTGGGGCATCTTGTACAAGTGCCTTACCACCAAGCCAGTCTACATAGATCTCCTGTCAAGCATAGACTCTGACTCGTTCCTCATGTCACTACGTCGTTTTGTGTCCAGAAGAGGCAAGCCACACGAGATCTTATGTGACAGAGGGACAAACTTCAGAGGTGGTGATGCCGAGCTGAAGAAGGCATTTCAGGACCTCCAACCTCCCTTGAAGGAGAAGCTTGCCGCCCAGCAGATTAACTTCTGTTACAACCCACCTAGTGCACCGCACTTTGGTGGCTCCTGGGAGAGACAGATACGGTCCATCAAGGCCGCACTGCACACAGTGCTTGGAGCACAAACTGTCCCAGAAGAGGTACTCCGAACAGTCCTGGTAGAGATTGAAGGAATACTTAATTCCAAACCCTTGGGATACGTATCCTCAGATATCTCAGATCCTGACCCAGTGACTCCAAATTCTCTTCTGATGGGGAGGAGTGATGCTTCTCTACCCCAGGTGATCTACCCAGAATCGGAATTGCTAGGCCGGAGGAGATGGAGACACAATCAAGTACTGGCTGACCAGTTTTGGGCCAGGTATATCCGTCATTACCTACCAACCCAACAGATTCGTCAGAAGTGGCAAAAGGAAACAGAAGATCTGGCGGTTGGCACAGTGGTGATGATTGTGGATCCTCAGACCCCAAGGGCCCTCTGGCTCATTGGAACAGTCAAGACAGTCTATCCTGGTTCGGATGGGAGAGTGAGGACAGCCGAAGTATTGGTGAAGGACCGGACCTACCTGCGACCAGTTGTGAGACTCATCCGACTTCCAGCACTTCCAGACGACCCAGGGTAGATGGCCTTCGGGAAGCAAATCTGTGCAACAGATTTGGGGGCGGCTGTACAAAAGCCCATCTGATATCCTTTTCTTATGCCAATTATGCAGTTATTACATTTTAGTCAGGCAGTTAGTTAGCCACCCTTTAGGTTTGAGGACCCCTTTTAGGACCCCAGTTTTGCATTGTCATTCAGAACAAGGCAAGGTCAAGTTGAACAGCAGTTGGATTATGTCTGCAGTTTCCTCCTAGATGTTTCATAGTTTGTGTGCGTGCATCTATTGGTGAGTGAAGTTTATTAATATTATAAGGATCATTTGGTGTTGTTTAACTGTATTAGTGATGTAATTTTCTTCTAAACACCAAATGAGTCAATTTAAGGAATTCTTAGGTAATTATTGCTGTGTCATGCTAGCTAGCCAGTATTGTTAGATGTAGCCAGTAATTATTACCATGTTAGTTAATACAACTCTGTACATTCCTTTGTTTCAGAACCACACACAGACCAAGAGTCAAATGTTTTATTTCATATTAAGAAGAAGAATTTAATTATTAGTGTTGTGGGTGTGAAGAGAAAATAAAGAAGACCCTCTACTTTGAAATCTGCTTCTCGCTCATCATTGTTCTGACCGGACACCCTGTAGAGCTTGCTACCGGATTAGTAACCAGCATTCATTTTACCTACATATATTTTACAAAGAGGATTCCACATACAGTTCTACCTTCTTGTGGATGTTAATTTTTAACAGACCACTACAAAGTCCAGGCTGGCTGGCAGAAACTGATAACACAGTGACATATAGTCTCTTTCGTAGCATGTAAAATCATGTGTTAATGTTGTGTTTTCCACCATGCTGCATATCTGGATGCAAAAATAAGTGTGAGACAAAGATGCAGATGTAAAATGACTAACAAAAATATGCTTTCCATGTAGCATCCATGTAGCCTGCAAAGAATTCACATGGAAGTAACTAGATTAATAACAACAGCAGAAATCGGAGAAATCTCCACTCAAATGTGAAAAACTACAATGTCCACATAAATCATTCAGAGCCAACAGTGAGTGTGGAAGCAGCATGGTGTCAATAATTGGTCTCAATTATTCACTGGGATTTTAATTGACTCAATATGGGGGGCTGTGGTGATTTGCACAGTAGCTTCACAGAGGGTCCTAGGTTCGATTCCCTGCTGGGGCCTTTCTGTGTGGAGTTTGCATGTTCACCTCTTCTCTCCAGGTACTCCGGCTTCCTCCCACCAACCAAAGACAGTCCCAACCCAATTCCTTGGTTCATTGGTGACTCTAAATTGTTCCTAGGAGTGAGTGTGAGCATGGATGGCGGTGTGTCTCGTTTGTCTCTGTATGGCCCTGTGATGGACTCCCCCAATGACAGCTGGGATAGGCTCCAGCTCCCCCGCGCGACGAATAGATGGATGGCTTAATTTTTCTTTAAACAATTTCTTACATAGTTCTGACCTAAATAAAGGGACGCAAAGAAAACCTGCAGATAATGATGCTTGGCTAAAATTCTGCAATTGGTCTTTCTTACAGCATTAAAAAAAACAGCATGAAGTGTGTTAAACTATACATTGCTGAAGATGTGTGCAGTTAGGCCTGGTCCAAGAGAACCAATGAATAATGTGTGTCTTTTAAAAATGTAGGGAGTGGAAATATTAAAAGATATTTCAAATATAGAAGGAAGGAGTAAAAAGCCAGAAAAATAAGCACTCCAGTAAAAGATGACTATCACCCACTTGTATTCCATCCATCCATTTTCTATACCCACTTAATCTAACTGTAGGGTTTATGTATTCATGAAGTGAAAATAGTTTTTTTAGAATCCATGCATGGAAGAAAAATCTATGCATATACATCCAAGTTAAAATCCAATAAACCTCACAGGGTTACCTTTTCAATTCCTATTACTTATTTCAGAGAAATCTTCACAAACTAAACATATCCACAATGAAACAATTCATCTGACATTGAACGCAATCTGTCATTAATCTGAAGGTTTTTTTAATCTTCAATTAAGCCTGGTCTTTAGACAGTCAAAAAGTAATTAAAAAAATGGTTTGTGGGTTGTATGAACCTGCCACCAGCCACTTACAACAGAAAGCAATGCTCGAGAGCAGGGCCGTAACCAGGATTTTTCAAATACCGAGGTCAAATATTGCGATAAATCTTATTTGACAAAAAAACCATCCTAATATGTTGACTTTTTAAAAAACAGTTTGGAAATGTGAATAAACAGAGGTAAATTACAAGCCCATCAAGGAGGTGAATATGTAGGTGAACAAGTTTATTATAACAATGTGATCACAAAAGTAGAGTATTTCAGTGAGTGAGTGAGACTCAGTTCTTCCCCTTTCTTCCTCTACTGACTCTCTCTCTTCAACTCCCTCATTCTCATCCTCTCCTGTGTCATCTGTTTTAAAATATCATCATCAGCATCACCATTAATATTATTGTTATTATTAATATTCCATTATTATTATTATTACTATTGTCACCATCATCACCATGCATGTGCATGACCCACTAAAAGGTCAAATGAATGAGTTGGGTTATTGGTCTAACCGATGTGCAAAATTTTAGACACCATTTGCAATAAAATCCAAATGGTTCATTAGGAAGAATGCAATCATTTTACCTAAGAAACTGGTTGAATCCACCCACTAAATTAACATCGTAGAATGTGCCAAACAGACCACAAGATGTTGGCTGTATTTTAGATGTATAGTCTCAATTCAATCCATTCACTCAACACAGAGAAGACAGAGGTATCATGCTGGGCCTGACAACTAGCTAAATGCTGGTAAAACTTGGCTTCATAATGCACCATGAGCAGCACAACTAACCTCAAGATTGTGTCATATGAGAGAGTACACGGGGTATTTAATTCTGTTATTTTGCACCGTGTGCATCATCAATTGTTTTAAGTAAAAGAAAAATATAAGTTTCTGACCCAGTTTCTATTAGTCTGCTTTATTTACATGTAGGAAGCCATATAGCACTGAACAAAACTGTAGCTAGTGAGGCTGAATGACCACTAGCCACAGTTGGCACAAAACTGTCAAGCCCTGATTTAAAAAAAAAAAAGTTAGCTTAACAGCCCAAGCCGTGTCACGATTCCCAACAATTCCATTACAGGTCGCTACTTTTTTTTTTGGAAAATCGAATTGAGAGAGAGATTTGTGTGCAGTGTGTTTGTGCCGACTGGAAAACGAAATCCTAACCAAGGGGCTTTGTGACTGTTGCTTGAAATGCTGAGGACAATGATCTAGCATCGTCCTATTCCTAGCCGCGCTTTGAACGCATATGAACATTATGAACTGTCACTCATTCTCACTGGCGATTGGCGAAATGAACTCACCTCCTTCTCTCTTTCTTTTCCCCTGGCCAGTTGGCTTTCCAAAGCTGAGTTTAGTTTGTTTAGTAGATTTCTTCATCTTGCTTCCATTTCCTAGCTGACTTTCGCGTCGAAGCTGCGTAATATGATAAACATGTTTCCAATGGCGGGTGGCGTAAAAAAAAAAAAAAAAAAGAAAAAAAAGTCGGGTGGCGTTTTTCCGCTCAGTTTTAAAATATAACGTGATGATAAAGGGATTATGTGGACTTTATTTTCAGAAAAACAAATGAGAATGCATGCTGATCTTTCCACCAATCAAAGTAAGAACAATTTTCATCTTATATTAATTTGACATTTCTCTGAATAAAAAAAATAAAAAATAAAAAAAATAAAAAAAACACCGGGGAAAATACCGAGGTCATGACCTGTGTGTCCTCAATGCTGGTTACGGCACTGCTCGAGAGACCACCTCAGCTAGGAAGGTGGCAGGTATACCACGGAGTAAAGAGGACGAAATAAATGTAGAGGAAAAGAAAGGAGGATGAGATTATGATCCCAGGTATAATCCTCCTGTGTATGCACTGTGCAGGGGAACAATTGAAATAATAGAGTCAAAATGATGCATGAGGAGCCAGCAGGGGTTGATGGATCGATAGTGAGCGAAACCAGCAATTTATTGAACACCACCTCCATTAGCCTTTGGTAGTTGGTGTGAGAAAGCCATGTTGACCGTTTGCTTCATAGAGATTACAATCAATTGCTACTTTTGAATTTGTAGTTCAGCAGAGCACAATCAAAAGTCCCTCTGACTGTGCAGATAAATTCTGGGTGAAACCCACGTAACCTCAGATCCATTATTTATCTATTTCTTTGTATCTCTTGGGCTTTCTACTTGGACTTTGTCTATGAAAAAAAAGCCGATAATTAAACAGTTGTGATAGAGGTGGAATCCTTTTTTTAATACCATTCACACATTTATCCATGTCCTCTTTTTAATGTAGTATGTAAGAATTTCAATTTAACATTGGGCCTTGGATTGATACAACCCACTAGTTTACTCAAAGTCCAATATATATATATATTTATTTATTTATTTTTTTTAAATATACATGAATTATCGACCAAACAAGCAGTTGCCTTGTCTGATTGATTGCATTTGAAGTGCCTTCAGATGGCACTTGTTGTCAGTATATAAATAAAATTGAAATGTACTGAATTGCATTTATTTTCCTGTTGCTTGTTAGTCTGTTAATCAGCTATCTTGTTTCAATTTAACTGATTTACTTTACATCATATATGCATAAGTGAAATCGTTGTTTATGCTTTTTAGTAGCTAACTACATATAAGGACATATTCAGATCTAAAAACTGTGGCACTCTAAGAAACGTTAATTGTTTTATCACTGGACTAAGAAAAGGAATAACCTGTGATGTTAAACAAAATGAATGTAACACTAATGAGTCATCTGTTACCAGTTAGGACATATAGACATGAACACTATTAGATGAATAGTTTTATTGCTCAAAGAAGAAGGTCATTAATTTCGACTTATGACCTGTTCAGCTTTACCAATCTCATTCTACTATATTTCTGATGTCACTTTACAAAGATTTAGGGTTGAAAGTGTTTGGCAAGCTACGCTAGAAGCATATCTACACTGGTTTTGCTTCAAATCCATATTTCTCACATTTTTCCACCCCATTTAAAAAATGATGGCATTGTCCAACTTTTCTTCATAGCTTTGCCATCAAATACAGCATATGATCCTTTACTTTGTATCCAATATAAATTATTGGTAAATATTGAGTAAGTGACTGATTTCAGACAGTCTGTGGTAATTTGAACAATGAGTTAAGAGCTGACTGACCTTCATGATGATTTCAATGCTGTTGAAATACAAGTGCAAATGTTGATTTACTTCCCCACAACAAAACATTATTTTCCTCTCGATCACCTTATATATTTCTCCAAGTATCCAGTACCATTGCACTTATTTCACTGAAAAGCTTAATCAATATTAAGATTTTAACCTTTCCCTGTCAGAAAACTTCAACCTTTCCTTCACAGAACTCATATTTTGTTTTTCTCATAAACACTGCCTTACTTTGATCTGCATTCTTGTCTTCTCGCATATATGATCATATATCATCATGTCATCATTTTGTATTCTATCAAAGTCTCTTGTCCGTCAGTCAAATTGATCCCGTGGATGAAGGTGCAGCATTACTCCGCAGAGAATTAAATATTCATTGTGAGATGGTTATCAGACCGCGCATAGATGTTTTTGCATTTCAATTCAATTCAATTCAATTAATTTTTATTTATATAGCGCCAAATACAACAAATGTCATCTCAAGGCACTTAGATGATAAGTCCAATTCAAGCCAATTGGAATTCAATTAATTGTAATCATAATTATTCATAAAATAATCCAATTCGTTCATATAGAGCCAATTCAAAAACAATTTCCTAGCTAAGGAAACCAACAGATTGCACTGAAACTTTGTTTTTTTTCCGGTCCAATCTGCCGTCCTGAGCGTGCCTGAGGCGACTGTGGAGAGAAACGGATATGAAAATTTCCGTTTTGTCATAACGGACAAAACGGATTGTCTCTAACTGTCTTATAATTGTCTGTAAACAATATTTACAGACAATTATCTTTTTGAGCGGCACCATCAGAATTTTGTTGGGACAAAAGAAAAAAAAGACATAAAAAACAAATAAATATTTGTATGAATAGGCTTAAAAAAGATATATATAGGCCTATTATATTTTATAAAGGCACTTGTGTCTTGGGGGTGGATTCCCTCCAGGGATTCCCTCAGCCACTGGCCTTCCAATATTCTGGCTTAGGGCCAGCTCCTTAGACTCCGTGAGAGGTGGTGGTGCTGGGCACCACCCGTTTTACGGGCAACTGCCTTCTTTCTGTTGGCTCAGAAGTCTGTGTTAGTTTAAATAGGCTTAATTATTTAAAAGAACATGATATAGATGAGAAGACATTTATGTGTGTGGAAACAGCATTATATTGGGGATAAAATAACTGCACAGTCAAATAGCCACTTAATATTTACTTTACAGTGTAAAACATGATCAAAATGAGGTACCTCCATGCCGAGTTATCACCTGTTTGAACAATGTTTTTATATTTTATCTTAAACTGCTGCCAAGAGCGCTTCTCCCCCGTGGGATTGCACCTAAATGAAATAAATGAATGGGCTACCATTCAAGCAGTTTCCCTGTAATATTATTGTGATTGCAAAGGACTACATTTAAACTTACACTTTTGCTGCTGCAGCGGTGTTGCACTTATTTCTAAAAACGTATTGAAACTCGCCGTATGAGCGCATTAAGATTTCCAATTCGAGGTTGGTGAAAAACATAGCCCCTCCTCTTCCCCGTTGCCATGGTGACTCGTCGAATCGGGGCTCCATTGATGCTGGCTTTTTAAAGTTGTGGTGCACGCGCTAAACTCAAGGTGAACCTACTCAGAGTTGATTAACCTCACTCAAATCAGCGTTTCTGGAACCGAAAACTCAGGGTTTTCTATCTCAGAGTAGATCAACTCAGAGATCAGGAATAGACTCAGAGTTTTCACTAAACCTGCTTCGTGAAACGGACCTCTGTACTGTAGAGTTCGTTGATGGTAGGATTCGTGGGGATTCATTCATAGTAGCACATAGGTATCATTCCTGTTCTTTACAGTGTGATTGACTTCAGTTTTAAACCAACACATATAGGCTTGCATGGAGTGTTCTGAAAGTTAATAGCATGCAGCCATCAGAGATGACACTTCATGAGCCCAAATGTTGACTGGTTGAATGCTAGCTTGAACAGGAAAGGGAATGATCACAACAGACTTCATCACAAAGAGAAGTAAGCATGAAAGCAAAAAAGAATGAATAAGCACAAAACAAAAGCTGCACTGGAAAAACTTAATCAGTTTTAATACTTTAGTTTTAGTCCATAATAGCATATGTTTGTCCACTTTGACAGCAGAGCATTAGAAAATTTCCCAAATTTTCTTGTCTCGTCAGTGCATTAATTTTCTTCCCTGTTCCACCCCCCTCGTCACTTTATGTGCATTATATACACAGAAAAAAAAAACTTGTTTTGCTTCATCATAACAACACCAGAAAGTCATTAACAGATAAGGGTGCGCTTTGGTTCAACAGAGGGAAAGATTATTCACACGACACTTCTGTTAAACCCGTGAATGCGCCGTATCTGTCAAGATCTCAGTTAGGCTTGTTCAGAAGGGCAACAGTGACTTTGTGATGTAAGATACTTTCCTCCATTTCCATATTCAAGTATTGAGTCAAATCCTGATATGCAGTGTCACCTCTGCGTTAGTGCATCCAGTGTTTTTGTGCGAAGTAGTTTAAATGAATAAATAGACAAGGCGTGGAAACACTGCAACCAAAAGAGGGAGTAACACAAAAGTTTTACCACATATTTTAAACCTCCAAGATGGCCATGGCGCAACACGGCCAATTGGTCACCTAAAACCTCCCATTCTCTAGTGTGAAATTTAGACCACATATTGCAGTTTTAACATATTTCGCTCAGGAAACAATCACTACTAATGTGTGAATATGCTTGTTAGTTAAAAAACGAAATACTGTGTAGCACAGATAGCATCACAACATATATATCACAGACAGAAACGAAGCAAATATGTGATGAAACTGCGACTCTAACAAGCTTTGTGAGGGAAAAGCAAGTTGTAAATAGTCTAATGAGTATATTAAAAGCAATAACATTTTTGTGTTATTCCTATTATTTTTCTTGTCCAGATTTGGATAAGAAGAGAAGACCCATACAGTTGTCATGATGCTGCATAAAAGACTTAAAATACTTGTTGATTATGGATTTTAACTTATCAACTGCTCACCGTCAAAGCTCATTAACAGTATCTATGAACAGTTTCTCTTCTAACAACATATTCCATGCACTAAATCAGACCCAACCTCCCACAATATCATAGAAACTCCAATTGAGAGCGTGATTGATGCGACTTTGTTCTCCTGACCTCTGCAACACTGCTAAGACAAGCTCAATATCATATCCGAGCCATGAGCCTTTTCCATCCATCATGTGTGCACCGGGGAGAGTCTGGCTTGCTCTGAGCTTTAATGATACAATACAACTCTTCAATGATACAGTGGAGAGTACATTAAGGGGCTGTATTCACATGCAGAATTGCAGGATTCAGAATTGCTCGAGAAGAGTGGGAGGGTTGAAGCGCTCAGCTGTAGAGCTCAGGGGAGGTCGCAGATCACCTTGTGTGTTAATTAAAATTGCTTTGTAAGCACATATGCGAGTGCTCCCAAGGGTATTTAACATGTTTTATTTTCTGTGAGGAATACATTTATTTGAAGTCTGGTTTGAAGTGAAGCATTCAAAGTTTCATTTTATATCACAGCAAGAGTACTAGGAGATTCTTATAATCACTATTACATTTATGATTACAACGTAAAAATACTTCTTGTTGAGCTGTTAGTTTCTAACAGTCAGGCAATATATTCTTTTGTTGAAAAAAAAAACAAAAAAACAATGTCATATTTCAGCTGAAAATAACTCTCAAAATTGCTATTCATCCGGATAACAAAGTCCACAATCCTTTTGGACCATCAAACAAACAAAGTATTTTTACACTTAAGATTGTCTGAAATAACCAAATTCGGGATGTGACTTGAAAAATTGTTCCTGATCATCTGACATTTTCACATGTTAATTCAGTTACACCAGATCTGAGATCAGTGCACACACATTCATGTGAAAAAGAAAGTAACAGGTTATAAAGTCTCTGGTGACCAACAACATGTGACATTTTTTCACCGTGTCATTACTTATTTCACAAAAACAAAGCCAAAATACAGAAACGGTGCATAAATAACTAATTGTATCCTTTGATTCAGTAGCTTACAGACCCAGCAGGAATAACTTAAAGTGATACTCCGGAGTAGATTCACCCTGGGGTCATTTGAACCGTGATATCCAGCCAAGTAGCCCACCCGCAGTTTTTTCGATATTGGCTGAACATCAGCTGAGTTACTGACTTATCCCGAATAGCTTCGTACAAGGGTTAATGGATCCTGGTCCATTTCTCCAAAATTACCACACTAAAATCACATGCCATGACACCAAACTTCTACAGTAGTACAAATATGGTCTGTACTCACCAAACGATGCATTTGGAAGTTTGAAAATAGTCCAGGAGTTTATTATTATCAACACAAGCCTGATAGCTTATCTGCAGCTAAAGCTGCGTCGACGTCACTTCAGGGAGCTGGGAGCTTCAAAGTGAGATGAGGGTTGATCTACTACTGTAGACAACAAAGTATATGCTATATTCTACATGTTTTTTTAATGAATTTTTATGTTGTAGAGTTGTGAAATTATTTTATCAATGGAGAAATTGAGCAGCCTTGCTTTGTTGTCTACAGTAGTAGATCAACCCTCATCTTACTTTGAAGCTCCCAGCTCCCTGAAGTGACGTCGACGCAGCTTTAGCTGCAGAGAAGCTATCAGGCTTGTGTTGATAATAATAAACTCCTGGACTATTTTCAAACTTCCAAATGCATTGTTTGGTGAGTACAGACCATATTTGTACTACTGTAGAAGTTTGGTGTCATGGCATGTGATTTTAGTGTGGTAATTTTGGAGATACGGACCAGGATCCATTAACCCTTGTACGAAGCTATTCGGGATAACTCAGTAACTCAGCTGATGTTCAGCCAATATCGAAAAAACTGCGGGTGGGCTACTTGGCTGGATATCACGGTTCAAATGACCCCAGGTTGAATCTACTCCGGAGTATCACTTTAAGTAACTATTTGACGTTATCCATCCTTCACACTATTGTGGAGACATTTTGGCCCAGATTTCTTCACAGTGTTGCTTCAGTTCATTAAAGTGTGCAGACATTTATTTCTGCACCGTTTTCTTCAGGTCCCAGCACAGCATTTCCATCAGAGTAAGGTTTGGAGTTTGACTGGACCATCACAGTACCTTGATTATTTTCTTTTTCAGCTATTCTACTAGAGATTTACTGGTGTTCTTGAGGTCACTGTTCTGTTGCATGACACAATTTCAGCCTAGCTTTCAGCCAGTGAACAGCCTCACATTTAACTCCAGAATATTTTTGTAGAAAGAGAAATTCATGGTCGACTCAATGACTGCAAAGGAGTCCAAATCAAACCCCCCCCCCAGGATATTTTCAAAGTAAATCAGCATTGTTTATGCTGATATGCTGTGTTTTTTCCCCAGCCATACATGATACTGTATTATGGCCAAACTCCCTACTCTGGCTTCATTTCTCCATAGGATATTGCTCTAGAAGAGTTGTGGTTTGTTTAGATGCATGTTTTCTCCTGAAAAACTTCCAAATAAGACAAACTTGTACTGATATTTTCAAATTTTTCTGTCATGAACTTTAACATTTAACATGCTAACTGTGACCTGTAGACTCTAAGTCAGAGATACTCATTGCACAGCTCGCGAGCCTCATGCGGCTCCTCAAGCTTTAATTGGCGGCTCACACTCGCATAGTAGCTTATGACAATATGGTAACAATTACAATACATTTTTTCAAATAACATACAGCGAATACTGCACAGTATTAGGTATTTTTATTAAGTTTGCATTTTTGTAGTATTAAGTATTTTCATTAGGTATTAATTAAGGCTTAATGGTGTTTCCTAAAGGGGGGAATGTTAAACATGGCAACACAGCTCGCTTAAACCACCATCACACTGGACCGCAGAGCACGCTAGCTCCTTTAGCCAGCGCGAGATGCATGGACAATGGATCGGTTTTTAATTAAAAAGGGGCAAAAACCAGCACAAAAACTATGCTCATCTTGAATGTCTCACTATGATTACAACAACAAACTACAAATACAACATGAAGAAAGTCGAGGACATGCATGCCAGCTTCCGCTCATCCCAGTATTAAGGCAAATGTGGTCTTAATTGAAAATGTATTGGCTGTGTTATTTCTTTTTTTGTGGGATGTTTTATATGTAGAAATGCATATTTGCAAAAGGGGACTCAGTATGTTGTCGTAAAAGTGGCTCTTCCCTTGATTTTGCTGCCAATGTGGCTCTTGTGAAAAAAATAGTGAGTATCACTGCTCTAAGTTGTCACTTCTTGGCTCTTTGTCATTGTCTGGGCTTTGAACTGTCTAAGCTTGGGGTGAACTTAGTGTGATGTCCACACCTGTCTTTAATGTTTTCCCTTTGTAAATTAAGGCATTGAAAGAGGTGATCACACTTAATGATGATCAATAAATAAAGGGTAGTTAATTAGCAGCACGTGACTGCTATTTACTCTCTTGAATCCTTGGGAATCAGTGTGGGTGTACTTAGTTTTTCCCACACTGCATTTTGGTCTAAAATTATTTCAATAAATAATGATACAAATTTATAAGAGTATATTTATTTTTTACTCTCATTTTAGAGGATTTTGTCTTCGATTGGGACGGTTAACATGTTTTTGCAAAGTAAATCCTTCAATGACAAAAGCACATGAAACATAAGAAGATGTGAAAGGATTCTATACAGCAGCTACAGAAGCAAACTGACAAAAAAGACAAAAAGAGACATGTAAAATTAACAATATTAATGACATACCACTGTATATGAAGAAAAAAATGTCCACACTCACAACTGTTATATTAAAAACAGGTGAAAAAAATGGAAATAAAGGCAAAGGAAGAAGCAACCACCCTAATAGAGCTAAAAGCAGTACAAACGTTAAAAAGCTAACACAAAGAGACCAGAAATGATGACATGGGCACCTAAAGAGAAGCAAAAACCACTAGGAATCATTGAAAAGACAAAATTACATCAACGAATGGACAACTTCCATGAAGACTGAAAATAAATAATAATAATGAAAAAGACAAATGCCAAGAAATTGTCAACAAAAGCAAATAAACGAAGACCCTGAATAACTTTACAGAGCTATAACCCAACACAAAGAATCAAAAATGTGGAGGCCAATGCCTCATATGCCATGAAAGATATTCGATAGAATTATTATGTGTCCGTGTATATAAGACTTTAAATGACATGGTACTAAATCTCTCAATTAAATGTTGTTGAGTAACAATCAGTATATATGCATAGAAAGTGATGTAGCATGACAATACTCAAGTGAAATAAGTATGAACATGCTCTGAAAGAAGTGCAATACTTCATTTAATGCAGATACTTTTCTATAGGTCTATACTATTTGGACTATACAAACTGATTGGTGATACAGTGCTTTGGATAACATGTGCCAACCGATACTACTATTCATTTCAAATTAAGATTTTGTGGGATTTTATAGAGGGGCAGGATCAACTTATTCATCAAGGCATCACCTCCACTGTCGTGACATTTCAGCCTAAGGTGGGTGGCAAAAGAAAATGTTTTCAATTAAATCAGATCTTCAAAAAGATATCCAACATTCCCACGCAGACATTACAGAGTCGATTTATAATAGTTTTGGTGAGGGGGATGAAAGAAAAGTTGGATCAGATTAGCGGGAGAAGTGATGACTAGAAGGGTACAAAAAGTTAATTTACTTGGCAGGGTACAGTATGATTAATTAAGACCGATTCATGACAGAAGTCCCATCTGTGAGCAGCCATTTTCCATTTGACTCAGCTAGTCATGTTACTTGCTGACAGAGCTGGTAATCTTCTTTCGTCAGAAAAAAAGACAGTAGAATTTAGTAAAGAACTGTGGCAGGCATTGTGATCTTTGTCTCTTTATTTTCATTTACACGGTTTCATTTAATTTATAGCTTGATTTTACCCGAGGTGGTTTGACTCAGCTTATTTACACATTTCAGCAATGCATCGCTACTCAGATTAGCAAAAATGAATCTACTGGCCAAAAGGACAATCAGGAGCAGGATTCAATTTTCTTTTTTCTGTCTCCCTCCATGCAGGTCTTTGAAACCAGATGAGTCTAGAAATTAAATGAAAATGACTGATGAGGAGGTGGCTACCTGCCAGTGACTGATAGAGGTGAAAGAATAGTTGAAGCCAAACCCCCCCATATTTTGGCAAGTGGCTGATGTTACAGTGCAGTCTTGGTTCTACAGCTCCATACACCACACAGCCTCTTCCTAATTATATTTCCTCACAGTATGGATCCCCAGCTTATTATACTGCCTGTGTGTATCACTGTGGAGGGGAACCAGAGTAGGGGACACCTCCACTGCTTCTGTCATCTTAAGCAGAATACAAAACAAAGTGAATTCCTGACAGAGCTACAGAGTATTTTTTCCATTGAGGTCTTTTTTTTTTTTTTTTTACCATTACTGAATTTACACCACCGTTTGAACCAATTCATTTTGTTGTCCATCTTTTACATCAGGTATTACTGAGATGCTGTACTGCATATCTGGTCTATTGTGCAGTTTTCTGCACAATTACTCAGTATCAATTGCACTGTCATAATTGTCTTCACTCTCACTGTTCCAGACTCTACCATCTGCTTTGTGTGCAGATACATGGATCATTGTTTGACAGGCAGGCAGACAGCTACTATTAACTGTAACTGCAAAGGAAGCAGTTATCACATGTGCATCAGGTTTGGGGTTGTTCCCTGGCAAAAAAAAAAAAAAAAAAACAGAACCCAGGAAAAAGGCTGAAAGACCTGACCCAAATCTGTCTTTACATAAGTCCCTGCATGATGGAGATGTTGCTCAGACAGCTAATAATTAGATTATTCAAATATCTGAAAGCTGACTGCATTATTGGCACAGATGTGTGGCTGAGCTGAGGCTTGATTCAAGGCAGAGGGAGAAGTGCAGGGAGATGAGAAAGGAGATAGCACTCTACAAGATTTCCTAATTGATCTGGAAGGAAGGCTGTGTAATTGATCTGAAGGATGCTGCACAGCGTTGCAGGCATCCCTGCATTTCGAACTGGGTCAGTATAAAGTGGCCAAATACAAAGAACATTGTGACGAGGTGGTGAAAAAGCTGAGTGCACAAGAGAGATTTTGCAGCAGGCAACACAGGTGTGCACTCCAGTGTTCCAAAAAAAAAAAATTGACTACAGACAGAAATCTGCGACATTTAACAACACGAGTTAAAATTAAGCGGCTGTATGATCGGGGCTGTTGGCTGTGTAGCACCCTTACGCACACCTGCACGTACAAGCACACATCCCTGAGGATGACACCATTCCTTATTAGAATGAAAATTCAAGTCAAATCACAAAAAAAATAAAAATAAATAAAATTTAAAAAAAATCAAACCATTAGGTACTTACGTGCCATATTGCGAAGAAGATAAGAGACACACAGAGGACCAGAGACAGCATGTAGCAGAAGGCAGCAAAAGTGAACATAATTGAAAGGGGAAATGGTGGACAATTTCCCAAAGAAGCACGATTCCACTGGCAAACATCTAAATCAAAGAGGAGGATAAAAAATGGGGGCAGAGGAATAAAGTTCTCACGTCGCCATGGAAAGCCGAAGCGGTGCTATCACCATGACTTCAACCTCCACAGTGTTTGCTACAATTTGTTGCTGAAGACCTCTACAGAAAAATCAGCCGTGCGTCCACCCAGCAGCGGAGATGTGAAGGGGAATCCTGAGCTGGTCTCAGATCAGTACATTTTGGAAGGTGATCATGTAGAAATCATAGATGCTCTTCGGGCTTCGCGTTGGACTGATGCGAGGAGGTAATGCGTAAACCCATCTGTGAGAGATGAATGAAAAGGTAATCCATTCAGCAGCTGACAGAGTCCTGCTGTAGATGAGCGGTGGTGGTGTCATGTGAGGAGCCCCTCGCCACTTGGTGAATGCTGTTTTCTCCTGCAGACAAACCAAAGAGCAGCGAGCGGAACGCGCATTTAGGTGTGAACAGGTGGATTTAAAAGCGCAGAACCCGCTCGCTTGCGTGTGTAGCGAATGGTGTGTGTGTGTGTGTGTGTGTGTGTGTCCGTGTGTGTGTGTGTGTGTGTGTGTGTGTCTCTGTGTGTTTACGGATTTACAGATTCACAAAATCTGCAATTCAGGTGCACTATTTTGTGGTTTATGACTGAACATTTTAACCTCGAACCTCGGCCCTGGGTCTAAAACCAATAAAGCGAAGCAATATTCTATGGTCACCTTGACGAGAAAGTCCAGGTTAATCGATATTTCAAATGACATCAAACATAATCACATATGATTTTATACTCTCCCCGGATTAAAGGATCCAACAGGAGTTATCTTTTAGACATGATAAAATCGGAATCTGAAAATTCTGTTTCATGGATATCTGTTTCATGGAAGGCAGTAAGATTTCACCGAGGCTGCTGTGAGCCTGTATTTAAACTGTGAGCATGACGCCACCTCATGGCGCTTTTATAAATTACGAGGGGAATGAATAAATTGTCAAATTTTTACAGATGGTTTATGTAGTTCAAAACGTAAAACACTATTCTGCTTAATTTTAACACTTGCTGCTTCTTGTAGCTTTTCTGTAATTAATATCTGTTGAAAATAGAACAAGGTAAATTAATGGAGCTCCATGGAGCTCTGAAAGCAAAATGCTTTAAAAGCTTTCCAGGGTAAAATAGTGCCTCCAGTCGATAGCACAGGGACATCAAACTTAACTGCAAAACTGTAAAAAAAAAAAGAAAAAAAAAAAGACTTAAGAATAGTGTGGATTTTTTTTTCTCTTTTAAAATAGGCGGCAGACAGCATCTTGCTAACACTTGTATAACAATGAAAACATGCTTTGAAATGATAGTTGAAAAAAAAAAGATTCAGTTACATCAGTGCAGCTTTAATTATTATTATTGTTACTGTTTTTTCCAGACAGTGCCAGTTAAAGGGATATGCCACCCCCAGGCCAAATTAAGTGTATCCCCACATTCCCGAAACATAAATAAGTGTGGGAGCGTTTTCCTGGCGACCCAGGCATTGTCCAAATCTCACAGCACTGGCCACTGCTTGGTTGCGCATAATACATACATGCTAGCGTCGCCAGCGTCGCCAATCGAAATATTTCACCCAACGTGAATTAATTTACTTGATTTACCTAATTACTGTGTGAGTGGTGTACTTTCACATCGAGTGCAAATGACTGTGTAAACAACACGCAAGGCTTGGTTTGCTCATGTCGGTTTGGGAACTAGTTTCCAGTGCGGAAAACACAGCCGAAGCACACTCCCCGCTACGTCATTGGGAATCCCCCCCCCTGGCTGCTTCACGCTGGTTTGTTTGAGGAAAGCGGGGGTGGGGATTGCCAAAGACGTAGCGGGGAGTGTGCTTCGGCTGTGTTTTCCGCACTGGAAACTAGTTCCCAAACCGACATGAGCAAACCAAGCCTTCTGTGTTGATTTACACAGTCATTTGCACTTGATGTCAAAGTACACCACTGACACAGTAATTAGAAGGTAAATCAAGTAAATTAATTCACGTTGGGCGAAATATTTCGATTGGCGACGCTAGCATGTATGTATTACGCGCAACCAAGCAGTGGTCAGTGCTGTGAGATTCGGACAATGCCGAAAACGCTCCCACACACTTATTTATGTCTCGGGAATGCAGGGATACACTTAATTTGGCCTGGGAGTGGCATATCCCTTTAAAGCTCATGTAGAGCACACATGGTCCCCCTTAAAATCAAAAGCTAGCATACATGTAAAGTAGTTGATAAATACATTATAGGCTGGATTTGATAAACTGATGAAGCCAATATAGGTTTTGATAAATGATCTTTCAAAGGAAAATGCAACAATAGGAGCTTTCGAAGAAGACTACATACAAATTACCAAAACACATTTGGTTAATGACTCCGAGCTTCTGAGGCTACATGCCCACGACAACGTTAACGACAGATAAACGCAGAACATTTCGACCGATGTGCCTATCTTGCACACGGCGACGGCGTTTTTAGGAGTTCAAAACGGAGAAAACACAAACGCCCCCCAGAGTGGAGATCTTGAAAACTTTCCAACCTCTCGTCGCCGTAGGAACAGTTCAAAACGTAGAAGTGCGTTTTTTGCACACGTTAAGTGGGTAGTTCTCCATGAACGACTCCCATATCTCACTATATTTATTTTGGACACTCTCCCAATCCACATTATCCACTGCCTTCCTGGCTTTGTAGTTCAGTGTCGTGTTCAGGAGCAACTGGACCTCATCATCTGTCCAAACAAAGTTTGAAGGCGTACTGTTGTTGCCGCCGCGCTTCGCCATTTTCTTCCAACTGACGCAGAGGAAGTAGCCACAAAACAGGCATTTCTCATATTTATTAATATATAACAATATAACTCATAACAATACCAAAGGTATTGTTGCTACTGCCACCTACGTCCGGGGCGTGCATACTACATCGGCAAACTGCGAGTTTTATGAGTTTTATACGTTTTCCCTGTTCCCATGGATAGACAGATATCCACCCCCAAGACGCTCGTGAGAACGCAGATAAATTGTGGAGGAAAAAAACGGACATCTGCGTTTATGCTTCAGAGCGTTGTCATGGGCACATAGCCTGAGTTTTCTTAAGCAAACATTGTTTGTAAAAAGAAGATTTAAAAAGAGTTTACAGCATGTATGGGCTGCATGTACAATAAGAAAAATTGTGATTGTTTGTTATCTCTGTGCAGCAAATACTCCAATCCTGAGAAAAATGAGTGTGAAATTAGGCATGAGGACTGACTGACTTTGACTGCTGAGCACATGTAGGATATTCACAACATATATGAATATAAATTAAATTTACACCATAAATTCAAGTAACAAAGTGTGAGAATAAGGTCACCTAGTCAGTTTTGGATTACATTTGAAATATAAAAATGAAATGTGCTGCACCGTAACTTTTCTGTTTCTTTCTTATTGATAGCACATTAAAGTTGTTAAATGAATAGTTCAATCGCTAATCACTACTGACTGAGACAGTACTAAACAAAACTGCAGAACCAGCACACTGTTTTGTCTTCAAGATAGTAAGAACTGTTGAACTATTGTTAAATTTCTGTTTGTATTGTTTAATTTTTCAAATTTCTCCACATCAAAAATAAGTCCTGTTCTTGCAAGGCGTCTTTATTTATATAGCGCATTTCATACAACAGGCAACTCAATGTGCTTTACATAAATACAAGGCATTTAAAAGAACAGCATAAAGCAGCATAAAAACAAGCACTTTAAAGAGAAAAAAATAGAATGAAAATTAAAAGCAATCAAAGAAGAGGGGAAAAAGAAAAATATTAACTCAGAGAAATGTTTTTAACCTTGATTTAAAAGTGCTTACCGTTGGGGCTTATTTCAGTCCTGCTGGTAGTTTGTTCCAGTTGTGTGCAGCATAACAGCTAAAAGCTGCTTCACCGTGTCTAGTTTGAACTCTGGGCTCCATTATCTGACCTGAGTTAGTAGATCTCAGAGCTCTACTGGGTTTATACTCTGCTAGCATGTCATTCATGTATTCTGGACCTAAACCATTCCGTGATTTGTAGACGAGTAGCAGAACTTTAAAATCTATTCTGACCGGGAGCCAATGTAAAGACTTGAGAACTGGGGTGATGTGATGTGATCTCTTTGTTCTGGTTAAAACTCGGGCAGCAGCGTTCTGGATGAGCTGCAGCTGTTTGAGACTCTTTTGGGGGAGTCCAGTCAGAAGACCGTTACAGTAGTCAAGTCTGCTGGAGATGAAAGCATGAATCAGCTTCTCCTGATCTGTTTGGGACATGAAACCCTTAATTCTGGATATGTTCTTAAGTTGATAAAAGGCTGATTTGGTGACTGATTTGATATGATTGTTGAAGGTCAGGTCTGGGTCTATCAGCACGCCGAGGTTCCGGACTTGGTCTTTAGTTTCTAAAGACAGTGACTCAAGATGTTTACTGACGGCAAACCTCTTCTCTTTGTTGCCAAACACAATGACCTCGGTTTTTTCTTGATTTAACTGAAGGAAATTTTGGTTCATCCACTTTTTGACTTGCTCTAAGCAGTCGCACAACGACTCTATAGGACTGCAGTCATCTGGAGACAGTGCAAGGTATATCTGTGTGTCATCTGCATAGCTGTGGTAGTTGACTTTAGAGTTCTTCAGAATTTGATCCAGAGGCAGCATGTATAGAGTGAACAGAAGGGGTCCAAGAACTGACCCCTGAGGAACTCCACGTCATAGCCACTCAATCAGAGTGATTACTTCCAATAGTCACAAAATAACTCCGCTCCTCCAAGTAGGACCTGAACCATTCTAGGACTGTCCCACTGAGTCCTGCCCAAGTGTCCAACCTGTTCAGCAGTATAATGTGATCCACAGTGTCAAATGCAGCACTGAGATCCAACAATACCAGAACTGACAACTTCTAGAGTCAATTGTGTACCTATCTATCCAACAGCTAAAGCTTGGCCTACTTGGGTCATGCAACGTACCTTATATACATCCTCATTTAAAAGAATTCATGTCATGCGATTTATTTAAACGAATAAAATTACCTAGGAGCTTACACTTCCATTAAAATTTGCCTAAAAAAAATTAACTTACTAAGGAGGCAGCTCCGAGTTAGGCAACTGCCTATATTGTGATTAGAAAAGACTGGGAGTATTTTCAAAAAAATCCTCTCAGCCTACTTTCAGACTTGTAAATGGTCAACTTAAAGTCTTAACCTTGATTATCAGGTAATCATTTATCTAAAGTGTGTATAAAAAAACTGTATAGGAATGTATTGGATGCAACTTATGCCCTTAATACAGGCTATTTTTGAGCAGTTGTAGTTTCACTACTGCAGACACACATTAATCGGCTAAAGTGTTTTTTTATTGACTGTCTGTTTAAGATTTTTAAGAAGAGTTATAATTCAGGGCTCCATGGTTTTAAAGCAAATAAATGCTCATTTCCTTAACTGTAATATTTTAAAATTACCTTCTTTCAAGCCTCAAACCAGCCAATGATGCAAACTAGATGCGTATCTGACAACTAGCCAGCTAATTGAGCTGTTTACCTAAATTGGCAAGGAATTATGAGATGAGGAAAAGTTTGACAAATATGGTTAAGAGCTAATTCTAAACACTGCACAGCAGATGTTGGACAGGATGCACACCTGTTCAGAGAATCAGATTATTGCTTGGTGGATGGAAGGGCTAAATTAATCATTTGTGCTCAATCTGTAATGTGCTCATTCTTACAAAGTTACACTTGTGGATTCATTTTAAGAGTCAAAATGGCTCTGCAAAGGTAGAAAGCTGCTTCTTTGCCCGCTTTGAAAAATCAGTGCAGCACTCACCTGCTCCAGCTGGCTCCTGCTCGACACCAACCCTGCCTCTACCCGGTCCTTGCACCCCTCCACTCACTGTACAGGAGCACGATGTCAGACGGCTGCTCCTGGCAGTGAACCCTAAGAAGGCTGCCGGCCCAGTCGGAGTTCCTGGTAAGGTGCTCAGAGCGTGTGCCCACCATCTCGCCCTCATCTTCACAAGAATATTCAACCTAGCCCAGGCAGTCATCCCGCCCTGCCTAAAATCAGCCAGTCATCCCAGTGCCGAAAAAGACTCCCACCACCAGCCTAAATGATTATCGTCCTGTGGCCCTCACTCCGCTAATCATGAAGTGCTTTGCTGACGTTGAAGTGGAGATTGTTGTCCTGGCACCAGTTCTCCAGGTGTTCAATCTCCTCCAAGTAGGTCCTCTCGTTGTTGTCTGAGATCAGGCCTACCACAACAGTGTCGTCAGCAAACTTAATGATGGTGGTGGAGCTGGAAGTGTCGACGCAGTCAGAGATGTACAGTGAGTACAGCAGAGGGCTCAAGACACAGCCCTGGGGTGCTCCAGTGCTGAGGGTGAGGGTACGTGAGACATGTTTGCCTACACACACAGCTTGTGGTCTGTCTGTCAGGAAGTTGGAGATCCACTAACACAGGGATGGGTGGAGTTCCAGATCTTCCAGCTTTGTGGTGAGTTTGGAGGGAATAATAGTGTTAAATGCTGAGCTGTAGTCGACAAACAGCATTTTAACATAATTACCCCTCCCAGTGTCCAGGTGTGAAAGGGTTGTGTGGAGCAGATGGGTGATGGCATCGTCTGTAGACCGGCTAGGGCGGTACTCAAACTGGAGTGGGTCCATGGATGCAGGCAGTGCAGAAGTGATGAAGTCTCTCACCAGTGTTTCAAAGCACTTCATCACCACTGATGTGAGGGCTACTGGGCGATAGTCATTGAGACATGCGGGCTGGGGTTTCTTGGGGACAGGAACAATGACAGACTGTTTGAAGCATGTTGGTAAGATGCCCTGCGCCAGAGAGAGATTAAAGATTATGATAGCTCTTCTGCACAGGCTTTCAGGACTCGTCCGCAGATTCCGTCGGGTCCTGCTGCCTTCCTGGTATTCACTCTCTTAAACACTTTTCGTACATCTCTTTCTGTGATGGTGAAGGGACTCTGATCTCTGACACACTCTCCTCTGTCAGCAGCACCATTAGCACAATAAGTGTGATTAACACTGTTAGCGCCATTAGCACTGCTAACCGCAGCCTCGAAACGAGCATAGAAGGTGTTTAGCTCGTTC
Organism: Odontesthes bonariensis; assembly: GCF_027942865.1. NCBI lineage: Eukaryota > Metazoa > Chordata > Actinopteri > Atheriniformes > Atherinopsidae > Odontesthes > Odontesthes bonariensis. Next base: position 26,301,181 of record NC_134529.1, on the reverse strand, counting down.
GCCAGAGATGAGTCCGCACTCTCCAGTCTGCAAGGTTGGCTCTTGTAATCTGTTATTGTTCTTAGTCCTTGCCACAGGTCCCTAGAATCACCGTGCTGGAATTGTGACTCTAGTTTCCTTCCGCAGCGCCGCTTCGCCTCTTTTACCGCTTTGCCCACTCTGTATGACGCAGCCTTGTAGTCGTCCATGTTCCCGCTGATAAGCCCCGCGTTGTAGGCAGCAGTGCGGGTGTTCAGAGCATCGCGAATGGTTTTGTCCACCCACGGCTTCTGGTTGGGAAACCTCTTGACAATAGTCTTTTGAACTGTATCATCAGTCAGTTTCCCGACAAATCCCACAACCGCTTCCGTAAACACGTTGATGTCATCAGAGCTGCGCCGGAACATGTCCCAGTCTGCGTCATCCAGAGCGTCCTGCAGCGCAGCCACCGATTGGTCCGTCCACAGCGTGACCTCCCTCTGAACCGGAACTGGAAAATCCTACTTAAGTAAAAGTCATAAGTACTGACTTTGAAATTTACTTTAAGTATTAAAAGCAAAAGTACTCGCGCTATTGGTTGTCTTTCAATGTCTAGGCCATTTTGATGAAGAATGCAGGTATAGCTACTGGTAATACTTAAAGGTGGGGTAGGGGATCTTTTTCTGGAACATTTTTGTACATATTGCTTGAAATACTCTTCACACCCCCATTGCAACCAATTAATTAAAAGTTTTGACACAAATATGAAAAGTTTTAGTGGCCTCTAGAACGTACAATCTAGGAAAAACAGTATCCAATCATTGTGAACGGACCGTTAACAATGATTGGATTCTGATGCCGTCTATCAAACTGCAATCTGCTCCTCCCTCCCCCTCCTTCCCCCTGTGCTCGTACCCTGCTCCGTGAACGAATTACGTGTCCAGAAGCTTGGCAGGAAGCTAAACTAGAGCCAGCTTGGCTAGCACCTAGCATTATTAAACGTATAGTTATCATATACTAAATACTAAATACGGCAACGATCGATGCTTGCTGTCAGAACAGCGCTCGTGCACCTTCGTGCTCGTGCGCGTTCATGTACTCTAGAGGCGTGCCTTCGGGGGGAAGAAAAGGGTTAGGACTTTTTACCTGTGTATTTTCAAAATGCAGCTTCGCTGGACTCAAAATCCAGGATCTCCTACCCTACCTTTAAGCTTCTACAGAAGTCACTGTTAGTAAAAACTATAAGCAACGTTGAAGCTGACAGAGCCACCTGATTGGTTTAAACATATTTTTGTGTAGGCAACGTTATGGCGAAACTGCATTTATAAAATGTAACGAGTAACAACACATATTGTAGAAATGTAGTGGAGTAGAAAGTATAGATAATAGCTGCAAAATGTAATGGAGTAAAAGTCGAAAGTATGCATTATTATTTTTACTTAAGTAAAGTACAAATACGGAAACATTTACTTAAGTACAGTAACAAAGTAAAAATACTCCGTTACATTCCACCACTGCTTGTGGTGGAATATAGACTGTACAGACAAGTAAACTCCCGAGGAAGGTAGAAGGGACGAAACTTGAGGGCGAGAAGCTCCATGTTGGGTGTGCAAGAGCGCACAAGGGTCACAACATTGGCACTGTTGCACCACTTGTTGTTCACCATAACACACACTCCACCATCTTTTGACTTCCCGAGTCCATTGTCCTGTCCAAGCGGTGTACCGAAAAGAACTCGCCCAGCTGGATGGCGTGGTCCGGTACCGCTGGGTTCAGCCATGTCTCAGTGAAGCAGAGGAGGTTGCAGTCCCGAATGTCTCTCTGGAACTTGATTCTGGCCCGGAGGTCGTCGAGTTTGTTTTCCAGAGACTGGACGTTGGCTAGCAGGATACTAGGCAAGGGTGCACGGTGTGCTGTGGCCCTCAGCCTGTCCCTGACGCCGGCTCGCTTCCCTCTGGGCCGCCGCTGCTTCTTTGTTTCGCGACCTTTGTTGTTCCTCAGGATCTCACTCGGCCAGCTCGGATCTGGGGTTAAAAACGAGGTAAGGTGAGCGGATTGTATATTAATAGAGACAAGAGTGTCTCTATCATAACTTATCCGAACCATGTTGCAAAGTAAAAGTCAAAAAACGAACGGGAAATAAGATAATTTAGAGAAAAAAGAAAAAGTGTGGACGGAGCAGTTGAGACGGTGGCTGACCTCAGCAGCGCCATCTTCATATTCTATTCTATAACTGAAACATCATCTTCACATCATCACATTATCCCTGAATGCAGAGGAATAATATTAACAATTGGCAAGGACAGTTTTATTTTCAGATGCTTTCATTTTCTGGAATGATTGCAGTTTATGATATCTGTGGCCCATGCAATGATAGCTTTTTTGTTAGATAGTTCCAGAAGGTTTTTCTTTTTCTTTTAATTTTGCAAGTTAATGAGGACTTTATTTATGAAATAGACCAGACAAAGATTCCTTTTTTTTTTAAAATCTGAGCCAAAGGACACATCTTAGACACGCCCCATCAATTAAGGTCTCACACTAACTAGAACAACTCTTACTTTGATTATGGCACACATTTGCTTTGGCCTTATGTCAATGAGCTTATAAAATGTTACAACTTTAATTTATTCTCCAAAGTTGCATTTATTTTTCTAAGAAACTTGTATTGATGATTGATTGATGACCTCTATTTTTTCTGGTTTTTCCACTCTTTTCCAGTTTGAGTTCAATTAATTCTAGCATTGTCATTTTAGAATATACCTGTGCAAACTCAAAAGAAAAAAAAATCTATTTGTTAAAAAACCTGTTCATTCAGTGTACTCGGATAGTCAGCTGACCAAATTTTTGGGGCACATACATTGATTAATTTAGACCTGACCAATTGAAACTCCAGATTGCTTAAGTAAATCCACATATTGACTTGTTTATTTTAGCCAGACAGTGTTATTTACTGAACAGGTAACATCTACATGTATATGGCTTGTGTTTTAACGATAAACAGTGTGTAAGTGCTACACACTACAACTTCCGGATATTCAACAGGTTGGCTTACTTGTGACTCAGTGCTTATATACACAATTTTGAGTAGACTGCTCTTGTGATAATTGAAGTGGAATGGATGCAACTGTGTTGAGGTATAAGACAGGTTGAGGATCACACTTGTACAAGCGGACACTTCATCCATTCATCCATCCATCCAAATGCAGTACTTACAGGCAGAAGAAACATAGATTTTTTTATTGATATAATTAACAAAAGATGCTGCGAAGGCACTGAAAGCAAGACACCAAATAGGATTACCAAGAAAAACAAATCTAAAACAAAAAACAAACAACATTCTGACTGCCTGACAGGTGAGCAACAATGACTGGTAACTGACTGAAATCTGGCAGTGAACCAAGGAGACTAAGGAGTATACTGAGGGAACAAAAGACTGACAAAAGGAGTTGGTGGTGATTAGCTAAACAAAGTAGTGTAAGCTTTACTAAAAACACAAGGTTTCATTCTCTTCTAAATAAATCAGTAAACAAAACGGACTACAATATCAACTGGAGAATTTCTGAGGAAATTTTGATGGGTGCCAATGGAGCTATCCCCATGATTATGATCATCATAACACAGCAGCTGCTTAGCTCTGTGGCACAAATAAGCAGTGGGAGAGAAGCAGAGGCTATAGTATCCCTGAATGCCTTAGGCATTAGCACCAACAACTAAACTAGAATATGAGATGAAAAACAGAACAATGAAATATAGAACTGAGACAATCCAAGATAGGGTCGCTGGGGCAACAGATCCTGTAGGGAAACCCAGATATCTCTCTGACCCCAACAACACTCTCCAGACCCTCCTGTAGCATCCCAAGAAAATCTCAGGCCAGCGCGATATAATCCCTCCAGAAATTTCTAGGTCTACTCAATGGACTCCTCTATTGAATACGCCTGGAAAATCTCCAGAGAGGAGGTCAGCAGGTATATCAATTAGATTCCCCGAACCCCTCTGCTTACTCCTTTCAATGTGAAGGAGTTGTTGTTCACCAAGTTCCCTTTGGATGTGTGTGGTCCTCACTCTATCTGTAAGAATGAGCCCAGCCACCCTTGAAAGGAAACTTGTATCCAAGATCGAATTCTTTAGGTCACTACCCAAATCTCATGACCGTGGATGAGGGTTCGAATGAAGATGGATGAGTACATGGAAAGCTTTGCCTTTCAGCTTAACTCCCTCTTTACCGGGAAGGACTGGTGCAGCACCCTCATTACTGCTGATGAAACTCCAACCCATCTGTCCGTCTCTCGCTTCAACTAGCCAACACTTATGGACAAGATCCAAAGGTACTTAAAAAATATAAAAACTTAAACTCTGCCTCTTGAGGCAAGGACCCATCTCCGTCCCCGAGAGAACACCCTTATCTGATTGAGAACCATGGTCTCAGACTTGGAGGGGCTGACTTCCATCCTGGCCACTTCACACCATAAACTGGAGACCCTGCCTCAAGACCCTATCAAAGCTATTTGTGATTTGTGACTACATGCTACTTTGCCAGGCTTAGTAGATCTGGGTCTAAATTACCATCTTATTCCTTTTGGTGCATCTTTATGTGGGTGTTTTATCATCTTCAGCCTTTTACACAGTCCTCCTGTGACGTCACAGAAAATTGCTGCAATGCAGCTTTTCATTTAACATATTTTTTTAAGCAGCTCTTCAACCTCATCACACACAGACACACATTCAGTGCTTTGACTGCTGTGACAGTTTACCACACTACTGTTACAGCATTATTCTTCCACAACACATGAGGTGGTATGAAATCTTAATGTGTAAATTTAGAAAATGAAAATGAGTGAAAAGTACCCCTCTCACTGTGTCGTGAAAATACTCAAGTTATGTACAACTACTGCATGTTTGCATTTGAGTAATCTCAAATCTGTAATCGTTTTTGGTTGTTTTACCACTACTCAGTATTTCAACAAGGACAGCTCAAATGAAAGAGTAACATACATTTATTAGGTGCACAATAACTGAAAAAAATATTCTAGGAATGAAGTTTGACAAATAACATTAGAATAAGGTTTTCGGTGGTTAGACTCCAGTGCAGTAACAAGATAGACGGGACATGGTGTATGATAGGAAAGCCCTGTGTCTAGAGCCTAGACACTGGTGGTAGTCATCGGATGAAGCTCTATCTTGGGCTGAAGAAAAGGATGGAGTTGAGAAGGAGGTGGAATGTGCAACACACGATCTTGGAGGAAAATGACGGCAGAAGTAGGTTCAATTCAAAGGAATTGAAAAGAGACTGATTGGCTGGGAGAGAAAGGAAGCAGGAAGAACATTGGACTAAAGCGGTGACATCATAATTAGTGTGGAAAGTTTTGACTGCATGGGAAAAAGGGGAGCGGCAAGTGAGAAGAGGAAACCCAAGATTCAAGGTAAACACAAGAAACTTGTGCTAAAGGAAGAAAAAAATGGACCAGACTCAGTGAATAATTCCCCATACTCCCTATATAGACCAGTGAGCAGTGCTGACCAACATATCATTGGGGTCATCAGGTGGGAACCTCCTTTCATCAGTGTTTCGTCTAGTTGGGCCCACGACACCTCCAGGAGGCTAGACAATGACCACTGGTGTCCCAGAGTCACACCCCTAATGCCAACCAACACTGCTCCTCACACCACAACAACCATCTTTTTTTTTTTTTTTACAGCCACAAGCTACCTCAGCCTCTCACCAACTACACACCAGTCACAGCGGGGTGGGGATTCAAACCCTGATTCGGGTAGGGGGTAATGAAAATATAGAGGGTGCCAGAGGTGGAGGCATGACAAGACACACTAGCAGATTCAGCAGACAAACTCACCTAAACAGTCCTATAAACACTAAAAATGCCAGCAAAAACAAACAACTCACTCTCACCAACTGCACACCAGTCACAGCGGTTTAGGGATACAAATCCCCGTTCGGGTAGGGGGAGAAATAAAAGAGGTAAAGATTAGTAGGAATGGGATTCAAACCATGGTTCGGGTAGGGGTAATGAAAATATAGAGGGTGCCAGAGGTGGAGGCAGGACAAGACACGCTAGCAGATTCAGCAGACAGACTCATCTAAACAGTCCAACAGTCACTAAAAAGGCCAGCAAAAACAAGGCCATACACCTCACTCAAAGCCAACTCACCCAAAATGGCCGCCTGGTTTCAAAAGGATCACATGGGCTGTGTTCGAAACCGCCTACTACATACTACATACTTGAAAACGGCATACTCATCGATCAGACAGTATGCAGAGCGTTTACACACAGTGCACTTCACTCCTGCCCGAGCCGAAATCAGCTGGCCTGAAAAGCTGATTTCGCTTAAGCTATAAACTCTGTAAATATATAACTTTAGCAACATTTGAAACATTTTCAGGCGAGAAAGTATTCACTTAGACCCCCAAGGTGTTGAAAATCTCACAAAATACTAAAGCTGGCCGCAGTGAGCAACGCACTTCTGGTTATGCCGTTTTGACTGCTCTCGTCCCGTTAACGGAATTTGACCATTCAAATGGCGATGGGCGACGTCACGTTACGTTGCATCTTGGGTAGTTTGAGTGTGACATATAACCTCATGATGAATACTCAACATTTCGGCGAATCTATTATGCATCTAGTGTACATCCGGGAACTTAAAAAAGTATGACTAGTAGGAATAGTAGGAGAAGTAGGCGGTTTCGAACACAGCCATGGTCCACACCCTCCACTTAAATATCTTGAACTTCTTTTTTGCTTTTTCCAAAAGTCTGTTTACCCTAAGTGATCCCCTTGCTGGGCCCCCAGCTGCTATTGCTTCTTCTAATCCAAATCTACTGACTGGATTTTACTGCCTCATCTGACACTTCCTTCACTATTTTCCTCACACTCTGTTCACTTACACCCAGCTCCCTCAACAATGAGACAACAGATTTAGCAACAAATCCTCTACATCCTACTTCCACTGGACATATTCTAACTTTCCATCCTCGCTGCTCTGCTTCAGCCGCCAACTCCACATATCTAAGCTTTTTTCCTTTCATATGGTTCTGGTACTAATTGCTCCCAAGGAACAGTCAGCTCTATGAAATAGACTCTCATTCTACTCCTAGACCACAAGACTATATCAGGCCTTAGATTTGTAGAGGCTATCTCCTGGGGAATAACAAGCTTATTTCCTAAATCTACTTGCATCTCCCAATCACAAGCATCCTCCAAGCTGCCATGCCTCCTTATCGTCTTATTAACTTTCTCACCCTCTTGAACAAACTGAATTGCAAGTCTCTTCACCTTAGACCCTCCTAAGTTTACCTGCCTTCGTTTATCTTCAATACCTGCAACTAATCTTCTTAATACTTGGTCGTGTCACCATGTACACCAGCCTTGTGACAGACTAACCTTACAACCTGACAAAATATGCCTTAGAGTTGCAGTACCTGAACATAACAAGTCTCTATTTACCCAGAGTTTTAGGTTATGGGGAGTTGGCAATACATCATATGTTGCCCCTATCAAAAATCTAATACTCCTTGCGTCCATACTCCACAGCTCTTTCCAACTAAGCTTTTTCTTCCCTACACCTTCCCAATTCAACCACCGTCCCTGCTTAGCCTGAGCCACTGCCTTGGCACCCCTTAACATTTCCTCTTGTCTACGAACCTGCTCAAAAACTAGCTTTCTCTTCTCCTTGGGACCTGCTCTACTCCACACTGGTTTGCCTGGGCCAAGCCCCAAGCCTCCCCGGCCTATTTGCACATTAGCCACAATCTCTGCATGTCTAAGAGTTGCTTCTGCCTCCTGAGCTGCCATTCTTGGTTTCCACTTCCTCCCTTTGGTTGGGTTTGGAACCACCTTACTAACTATCACATCTTTACTCCCAGCTAACAGGAGCTCTGTCCTAACTTTAGTACATTTAAACTCCTCTACTAGACTAGATACTGGGAGCTGGAGTATGCCTTTCCCATACAAGAGATAAAAATTAGGAATTAAATGTATCAAATCTTTCTGATTGAACTTTTGCTAAAGCTTTATGTTTAAAGCTGCCGTCGGCAACTTTTTTTTAGTCATATTAGCTTGAACTGTCATGGGATTCTGGAAGTAGAATAATAAATAGGCTGTTTAGGAAAAAATCCTGACTTCTGTAGCTCCCTCTAAAGCCTGTAATTGTGCTTGCAAAAATCGAGCGTTCCCGGCTGTTTTTAACCAATCACGTTAGGTTTATTATTTATCTATTATCTGAGCAGAACAGTCACCAACCACGTCTTCCATGCTGAGCGTGAGTCTGCCCCCAGCTTGTGTGCGCGCACACTGGTGTGAACTCACGTGCACAACCTCGTCCACAGAGGGGGAGGGACCTGAAAGTTGTATCAGTTCGAATTTTCCGACTTTAGACTCGGAATTTTGAAAACCTGCCGACGGCAGCTTTAACAGGCTCCTAAGTTGTAAATATATTCAACACTATCTGCTCATTATACACTTACGGTGCGTTCACCCCAGACGCGATCACATACAAAGTCAATGCAAAGACGCGAATAGACGCAGATTCAAGCCGGCGGCGCGATGAGGCGCGGTGAGGTGCGGTGAGGCGCATGCCGCCGCGCGAGTGAAAATATTCGAATCCGCGCGAGTTAAAAAAAAATCCAACTTTGGCGAAATATTCGCGTCAGACAGCCTATCAGCGTTGAGATTCTGGACGACAGTGACGTGGAGACAGATGGACAGGCGCTGTCTGTGACATGCAGATGGGACTGCAGATGGAAATTAGCTTCTAAGCTACAATCTGGTGGAGGTCATCTCTTTACTTTGTAATTAATGTACTTTGCACATGGTCCCTGACTAAATAAAATAAAAAAATTAAATCACCGCCTTCTCCAGAAGTTCCGTCTGGATGACGGCCGCTTCCAGCGGTGTTTCGGGCTCGCCAGGACCCGGTTTGATGGCCTGCTCGGGAGGATCGGTGCCGTGGTCTCTCGGCGGGACACCGGCTGCAGGCGCTCCGCAGCTGAAAGTGGAGCTGCTGTGCCGTGATCACCTGAAATCACAGCACCGTGGCTCCGTTCATATTCAGGCTGTCATTTTCAACATCTACATGAATATTAAAGTCACCCACTACAATGACTTTATCTGTACTCAGCACTAACTGGGATAAAAACTCTGAGAATTCAGACAGATACTCAGAATAAGGGCCAGGTGGACGATACACAACAACAAACACAAGAGGTTTCTGTGATTTCCACTTTGCGTGGGAAAAACTGAGAATCAGAGATTCAAAAGAGCTAAAGCTAATCTTGGGTCTGGGACTGATTAGTAACCCTGATCTGAAGATAGCTGCCACTCCTCCTCCTCTGCCTGTGGTTCGAGGAACGTGAACATTTAAACAGTCAGAGGGAGTTGCTTCATTAATGCTAACATGATCTTCCTGCTGCAGCCAGGTTTCCGTAAGACAAAATATATCAATATGATGATCACAAATCAACTCATTCACTAACAGAAACTTCATAAGGAGAGATCTGATATTCAGCAAACCACATTTAATAGTTTGATGTTTATGTTCAGTTAAAGTTTTTGTTTTAATAATTTCTTTTTGCACAAGAGGATTTGCTCCTTTTGTGTTAATCGATTGGGTGGGTAGCAGCAGGTGGGAAGCTGCAGAGAAGTGTGTAAGACTACAACTCTGCATCCTGGTCTGAGCCCTGGGTTGTCATGTTTTAGGGTGGCAAATAAATTCATCCATATTTCTAGAAATGAGAGCTGCTCCTTCCAAAGTGGGATGGATGCCGTCTCTCCTCATCAGACCAGGTTTTCTCCAGAAAGATTGCCAATTATCTATGTAGTCCACGTTGTTTGCTGGACACCATCTAGACAACCAGCAATTGTAGGACGACATGCGGCTAAACATGTCATCACTGGTCAGATTTGGCAGGGGTCCAGAGAAAACTACGGAGTCCGACATTGTTTTGGCAAAATTACACACCGATGCAACATTCATTTTAGTGACCTCCGATTGGCGTAACCGGGTGTCATTAACGCCGACGTGAATAACTATTTTACCATATTTACGTTTATCCTTAGCCAGCAGTTTTAAATAGGATTCTATGTCGCCCGCTCTGGCCCCTGGAATGCATTTGACTATGGCCGCTGGTGTCTCTAATGCCACGTTTCTGACTATGGAGCTGCCAATTACCAGGGTTTTGTCCTCAGCGGGTGTGTCGCTGAGTGGGGAAAATCTGTTTGAAGCGTGGACAGGTCGATGGTGAACAAGGGGCTTGACTTTAGAGCTATGCCTCTTCCTGACAGTCACCCAGCCACGTTGTAATCCTGGCTGCTCAGGTTCTGCTAGGGGGAGGCTAATTAAGCTAGCTACGCTAGGTGGCTCCACACTGGCTAAAGGGACCTGGCTCGCTATCGGTTGATTTTCAACAGTGCAGAGCCGAGCTTCCAATTCAGATAACCTTGCCTCCAAAACTACAAAAAGACTACATTTGTTACATGTACCATTATCGCTGAAGGAGGCAGAGGAGTAACTAAACATCTGACACACGGAGCAGGTGAAAGCAGGAGAAGGAGGAAGAGAACCGGTAGCCATGCTACGCTAGAGAACCAGACACACCGTTAAAAAGTGAGAATAAAGATCTGTAGGAGTGTGTTAGAACAGAACCGTAAGCTATAGAGTTTAACTATGCAAAATTGTGTAAGTTATAGATCGAAATAAAGTGATTATCAGTACTCCAAGCGGAGCAAGAAATTCCACAGTGCACAAGCAAGGTAACAGGAAGTGATGCAACACGTCTTACCGCAAAGCGTCACAGCGTCTGCGTCAACTCCAATTGACTTTAAAGAGGGGGACCACCACCCCGATCTGCCAGTCCAGAGGCACTGCCCCTGATGTCCACGCAATGCTGCAGAGGTGTGTCAACCAAGACAGCCCCACAACATCCAGAGCCTTGAGGAACTCAGGACGGACCTCATCCACCCCCGGGGCCTTGCCACCGAGGAGTTTTTTGACCACCTCGGCAACCTCAGCCCCAGAAATGGGAGGTCCCACGTCCGAGCTCCCCAACTCTGCTTCCTCATCGGAAGGCGTGTTGGTGGGATTGAGGAGGCCCTCGAAGTATTCCCCCCACCGACTCACGACGTCCCTGGTTGAAGTCAGCAGAGCCCCGCCCTCACCATACACGGTGTTGACGGTGCACCGCTTTCCCCCCCTGAGCTGCCGGATGGTGGACCCGAATCTCCTCGAGGCCGTCCGGAAGTCGTTCTCCATGGCCTTCCCGAACTCCTCCCAAGCCCGAGTTTTTGCCTCAGCAACCGCCGAGGCTGCGTTCCGCTTGGCCTGTCGGTACCCATCAGCTGCTTCCAGAGTCCCACTGGCCAAAAAGGCCCGATAGGACTCCTTCTTCAGCTTGACGGCTTCCCTCACCACTGGTGTCCACCAGCGGGTTCGGGGATTGCCGCCACGACAGGCACCGACCACCTTACGGCCACAGCTCCGGTCGGCCGCCTCAACAATGGAGGCACGGAACATGGCCCATTCGGGCTCAATGTCCCCCACCTCCCCCGGGACATGGTTGAAGCTCTGCCGGAGGTGGGAGTTGAAACTCCTCCTTACAGGGGATTCCGCCAGCCATTCCCAACAGACCCTCACAATACGTTTGGGCCTGCCAGGTCTGACCGGCTTCCTCCCCCACCAGCGGACCCAACTCACCACCAGGTGGTGATCAGTTGACAGCTCCGCCCCTCTCTTCACCCGAGTGTCAAGGACATAAGGCCGGAAGTCCGACGATACAACCACAAAGTCGATCATCGAGCTCCGGCCTAGGGTGTCCTGGTGCCAAGTGCACATATGGACACCCTTATGCCTGAACATGGTGTTCGTTATGGACAGTCCGTGACGAGCACAGAAGTCCAACAACAAAACACCACTCTGATTCAGATCGGGGGGGGCCGTTCCTCCCAATCACGCCCCTCCAGGTCTCACTGTCATTGCTGACGTGAGCATTGAAGTCCCCCAGCAGGACGAGGGAGTGTCCCGGAGGAGCACTCTCTAGTGCCTCCTCCAGGGACTCCAAAAAGGGTGGGTACTGTTGTGGAGAAAATGAGTCGAATCACGCGTTGGTCAGCCGTCCATTGGGGAGTTTATTGAACAAACTGTCACAGCAAATATGCATGCAGAATGTACAAAATGTCCACCGTCTTCCTACTGTGAACCAACTTTATACTGGTTTAATCATAACATGCATGCGTCATCCGGCCCCAATCTCTCTCTGCGACGCCGAGCGTCTGCTCTAAATGTACACGGCCCATACTACCTTTTACCCATATTCATATGAGCCGAACAACAAGGCACAAGATGTAACTAGGCCAGATGTCATGAGGATGTCATGACATCCTTCTCCCACATAGTCCCCCCTTGAAATCACTTATCAGTGATTTAATAAAGAAATAATCTAAAATGAAAGAAAATCATCCCACATAGTTAATTAATAATTAATTAACACTCAACACTAAATTATTCTAATAATTATACAAACTCAATTAATGGGACCATTTTGAATGCATGAAAAGGAATATAGAATCACATTCAATGATTAAATGAATTCAACAATGACACAAATTTTAACATTGCCATCACACCTGTCCACTGTTCGCAGTGCATAGGTGCGAAAAACCCACCGACTGCTACTTTCGTAACTCATGTTCTTATCTTGGGAAAACTCACCTACGGCCCCACCCCACTTGGCGACCGACCACTTGACCAAAGGTCGCACTCCGAACAGTTTACCAACACAATTGGCAATGGACATATCAGTGATCAGTTTTGATTGATAATAAACATAGAATGAATACACGACCATCAAACCTATTAATCACAGTTTCGTATCCAGTACAATACATAAAATTATGGATTATCACACAACAAAAGTAATAAAAAGCAATGTAATGCAGCTCTTCCAGTCCCGTCCCATCTCCCGTACCCTGGGGTCGTCTGCTTCTGGCCGAACATCCGTCCGGCTGGGTCGGAACTGCTAAGCTAACTATGGGAGGAGAGGTCGCCAGTACATCACTCCCAATCAAAGAGATCTTCAGCATCTCTTCTCCCTATCAGACTAACTGTGGTTCCACCCTCGAGGAAAGAATCTTGTGAACCGTCCGTTGGTAACCTTCATTCGTTGGCCCGCTCTCCCATGCGTTGGTCCTCAGACCTGGTCTCGCATGGTCATCTGCCTCCTGGTTTGTTCCATATTCCGTTTGAACATCACTTGCAGCAACCACCTTCTCAGAATGGGTATAATGCAACACACCAATAGGGCGACCATTATGAATATTGACAATATAGCTAATCCCGCCTTCACTGCCATCGCTCCCCACTCTCCCAAACTCCCATCCAGACCAGTCCACCACCCTTCACTTCCACCAGCATTACTCTTCAGCTCCTCTTTCAGCTCCCTGATCTTCTTCATGGCCGTTGTAAACGTACCATCAGCTGCAGTGTTCCCGGGTATAAATATACAACATTTTTCCCCAACCATCTGGCAAACGCCACCTTTCTCCGCTAATATCCAATCCAAAGCCTGTCTGTTCTGCCAAGCCATCCTACTCGTCTCATGTAGTTGTTCTCCAAAGGCTGCGAGCCCTTCACTTGTGTAGTTAAGAATCCTCTGTTGGTTGTAGTATATGTAATTAATCCACTCCACATTTTTGTTAATCGTGATCCACGGCAAAATAGACTCAAATCCAGCTGCAATCTCACTGCATGCTTTGAACTCAAAAGGAATCCCTCTCGGCTGCCCTATTGCATCCAAGTAAACGTGCTTATCCATGATGTAGTCACCACTAGATCTTTTAACTCTCCCATTTTCCACATCCAACCCCAGTAACTCGTTTACCTTGTCATACACTAACACAACCGAAGTTTTTATCCTCACAAGTGCACACAGGCCTATCCACCTATTGGGTAACACGTTTAACAAAACGTCCTCTCCACACATCCAATAACTGTCAGCTATTGGGTGTGTCTGATCCCCAAACAGGTAGAGAGTCGGAATTGTCATTTCTATATCTTCACATTTTTGATCCAAAGGAACCGGATTTTCATACCACACAGGTTTCCTGATAAATATTGGTTTCATATTTACGTGTGGAAACCAAGATAAAACCCATGTGACGTTGCATTTAATGGTAGTGTTACCTACATGAGTTCCACTGTCATTAGTAAATCCACCACTCGTAAAGCATTCAAACTCACCATCGTAATCTACTCTGTAATCAGTCGGCGGCCCATCCTGTGTTGTACTAAGATTAAATTCAGCACAGGACGACTCCAATTTGTGGCCCCTCCCTTTTTTGAAAAAGTCCTGTAATTTATTTGCCCCAAACATCAATCTGCACTTAATCCCACACATCGGAAGCTCAAACAACAACCATTTATCCTTCTGAGGTGTAAACCTACCTTCTTTGCATTCCCGTCGCTGAACCACTGCACAGTCCCTGAAGGTGTGTGGCTCTGGAACAACAACAGGCAATGCCCCTGGAGCGTCTGCGCATATGAGGCACTCCGTCGCCGTTAGTTCTCTCGTAGTGTACCATGCCCACCTATACCACATATTCTGTGCTGCCTTCCCCCACAAACCATCTTCCACACTTACACTGTTTCCCTGTCTCTTCCTGTGCATGTACCCTCCATATGTTCTTGGATTAACATGATTATTCCGTCCTGTAGTGCTAATGGCATCAAGTCCCCCTAAATTTTCCCGTGAAATCTTTCTATTCTTACCACCATAGTGAACAACTCCTTTCTGGCCCGAGGACACCCTGATCTTCCCAGATTGTCCCTTCGTTGTAGCGTCCGGAGGCGGTGATTTGGTCATCTCCTCCACCGGACCCATGATCCACACTTCCTCACCATCCTTTATTCCAACGTACTTAAATTCAAGCTTAACATCTGCCTTTTCACGACTAGCTCTAGTGTGTATTGCTGGCAAAGTTTGTGGCGTGGGATGGTCTGAGTGGGTGTGTATTGTTGCATCATACTCATCTGACCCAGGCTGGCTATTTCCCCTGCGGGGTGGTATCCTCACGGGACCCCTTCCCGCCTCCCCTGGATGCGGGATCCCGTCCCACATCTCCAGGCCTTACTCTCCTGAGCCCATGCCGTCGGCCAACACCCACACCTGGATGCTCATCAGTGTCAGAAATCTTAACATCTTCCTTTTGTTCATCCTTCCCCTCGGGCTTAACTCCGTCTGTGCCTTTAGCCCGAACCTTAGTGCAGTGATTCAAATGGTACCATGTGTTGCTACCTTCCACTTGAACTGCCGTCGGCGTTGCTCGCACCACTGCGTACGGTCCTTCTCGTCTTGGCTCGTGCCACTTCCTTCGGAATACTTTGATGTGCACCTAGTCGCCCGGCACCACTGGTCTCTCAACCGGCTGTACGTGACTCACGTCTCTGGACTTTTCCTGTAGATAGATTGTTCTGTGGATTGCAGTCAGTTGCCTCATGTAAGCTTTCAACTCTGTTTGCAACTGCTCAAGTGGGAGCCCTTTAAATGGACCTCTCAACTGCGGTGCCGGCATGGGTCGACCCGTTAGCATTTCATGCGGTGTTAGGTGCGTGACTCTATGAGTCTGCATACGATAGCTCATTAGTGCAAGCGGCAAAGCATCTACCCAGTTTAGTTTAGTTGAAGCACAGATTTTATTCAATTTCACTTTCAAAGTTCCATTGATTCTCTCAACCATCCCTTGACTTTGTGGGTGATAAACGGCCCCACAGCGCTGCTTGATTCGCAGCTGCTGCAGAATGCCTTTCGCAACCTTCTGAACAAATGCTGAGCCGTTATCTGAGCTAATCTCTGCTGGAATGCCAAACCGAGGAATCACTCCTCTTACCAAAAACTTCACGACCGTCTCTGCTCCCAAATCCTTGGATGGAGTTGCTTCGACCCATCGGCTGAAACGATCAATCACCACTAGCATGTACCTTTTCCCTTGTACTGTTTTAATCATGTCCACATAGTCTATGACCAATGACTTAAAGGGTCCTTCTGGCACCGGAATGTGTCCCACTGGTGTCTTCACACCCTTTCGCACATTGTTCTGTGCACAGATTTCACATTGACCCAACACTTCATCAACCATTGCATGCATGTATGGTGACCAACAACCTTGTTGTTTTACCTTTTTCACTACCTCTCCCCTGGCACAGTGATACACACTGTGAACATCAGAGATCAGCATTGTCAGCAGAGCCACCGGTGCCACCAGGAGACCATCATGTGATCTCCACAATCCCTTCTCGTTCTTTGTGGCACCTCTCCGCGTCCAGACATTGTGCTCCCCCACCCCTGCTTCCTGTTGCATTAGAATGATGTCTTCTGGCATGACAACTGGCTCCAGTGACACCATTGGTGCCAAAACAGCCACGTGGCATCCTGATGCTACTTTCGCTGCTTCGTCAGCCGCGTTATTACCTTTACTGACCATCTCGTTACCTTTCCGATGTGCCTGACACTTTATCACTACCAGTTTCGAGGGGAGCATCATGGCTGCAATCAGCTCCCTCACTTGGACCTCATGTCGCACTGGACTCCCGTCTGCCCTTCTGAACCCTCTCTGCTTCAAAACTGCTCCAAACAAATAGCAAATACCATGAGCATATGCAGAATCTGTGTACACATTTGCAACCTTACCCTTCGCCAGTCGACATGCTTCCGTTAATGCCTTCAGTTCAGCCAACTGTGCCGAACATGGCTGTTCACACTTCTCAGCCTTCACCGTCACAAAGTCTCCGCCTTCCTGCTTCACCACTGCAAAACCTGCATGATTACCCAAATGATCTCTGAAACATGAACCATCCACAAAGTAGGTGACATCAGCCCGCCCAAGCGGAGTTGCTTCTAAATCAAGTCTCAATTTGGTATATCTCATAGTTTCTGCAACACACTCATGTGGTTCTCCTTCAAACTCGAGTGGAATGACATCTGCCGGATTCAATGTAGTACACTTCTGTATTCTCACATCCGGATATGTCAACAGATGCATAAACTGCAAACACCTTGCCTGAGTCACAACATACTTTCCCTGATTTATTAGTTCTGAGATGTTATGGTGTGTCATGCTGTTGACTGGATACCCCATTGTTATTGTGGATGCTTTCTCATAAGCATACTGCACTGCGGCCAACCCTTGATAACATGGTGGCCAGCCTTGTACAACATTATCCTATTTTGTACTGTAATAAGCAATGGCTTGTTTTCTTTGACCACTACACGTTTCCTGCATCAGCACTGCAGAAGCGTACATGTTGTGTCTGTTCGAGACATATAAGAAAAATGGCTTCTCATAGTCTGGTATTGCCAGTGTCTGTGCTTTTTGCAAATCCTGTTTCAAACTTTCGAAGGCTGACTTAGCCTCGCTGGTCCACTCCAGTGGTGCTTTCAACCTTTGGTCTTTGGATTGTTTCATGATCCCTCTCAAGGGAGCGCATTTAATTGCATAATCTTCTATCCAATCTGCACTGAAACCTGTCAACCCCAAAAAGATCATCATTTCCTCGATTGTTTTTGGACATGGTGCTTTACTTACTCCCTCCAAGTGTGTTGGGGAAATAGCAATCGTTCCCTGCGAGATTACCCTCCCCAGATAATCTACTTTAGGTTGACAATACTGCAGTTTCGATTTAGAAACTTTGTACCCTCCCTCTGCTAGCCTCTCAAGGATTTTCATAGAGTCCTGATGACACGCCTCAAGTGTTGGTGAGCATAGCAAGAGATCATCAACATAGCGTAGTAGGGTACCGTTCAATGCGAGGCCCTCTAGGTCCTGTCCAAGGACCTGGTTAAACACATGAGGGCCGTGTTTAAACTCTTGAGGAAGTCTGGTGTAAGTGTACTTCTTACCTCTGTATGTAAATGCGAACAAATACTGGGATTCCTCAACTAGAGGAACGCTGAAAAATGCAGAACATAAATCGATTACTGTGAAAAATTTTGCATCAGGAGGCACGTTGGTGAGGAGTGTGTATGGATTTGGCACTTCAGCTGGCCAATCTTCCACAATCGCGTTTATCATGCGCAAGTCATGTGCTAACCTGTATTTAGATTTGTCTGCCTTCAGGACTGGAAATATTGGAGTATTACACACACTGACTGTCTCAACCAACACTCCTTTTCCTACAAAATTTTCTACTGTCCCACTTACCCCCTCTTCTGCTTCTGGCTTGAGTGGATACTGAGGACGATTAGGAAGTTTAACATTAGGTCTCAATTCTACTTTCACTGGATTAGCAGATTTCACCAAACCAACATCGGCCTCATTCTTAGACCACACTTGGTTTGGGACATGAGCTTTCATTTCTTTCAACAGATCACTCTCAACCCTTTCTGTCTCACTTTGCTTTGCTGTCTGGACTGATTGGTTCGCCAATGCCATAACAGCCTGCGGTTTCGCCAATGCTGATACGCTCTATAGGATTTTAATCATTGTGGCATCCTGTGATTGGAAAATTAACGGATTCTCTGTTCGCTCCCACTTTACTCCTAACGCTGTTTTCATCATGGGCCCCACATCCTTTGCTTTGAAATTCTCATTCACCAACAAAGTAACATGTGGAGCAGATTCTGGCACATTGTACCATTTTGAAATAAAAGCATTTGATTCCACATTCATGGCTACTCCTTGTTCTCCAATGATAATGTATTGAGTTGTCAAATTTATCTCAGAGTGTTCTGTTTGTTTGTCCCATGGCTCTTCGAACTCTCCACTTTATGAAACATCATAATACATTGTACAATGATAATCGAGCGTGGGTTTCCTTCAAGTATTTAGGGGGACTTGATGTATTTTTCCCATTTGTTCCAAGCCACTGTTACTGGCTCAGAAATGTCTTGCTGTGTCTGCCTGTGTCGATTCTGGAAACTCCAGACCTCTTTTATCCAAGATTATGCCTTGCGGTGAATACCAAATCTTAATTTTTAGTTTGCATAGGGCATCCCTCCCCAACAAGTTAAGGGGAGTCTGATAAGATACCCCGATTGGCATCCTGATTTCATTTTCCCCTGTGGAGATGCGCACGGGGGCGGTCATTTGTACTACTGCTTAATTCCCGAGAATCCTATTGTCTCAATAAATTTATTTGACATGGGGAGGTGTGTGGCATAATGTTGACTTACACAAGTGTAGGTGGCTCCAGTGTCCACCAACATTGGAGTTGGCTCATCCTCAATTAGAACCTGCAGCATCGGTTCTTCATCAGCTCCCACCATTACGACTGGAAACTGACCCTCCCCTCTAGGACTCTGTGGGCACCCCTAATAACCAAAGTTTGGACTCACCCATGGGCCTGCCGGGCCACTTGATCCATCCCCGCGGGGACTGGCCACGGTCCTGCTGCACATTCTGATTTCCTGGTGCTCGCGGACATCTGTCAGCAAAGTGTCCCAACTCGCCGCAGGCCCAACATGCCCCCGAGGACCTTCGTCTTACGGCTGTGCCTCTCCTGTACCCTCGGTAAGGTGGAGGCTGGCCTTGTCTTCCTGCACGTGGTGGTTGCGGGTAGGCCTGAGGTGTGACGGGTTGAAAGGGTGCAGAGGGTGCAGAGGGTGCAGAAGGTGTAGAGGGTGCAAAGGGTGGAGGTACCTGTTCAGTGGTCCCCGGTGTCATCAGGGCCTGGCCTCCTACCTTTGGTCCTTCCAACTGCATCTGTGTGAGTTTCCTCTGCAAGTTCTTATCCTGCTCCTTCCGTCTCGTTCACTTTGCCTGTATTTGTCAATAGCAAAAAACAACATTATCCCGGAATGCCGCATGTGTCATTGATTTCAACTCTACCACATCCTCCAGCCTCGCTCGAACTGAGTCGGGCATGGCCTCTAGGATAGAGTCTCTGAACACAGAGTTGAGCACTGTGTTAGGTTCAATGTCTTGTTCCAGTTCTTGTTTCCATTTTTCCAACTGGCGTGCAACGTACGCCGCTGGATTATCTGTATGTGTGTCGCTCTTTAATGCTTTTGGATCCGTTTTCGTAGGATACTCAGCTCACAGAGCTCCCCACAATGCAGGTCGATGTGCATCGAACCCAATTCCATCTGCTCGATGGCCCACCATCCAGCCATTCATACTGTTTCTCAAAATGCCCTCTATGGTAGTAGTTCCAAAACACCTTGCCCACACTGCCTTAATGTCTCCCACAGCCAACACTTTACCCACAGTTTCTTGTTCAAAAGCTCTTATCCATTTGCTTGCACCTGTGTGAATGTCCGGCAGTCTGGCAACCAGCCCCGCTAGGTCGAGCATCTGCCACGGCACATACTGTCCCCTGCATCCCATTCACCAAAATCGGATAATTACCTGCAGTATATTTCTGTGGTGCATGAATATTTGGTCGGTATCTTAAATCATAATCCCTGTCCCTGCTTTTTCCCTGCTGGCCGAGTGGATTCTATTCCTGAACCTGCTTTTCTGCTTGGTTTATCTCTTGCTGTAAATCAACCATGGAATGATTATGCTCTATCCAATATGAATCTTCTGCAAGTTTCCCCTCATATTCTGCATAACAGTCTAAAACAGAGGTCTTCAACAGGGGGTCCGCGACCCCCAGGGGGTCCGCGAAGGTACTGCAGGGGGGTTGCGAAATCTTTGGTTGATTAGACGATTTAAAAAAAATAATAATAATAAAAAAAATTAAAAAAAATTTTCAAACTGTTTTTTCTCACAAATTGTGTGCAAACGTGTGACATCCACAGATGCTTTGAGGATTCATTGTCCCATCTACATGCATGTTTAAAGTTAAAATCTGTGGATTATATGAATAGCTCAGTGTTGTATGCAAGATGTTTACAAATGGCAGTGGCACGGCCACCCTGTACCTTGCACATGTTTAAAATAAAAACATGAATATATTAACCTGTGTATTATTTGAATAGCTTAGTATTGAATGTACAATAACAGAGTAGCTATGTTTATACACACTAGGCCCCGTTAAATATAAAACACAATTGTATGCCATATAAATAGTAGGAGGGTCCCTGCTCCAACTCTCCATCAGTTTGGGGGTCCCTGGCCTGAAAAACGTTGAAGACCCCTGGTCTAAAACCTGTGGTGTCTTCCTGGCCGTACTACAATGTTTGGGAGGCATTTCATGCGATATGGATTTTTCTTGTAAAGTCCTATCGTGTAGTACAGATTTTTCTACTAGGGGAGAGATGGTACGATCTAGGTGTAGTGCTTTTTGGTGATCTGAGGCCTGTGCCGTTGCTGAAGCTGAGGCTGTTGGACTCCTAAACTCTACAACAGATGGTGGTTTCGGATAACCTGAGGCCTGTGCTGATGTTGAAGCTGTTGGACTGTTGTGTTCAGTACAGGATGAAAATTGATCACATGATGGTTTTTGATCTGACGCTGCCTGATATTGTGGGGGGTTTCCCCTTGCAATCTGATCTGAACCACCGACAGCGCCTGTCTCAGGAGCTCCCTGACTGCTCGAAGCCGCTGTTTGTGGTTCAGGGCGTACATAAGATACTTCCTGATTTTTCATTTCAAAATCTCCATTTATGTTCATCACCCCTGACAGTGTTGGATATAGTCCTGCAGACTCATGCCGCTTGACCTTCTCCACTACCGGCTGTTCCCCCCTCAGTATGGCTACGCCCTCCTTAAAATTCCTTCTGTAACAACGACCTTCAGTTTCAAAGAAGTGCAAAATTTCTAATTCAAGCTCCCTCTTTTTCTGTCTCTTTTTGCTTTTGTTTTTTGATTTGTGATCGTTGATTCTTTGTTCCATAACTTCACAGACAGCTACATCGAAAGTGCCATGCTTTGGCCAGGGTGGGAACATATTTTTGGTTCTTTTTTCCCATTTTTGAGATAATTTTTTAATGTCTTTGTAACGTCCTGGATGCCTAGCGCTAACGATTATTGTTGGTGTTACATCCATCGTTTCACCTAGTTAGTTCCCTAGAACCGGGAATAATAATTATTATTATCCCCCCCCCCCTTTTTTTTTTTCCTTCCAAACAACTTTTGAAGATCAATTTAAATTAACTAATTCTTTAACTCTAATGCTCATTTAATGCTCAGCTAAATTTAGCTTAGATGCAGCTAATTATTGGATTGGATATTATCAATGCTACTGTTCAGCTAATTTAGCTCGTTGCTATTTTGATTCCTAGTTAGGAGTTAGGTTCTTATTAGCTTATTGTTAATGCTATTGTTTGCTATCCAATGTCAATTGATGTTGGCTTCCTAGCCGTTGTTAATGAATGCTAACTTATTGCCAATTAAGATTTAAACCAATATTTGCCTTATTGCTATTGCTAATCAATGCTAATTGTATTTCTGATCAATGCTAATTATGGCTAACGAAATGCTAACCAATGCTAACCAATGCTATTAATGCTAACCAATGCTTCTTATTGCTAATCAATGCTAGCTTCCTTGCTAATCAATGCTAATCAATGCCGAGTTATGCTAGACAATGCTAGTTATTGCTAATCAATGCTACTGATTCCTAATTTATGCTAGTCAATGCTAGTTTTGCTCATCAATGCTAGTTATTGCTAATCAATACTAGCTGTATTCCTAATGCTAAACAATGTTAATTTATTGCTAATCGAAGGCACAGTTAATGCTTACTCTGTTTAAAGTGACTCAGGCTTGGCGCTGCCCCAACCTTTGCTCACACCCGGATGCTTCCGATCCAACCCACACACAACGTCTCCTCACCAATCCCAATGATACAATACACGTCACAGCTACGTCAGTTTTGACCAATGAGATCTGAACACACCTCTAAATCTACCTCCAATGAAACACGTCTGAGACACGTAACTTCTAACCAATGAAATATGAACACACCTCTAAGCCCGCCTCCAGCGAACCACGTGAATTGTAACCAATCAAATATGAACACACCACTTAGTCTACTTCCCAGGCTGCTACTAACTCCTCCCAAACATAACAATTGAACCAGACATAACAATTGAACCACATCCCAACTCAAAAATGGTGTTTGTCACACTTTGTAACAAGTTAAGAGAGAAGAAGAAATACAATCTGTCCAGCCACGGACAGGGAGAAATACCACCAAACAATGTAGAAATAACAATTGCACTATTCTTCACTTCAAAATGGCGTTTGTTAGGGAAGAGAAAGAAATACACTTTAACGCGCTGTGAACAGAGAAAATACAGACCAAAAGATACAGAAACAATGCATAAGCGAAAATTTTCTTTATCAGGAATGTCACATTCAAATGGGCTAGAGACAGAACCTCTCCTCTAGAATTGCGAAACCAATTCACTCAACTGATAACAACTCCGCAATTAGCACATTACCTAAAGAAAACTAATAATTATTACAGTTCAACCATAGATTGCCCCTGGAAGACACAAGGAAAGAATGTGTGATCACACACGAACATTTGAAGCAGCAGAAAAATGTCAAGGACAGAGGCGCGCCTCCACATCAGCCGCGTGAGCGCGCAGCACTCTCTGTCCCCCTGAAAGCCAAACACCTTCACTCGCCTGTTGAAAATAGAACTTTAGAAACTTAACACCAATCCCAGCAGTATTCAATAATCAATAGTAACAAGATGCACTCAACGAAAATACAGAATCTTAAAGAAATAAACACACAGCGTTTAAAAATCACAGCACATTACTGCAACAACACCTTATCTCCCCAAGTTATTGATGTGGCAACTATAACAATTAAGCAAATTATAGCAATGAAGCAAATTATAACAATGAAGCAAATCTGAGTGTAACTTAAAATACTACGAATACTCAAAAGTCAAGGGATGATATGAGTCAGAACCTTTTTTCTTTTCTTCTTTTTTAAATTCACATGAAACAGCAGGATTTCACACACATTGACAAACAAACAGAGACCGGTCCCACACACTCACACCAAGTCAGTCGATCAAAGTTTTGCGTCAGTCACCGTTCAAATCTTCAGTTTTAAATTATCAATTTCTTTCATTTAGACTTTTAATTTTTCAGGAGATGTAGGTGTCGGCAATATATGGAATACAAAATGTGTTTTCCCTACAAGCCTTGTGATATGGTTTCTTGATCAATGCAACAAATGCTGACGTGTACTTATCAGCTGTGACCTTTTTAATATAATCTCCTGTGGCCAATTTAATAAACGAATTTGAATTTTCTTCTAAATGTCATTATACTGAGGTCTCGCATAACTCCAAAGAGTTCTAAGCAGATATATAAAATGATATAAGCATACCCTCTCCGGGTCGGGAATGACATCCTTCCCCAAGTGGAGGAGTTCAAGTATCTCGGGGTCTTGTTCACGAGTGAGGGACGAATGGAACAGGAGATTGACAGACGGATCGGTGCGGCGTCTGCAGTGATGCGGGCTCTGCACCGGCCCGTCGTGGTGAAGAAGGAGCTGAGCCAGAAGGCGAAGCTCTCGATTTACCGGTCAATCTATGTTCCTATCCTCACCTATGGTCACGAGCTGTGGGTAGTGACCGAAAGAACGAGATCGCGAATACAAGCGGCCGAAATGAGTTTCCTCCGCAGGGTGTCTGGGCTCTCCCTTAGAGATAGGGTGAGAAGCTCGGTCATCCGGGAGGGGCTCGGAGTAGAACCGCTGTTCCTCCGCATCGAGAGGAGTCAGATGAGGTGGCTCGGGCATCTAGTGAGAATGCCTCCTGGACGCCTCCCCGGTGAGGTGTTCCGGGCCCGTCCCACTGGGAGGAGGCCCCGGGGAGGACCCAGGACACGTTGGAGAGACTATGTTTCTCGGCTGGCCTGGGAACGCCTCGGGGTCCCCCCGGAAGAGCTGGAGAAAGTGGCCGGGGACAGGGACGTCTGGGTCTCTTTGCTCAAGCTGCTGCCCCCGCGACCCGATCCCCGGACCAGCGGAAGATGATGGATGGATGGATGGATAGATAGATATAAGCATATATACTTAAAATGTGCTCCTCATAGAACTGGATTTTTTCATTTCAGAGTTTTTTTGAAAGTCTTATTGATTCAACCGTCAAACTTTAATGTTCGCCAGTCAATCAATTATCAGTATTCGTTTTACTCCTTGACTAGTGAAAATGATTTTCACGTATGTTTAATGAGTCTAGTGTACCCCGTACTCCCATCAGTATTCCTTCCCCCAATGCATTGAAGGATGGCTGATAGTTGCAAGAGGTACTATTGACGATTGCTCAACAACCTGCCCGCTTCTTTAAAGCTATTAATTAATCCAGTTTGAATTCACCCGATTCACAATTTGCCGGAGCGCAGCGACTAGCCCTTCTTAATTACCACAAAAAATACAACACAAGCCAGACCAACTGACCACAGCTGTCTGCTTTACAACTCACAAGCTGCTGTTCACCCAATTTTATCTTAATTCAAACATTTGGCTCCCATTGGCCCACAATTTCAACAATTACAATTTCAGCAGCCCCCCTGCGCAGAGGAAAGCAATGGAAAAGCTTACCGAATGCAGAATCCGTACTCTCCTGTGTTCTTTTAAATTTGGGGAAGCCGGAAGAAGCCGTCAGCTGTGCTCCACTAACAGAGATCAGCTGCATAATGGTAGGAAAAAAAATCCAACCTGCCAGCTTGTTACAGCTGATGTCGGTTGTCGGGGCACAGAGGACACGCTCCGTCGGGATCCAGATGCAAACTCTCACGAATTCGGGGTCACCATTATGTTGTGGAGAAAGAGCCGAATCACGCGTTGGTCAGCCGTCCATTGGGGAGTTTATTGAACAAACTGTCACAGCAAATACGCATACAGAATGTACAAAATGTCCACGGTCTTCCTACTGTGAACCAACTTTATACTGGTTTAATCATAACATGCATGCGTCATCCGGCCCCAATCTCTCTTTGCGACGCCGAGCGTCTGCTCTAAATGTAAACAGCCCATACTACCTTTTACCCATATTCATATGAGCCGAACAACAAGGCACAAGATGTAATTAGGCCAGATGTCATGACATCCTTCTCCCACAGTACTCTGAACTGCCGTTCGGTGCATAAGCACAAACAACAGTCAGGACCCGTCCCCCCCACCCTAAGGCGGAGGGAGGCTACCCTCTCGTCTACCGGGGTGAACCCCAATGTACAGGCGCACAGCCGGGGGGCAATAAGTATGCCCACACCTGCTCTACGCCTCTCACAGCGGGCAACTCCAGAGGGGAAGAGAGTCCAACCCCTCTCGAGGAGGCTGGTTCCGGAGCCCAAGCCATGCGTAGAGGTGAGTCCGACTATATCTAGCCGGAACTGCTCAGCCTCGCGCACCAGCTCAGGCTCCTTCCCCAGCAGAGAGGTGACGTTCCACGTCCCAAGAGCCAGCTTCAGTAGCCGAGGATCAGACCGCCAAGGTCCCTGCCTTCGGCTGCCGCCCAGCTCACACTGCACCCGACCCCCATGGCCCCTCCCACGGGTGGTGAGCCTGTCGGAAGGGGGACCCGTGTCATTTCTTCGGGCTGTGCCCAACCGAGCCCCACGGGCACAGACCCGGCCACCAGGCGCTCGCTGGCGGGCCCCACCCCTGGGCCTGGCTCCAGGGGGAGGCCCGGGTGACCCGCGTCCGGGCAAGGGAACACGGTGTCCAAACATAGTATTCATCATAGGGGTTTTGTGAGCTGTTCTTTGTCTGGTCCCTCATCTAGGATCTGTTTGCCATGGGTGACCCTTGTTACAACCCCTGGTTCAAAAGGTGCAACAAAAGGAATCCACATGCAGATGACGGTTTTTGATATTTATTAATTAAAGTGAATAAAAGATAATGTAGGTGCAAAGTCAGTAATCGTGTAGTGTATGCAAAAGATGTCTAGGGGTGACCAAACAAAACCAAAACGCGAAAGGGGAAAAGGGGAGGCCCTGCCATGCCAGTGTGCTGGGGATATATACTCATACTCATCAGGGCGCGCCGCACACCCGCGCTCCATCAGATGATGAGCAAGAGCCTAACGCACCACACAACTGACAGTAGGCGGAGCAGTCCAAGGACTAACCAGTCCGTCACACCTTCCCCCTTAAAACAGAGGCCCACTGATGGGACTCTGTAAAGACAAGAAAAAACAAAATTAGAACAAAGGATTAAAAAGGGGCCTTATACAAAACAAAAAACAACAAATACATTTCGGCACTCCACAGCACACCGGGAAAAGGTGCACCACCACCGAACACACCCCACCATCCCCTGCCAACCCCCCCCACCCCCCCGTCAGTCAGCCAACCTGGTACCTGGGAAGCAGTTTAAGAAGAACAGGACATGGGAGAGGGCAAGAGAGTGTGAGATATCAACATGCGGCTACACCCCCCTCCGTACTGCAAACAGAGCACGAAGGCTGCTTAGGTGTTGTTCCCATGTGTCACCTGTTACAATGCAATCATCCAAATAAACAGCACATCCCTCAAGACCTGATATTACACGGTTCATGAGCCTTTGGAATGTAATGTCATTACATTATACGAATACAGGCCCGATGGAGTCACAAACACTGACAATTCCTGAGCCCTTTGTGTTAAAGGCACCTGATAGTATCCTTTCAGAAGATCTATTTTAGTGACAAAACGTGCAGAACCCACCAAATCAATACAATCTTCCATTCTGGGGAGTGGAAAGGAGTCAGGCTTGGTTACCGTGTTTAACTTTCAATAATCGGTACAAAAACGAGTACCACCATCTGGTTTCCCTACCAGCAAGCATGGGGATGTCCAGCTGGAATTAGATGGCTTTGCTAAACTAGTATCTAAGAGGTACTGAACCTCGGCATCCATAAAGTTTTTCTTCTCGGGTGAGACACGATAGAAACGCTGTCTAATGGGCTTGATCTCACCAACCAGCTCGATGTCATGTTCTATCCAGTCAGTACAAGTGGGCGTATCGGAGAAGAGAGAAGAAAAAGACAAAATGACAGACTTCAGTTCTTCACGCTGTTCACAGGACATGCGAGTCAATAGAGCATTCAAGTCTTTCAACACTTCAGAGTTTTTAAGTCTAGGCATCAGCACAGAGTCATTGGGAGCACCCTCGTCCTCCCCAACTGCCATTTGAGGCGCGCGATGCACCGCGTCCACAATCAGCGCAGCCGACACTTTACCGCCAGCAGGTTCAGCCTTGCATGGCTGGGTATAGTAAGGTTTTAACATGTTTACATGACACAATTGCGAAGATTTTTTTCGATCTGGTGTTGCCACTAAATAGTCCAGCTCTGTGACTTGCCGAACAATGGGATAAGGACCAGAGAAACGCGCTTTAAAAGGCGAACCTTGTAGCGGCAATAAAGCCAGTATTTGATCGCCTGGACTAAAGACTCGTTCGGCTGCACCACGAGCAAACAGTTTTTTCATCCTGTTCTGTGCTTTAGTCAAGTTTTTATTTGTCAGTTCACATGAGAGAAACGGCTTACGTCGAAACCCTTGGACACATTCAAGTAAATTAACTGGAGGATCGGTCTCATTAACACAATCTTTTAAAACAGAAAGAGGACCACGGACTTTTTGACCAAAAACTAAATCGTTGGGACTGAAACCCGTACTTTCTTGAGTGACTTCTCTAGCTGCTAGCATAAGCCAGGGAAGTCCATCTTCCCAGTCACGATTCAGTTCCACACAATAGGCGCGCAACAAGGACTTCAAAGTGGAATGGAACCGCTCCAACGCACCTTGACTTTGGGGGTGGTATGCACTGCTCAAGCTATGTTTAACATGAAGTTCCTTTAACACCTGCGCAAATATGTTGGATGTGAAATTACTCCCTCTGTCCCTCTGAAGGATTTTGGGAATACCAAAAATCAAAATAAACTGAGACAGTGTTTTTACAATGGACCTGGTGGTAATGGACCTCAGTGGATAAGCTGCTGGATAGCGAGTGCTTTGACACATAACCGTTAAGAGATACGCTGAACCACTTTGATGGGGTCAAGTGGCCAACGCAATCCACTATCAAATGTTCAAACGGACGGCCCACTGCAGGGATCGGATGGAGAGGGGCCGGCTTAATGCACTGATTTGGTTTACCAGCTATCTGACACACGTGGCAAGTCTTAATAAACGCGGCAACATCTCTCTTCATGCGGTGCCAGTAAAAATGCTGCAATAAGCGATCATACGTTTTACGCGTATGTGCGGTTTTTAGACTGTCAGGTATCACAATCTGCACAATGTTCATTCCCAGCTCCCCATCATGCTGCACCCATTTACGCACCAATATTCCGTGTAATATGAAGTACCCCAGCTCAGCATTCTTCATATGGTCAGCGGGCAAAGCACCTGCAATTAACTCAGACAGATGCCCATCTTCACTCTGAGCTGCAATTAGCTCTTCACGATGCAAACAATCTGGCAGGGCAGGCAACTTATTAACTGCAGTCTGTACATCAATCGCACCAGATGACGTATCCCCCTGTGCACGACTTTTCGCTCTTGTTCACTGCATGAAAAGAGGGATTTGTGGATGTATGTGGCCCCTTACATGTCCGCATACGTTGAGCCCCTGCATTTGCGGTGGTAAAAGTGAAAACTTGGCCCAAATTGTCGCAAATTGACCTGGCAACTGCTCCCCCATGCCCCCCTCCCCTCCCCTACTTAGGAGAGCCTTTAATATGTAAATGCCAGTGATCAGGTCAGGAGCTGCCACAGTCATTTTCAAGTGGGGTGGGGTGAGGTGAGGTGGGGGTTGGGCAGGCCTGTTTCTACACGTTCATCACTATCACCTCCAACTCCAGCCAAGTTTGTTGCTGTGTTGTCTTGAAAAAGAAGAGGTGCACGCTGTCTGCTGGTGACAGGTGATGCATATCTGTTTTTTTTCTCCCAAACACCTCTTTTGTAACCGCTTTTTGTGGGCAAAATTCAAGGATTCAAGGATTCAAAGGTTTATTGTCATGTGTGCAGTTAGAAACGTGTTTCCCTGAACAATGAAATTATTTTCTTTGTTGCCCGCACTGGATGTCCAAATGTATAATAATAAAGATAAGATAAAGATAAAATAAGCATGCAACAGCAATATTCTAAAAGGTTTCTTAAATAAAATAGAAATAAAAATATAGAAATCTGGCCTGTATACATAATGTGCAGTAGTGCGCTCAGTGTTTTATTGTGTATGGCTTAATTCGGTGTCACAATGGTCACAATATCGCCGAGGTCTTTTCTTTGTCCTTGCAGAGTCCATTTTTGTGTCAAAACAGTGCAAATTGCCAGCTGTGGTCAGACAACATTAAATAGCAAAAGGACGGGAGGTTGTCTCGCGAGTATTCCGTGTAATGACGTATACGCATATGATTGGTGGAGCTTAACGGCTCGCATAAGCTCTCGTTCAATCACGTATGAGAAACATTGTGTCGTGCAGTGTAAACAAAAAGTTTAAGGAGCAGATCTGGCGGCAGAAAGGCAGACAGAAAGGCAGACAGAGTCCCGTGCTGTGAAAACTGACCTGGTTTGCGGAATACAATGGCTGGAAGACGACTTGCTTTCAACTCCCCAGCAACTCTCTGCGGGTCTACAGGTTTGTGTGTTTTTTTCTACTTGCACATGACCATTTGATTGTTTAATTTTAGTCTTGTTGACACTGTACAGCACTTGGGACAGTTCTCGCTGATTTTAAATGTGCTGTATATTAAACTTACTCACTCACTTGCTTACAGGCAGATAAAATGAAAGTCCTGTTGAATGCTATGACCGGAATGTCTCGTATGGTGGCCAGCACTGTGGATACGGTCGTGGAGAGGGTTCTGGAGGGAATCGACCAGAGATTCGCTAGGTTGGAGCCAAGATGGCCGTCGAGAACGGACTGAAGTTACATTCTAGAGAAGTTGAAGAGCGCACCCCCAAGAGAAGGCGGATACAGAATCCGAAAATCGCGGTAAGAGTAGGTTATTGACTGTGGCTTTAGGCTAAACTCAACTTAATTGTGTCCATCACGTGAAAACCAGTGTGAGTTGCTTTATTTAAAAAAATGAATTTCGTGTTTTCAATTTATAGGAAGCAGCTCGCCGCCTGCATAACTCACCGTGGCATTATAATCCAGGTCAAGGGTAAGAATAAGTGAATGTTCTCCCAATATCTAGTTGAGTTGGACCCGATGTTACGTTACGTCAATGCAGTTTTTTTTTATTAACCATAGGCCTGTTGTTTTTACAGGCTACTGTCACCTCACAATATGGATGTAACGAGTCGCTTGAAGGAGGCGGTGTCAAACAGTCCGAACTTCAGAGAGGCAGACGGGGACACTATCGAGGGTGAGCGGCGCTGACTTTTACCACGGCTCTGGCACTGATACTTTTAAGCACTGGTCATTTTATTCATTCCTCTTGTTGTTGTTTTCAGCTGCGTGACGGACCTGTGTGCTGTGCTACAGGCGCGTCTTGAAGCCAACCCGAAATACTCACAGTCTCACCACAGAAGAGTGAAAGAGAGTAAGAACATATACGCTGTCAATATGACTTACGTTACTTTATAGACAAGTTGTCAATATGCTGTGCATGGCTAGACTATGTTTTGATTATTTATTGGTTATTCCAACAGCTCCCAGAAGCCAGCCTCTGATCCAGGATGAGGACGTCTGACAACTCCCGCAGACCCTGCAGGGACCGGAGGAATGCGAAGAATGCGGATTCCAAACGGCGGCGTTTAGGCTTATTGTGTATTTTGTAGGCTACAGCAGTGTGTGTGTATATAGTTTTCAATTCTTTATTATCAACATGGTTCTTATTACAATGTAAGCTATGTACATTGTGTGGTGTGGCAATAAAAGCGCTTTAAAAAAAAAAAAAAAGTTTCCTTTTTCATTCTCAATAGATTCACGTCATTCATGCCTGCATTAGCCTAGTCATAGTGCAGCTTATAAGAATGACGTGAATATATGAAGTACACAAACATCCCAGGAATATTAGTAATCATAATCACAATTATTAATCATAATTGCTGAGTGATATGCCCATGTAAAGTATGCATATATTAACCTTATTGGCCAATGGGCGGTCAGCTTTGCAGGAGCTTTTTTATGTAATCACGTGCCTTTTTCGTCCAATACCAGCGAGGCCAGTGAGAGGTCCAGGCACTCTCACAGCGGGGTGCTAATCGCTGGGCCATTAGCACCCCGCTGTGAGAGCCCGCCGCGAGCCGGGTTCGTTTCCGACGATTTTCTCGCTCAACAAACTTAAAGTTTGTCTGCCTGCAAGCGCCCAGGTGCGTCCGAAAATTAGGCAAATTCGCGGAAGTTCACTGCCGTCCACAGTGACACAAATCCCTCTTTTCGTGCAGTGGTTACTGCGCACGCACTGAAGACCTCAGGGAATTCTACGACACAATCACTTCCCCCCGTTTCCAGAGGAACAGCGGTCACCAATGGCGGAGGTGGGCCACTAGGCCATACTCGTCCCCCAGCCAAGTTATTTCCCAAAATGACATCCACCCCCTCTACCGGTAGCGATGGGCGCACGGCTACTACTACTTCGCCCTGCACCAGATCTGAATGCAGCACTAACCTGTGTAGAGGTACTGATAACGTGGTCATGCCAATTCCCCGAATCAAAACAGATTTTCCCGTGTTGGAGCTACAAGAAAAAGGCAAAACAGATTGCTTAACGAATGTTTCAGAGGCTCCAGTGTCACGCAAAATCCTTACAGCTACCTTCTCTGAATCATTTGTGAAAGAGACAAACCCATTGGTAAGAAACGGACCATAGCGATCTTCTACCTGTTCCTCACACGAGTCATCTTCAGCAGAGGGTGGCGCATCCGCCAGTGTACCCGGTGCTTCACACTGCAACTCATCTGCAGAGACACTACGGCAAGATGGAAAAGCAAGGTTATCTGTATGAGAGACAGCAAGAGTAACAGGTGCCGCACGTATCACAGTTCTAGGAGCAGAATGTCGATTCTGGTTTTTCTTTTTGTCACGCAGCATTTTACAATCATTTTTCCAGTGACCAAACTCTAGGCAATAGTGACATTGGTTCTGAGAGTTCCCATTTCGAGCTGACTGATCCTTCCTGGATACAGAACCGCCCGTGCCACGCTGATAACGATTTGGTCTATAATCGTCAGAATTCTGCTCAAACTCTTTTTGCCTTCTCTTATGAATCAACACAAACTCATCAGCTAATGTAGCTGCCTCTGCTCGCTAATGTAGGTAGCCACTCGTTCGGGTACAATGTTTTTAAATTGTTCCAGCACCATCAGTTCACTTAATCGCTCAAAAGTTTTAATATTCTCAGCTGCCAACCATCTGTTAAAGAAACTATTAAGTTCTCTCACTACTTCCGTGTGTGTTTGTCGTTCACCTTTTCTCCAGTTTCTGAACCTGGATCTGTACGCCTCAGGTACCCATGCAAACGCACGCAACACTGCCTCTTTAACAGTAGTGTACTCTTTCCGTTCAGTTGCAGACAGCGCTATAAATGCCTCTTGGGCTTTCCCAGTAAAGATACTCTGCAACAACAGGGTGCACTCTGCATCTGTCCAGCCACGCTCAACAGCAACATTTTCAAACAATGAAAAGAAAATATCAGGGTCCCTTTCATTAAACTTAGGCAACAATTTAATATTTTGAAACAAGTTTACATCTCCAGTTCTTCGTGTCTCGCTGTTTGACGTATTGCTCTGCCGTTCAGCCATCGTCTCTGCATGTTCAAGTCTCTGCCGTTCCAAATCATTAGTCTGCTTCAGTTTCTCATATTCTAATTGTCTCTCTTTGTCCGTTCCTGCGCATCTAAGCGCTTCTGTTCCATCGCTAACTTCTGCTGTTCCATCACCAATCTCTGCTGTTCCATCCCTAAATGCTGCTGATTTGTCTGAATTTGCAAAAGCCCTTTCTGCTGCTACAACTATGCTGCGGAGAACCAACCTGCGCCAGGCCCCCGTCAGCAACCAGCTGTTCAATCTCCGACAAAACACCCTTCTCTTGTAATCTGTTTTTCACCCACGTTTTCAATGCAGGCAATTTAAGAGATTTAGGCGGCTCTTCCAGACCCTTTTCTTCTACCGTGCTACGCAACTCCTCCTTTGTCATTCCATCCAAATCCTTTACAGACAGCGAAGCCATGACCAAAGTTATTTAGCGACTACCAAGAGGAAGCGCACAAAACCCAAAATTACCGTACCAACAAGTTTACCAAGATTACCCTTCTTGCAATTGCCCCAAAAATACTGTACCTTTTTACAACATCATATTCTCACAAAACAAATAACTTTTTGTGAAGCCAAACAAAAAATTTGCGGATGCAGGTAATCTCGCATGCAACAGGAGTTACAAAGTAAACTTATTAAATTGAGCTGCCGCGCATCTGGATAGAAAAGAGGCCCTACTTTCAACCTAGTCTTCATGTGCCCTCATACGATTGAACTGCAAGCAGTCCCCCCACGTTCGACACACCAGAACAACAAAAGAAAGTTTACAATAAACCACCAGCGTTAAGCGCTCTTACCTGCCGCGGGGGTTCACGTCAGCTCCGGCGGATCTAAACCCAACCAATTCCTCCAGTGCACACAAAGACACCTGCACCTGCTACGGCTTTCACACAAACAAAACAGCGGCCCAACCAAAAAAAATATGTGTGGTGTGTGTGTGTGTGTGACCTCCCCAGCCTTTGGCGAACGAAAAACCAAACAAAAAGTCTTAATTTACAACGCAAACAAAAACTGCGCATGGATTCCAAAAGAAAATACCGATCAAGGTGCTTACACCCGTCGGCCCAAACAAATTACTACTTACGAATTTAGCAACAAAAAAAACTTAAGGTACATACCGTCGGATTAAATCCCAGGACGAGATCCCAATTATGTTACGACCCCTGGCTCAAAAGGTGCAACATAAAAGGAATCCACACGCAGATGACGGTTTTTGATATTTATTAATTAAAGGGAATAAAAGATAATGTAGGTGCAAAGTCAGTAATCGTGTAGTGTATGCAAAAGATGTCTAGGGGTGACCAAACAAAACCAAAACGCCAAAGGGGAAAAGGGGAGGCCCCGCCATGCCAGTGTGCTGGGGATATATACTCATACTCATCAGGGCGCGCCGCACACCTGCGCTCCATCAGATGATGAGCAAGAGCCTGACGGTAGGCGTCCACTATTCCGGCACGTCAAGCCGTATCCAACGCATTCAATTCATTTTCAATGAAATCCGGCCGATCGTTGTCGCCGTGCTCGCAAAGCATGCTGGGATTCCGGCACGGCGAGCGGCGGACCTGCGGCACGTCAAAAAGTTGGGCTCGGCCAAACTTTATGCAAATTTGCCACGGCACACGGAGTGCGTTATCCAATGACAGTAGATCATGTGTTCTCCCGTGTCGCAGCAGCAGCAGCAGCAGCACAGCAGCTCTCCTCGCTCGCAGATCCACAGCCATGGTGAAATACGAAATAATGTTCCATTGCTGACGATTTATACACATTAATTTCCCTCCAAAACTCCAATTTTTAGAGGGAGAAACTTCGGTTGGTTAAAATCACAAGTTATTTACTTTCCCCCGGAGCCATTCTACACGCCCCACACACCCACTGTAGTAGCAACACGGCGACAACTAGGCATCCAATCCGGCGAATTACGTTGACGTGCCGGAATAGTGGACGCCTAGCGCACCACACAGCTGACAGTAGGCGGAGCAGTCCCAGGACTAACCAGTCCGTCACACCCTACCAGGGGCTTAAAGCCCCAGACAACATAGCTCCCAGACTCATTGGGGTACGCAAACCCCCCCACCACGGTAAGGTGACAGCCCAAGGGGAGCTGTCACTAATGAAATATATATTACAGTTCCATGTTCTGCAAGTTAGCAGAGAACATTTTGAAAAGCTTTAAACTTTAAAGATTTTTGTGTAAAATTTGCTAAAACATTACTACTTGAGAAGAAGTGAATTATTGAAAAGGTCATAACTTATGTATCAAATTCTGATAAATAACTTAACATGTCTTTCTCATCAATAGGAGAGCAGTCACCTAACAATGGCTCAGTGGTTCAACTCCTGGCTTCCACAGGCCACATGTTGAAGCGTCCATGGGCAAGACACTGTACCCCACATTGCCTACCGATGTGTCCATCCGTGTGAATGCATAGAAGAAAGCACTGTGTAGCACTTAGCACTTTACGATGTAAAAAAAAGTGTGGTTTTATTTAGTTGTTGTGCTGCCATGAAGCAAAAGGGTGTCGTGCCGCAGGAGACCAAAGTTCTCAAGTGGGGTGTCTCAGCCACAAGGTAGTCCATAGCGGGTTCTGGCCCAGGAGTGTGCATTATAAAGGTAGATGCTCTTCAAAATGAGTCAGAAGCACATATTTTCAAGATTCCCAAACATCTCCAGTCTTGCTTTAGAAATTCTTCCAAGATTATTTAATAGTTGCAGAGCTAGGTCATGGTAATGAAATCCATTGTTTTGGTAATTAAATCCATTGTCCTTATTTTATATTACATTATGTAATCTTTCAGTGTTTAATTAGCCTTACCTAAGACTATGTCCTCTTAGTTCCTTAGTTGCATGTTGAAGCCATGTATTGTAGTGTGACTCAACATTAGAAGAAATGATTCAGATACGGTCATATATTTTATCTCCTAAGCTCTTCAAATAAAGATATTTTCATTAAAAAATTATTGAAATGTTAATGCAATGTTAAAAGTTACTACTAAAAAACAACTGCTCCCTTTAGGTCTTTAATGCTTTGTAGCAGCTTTTCAAGCTCATTTCTTTTTCTTCTAAATGTTCTAAAAACATCCTCTAAATTTGTCTCGACTATTTAAGTCATTTCTATATCTCGTCAATCTTAAATTGACAGCCTCTGTCTATGTCTAAAATTTTCCTGATAAATTATTTTGATGCTCTTACTCACAGTTGAAGTAACATTCCACTCAGGGTAGACTCACCAGCTTCAATATAGCACCTCACTGCATTTGTCTCTACACTGTAAGAAAGCAGGAGAACAAGGAATTTAATTTAAGTGTTTCACCAGTAGATAGAGCCATTTGCTTGAGTGAAGTAAAAGCTGGAGCTACTGTTTACAGCATATGATTTCCTATTTGTTACTGTTTTATTTATTTTTTCTTTTGTAGTCGATTAATGTACATCCACACTTCTTAAACAATTCATACAGAATTGTTAAATATAATGTGTACATTACATTATTCACTTTCTGATGTTAAAGCCCTTCATGCGTGCAACTTTTCAAAACTCATGCCATTTTGCTTTTACTATCGCACTTCATAAAAATGTAAATTGCTTTTCCTTAATTTTATTTATTTATTTTTAATCAGAGTTTCTGTTTAAGCAAGAGGAAACTAAAGGAAATTATGATGAAGCAGCTGGATGAGGTTTGTTTTGCTAGCCTTTATCTTTGCATTTTTAGAAAGACACAATGTAAAACTTAAATATTAAGAGTGAGAGAAACCTTGTGCCTGTTGACTGCTGCTGCTGATCTTCAGATACAGGGTCAGGGTTTCAAAGAATATGAAAAGAGATAATTTGGTTTCATTCTGACTGAACAGTATCAGGGAGCCATAAAACATCGTCGAGTATAAAGTGTATAGGTGTTTTTGTTTAGCTCTAATAGCCCACAAGCTGAAAAAAAATCTGAGTAGAAATGAGAGAAATAAACTTTGTCCTTATTAGATTAAAGAAAAACATGAAAAAAGCTGCTAAGAAAATGGTTAATGTTCATATTTTACACAGGCACAATGTGTTTTTTTCTTCAAATTCATGAAAAATAATGGAGCCATTGTGAGATCGCTGCGTTCTACCGGTGTTTTTTCCTGTAGATATATATATATTCGCTTCTCAATGTTTAAGGAAAATATGAAATACAATAAATTGTGAAACGGGTGTGTAATATGCTCCCCTATCAGCAGATAAATAAATTAATATTTTATCCAATCCATAAAATATACCAAAAGAGAGGCAAAATATAAAATATAAAATAATGGGGAAAAAAGTATTAACGTCAACAAATTACAGTGTGCCAAAAGGAAAGCCAAGGAGAAGAGATGGGATTTTAGGAGTGATTTAAAAGCAGAGAGAGAGAAGGCTCGTCTAATGTGCAACCGCAGATCATTCCACAAGTATGGAGATGCAAAAGCAAAGGCACGGTCCCCTCTGGACTGCTGTTTATTTTTCGGCACTTTCAGGAGCAGCTGGTCAGCTGACCTGAGAAAGCGGGAGGGTATATAAAGGTGTAGCAGCTCAGAAAGGTAGGGTGAAGTAGGTAGGTAGAAAGGGTGTCTGCTTCCCAGACGTATACTGGTAACTGTTTCCACAAGAGAAGGGCCTGATAACTGAAGGCTCTGCCTCCCATTCTACTTTTAGAAACTCTGGGAACCTCAAGTAAACCTGCAGTTTGGGAACAAGTGCTCTGTTAGGAAAATATTGCATTATGAGATCGTTATGGTATAATGGAGCGTTGCCATTAAGGTGTATGTAAGGAGAAGAACTTTAAATTCTATTCTGAATTTAACAGGGAGCCAATGAAGAGAAGCTAAAACTGGAGAAATATGATCTCTCCTGTTAGTTCTCATCAAAACTCTGGCTGCAGCATTTTGGATCAGCCGGAGGCTTTTCAGAGAATATGTGGGACAGCCCAATAATAAAGAATTACAGTTGTCCAATCTTGAAGTAACAAATGCATGGAGCAGTTTTTCTACATCACTCTGAGACAAGATGTTCCTGATTTTAACAATATTACGAAGGCGAAAGAAGGAAGTCCTAGAAACCTGTTTTATGGTGATAGATTCTGGTAAAAAATAACTCCACGGTCTCTCACTGTAGCACTAGAAGCCAAGGAAATACCATCTAGAGTAACTATATAGCTAGACAGTTTCTCCCTGAAACGCTCAGTTCCAAAGATAACAACTTCAGTTTTGTCTGAATTTCGAAAGAGAAAATTCTGAGTCATCCAGGTCTTTATGTCTCGAAAACATGCTTGTAGTCCAAACATCTGATAACTGAGTATCATCAGCATAGCAATGGAAACTAGAAAATTTCTGAAGAAGTTTAGAAGGGGCCTGCCAAAGTGTGCGTATTGCTCAACTAATCACGGCTGTTGTTTAATGTGCTTCATTGTTCATTATGAAAGGCAGAGCAATGAGACCTCCAGAAGCTCTTCGTCATCATCAGCTCGTCTTCATCACATTCACCAGCAGCTCTGTGTCTCTGTAGGGTTACATTGAGCTGTCTGCTTCAGCCATTTTGATTGTAGGAAATTTTCTCTTCACAACCTGTAGTTTCAAACAGCCCAAAAACAGCTGGCTCACTGATTAATTGTGCTGTTGAAACTTCAAAAGACTGGCTGGGCCACTAATAGCCTTGTTTCTATGGTAATTAATCTCCCTCAATTAACTGACAGTTAAGCTGCCCCAGCTGCTGCTACACTAATTATATGAGACTCAGGCTTCTCACAGCCAAAAAACCTCTACGAACAGATGCTTCCCATTCGGAAACCGTAAGAGCTACGGAAAAAATTCTCACAGAATGAGCGAGGGACGCCTTTGGACTTCAATATTCCCGCGTTTCAGATCTGTAGCACATTCACAGTGAAAGCACGGATGAGAGAAAGAAGGGCTGCAGGAGCTGCTGAGATTCTGAGAATTGGATAAATTAAAATGGGGATTTGAGGTCTTTGAGCCCCGACATCACTTTGCTCTGAGGGGCTCTGAGAGCAAACGGTCAGCCCTAGATGAACTATGAAAACATTTTATGAATCCCAACATGCGTGCCTATGATGACAGTACATAATGGCATTGGAGCGATATTTGTAGGCGTGAGAGCGATTCGAAAATGAATCTGAGGTCAGAACTCTTGCTCTTCCCACACTCTAATGAAATGGCAGTTGTGCTCTAAAAATTCAAATTTTGCAGATTTTGGCCAAAACTTCGGGTCGCTTGGAGGCATGCTGTGGGAAATCCGTAGCAGGTATCAACATGGCGTCTTCACTTCTGAACACAGCACGGACGTATCTACAAACTGACATTTGAATGGCGTTTCTAGGTTAATGCATGATGACACAGTAACTGCTCAAAATTTTGGGTTTTTTATGATTTTTCCAGGTCATCGCCCTGTTTATTTCTTTGGGGGGCTGTTTTTTGCTTATTACGTCGCCATGGTAACTCCAATCTTCAATAAAAGTAATAGCCCGCGAAAACTCATCGAGCCGGTCGTTTTGATATATATATTGTTGGGATGGAAACTAGAAAATTTCTGAAGAAATGGGCCTGCCAAAGTGTGCGTATCGCTCAACCAATCACGGCTGTTGTTTAATGTGCTTCATTGTTCATTATGAAAAGCAGAGCAATGAGACCTCCAGAAGCTCTTCGTCATCATCAGCTCGTCTATATATATATACATATATATATATATATATATATATATATATATATATATATATATATATATATATATATATGTATATATATATATATATATGTATACATATATACATATATATATATGTATATATATATATATATATGTATACATATATACATATATATATATATATATATATATATATATATATATATATGTATATATGTATATATGTATATATATATATATATATATATATATATATATATATGTATATATATATATATATATATATATATATCATACCGGGGTCACGCTTTGTGCCTCTGATCCCATTCATTCACCACCATATATCCAAGGAGAATTACCCTTCCTCAACTCATTGGGGCCTGCCATAGCATTGCATGGCAAGGCACCTATTACTATTCCGTTGGCAAAAGTCTATGGGATTTAACATTGAAAACGTGTCTCTTTATTTATAGATTTATATATTTATTCTTCTGTCCACATTAATAGGGCCCGCACATCCCAACAATATATATATCAAAACGACCGGCTCGATGAGTTTTCGCGGGCTATTACTTTTATTGAAGATTGGAGTAACCATGGCGACGTAATAAGCAAAAAACAGCCCCCCAAAGCCCCGCTGGTAACCCCCCATGACTACATGCTGTCCCTGTACTGGTCCCTGTCCAGCGGGGAGCTGAACGGCAGCCTGGCCAACACCATCACCAGCTTCGTGGACAAAGGAACAGGTAACTGCCCCTGATTCACTGGTGGGGTATTAAAGGGACAGTTCGCCTCTTTAAAGGGACAGTTCTTCTCTTTAAAGGGACAATTGGCCGCTTTAAAGGGACAGTTGGCCGCTTTAAAGGGACAGTTCTTCTCTTTAAAGGGACAGTTCGCCGCTTTAAAGGGACAGTTGGCCACTTTAAAGGGACAGTTCTTCTCTTTAAAGGGAGAGTTCGCAGCTTTAAAGGGACAGTTCGCCGCTTTAAAGGGACAGTTCGCCGCTTTAAAGGGACAGTTCGCCTCTTTAAAGGGACAGTTGGCCGCTTTAAAGGGACAGTTCAGATTGGTTGAGCGATATGCACACTTTGGCAGGCCCCTTCTATATTTCTTCAGAAATTTTCTAGTTCTGATGGTAATTTAGCCAATTATCTGATCCTTTCAGTGCCATGTGAACCCACTGAGTGAAAGATTCAGCTTAAACTATCTGGCAGGAAGCAGGAGACAAAGGATGGCATCTCCCATAGTGAAATTCTTCGAAATTCCATTTCATGTATGACATCATATATGACATCAGGTGTAATGATGTCACTTGCTTTGTGAGGTCATAACGGACTATTATAATAGCCAGCAACACAGCAGAGTGGAGCAACCTGAGCAACTCTCTTTTCTATGAAGTAGCTCAGGCAGTAGTTGTTAGATTTTCTGGAAAAGAAAAAAAAAAGAGCCAACGGGGGCTGAAAAGTCGACGAATCTGGCAGCAAATCGACCTAGTTGGCAACACTTGGTGCATGTGCCTGATACGACTGCACATTACATTCACTTTCAAAGGCATGTGTCCTGTGTGAGCACAAAGTGTGGTCTCAGTGGTTATAACCACCAGCTAAAAGCAAATAATAAGAGTTTAAAAAAAGCAACTGTTTACAGAATGATTGTGAGAAAAGAATAAAAAGAGAATGTTAAAATTTGGCCCAACTTTCAACATAACTGAAAAGGTTGGACCTGCAGAAACCTGCTCTGCAGTCATCGACCCACACAAACCCCTGATCAGGGATCTGTTGATGCTACTGCTACATGCTAAGTGAGGCCGATCAGCGTCTGCGTCGGGCGACTCTCCTGCGTCTGCGGACACCAGAGGCCCTACGGACTCTCCGGCGTCTGCGGATGGGGCGAGAAGCCTGTCTGCGTCTGCGTCTTGGCATTGTTACAAAGGTGTGGCGACCATCTTGAGGAAGGGGTTCTATTTATAAACTCTGGGGATATCATTCTGTGATGTCATGGACAGAAACTGTGACATTTTTCAGTAAAACTGAGCAACATGATTCATTCTCAGGAAAATCAATAACGGACTGAAATAATGTCTTCAGTTCCACAATTGTGTGATGACAACAGCACAGAAACTTTATGACATCACAAAAGCAATATTCACAAGATGGAATGTCATAGATGACATCACAGCGATGTCATCAGTGACGTCACAGTGATGTTATCATAGATGACATCACAGAATGATATCTCCAGAGTTTATAAATAGAACCCCCTCCTCAAGATGGTCGCCACACCTTTGTAACAATGCCACGACGCAGACGCAGACAGGCTTCTCGCCCCATCCGCAGACGCCGGAGAGTCCGTAGGGCCTCTGGTGTCCGCAGACGCAGGAGAGTCGCCCGACGCAGACGCTGATCGGCCTCACTTAGCATGTAGCAGTAGCATCAACAGATCCCTGATCAGGGGTTTGTGAGTCCGGGACTGCAGCTTCAGCTTCAGACATTCAGGCAGGTTTACTCTGTAAAGATTCCCTTTCTTTCCTTGAGCTGCTTTGATGTTTTAAATCATCAGGCTTTTTCTCTTAACGATTCCCTGTTATATTTTGGTGGGATAGCAGCACACCCACTATGCGCTTGGTCATCACAAAGTGTGACGCCACACTTGTGCTGACAGAGGAAGTGTGCTTATGGAAGATAAGCCAGATGCAGACCAATGTTTTCTACCTGTGAACACGTAATCAGAATCAGAATTTATTGCCAAGTAGGTTTGAACTTACAAGGAATCTGACTTGGTGTCGTTGGTGCAGACGATATAGATATATATACAGAAACTAGATATATATACAGAATCTATATATATATACAGAATCTAGATATATATACAGAATCTTGATATATATACAGAATCTAGATATATATACAAACTGAAGCTGCTGCGTTACATTAATGTTCACTTGTATCAGTTACCTGTGTCCAGTGCTGACAACTTGGTCTGGTTTGGTCTGATTTGGTCTGGTTTGTCAGCAGATTTAACTACTTCTCAGATCCCCTCAGGAACTTCCAGCAGCAATCTGCTGCTGCTAAAAAGAGAATGTTAAAATTTGGTCCAACTTTCAACATAACTGAAAAGGTTGGACCTGCACAAAACCTGCTGTGCAGTCATCGACCCACACAAACCCCTGATCAGGGATCTGTTGATGCTACTGCTACATGCTAAGTGAGGCTGATCAGCGTCTGCGTCGGGCGACTCTCCTGCGTCTGCGGACACCAGAGGCCCTACGGACTCTCCGGCGTCTGCGGATGGGGCGAGAAGCCTGTCTGCGTCTGCGTCGTGGCATTGTTACAAAGGTGTGGCGACCATCTTGAGGAGGGGGTTCTATTTATAAACTCTGGAGATATCATTCTGTGATGTCATGGACAGAAACTGTGACATTTTTCAGTAAAACTGAGCAACATGAAAAACGGATTCATTCTCAGGAAAATCAATAACGGACTGAAATAATGTCTTCAGTTCCACAATTGTGTGATGACAACAGCACAGAAACTTTATGACATCACAAAAGCAATATTCACAAGATGGAATGTCATAGATGACATCACAGCGATGTCATCAGTGACGTCACAGTGATGTTATCATAGATGACATCACAGAATGATATCTCCAGAGTTTATAAATAGAACCCCTTCCTCAAGATGGTCGCCACACCTTTGTAACAATGCCACGACGCAGACGCAGACAGGCTTCTCGCCCCATCCGCAGACGCCGGAGAGTCCATAGAGAGCTGGTGGACTGCTTTGTGGCATGGTGTGGGAACAATCATCTCATCTTGAATGTTAACAAAACAAAGGAGATGATTGTAGATTTCAGGAGAAACAAGGTCAGATCAAACCCTGTTTCCATCATGGGAGAAGAAGTGGAGGTGGTTGAGGAATATAAATACCTTGGTGTTCATCTGGACAA
The DNA here is from genome assembly GCF_027942865.1 of Odontesthes bonariensis. Lineage (NCBI taxonomy): Eukaryota > Metazoa > Chordata > Actinopteri > Atheriniformes > Atherinopsidae > Odontesthes > Odontesthes bonariensis. Next base: position 26,257,010 of record NC_134529.1, on the reverse strand, counting down.
CAGACTGGACTGGAGACACAACAGTGAAACCATCTACAAGAAAGGACAGAGCAGACTGTACTTCTTGAGGAAGCTAAGGTCCTTCAAGGTTTGTAACAAGATGTTGCAGATCTTCTACAAGTCTGTTGTTGAGAGCGTCATTTTCTCTTGCGTCATCTGTTGGGGCAGCAGCATCAGAACCAGGGACCTAAAAAGACTCAACAACCTGATAAGGAAGGCTGGTTCTGTTCTGGGGACGACTGTGGAACCTCTGGAGACAATAATGCAAAGAGGGATTTTGCATAAAATCAAGAGAATTATGGACAACCCTGAACATCCTCTCCATGAGACTGTTATTGGAAAACAGAGTTTCTTCAGTCAAAGGCTTCTTCAGTTTGGATGCAAAACGGACCGCTACAGGAAATCTTTCCTGCCCACAGCCATCAGCATCTATAATAACTCTTTGATTTAATTGAGCTACATCAACATTTAATTTCCCTCTGGGATAAATAAAGTATTTTTGAATTTGAATTGAATTGAATATTTGTATTTATAAACTGGAGATATCATTCTGTGATGTCATCTATGATAACATCACTGTGACGTCACTGATGACATCGCTGTGATGTCATCTATGACATTCCATCTTGTGAATATTGCTTTTGTGATGTCATAAAGTTTCTGTGCTGTTGTCATCACACAATTGTGGAACTGAAGACATTATTTCAGTCCGTTATTGATTTTCCTGAGAATGAATCCATTCTTCATGTTGCTCAGTTTTACTGAAAAATGTCACAGTTTCTGTCCATGACATCACAGAATGATATCTCCAGAGTTTATAAATAGAACCCCTTCCTCAAGATGGTCGCCACACCTTTGTAACAATGCCACGACGCAGACGCAGACAGGCTTCTCGCCCCATCCGCAGACGCCGGAGAGTCCATAGGGCCTCTGGTGTCCGCAGACGCAGGAGAGTCGCCCGACGCAGACGCTGATCGGCCTCACTTAGCATGTAGCAGTAGCATCAACAGATCCCTGATAAGGGGTTTGTGTGGGTCGATGACTGCACAGCAGGTTTCTGCAGGTCCAACCTTTTCAGTTATGTTGAAAGTTGGACCAAATTTTAACATTCTCTTTTTAGCAGCAGCAGATTGCTGCTGGAAGTTACTGAGGGGATCTGAGAAGTAGTTAAATCTGCTGACAAACCAGACCAAATCAGACCAAACCAGACCAAATCAGACCAAACCAAACCAAATCAGACCAAACCAGACCAAACCAGACCAATCCAGACCAAGTTGTCAGCACTGGACACAGGTCACTGATACAAGTGAATATTAATGTAACGCAGCAGCTTCAGACCTTCTGCGTTCTATTAATGCACACTCTGTTTGTACATATATCTAGATTCTGTATATATATCTAGATTCTGTATATATATCTAGATTCTCTAGATATATATATAGATTCTGTATATATATCTAGATTCTCTAGATATATATAGATTCTGTATATATTTCTAGTTTCTGTATATATATCTATATCGTCTGCACCAACGACACCAAGTCAGATTCCTTGTAAGTTCAAACCTACTTGGCAATAAAATTTTATTTCTGATTCTGATTACGTGTCCACAGGTAGAAAACATCTGTTTGCATCTGGCTCATCTTCCATAAGCACACTTCCTCTGTCAGCACAAGTGTGGCGTCACACTTTGTGATGACCAAGCGCATAGTGGGTGTGCTGCTATCCCACCAAAATATAACAGGGAATCGTTAAGAGAAAAAGCCTGATGATTTAAAACATCAAAGCAGCTCAAGGAAAGAAAGGGAATCTTTACAGAGTAAACTTGCCTGAATGTCTGAAGCTGAAGCTGCAGCTCTGCAGTCCCGGACTCACAAACCCCTGATCAGGGATCTGTTGATGCTACTGCTACATGCTAATTGAGGCCGATCAGCGTCTGCGTCGGGCGACTCTCCTGCGTCTGCGGACACCAGAGGCCCTATGGACTCTCCGGCGTCTGCGGATGGGGCGAGAAGCCTGTCTGCGTCTGCGTCGTGGCATTGTTACAAAGGTGTGGCGACCATCTTGAGGAAGGGGTTCTATTTATAAACTCTGGAGATATCAATCTGTGATGTCATCTATGATAACATCACTGTGATGTCATCTATGATAACATCACTGTGATGTCATCTATGATAACATCACTGTGATGTCATCTATGATAACATCACTGTGATGTAATCTATGACATTCCATCTTGTGAATATTGCTTTTGTGATGTCATAAAGTTTCTGTGCTGTTGTCATCACACAATTGTGGAACTGAAGACATTATTTCAGTCCGTTATTGATTTTCCTGAGAATGAATCCGTTCTTCATGTTGCTCAGTTTTACTGAAAAATGTCACAGTTTCTGTCCATGACATCACAGAATGATATCTCCAGAGTTTATAAATAGAACCCCCTCCTCAAGATGGTCGCCACACCTTTGTAACAATGCCACGACGCAGACGCAGACGCCGGAGAGTCCGTAGGGCCTCTGGTGTCCGCAGACGCAGGAGAGTCGCCCGACGCAGACGCTGATCGGCCTCTATTAGCATGTAGCAGTAGCATCAACAGATCCCTGATCAGGGGTTTGTGAGTCCGGGACTGCAGAGCTGCAGCTTCAGCTTCAGACATTCAGGCAGGTTTACTCTGTAAAGATTCCCTTTCTTTCCTTCAGCTGCTTTGATGTTTTAAATCATCAGGCTTTTTCTCTTAACGATTCCCTGTTATATTTTGGTGGGATAGCAGCACACCCACTATGCGCTTGGTCATCACAAAGAGTGACGCCACATTTGTGCTGACAGAGGAAGTGTGCTTATGGAAGATAAGCCAGATGCAGACCAATGTTTTCTACCTGTGGACACGTAATCAGAATCAGAATTTATTGCCAAGTAGGTTTGAACTTACAAGGAATCTGACTTGGTGTCGTTGGTGCAGACGATATAGATATATATACAGAAACTAGAAATATATACAGAATCTATATATATATAGAGAATCTAGATATATATACAGAATCTATATATATAGATATATATACAGAATCTAGATATATATACAAACAGAGTGTGCATTAATAGAACGCAGAAGGTCTGAAGCTGCTGCGTTACATTAATATTCACTTGTATCAGTGACCTGTGTCCAGTGCTGACAACTTGGTCTGGATTGGTCTGATTTGGTTTGGTTTGGTCTGATTTGGTCTGGTTTGGTCTGATTTGGTCTGGTTTGTCACCACATTTAACTACTTCTCAGATCCCCTAAGTAACTTCCAGAAGCAATCTGCTGCTGCTAAAAAGAGAATGTTAAAATTTGGTCCAACTTTCAACATAACTGAAAAGGTTGGACCTGCAGAAACCTGCTGTGCAGTCATCGACCCACACAAACCCCTGATCAGGGATCTGTTGATGCTACTGCTACATGCTAAGTGAGGCCGATCAGCGTCTGCGTCGGGCGACTCTCCTGCGTCTGCGGACACCAGAGGCCCTACGGACTCTCCGGCGTCTGCGTCTGCGTCGTGGCATTGTTACAAAGGTGTGGCGACCATCTTGAGGAGGGGGTTCTATTTATAAACTCTGGAGATATCATTCTGTGATGTCATGGACAGAAACTGTGACATTTTTCAGTAAAACTGAGCAACATGAAGAACGGATTCATTCTCAGGAAAATCAATAACGGACTGAAATAATGTCTTCAGTTCCACAATTGTGTGATGACAACAGCACAGAAACTTTATGACATCACAAAAGCAATATTCACAAGATGGAATGTCATAGATTACATCACAGTGATGTTATCATAGATGACATCACAGTGATGTTATCATAGATGACATCACAGTGATGTTATCATAGATGACATCACAGTGATGTTATCATAGATGACATCACAGTGATGTTATCATAGATGACATCACAGTGATGTTATCATAGATGACATCACAGATTGATATCTCCAGAGTTTATAAATAGAACCCCTTCCTCAAGATGGTCGCCACACCTTTGTAACAATGCCACGACGCAGACGCAGACAGGCTTCTCGCCCCATCCGCAGACGCCGGAGAGTCCATAGGGCCTCTGGTGTCCGCAGACGCAGGAGAGTCGCCCGACGCAGACGCTGATCGGCCTCAATTAGCATGTAGCAGTAGCATCAACAGATCCCTGATCAGGGGTTTGTGAGTCCGGGACTGCAGAGCTGCAGCTTCAGCTTCAGACATTCAGGCAAGTTTACTCTGTAAAGATTCCCTTTCTTTCCTTGAGCTGCTTTGATGTTTTAAATCATCAGGCTTTTTCTCTTAACGATTCCCTGTTATATTTTGGTGGGATAGCAGCACACCCACTATGCGCTTGGTCATCACAAAGTGTGACGCCACACTTGTGCTGACAGAGGAAGTGTGCTTATGGAAGATGAGCCAGATGCAAACAGATGTTTTCTACCTGTGGACACGTAATCAGAATCAGAAATAAAATTTTATTGCCAAGTAGGTTTGAACTTACAAGGAATCTGACTTGGTGTCGTTGGTGCAGACGATATAGATATATATACAGAAACTAGAAATATATACAGAATCTATATATATCTAGAGAATCTAGATATATATACAGAATCTATATATATATCTAGAGAATCTAGATATATATACAGAATCTAGATATATATACAGAATCTAGATATATGTACAAACAGAGTGTGCATTAATAGAACGCAGAAGGTCTGAAGCTGCTGCGTTACATTAATATTCACTTGTATCAGTGACCTGTGTCCAGTGCTGACAACTTGGTCTGGATTGGTCTGGTTTGGTCTGGTTTGGTCTGATTTGGTTTGGTTTGGTCTGATTTGGTCTGGTTTGGTCTGATTTGGTCTGGTTTGTCAGCAGATTTAACTACTTCTCAGATCCCCTCAGTAACTTCCAGCAGCAATCTGCTGCTGCTAAAAAGAGAATGTTAAAATTTGGTCCAACTTTCAACATAACTGAAAAGGTTGGACCTGCAGAAACCTGCTGTGCAGTCATCGACCCACACAAACCCCTTATCAGGGATCTGTTGATGCTACTGCTACATGCTAAGTGAGGCCGATCAGCGTCTGCGTCGGGCGACTCTCCTGCGTCTGCGGACACCAGAGGCCCTATGGACTCTCCGGCGTCTGCGGATGGGGCGAGAAGCCTGTCTGCGTCTGCGTCGTGGCATTGTTACAAAGGTGTGGCGACCATCTTGAGGAAGGGGTTCTATTTATAAACTCTGGAGATATCATTCTGTGATGTCATGGACAGAAACTGTGACATTTTTCAGTAAAACTGAGCAACATGAAGAATGGATTCATTCTCAGGAAAATCAATAACGGACTGAAATAATGTCTTCAGTTCCACAATTGTGTGATGACAACAGCACAGAAACTTTATGACATCACAAAAGCAATATTCACAAGATGGAATGTCATAGATGACATCACAGCGATGTCATCAGTGACGTCACAGTGATGTTATCATAGATGACATCACAGAATGATATCTCCAGTTTATAAATACAAAAATTCAATTCAATTCAAATTCAAAAATACTTTATTTATCCCAGAGGGAAATTAAATGTTGATGTAGCTCAATTAAATCAAAGAGTTATTATAGATGCTGATGGCTGTGGGCAGGAAAGATTTCCTGTAGCGGTCCGTTTTGCATCCAAACTGAAGAAGCCTTTGACTGAAGAAACTCTGTTTTCCAATAACAGTCTCATGGAGAGGATGTTCAGGGTTGTCCATAATTCTCTTGATTTTATGCAAAATCCCTCTTTGCATTATTGTCTCCAGAGGTTCCACAGTCGTCCCCAGAACAGAACCAGCCTTCCTTATCAGGTTGTTGAGTCTTTTTAGGTCCCTGGTTCTGATGCTGCTGCCCCAACAGATGACGCAAGAGAAAATGACGCTCTCAACAACAGACTTGTAGAAGATCTGCAACATCTTGTTACAAACCTTGAAGGACCTTAGCTTCCTCAAGAAGTACAGTCTGCTCTGTCCTTTCTTGTAGATGGTTTCACTGTTGTGTCTCCAGTCCAGTCTGTTGTCCAGATGAACACCAAGGTATTTATATTCCTCAACCACCTCCACTTCTTCTCCCATGATGGAAACAGGGTTTGATCTGACCTTGTTTCTCCTGAAATCTACAATCATCTCCTTTGTTTTGTTAACATTCAAGATGAGATGATTGTTCCCACACCATGCCACAAAGCAGTCCACCAGCTCTCTGTACTCAGCTTCTTGTCCATCTCTGATACACCCGACAACTGCAGAGTCATCTGAATATTTCTGTAGATGACAGGAGTCTGACTTGTACTGGAAGTCTGAAGTGTACAGAGTGAAAAGGAATGGTGAGAGTACAGTCCCCTGTGGTGCTCCTGTGCTGCTGATCACCTGGTTAGACACACAATTCTTCAGTCTGACAAACTGTGGTCTGTTTGTCAGGTAGTCATTAATCCAGGTGATTGTTGAGGCCTCCACCTGAGTCCTCTGGAGTTTCAGACTAAGCAGATCAGGCTGGATTGTGTTAAATGCACTGGAGAAATCAAAGAACATGATCCTCACAGTGCTGCCTGCTTTATCCAGATGACAGTGGGTTTGTTGAAGCAGGTGTATGATAGCGTCTTCAACTCCAACTCCATGGCGATAAGCAAACTGCAGGGGGTCCTGATATGTGCTGGTTTGCTTACACAGGTGGGTCAACAGGAGTCTCTCCAGGACCTTCATGATGTGGGATGTCAGTGCAACAGGTCTGTAGTCATTGATGTCTGAAGGGTGAGTTTTCTTTGGTACCGGAACCAGACAGGATGTCTTCCACAACAGTGGTACCTTCTCTTGGGTCAAGCTAAGGTTGAAAAGGTGTTGCAGAATCCAACAGAGCTGCTCTGCACAGGCCTTCAGGACTCGGGGGCTGACACCATCTGGACCTGCAGCCTTGTTCCAGTTCAGTCTTTCCAACTGCCTCTTCACCTGACTTCTAGAAACAGAAAAGTGGGAGGGGGAGGCAAAGGGGACAGCAGCATCTCCTGATTGGGTTGATGACAAACTAGTGGAAGCAGAAGAATCCATGACTGAGGTGGAGATGGAGATGTTACAGGAAAGCTGTGGGTCAGAGGAGGGTGGGATGTCTCTTTGGCTGGGAACAGGATGGGAGGATGGTGAGCTTGTTCCTGAACTGAACCTGTTGAAGAATGTGTTCAGCTCATTTGCTCTGTCCAGACTTCCATCCATCCGATCCTCCCTCTGCTTGAGGCCTGTGATCTTCTTCATTCCTGACCACACATCTCTGATATTGTTCCTCTGCAGTTTACTCTCAAGCTTCTTTCTATACACCTCCTTGCTCTCTCTGATCTTGACTTTGAGCTGCTTCTGTATACTCCTCAGTAACTCCCTGTCTCGCTCCCTAAAGGCTCTTTTTTTCCTGTTCCATAGTTCCTTTAGCTTACAGGTGATCCAGGGTTTGTTATTAGGGAAGCATCTCACTGTTCTGGTGGGGATGGTGTTGTCCACACAGAAGTTTATATAGTCAGTCACACACTCAGTCATGGCATTAATGTCCTCTCCATGTGGCTTACAAAGAGAAATCCAATCGGTTGCATCAAAACAACCCTGTAAGGCTTCTTCAGCTTCCTCTGACCACTTTCTAACAGTCCTTTTTGTGACAGGTAGTCTCTGGACAAGGGGTTTATATGCTGAACAGAGAAAAACAAGGTTGTGATCTGATTTTCCCAGGGGAGGTCTTGATTTGGAAATGTATGAATCCTTGACATTTGTGTAAAACAAATCCAATGTCTTGTTTTCTCTGGTAGAGCAGCTGACAAACTGTTGAAAAGTTGGCAGTGTAGCAGAGAGTGAGGCATGATTAAAATCACCAGATATTGCCACAAAAGAATTGGGGTGTTGAGTCTGTATCTTAGCAACAACGGAACTGATGACATCACATGCAGTGTCGGCAACAGCTGAGGGTGGAATGTAAACAGCCACCAAAACAACACTGGTGAACTCTCTTGGCAAATAATATGGACGAAAACTTACTGCCAATAGTTCAATGTCAGGACTGCAGATACGACTCTTCACAGTAACATGTCCTGGGTGACACCATCTGTTGTTGACAAGCACTGCCAATCCACCCCCTTTCCTTTTCCTGCTACTCTTTAAATCTCGATCTGCTCGTACAGTCAGGAAGCCCGGCAGAGAGACGCTGGAGTCGGGTATATGATCCTGTAGCCATGTCTCAGTAAAACACATAATGCTACATTCCCAATATTCTTGCTGAGTCCTTATCAAGACTAAAAGTTCATCCAACTTGTTAGCTAACGATCTTACATTTCCCATGATGCAGGATGGCAGAGATTGTTTGAACTTCTTCTTTCTTTCTCTCCTCTTTACTCCTGCTCTGCATCCACGACGCCTCCTTTTCAATTCCAGTGGGATTTCTGGCTTCAGTTGTCGAATTATTTCTGCTTTTCCAATGTTATTCAGCTGCTCCCTGTTGTAAACCACCTTGTTGCTATGGTGATGCATCATGACAAAAGAGTAAAATATACAAAAGTATTGGGAAAAATTAATCCAGCTGCACAGCATCCAAGGCAGGAAGGAACAGTTGTCCAAAATATGCAATCTCTTCCAAGAAATAACAGGAATGAAATTTAGAAAAAAAAGAAAAATCTCAATGTGAGGTACAGAGCTACTCCAACATGCTGCCACCCTCAGCAGCGCAAAATAGAACCCCTTCCTCAAGATGGTCGCCACACCTTTGTAACAATGCCACGACGCAGACGCAGACAGGCTTCTCGCCCCATCCGCAGACGCCGGAGAGTCCATAGGGCCTCTGGTGTCCGCAGACGCAGGAGAGTCGCCCGACGCAGACACTGATCGGCCTCAATTAGCATGTAGCAGTAGCATCAACAGATCCCTGATCAGGGGTTTGTGAGTCCGGGACTGCAGAGCTGCAGCTTCAGCTTCAGACATTCAGGCAGGTTTACTCTGTAAAGATTCCCTTTCTTTCCTTCAGCTGCTTTGATGTTTTAAATCATCAGGCTTTTTCTCTTAACGATTCCCTGTTATATTTTGGTGGGATAGCAACACACCCACTATGCGCTTGGTCATTACAAAGAGTGACGCCACATTTGTGCTCACAGAGGAAGTGTGCTTATGGAAGATGAGCCAGATGCAAACAGATGTTTTCTACCTGTGGACATGTAATCAGAATCAGAATTTATTGCCAAGTAGGTTTGAACTTACAAGGAATCTGACGTGGTGTCGTTGGTGCAGACGATATAGATATATATACAGAATCTAGATATATATACAGAATCTATATATATATACAGAATCTAAATATATATACAGAATCTAGATATATATACAGAATCTTGATATATATACAGAATCTAGATATATATACAAACTGAAGCTGCTGCGTTTCATTAATGTTCACTTGTATCAGTTACCTGTGTCCAGTGCTGACAACTTGGTCTGGTTTGGTCTGGTTTGGTCTGATTTGGTCTGGTTTGTCAGCAGATTTAACAACTTCTCAGATCCCCTCAGGAACTTCCAGCAGCAATCTGCTGCTGCTAAAAAGAGAATGTTAAAATTTGGTCCAACTTTCAACATAACTGAAAAGGTTGGACCTGCCAAAACCTGCTGTGCAGTCATCGACCCACACAAACCCCTGATCAGGGATCTGTTGATGCTACTGCTACATGCTAAGTGAGGCCGATCAGCGTCTGCGTCGGGCGACTCTCCTGCGTCTGCGGACACCAGAGGCCCTACGGACTCTCCGGCGTCTGCGGATGGGGCGAGAAGCCTGTCTGCGTCTGCGTCGTGGCATTGTTACAAAGGTGTGGCGACCATCTTGAGGAAGGGGTTCTATTTATAAACTCTGGAGATATCATTCTGTGATGTCATGGACAGAAACTGTGACATTTTTCAGTAAAACTGAGCAACATGAAGAACGGATTCATTCTCAGGAAAATCAATAACGGACTGAAATAATGTCTTCAGTTCCACAATTGTGTGATGACAACAGCACAGAAACTTTATGACATCACAAAAGCAATATTCACAAGATGGAATGTCATAGATGACATCACAGCGATGTCATCAGTGACGTCACAGTGATGTTATCATAGATGACATCACAGAATGATATCTCCAGAGTTTATAAATAGAACCCCTTCCTCAAGATGGTCGCCACACCTTTGTAACAATGCCACGACGCAGACGCAGACAGGCTTCTCGCCCCATCCGCAGACGCCGGAGAGTCCATAGGGCCTCTGGTGTCCGCAGACGCAGGAGAGTCGCCCGACGCAGACGCTGATCGGCCTCAATTAGCATGTAGCAGTAGCATCAACAGATCCCTGATCAGGGGTTTGTGAGTCCGGGACTGCAGAGCTGCAGCTTCAGCTTCAGACATTCAGGCAGGTTTACTCTGTAAAGATTCCCTTTCTTTCCTTCAGCTGCTTTGATGTTTTAAATCATCAGGCTTTTTCTCTTAACGATTCCCTGTTATATTTTGGTGGGATAGCAGCAAACCCACTATGCGCCTGGTCATCACAAAGTGTGACAGCACACTTGTGCTGACAGAGGAAGTGTGCTTATGGAAGATAAGCCAGATGCAGACCAATGTTTTCTACCTGTGGACACGTAATCAGAATCAGAATTTATTGCCAAGTAGGTTTGAACTTACAAGGAATCTGACGGTGTCGTTGGTGCAGACGATATAGATATATATACTGGCACCTTCTATACTTTCATTACCCCCTACCCGAACCAGGGTTTGAATCCCATTCCCGCTTATCTTACCTCTTTTATTTCTCCCCCTACCCGAACCAGGGTTTGCATCCCCACCCCGCTGTGACTGGTGCGCAGTTGGTGAGAGGCTGAGGTAGCTTGTGGCTGTAAAAGATGGTTCTATATATGGCTCTATATAGGGAGTATAGGGAATTACTCACTGAGTCTGGTCCTTTATTTATTTATTTATTTTCGTTAGCACAAGTTTCTTGTGTTTACCTTGAATAGGGATGGCTCAGGTGATCCTGAAACATCCCATAGTTAAGCTGCTATAGGCCTAGACTGCTGGGGGGCCTCATCTGTCACACCTTTCCTCACTTTACTCTCTTTATGTATATGTGACATTATTGTGGTCATTAACTCGTGTTTCCCTGTTCCAACAGATATCCTTTGAATGGTGTTACAGTGCCCCCCCTTTCTGTCTTCTCAAACCCCAGCTGGTCGAGGCGGATGGCCACCCTTCCTGAGTCTGGTTCTGCCAGAGGTTTCTTCCTGTTAAAAGGGAGTCGTTTCTCTCCACAGTCGCCTCAGGCACGCTCAGGCCGGGAGATTGGACCGAAAAAACAAAAAGTTTTCAGTGCAATCTGTTGGTTTTCTTAGCTAGGAAATTGTTTTTGAATTGGCTCTATATGAACGAATTGGAATTATTTTATGAATTATGATTATTATTAATTAATTGAATTCCAATTGGCTTGAATTGGACTTACTATCTAAGTGCCTTGAGATGACATTTGTTGTATTTGGCGCTATATAAATAAAAATGAATTGAATTGAATTGAATATACAGAAACTAGATATATATACAGAATCTAGATATATATAATATATATACAGCCTTCAATGGTGGTGGCACGCTGGACACTAGGCTGTTGCCTAGAGACACTTCCACCTTTTGGATCACTACAAACACAGGACTTCCAAGTTTGTCTTTGTCATCCTCTACACTCTATTCTCTTATTTTGCTGCAACAATTTTCTTCCTTCTGCCTGCAGGTAGATCCTGACAAACCTGCTATGAGTCACATCACTACAGCATCAAAAGCCTACTTTAGCCTTGCTGCCAGGCGCATTGTAATCATTCTCATGCTGTTTATCTCAGGTAACATCCATCCCAACCCAGGCCCAGTTAGTGCTATTCATGCAGTTCCTACTCTGGCATTTAATGAATTATGTGATCGCACGTGTTTGGGGTTCATGCATATCAACATTCGCAGCCTGTTGCCTAAACTTGACCTGTTGAAATCCTGGATTCACACTATTAATCCTGATGTTCTTGCTGTTTCTGAATCATGGCTTAAGAAAAGTATTGCCACTTCTGTTATCTCCATACCAGGTTTTAACGTATTTCGCCAGGACAGAGCCACTAAAGGAGGTGGTGTCGTGTTGTATGTTAAAGACCACCTGCAATGTTCTGTTTCTCTGTCAAAATCTGTTCCTAAGCAGTTTGAACTGTTAGTGTTAAAGATCATCCTGTCTAAGAATTTTTCTCTCTCTGTTGCTGTCTGCTACAGACCACCCTCAGCCCCACCTTGTTCTCTAACTTCACTTAGTGAGCTTTGTGGGAGAAGGATGTCATGACATGCTCATGACTTCTGGCCTAGTTACATCCTGGGCCTTGTTGACTGGTTCATATGAATATGGGTAAAAGGTAGTGTGGTGTATTAAAGACGAATACGCTTGCACGCATTTAACCACATTTACTGAAGTACTCCAACAAACATTACAACATGCCAGCTGTGGCTGGCGTTCCCCCGGTGCATCTGTCTGGGCATGCGCATATCACCTAGAACACGCAGGAAAAACTACGGAGAGCCCATAAGCTCAATATACCACATCACCTCCCCCTTACTTTAAAGGTAACTTTAGAAAGACTTAGACATCCCCAATCATATTAAATATATCATTACTATTAGAAATGTCAACATTACCCATATTGCATAATAAAGTTAACTGAATAAACCAAATGCTTAAACTGTAACTTTAACTAAGCATCAGTACTCAGTCTCTTATCACCACCCTCCGTCCTGGTAACGCTGAGGCGCTTTTGGGGTACGCTTGGAGCGCCTCAGGGTCACCGCAGCAGGATCAGGCGGCTCAGCTGGGTCTGACAGTTCAGGTGCTGGGGATGCTCCGAAACTGCTCTCAATCGGCCCGTCCTCCTCAGCTCCTCCCTCGGGCTGCAGATCTGGAAGCCCCGCAGAATAGCGAGGTCTCAGCTGGTCTCCGTGGCGCCGGTATTCTTGATCCGTCGCTGCTCCGTGGACCTTGTAGGACACAGGCCCTGACTGCTGGGTGATGACTCTCGGGACCCACCTTGGTGTGTCGCCAGCAGTGTTTCGCAGGTAGACTTGCTCATCAATGTCGAACTGTTTGTCCAACGCTTTTCTGTCATGTCCTTCCTTCTGCAGATACTGCTTCCTCCTTACTGTTTCCTGGATGTTTGGTTTCAGAAAGTCCAATCTGGTTCTGACATGTCTTTTCAAAAACACCTCAGCAGGAGACTCGCCTGTTGTGCTGTTGGGAGTTGTGCGATACCGCAGCAGGAAGTGAGAGACTTTGTCTTCCATGCTCAAATCTTCTCTCGCAAGCTTTTTCATGCCAGCCTTGAACGTTGAGACGTATCTCTCGGCTAGGCCGTTTGTGGCTGGGTGCCTCGGGGCACCGGTCGTGTGTAAAATTCCATTTCTCCTCACGAACTGTTGGAACTCATCAGACATAAAGGTTGTTGCATTGTCTGTGACAATCTGTTCAGGGACTCCATATGATGCAAAAAGTCTCTTTAGTCTGGTGATGGTTGCAGAGGATGTTATTTGTGCCATTTTGTAAACCTCCAGCCATTTTGAGAATGCGTCAACTACAATCATGAACATGTGGCCCATGAATGGCCCTGCAAAGTCAATGTGAAGTCTCTTCCACACATCTCCTGGAAATTCCCAAGGATGCAGTGGCACGTGGCGCGGCATGCTCTGCTCTAACTGACACGTTTTACATCCTTTGCACACTTTTTCAATATCCATGTCGATATGCGGCCACCAGACGTATTGCCGTGCAATTGTCTTCATTTTCACAATGCCAGGGTGCCCACTGTGGATTTCTTTAAGCACTGCAGCTCTGAGCTTCACTGGTGCAATCACTCTCGTGCCCCACAGCACACACCCCTGCTCCACAGAGAGCTCATCACGCCTTTTGTGGTATCCTTTCAGCTCTTCAGGAATTTCTTTAGGCCACCCTTCCATGATGAATCTGTGCAGCTTTGAAAGCTCTGTGTCAGTTCTCGTTACCTTGGCAATCTGCTTTGCAGTCAGTGGCACGCCCTCTAGGTGCTCACATATCAGTGCATCGACATAGGCTGATATTGTCTCTGTTCCCGCATCTTTGGTCTCTGATAGCGGCACACAAGACAACCCGTCAGCATTGCCATGCTTCTCTGACTGGCGGTAAACAATGTGGTAGCTGTATGCCGACAGTATGATGGCCCACCTCTGAATCCGGGCTGCTGCCATTGTGGGAAGCCCTTTATGTTCTCCGAACAAAGTCAATAATGGCCTATGGTCTGTGACCAGGTTGAATTGACGTCCCCAGAGGTATTGGTGAAACTTCTTAACACCATACACAAGGCTTAGGGCCTCTTTCTCAATCTGCGAATACTTCTTCTCCGCTGGAGAGAGGGTACGTGAAGCATAAGCAATTGGATGCTCTTTCCCATCTGGTGTTGTGTGCTGGATTACAGCTCCAATGCCATAAGTTGAAGCATCACATGCAAGGGTCAACGGCAGGCTCTGATCATAGTGCACTAGCACTTTGTCACTTGTCAAGAGTTCTTTACATTTGTTGAATGCATCTTGTTCAGCTTCCTTCCATTTCCATGTAACTTGCTCTTTCAGCAAACTGTAGAGCGGCGCTAGCACAGTACTTTGCTGTGGTACGAAACGGCCATAGTAGTTAACTAAGCCAAGGAAAGCCCGTAGCTCTTTCACATTAGCAGGTGTGGGTGCATCATGTATTGCTCTCACCTTGTCTTTGGATGGGTACGCCCCCTTTTCGTCCAGGGCATAGCCTAGGTACTCGATTTGGGTCTTTCCAAACTCACACTTTGACTTTTTCACTCGCAGGCCGTTCTCTTGCAAGCGTTGCAGGACTCTGTCGAGGTTCTTCAGAGGTTCTGCCTCATCTCTTCCCGTTATGAGCAGATCGTCAAGGTAAACAACCACGTTCAGGTCCTTCATCAGACTCTCCATCACTCTCTGGAAAATGCTAACAGCAGAGTTAATACCAAAACAAAGACGATTATACACAAACAAGCCCTTGTGAGTGTTGATGGTTGTGTATTTTTTTGAATCTTCGTCAAGGAGCACTTGTTGGTAAGCTGAGGCTAGGTCGATTTTTGAAAACAACTTGCCACCGCTCAGCGTTGCCAGGACTTCTTCAATGCGTGGCAGTGGGTATGTGTCTGTGTTAGTTGCCTGGTTCACTGTTACCTTGTAATCGCCGCACAGGCGAATCTTGCCATCTCTTTTGACCACAGGAACGACAGGAGCAGCCCATTCACTGTGCTTCACAGGACTGATGACGTTTTCATTTTCCAGTCGCTGTAGTTCGTCTTCCACTCGTTCCTTCATCGCGAATGGCAAAGGGCGGCTTTTGTGGAACTTGGGCGTGGCGTCAGGCTTGACAGAAATCGTGGCTTTAATTTCCTTTAATGTTCCCAATTCCTCTTTGAAAACTTCACTGTATTTTTCTAACGCCTCGGATATTGACTTGGGTGCTGAGGGCTGTTTTGCATTTTCACTGACCATTTTAATTGTTTTCCAGTCCAACTTGATGCTTTTAAGCCAGCTCCTCCCACAAAGTGCAGGTCCATTGCCTTTCACCACAATCAATGGTAAATCAGCAGTCTGATCTCCATAGGTAACTTTAGCCACAAACTGCCCTCTTACTGGAATGACCTGGCCTGTGTAGGTCTTCAGCCTGACGTTGCTGCCGCCTAGTGGCACATCCGCGAATGACTCTTTGTACATCGCCTCAGATATTATGCTGACTGCAGCTCCCGTGTCTATTTCCATTCGAACATTTCTCCGGTTTACGGTGAAGTTCGCTTTGAATGCACGTTTGTCTGTTTCATTTACACAGTACATGTCCTCCTCCTCTTCTGCCATCACATAACGTGTCACTCTTTGCTGGTTCCTATTTTGCCTTCCTTTGTCTCTCGCGGCAGGCTGGCTACCTCTGCATGCTCTCTGTATATGACCAACTTTATCACATTTGTGGCATTTGGCAGTTTTAAAGTAGCATTCACTTGGGCTATGATTCATCCCTTTACATCTATAACACGCTGCCTGCGCTGATGGAGAAGGCTCTTGTCTTTCATTTACCTTGTGCACAGAAGAGGTAGACGGTGTCTCGCTTTGTCTTAACTGCCGTGTGTCTCGGTGGGCTGCTTCCATATTGAGAGCGATCTCCTTGGCTCTGGCAAACGTTAGCTCATCTGTGGAAAGCAACTTGCGTTGGCACGCTTCATCACGAATCCCACTGACAAACCCGTCTCGCAGAGCCTCGTCCAGCCTGTCCCCGAAATCACATCTTGCAGCTAGCTGTTTCAGATCAGCAGAAAACTGAGCTACCGTTGCATCATCCTTCTGAACACATCGTCGGAATCTGAATCGCTCGGCTATGACCAGCGGTTTTGGTTCATAGTAATCTGACAGAACTTCCACGATTTCATCAAAAGTCTTATCCTTAGGTTTGAGAGGTTGAACTAAATTCCGTAGAAGTCCGTATGTAGAAGCACCAACAGAGCTTAGCAGAGTAGCTACCTGTTTTTCATCCTCGACATCGTGTGCTTCGAAAAAAAGTTCCATCCGCTCGACGTAAGCTGTCCATTGTTCATTTTCTGGATTGAACTCATCCGGTTTGACATAGTTGGCCATCTTCACTGCTCACTACAGTCACTTTTATCTCGTCGCCAATTATGTGGTGTATTAAAGACGAATACGCTTGCACGCATTTAACCACATTTACTGAAGTACTCCAACAAACATTACAACATGCCAGCTGTGGCTGGCGTTCCCCCGGTGCATCTGTCTGGGCATGCGCATATCACCTAGAACACGCAGGAAAAACTACGGAGAGCCCATAAGCTCAATATACCACAGATAGTATGGGCTGCTTACATTTAGGGCAGACGCTCGGCGTCGCAGAAAGAGATTGAGTCCGGATGACGCATGCATGTTATGATTAAACCAGAATAAAGTTGGTTCACAGTATGAAGACGGTGGACATTTTGTACATTCTGTATGCACATTTGCTGTGACGGTTTGTTCAATAAACTCCCCAATGGACGGCTGACCAACGCGGGATTCGACTCTAATTTCTCCACAACATAATGGTGACCCCGAATTCGTGAGATTTTGCATCTGGATCCCGGCGGAGCGTGTCCTCTGTGCCCCGACAACCGACATCAGCTGTAACAAGCCGGCAGGTGGGATTTTGTTCCTACCATTACGCAGTTGATCTCTGTTAGTGGAGCACAGCTGACGGCTTCTTCCAGCTTCCCCAAATTTAAAAGAACACAGGAGAGAGACGGATCCTGCACACGGTAAGCTCTTCCATTGTTTACTTCTGCGCAGGGGGGCTGCTGAAATTGTTTGGGAAATTTGGGCCAAGAGGTGCCATATGTTTGAATTGGGATAAAATTGGGTAAACAGCAGCTTATGTGAGTTGTAAAGCAGACAGCTGTGGTCAGTTGGTCTGGCTTATGTGGTTGTATTGAATTTTTTTTTGTTGGTAATTAAGAAGGACTATAGTCGCTGCGCTCCGGCCAATTGTGAATCGGATGAATTCAAACTGGATTAATTAATAGCTGTAAAGAAGCGGGTAGGTTGTTGAGCAACCACCTATAGTACCTCTTGCATTCTATCAGCCATCCTTCAATGCATTGGGGGGAGGAACACTGACGGGAGTACGGGCAGTGTTGGGTAAGTTACTTTAAAAATGTAATCCGTTACAGTTACAAGTTACCTTGTTTAAAATGTAATTGTAGTGTAACTTTTTGGATTACTTAAAAAAAGTAATGTAACTAATTACTTTTGGATTACTTTTGGATTACTTTTACCTATTTATGGTATAGGATAATCTGTATATTATCTGTATGATTCCATCTGTATTTATCACATTTATTTATACCATGCTATTTTTCTTTTCATTGTACTGCCATAACTACATTATACATTCTCTGCACATACATGCATTTCCCTAGGTAATTGATCTATTCTGCACATATCTATTAACCATCTTTCCTTACACTAGCTGTAAATAACTGCATTTTATCTCTAAATACTGCATGCTGGACAATCTGCACGCGTTACACTTGATAAGATGCCAAACTGCATTTCATTAATACATGTGCAATGACAATGAAGTGCTCTACTTTAGTAATAAATAAGCAAAGTAAGACTTTTACATCACATTTTATTTTTCTTTGCACACCCTTGCTTGTGTGTGTGCGCCAGTACTTCCGGTGAAAACTTCCGGTGATTTGACAGCTAGGGCGTCAGGTTAGGGCCAGTGGCCGTAAACAAAGGTTAACTTATAGCCGAGAAGAAAGATGATAATATAACGTAGCTAAAAAGACTAGCTTTCTTCAGTAGCCTTGATGCTTAATGCTTACCGATTTAGCAAGCCTAGCAGCCTCGTTGCTAATGCTAGCCGCCGTAACGTTACCAACCATACCCGACGTCAAGGAGTTGGCTGAGCAGGGGCAAGAGTATGGAGCTGGCAGAGTTAACTTCATAATGGGTGAGTGCAGGTTTCATTCACTTGTTTTCATTCTTTCACAGGATTGATTCACTTCATTGGTTTATCCGATTGCTGGCCGCCGAGCCATTATGTGTCTGGGTTTGTGTAGGTTACTGATCATGGTTGTTAGCCGATAGTCAGGTTGTTTGACGTGTGAGTGAGTGTGTATTTTTTCTATGGGTACATGCCATTGACTGTATGTGCTCCTTTTTGTTATTTTTATTTAATTAGATTGGAGATACTAATTAATACTGAGGGGGGGCTGGTCCCGGGGAAAATTGCCAGGGCCGATTTTTTTTCCCCAGTCCGACCTGCCGCTCTGTACTTCTGTCACTGCAACCTCGCACAAATTGTAATCCTGTTAAGTAACCCCCATTCTCACTGAATGTAACTGTAATCTGAGTACATCTTTTTTGCTTGTACTGTAACGGATTACAGTTACTTTTATTTTGTATCCTTTTACCGTAACGCCGTTACATGTAATCCGTTACTCCCCAACCCTGAGTACGGGGTACACTAGACTCATTAAACATACGTGAAAATTATTTTCACTAGTCAAGGAGTAAAACGAATACTGATAATTGATTGACTGGCGAACATTAAAGTTCAACGATTGAATCAATCAGGCTTTCAAAAAAAACTCTGAAATGAAAAAATCCAGTTCTATGAGGAGCACATTTTAAGTATATATGTTTATATCATTTTATATATCTGCCTAGAACTCTTTGGAGTTATCCGAGACCTCAGTATAAAGACATTTTGAGAAGAAAATTCAAATTCGTTTATGAAATTGACCACAGGAGATTATTATTGAGAGGTCACAGCGAAGCTGGTAAAGTACACGTCAGCATCTGTTGCTTTGGTCAGAGACCATATCACAAGGCTTGTAGGGAAAACACATTTTGTATTCCATATATTGCCGACACTCACATCTCCTGAAAAATTAAAAGTCTAAATGAAAGAAATTGATAATTTAAAAATGTGAAGATTTGAACGGTGACTGACAAAACTTTGATCGACCGACTTGGTGATCGACTGACTTGGTGTGGGTGCGTGGGACCGGTCTCTGTTTGTCTGTCAAGGTGTGTGTCAATGTGTGTGGAGTCCTGCTGGTTTATGTGAATCAAGAAAGAGAAGAAAAGAAAAAAGGTTCTGACTCATATCATCCCTTGACTTTTGAGTATTCGAAGTATTTTAAGTTAAACTCAGATTTACTTCATTGTTATAATTTGCTTCATTGTTATAGTTGCCACATTAATAACTTGGGGAGATAAGGAGTTGTTGCAGTAATGTGCTATGACTTTTAAACGCTGAGTGTTTATTTCTTTAAGATTCTGTATTTTCGTTGCGTGCATCTTGTTATTATTGAATACTGCTGTGATTGGTGTTAAGTTTCTAAAGTTCTATTCTCAACAGGCGAGTGAAGGTGTTTTGGCTTTCAGGGGGACAGAGGGTGCTGCGCGTTCACGAGGCCGGTGTGAAGGAGCGTGCTCTGTCCTTGAGAGTTTCCTGCTGCTGCAAATGTTCGTGTGTGATCACATTTTCTTTCCTTGTGTCTTCCAGGGGCAATTTATGGTTGAACTGTAATAATTATTAGTTTTCTTTAGGTAATGTGCTAATTGCGGAGTTGTTATCAGTCGAGTAATGAGGGTTTCGCAATTCTAGAGGAGAGTTTCTGTCTCTAGTCAAGTTGAATGTGACATTCCTGATAAAGAAAGTTTTTCGCTTATGCATTGTTTCTGTATCTTTTGATTTGTAGTTTCCCTGTCCACAGCGTGTTAAATTGTATTTCTTTCTCTTTCTTAACAAATGCCATTTCGAGGTGAAGAATAGTGCAACTGTTATTTCTGTGTTAAATTGTATTCCTTCTCTGTCCAGCTGAAAGTTTGTATTTCCTCCTTTTTCTCAACTTGTAACAAAAAGTGGGACAAACGCCATTTTGAGTTGGGGTGTGGTTCAATTGTTATGTCTGGTTCAATTGTTTTGCTTGGGAGGAGTTAATAACAGTCTAGGAAGTAGATGTAATGGTGTGTTCATATTTGATTTGTTAGAAAATCACGTGGTTCATTGGAGGCGGGCTTAGAGGTGTGTTCATATTTTATTGGTTAGAAGTTACGTGTCTCAGACGTGTTTCATTGGAGATAGATTTAGAGGTGTGTTCAGATTTCATTGGTCAAAAAAAAAAAAAAAATAAAAAAATTATTTCTTTGGTCAGAATTGACGTAGCTGTGATGTACATTGGATCATCTGGATTGGTGGAGGACATTGTGTGTGGATTGGATCGGCAACATACGGATGTGAGCAAAAGTCGGGGCAACGCCTTTAGACTGAGTCACTTCAAACAGAGTAAGCATTAACTGAGCTTTCGATTAGCAATAAATTAACATTGGGTAGCATTAGCAATACAGCAAGTGTTGATTAGCAATTAATAGTATTGATTAGCAATAACTAGCATTGATTAGCAATCACTAGCGTTGAATAGCATAATTACCATTCAATTAGCATTGGTCAACAAGGAAGCTAGTATTGATTAGCAATAGTTAGCATTGGTTAGCATTAGTAGCATTTGTTAGCATTTCGTTAGCCATAATTAGCATTGATCAGAAAGACAATTAGCATTGATTAGCAATAGCAATAAGGCAAATATTGGTTTAAATTTTAATTAGCAAGAGGTTAGCATTTATTAGCAACAGCTAGGAAGCTAACATCAATTGGCATTGGTTAGCAAACATTAACATTAGCAATAATAGTAACCGAACTCCAAACCGGAAGTCAAAATGCTAAATTAGCCTAACATTGAATTAACATTGGTTTAATTAAAAAAAAAAAAAAAAAAAAAAAACAACCTAGAGCATAAGCTTTCAAAGCTAACGTAGGCTAACCTTAACATTAGCATTGACAACATCCAATCCAATAATTAGCTGCATCTAAGCTAAATTTAGCCGAGCATTAAATTAGCATTGATTAGAGTTAAATAATTAGTTAATTTAAATTGACTTTCAAAAAAAAAAAAAAAAAAAGGGGGGAAATACGAATAATAAATAGGGAAAATTTAGAAAATAGATAAGTAAATAAAAAGAAAAAGTCAAAAGTCAATAGAAGGGAACTAACTAGTTGAAACAATGGATGTAACACCAACAATAATCATCAGCGCCAAACATCCTGAACATTCCAAAGATATTAAAAAGATATCTCTAAAATGGGAAAAACGAACAAAAAATAACGTCTCACCCTGGCCAAAAGGTGGCACTTTCAATGTAACTACCTGTAAGATTATGGAACAAAGGATTAAAGCTTACAAACCAAAGGACAAAAGCAAAAAGAGACAGGAAAAAAGAGAGCTTGAATTAACAGTTGTACATTTCTTTGAAAATGCAGAGCTATATCCAACACTGCCAGGAGCAGCAAACATACAAGGAGATTCTGAAATAAAAGATCATAAAATATCTCATGAACGTCCAGAACCACAAATAGCTACATCAAGCAGTCATGGAGCTCCTGAGCCAGACGCCGTCTGTAATTCAGATCAGGCAAGGGGACAACTCCCACAATACCAAAAATCACCCGAACTGGCATCTCCAGTTCAAATATTACTGGGCAGGTATTGTTGTAATGTTTTAAATACTTGAACGCAGTTTTTCTAGAGAAAATAATTGTTTTGTATATGGGATTATCCTCCATCGACTCTTTTGGGCTTTCACATGCGCGAGCCTACAACCAGCCGGTGAGTTACATGCTGTTTATAAAGTTGTTTTGTAACGTCCCCATGCCAGTAATGTGAGAACCATGCATATGGTTTTGATGGTAAGGCTTGTGACTTTATTGTCGGATGGGTTATAAAGTGGTGTGACGTTTCTGCAGTGTGCAAGTTGTTGTTTTACGTGGAAGGGTTAGTGCTTGCCCCTTAGCCACCACGTATTAGCCTCGCATGACATGCTGTGCGGACAGAGCGATCTCCACACAGGGAGCGCAGATACGCACCTCTCTGTGTCATACTATCATTATTTGACAACCTCTAGCAATGGAAACACGCTTCAAATGCCCCGGAGTTCCCCTTTAAAGGGGGAGCCACTGTCAGGAACAGAGAGTCCAGCTGTGTACATTGCACAACAATTGAAGAAATGGAGACAAGAGTCTGAGGGAGAAATCGAGAAGAGCCCAGCTTGGGTGACATCGTTCAGAGTTTCCATCAAAGAGGCTCTGCCCGCCCCAGCTCAGGGGAGGCTGGAGGATGTGGTGGGGTTGAATTCAATGTCACATGGACAATTCCGAGACCACGTGGTGCATGCAGTAAACAAATACAGAAAAGAACTGAAACGGAAGGAGCAGGAGAAGGATATGCAAAGGGAACTTGCACGGTTGCAGTTAGAAGAACTGCAAGCGAAGCAAGAAGTACGAGATGAGGCCATGACAGCGGGGGCCGCTGAACAGCCATCACAGGGGCAAGTCCATCGTCGACCCTGTCAAAGATCAAGAAGAGATGCACCTGGAGGACGAAGGTCCTCGGGGGCATGTTGGGCCTGTGGCGAGAGGGGACACTTTGTTTACAGCTGTCTGAGAGCACCGAGAAACCCGAGTGTTCGGCAGGACCGTGGCCAGTCCCTGCGGGGCGGAGCAAGTGGCCCGGCAGGTCCAAGGCGTTCCTCTGGCAGAGGAATCCCAGTATTGGTTTACATTGACATATAGAGGTAAGAAGTACACTTACACCGGACGTACTCAAAAGGGTTTAAAAACCGCCCTCAGGTGTGTCATCACTACAAAACAAAAAAAAGTTTTTAAGTTAAATGTATCACGACTACTAAGTGTCTAAAACTTGAATTTAAATAGGTCACTGTTACTAGGACACAACAAAACAAAGTTTCTGAATTTAAAATTTAAATGTGCCACTATTACAAAGTTCTAAAGTTTGAACGGAACAAAGTTTCTAATTTAAATTTTAGCATTGATAGTCTGAATTAGAGTATCTATTTAGCCCATAGGGAATTACTGATATCTCTCCATCCCACTTGGAGGGAGTAAGAAAAGCGCCATGTCCAAAATAAATAAATAAATATCTAATGAATGAATAAGTAAGATTAAAATACAACAAGTATGATCTTCTTTTGGGAGGATTATGCAATAAAATGCGCTTCCTCTGGAAGGAATCATGAAAAATCCAAAGATCAAAGGTTGAAAGCACAACTGGAGAGGACAACCGAGGCTAAGTTAGCCTTTGAAAATTTGAAACGAAATTAGCAAAAGTCATCCAAAACAGCCAACACTAGTCTATGAGAAGCCATTTTTCTTATATGTCTCCAATAAAAACCATAAGATTTCAGAACTAATAAATCAGAGTAGGTATGTTGTGACTCGGACAGGATGTTTGCAGGTTGTGCATCTTTTGACACGTCCAGATGTGAGAATACAGAAGTGTACTACATCGGATCCTGCGGATGTCATTCCACGTGAGTTTGAAGGAGAACCACATGAGTGTGTGGCAGAAGCTGTGAGATACATTAAACTGAGACCTGACTTAGAAGCAACTTCACTTGTGCAGGCTGATGTCACTTATGTTGTGCATGGTTCATGTTGTGAGATCATTTGGGTGATCATGAGGTTTTGCAGTTGTGAAACAGGAAGGTGGAAAACTTTGTGACGGTGGAAGCTGAGAAGTGTGAACGGCCATGTTCGGCACAGTTGGCTGAACTGAGGGCATTAACGGAAGCATGTTGACTGGTGGAAGGTAAGGTTACGAATGTGTACACAGTTTCTGCATATGCTCATGATATTTGCTATTTGTTTGAAGCAGTTTGGAAGCAGAGAGGGTTCAGGAGGTCAGACGGAAGTCCAGCGCGACAGGAGGTCCAAATGAAGGAGCGGATTGCAGTCACGAAAATGGAAAATTGGCAGTGATACAGTGTCAAATAATCGTAGAGGTAACAAAATGGTTGGTAAAGGTAATAATGCGGCTGATGAAGCAGCGAAAGTAGCATCAAAGTGCCAGCTTGCTGTTTTGGCACCAATGGTGTTACTGGAGCCAGAGGTCGCGCCATCACAAGGATATTGGTCATACATATTGGATAAATAGTCGTAAATTTTTTTTTGGTAAGAGAATTGATTCATCTGCTTGTCATTCCATCAGAGATTAGCTCAAATAATGGTTAAGTGTTTGTTTATAAAAGTGCAAGAGGCATTCTGCAGCAGCTGCGAATCAAGCAGCGCTGTGGGGCCGTTTATCATCCACAGAGTCAAGGGATGGTTGAGAGGATCAAAGGAACCTGGAAAGTGAAAGTGAATTGAATCTGTGCTTCAACTAAACTAACTAGATGCTTTGCTGCTTGCACTAATGAGATGTCCTATGCAGACTCATAGAGTCACGCACTAACACCGCATAAAATGCTAACGGGTCGACCCATGCCGGCACCTCAGTTCCCACTTGAGCAGGTGCAAACAGAGTGGACAGCTTACATGAGGCAACTGACTGCAATCCCCAGAACAATCTATCTACAGGAGGAGTTCAGAGACTCAGGTCTCGAACAGCTGGTTGAGAGGCCAGTGGTGCCAGGCGACCAGGTGCACATCAAAGTGTTCCGGAGGAAGTGGCTTGAGCCAAGACGGAAAGGACCGTACACAATGGTGCGAGCAACATCAACAGCAGTTCAAGTGGAAGGTAGCAACACATGGTACCATTTGAATCACTGCACTAAGGTTCGAACTAAAGACACAGACGGAGTTAAGTCCGAGGGAAAGGATGAACAAAAGGAAGAGGTTAAGATTTCTGACACTGTGAGCATCCAGGTGTGGGTGTTGGCCGACAGCATGGGCTCAGGAGAACGAAGCCTGGAGATGTTGGACGGGATTACGCAGACAGGAGAGGCTGGAAGGGTCCCGTGATGAAGCCACCCCGCAGGGAAGTAGCCAGCCTGGGTCAGATGAGTATGATGCAACAATACACACCCACTCAGACCATGCCACGCCACAAACTTTGCCAGCAATACACACTAGAGCTAGTCGTGAAGAGGTATCTGCTAAGCTTGAATTTAAGTTCATGGAATAAACGATTTGAGGAAGTGTGGATCATGGGTCCAGAGGAGGAGACGACCAAATCACCGCCTCTGGACGCCACGACAAAGGGGCAATCTGGTAAGATCATGTCAGATCGGGTCAGAAGGAGTTGTTCACAATGGTTGTAAGAATAGAAAGATTTTTTGGGGAAGTCTAGGGGGATTGGATACCATTAGCACTACAGGACAGAATAATCATGTTAATCCAAGAACAGACGGAGTGTACATGCACAGGTAAAGTCAGGAAAACAGTGTAACTGTGGAAGATGGTTTAAGGCAGCACAGGATATGTGGTATAGATGGGCATGGTACATCACGAGAGGACTGACAGCGACGGAGTGTCTCATATGTGCAGACGCTCCAGGAGCATTGCCTGTTGTTGTTCCGGAGCCACTTACTTTCAGGGATTGTGCAGTGGTCCAGCAACGGGAATGCAAGAAAGGTAGGTTCACATCGGCAGAGGATAAATGGTTATTGTTTCCTATGTGTGGTATTAAGTGCAGATTGATGTTTGGGCCAAATAAATTACATAGTTATTTTCAAAATAAGGGAGGGGCACAAATTTGAGTCTTCTTGTGCGGAATTTAATCATAGTACATCACAGGATGGGCCTCCGACTGATGATAGAGTAGATTACGATGGTGAGTTTGTATGCTTTTGGAACTCGCGTAGGTAGTACTACTGTTAAATGAAACCAATATTGATTGGGATTTATTTATTTGGATCCAATTGTGAAAATATAGATATGATCATTTTAACGCTATATCTTTTTGGGGATCAGACACACCCGATAGCTGAGAGTTACTGGATGTGTGGAGATGATGTTTTGTTAAATGTGTTACCCAACAGGTGGATAGGGCTTTGGGCACTGGTGAGGAGGAACACATCAGTTGTGGTAGTCTATGACAAGGTAAACGAGATGCGAGGTTTGGATGTGGAAAAAGGGAGAGTTAAAAGATCTAGTGATGGCTACATCAGGGATAAGCACGTTTACTTGGATGCAATATGACAGCCGAGAGGGATTCCTTTGAGCTCAAAGCACGCAGGGAGGTTGCAGCTGGATTTGAGGCTGGTTTGCAGGGAATCATATTTAACAAAATGGGGAATGGACTAATTACATATAATACAACCAACAGGGAATTCTTAGCTACACGAGTGAAGGGTTTGCAGGCTTTGGAGAACAACTACATGAGACGAGTATGATGGCTTGGTAGAACAGACAAGTTTTAGAATGGATATTAGAAGGGAAAATTGGTGTTTGCCAGATGGTTGGGGAAAATGTTGTACATTTATACCCGGGAACACTGCAGCTGATAGAACGTTTACAACGGCCGTGAAGGAGTTCAGAGAACGGAGAGAGGAGCTGACGTGTGATGCTGGTGGAGGTGAACGGTGGTGGTCTGGTCTGTTTGGGATTTTGGGAGAAGGGGGAGCGATGACAGTTAAGGCGGGAATAGCTATATTGTTGATAGTGAGGATGGTTTCCCTATTGGTGTGTTGCATTATACCCATTCTGAGAAGGTGTTTGCTGCAAGTGATGTTCAAACAAACAGCGGAAGGAATCTGGAGGCAGATGACCATGCGAGACCAGATCTGAGGACCAACGCATGGGAAGAGCGGGTCAACGAATGAAGGTTACCAACGGACGGTTCACAAGTTTCTTTCTTCGGGAGTGGAACCAAGTATAGTCTGACAGGGAGAAGAGATGCTGAAGATCTCTTTGATTGGGAGTGACGTACTGGCGACCTCTCCTCCCAGAGTTAGCTTAGCAGTTCCAGACCCAGCCGGACGGATGTTCCGCCAGAAGCAGACGACACCAGAGTACAGAAGATGGGACGGGACTGGAGGAGCTGCATTACATTGCATTTTATTACTATTGTTGTGTGATAATCCATAATTTTATGTATTGTACTTGATACAAAACGGTGATTAACTGATTTGAAGGTGGTGTATTCAGTCTATGTGTATTATCAATCAAAACTGATCACTGATATGTTCATTGCCAATTGTGTCAGTCAACTGTTCGGAGTGCGACCTTGGTAAAGTGGTCGGTCGCCAGTGGGGGGGGCCGTAGGTGAATTTTCCCAAGATAAGAACATGAGTTACGAAAGTTACGAAAGTAGCAGCCGGTGGGTTTTTCGCACCTATGCACTGCGAACAGTGGACAAGTGTGATGGCAATGTAAAACTTGTAGTGTTGTTGAAATCAATATCGTGTAATTTAATTTAATCATTTAATGTGATTCGAGTACGCATATATATATTCCTTTTCATTTATTCAAAATGGTTCCGTTGATTGATATTGTAGAATTATTAGAATAATTTAGTGTTGATTATGTTAATTAACTATGAGGGATGATTTTCTTTCATTTTAGATTATTTCTTTATTAAATCACTGATAAGTGATTTCAGGGGGGACTATGTGGGAGAAGGATGTCATGACATGCTCATGACTTCTGGCCTAGTTACATCCTGGGCCTTGTTGACTGGTTCATATGAATATGGGTAAAAGGTAGTATGGGCTGTTTACATTTAGGACAGACGCTCGGCGTCGCAGAAAGAGATTGAGTCCGGATGACGCATGCATGTTATGATTAAACCAGTATAAAGTTGGTTCACAGTATGAAGACGCTGGACATTTTGCACATTCTGTATGCACATTTGCTGTGACGGTTTGTTCAATAAACTCCCCAATGGACGGCTGACCAACGCGGGATTCGACTCTAATTTCTCCACAACAGCTTCTGGCCCCACACATCTCCTCTGAGTTTGTTCTTTTGGGCGACCTCAACTGGGACATGCTTAACCCCCCAGATTTGGTCACTCAACAATTTGACGCCCTAAACCTTTACCAAATTATTTCAGAGCCCACCAGACTCAATCTGAAATCTCCTTCGTCTGCCACACTGATAGACGTTATCCTCACTAACGCTCCCAATAATTATAAATGTGGTGTCTTCAGTCAAGATCTGAGTGATCATTGTGTTATTGCCTGCACTTCTATGGAGGCGGCCTGGTCTTCCTTCAAGTCGACCTTCAGCCAGATCATCAATAAACATGCTCCACTCATAAAATTACGGATCAAGGATCGTTTTAGTCCCTGGTTCTCCCATAATTTGGCTGTGCTAATCCACCAGAAAAACACACTTTGGCGGATTGCTCGCTCTTCCCAGGCTCCGGCATTGCAGAAATAAATGCACTCAGGCTGTCAGAAAGGCCAAAATCACTCACTTTTTGGACAAATTTGCTTCCTGCGGCTCAGATGCAAAGAAGTTCTGGAAAACGGTTAAATCTATGGAAAACAAGCTCACTCCTCCCCATCTTCCCAGTGCATTGACCTTTGGTGACTCTGTTATCACTGATAAGTCTCGTGTGGTCTCACTTTTTAATCAGCACTTTGTTAGCTCAGCTCCTGTTTTCTCTTCCAAGCCTTCCAATGCTGCTCCGTCATCCTCACTATTAACTACACAGCAAAATTAGAAGTGTTGTTTTGAGTTGGTTTTCCTGGTGTTAATTATTCCGGAGTTGATTGGAGTCACTGGGTGTTGATTGTGGTGTTACTTTAACACTGGAAGTGCTCAAAAAGCTCTGTGGACGGTGTTGTTTCACAGAGTTAACTGCCTAACACTGACTGAGAGTGACTTACCACATCCGGTTTCCACTCAAGCTTCTTCCGTTTGGACGGTGTTGTGGAGAAAAGGAGTCGAATACGCGTCGGTCAGCCGTCCATTGGGGAGTTTATTGAACAAACCGTCACAGCGAATATGCATACAGAATGTTCACAAAATGTCCACCGGGTTCATTTTGCGACCCGCCTTTATACTGATTTAAATCATAACATGCATGCGTCATCCGGCCCCAATCTCCCTCGGCGGCGCAGAGCTTTCGCCGTAACCATAAACATGCTCATTCTACCCTTTACCCATATTGAGCCGAACAACAAAGCACACGATGTAATTAGGCCACGTCATGACATTCTTCTCCCACATAGTCCCCCCTGAAATCACTTATCAGTGATTTAATAAAGAAATAATCTAAAATGAAAGAAAATCATCCCACATAGATTATTAATAATTAATTAATACTCAACACTAAATTATTCTAATAATTCTACAATCTCAAACAAAGGGAACATTTTGAATAAATGAAAACGACTATATATTTATATATTTACCCGAATCACATTAAATGATTAAATTAAATGAAACGATATTGAATTCAACAACAATACAAATTTTAACATTGCCATCACACTTGTCCACTGTTCGCAGGAGCGAAAAACCCACCGGCTGCTACCTTCGTAACTCATGTTCTTACCTTGGGAAAACTCACCTACGGCCCCACCCCACTTGGCGACCGACCACTTTACCAAAGGTCGCACTCCGAACAGTTGACTAACACAACAGGCAATGGACTTATCAGTGATCAGTTTTGATTGATAATACACATAGAATGAATACACCACCATCAAATCAATTAATCACAGTTTTGTACCAAGTACAATACATAAAATTATGGATTATCACACAACAATAGTAAAAAAATGCAATGTAATGCAGCTTCCCAGTCCCGTCCCATCTCCCGTACTCTGGTGTCGTCTGCTTCTGGCCGAACATCCGTCCGGCTGGGTCTGGAACTGCTAAGCTAACTCTGGGAGGAGAGGTCGCCAGTACGTCACTCCCAATCTTCAGCATCTCTTCTCCCTATCAGACTATATTTGGTTCCCCACTCGAGAAAAGAATCTTGTGAACCGTCCGTTGATAACCTTCATTCGTTGACCCGCTCTCCCATGCGTTGGTCCTCAGACCTGGTCTCGCACGGTCATCTGCGTCCTGGTTTGTTCCATACTCCGTTTGAACATCACTTGCAGCAACCACCTTCTCAGAATGGGTA
Organism: Odontesthes bonariensis; assembly: GCF_027942865.1. Lineage (NCBI taxonomy): Eukaryota > Metazoa > Chordata > Actinopteri > Atheriniformes > Atherinopsidae > Odontesthes > Odontesthes bonariensis. The sequence goes on along the minus strand of NC_134529.1, from coordinate 26,226,463 downwards.
TAATGCAACACACCAATAGGGAGACCATTATGAATATTGACAATATAGCTATTCCCGCCTTCACTGCCATCGCTCCCCAATCTCCCAAAATCCCATCCAGACCAGTCCACCACCCTTCACCGCCACCAGCATCCCTCTTCAGCTCCTCTTTCAGCTCCCTGATCCATTCTAAACCTTGTCTGTTCTACCAAGCCATCATACTCGTCTCATGTAGTTGTTCTCCAAAGCCTGCAAACCCTTCACTCGTGTAGTTAAGAATTCTCTGTTGATTGTAGTATATGTAATTAATCCACTCCCCATTTTGTTAATTGTGATCCACGGCAAAATAGACTCAAATCCAGCTGCAATCTCACTGCGTGCTTTGAACTCAAAAGGAATCCCTCTCGGCTGCCCTATTGCATCCAAGTAAACGATCTTATCCATGATGTAGTTACCACTAGATCTTTTAACTCTCCCTTTTTCCACATCCAAACCTCGCATCTCATTTACCTTGTCATACACTAACACAACCGATGTCTTCCTCCTCACCAGTGCCCAAAGACCTATCCACCTGTTGGGTAACACATTTAACAAAACATCATCTCCACACATCCAGTAACTCTCAGCTACTGGGTGTGTCTGATCCCCAAAAAAGATATAGAGTTAAAATTATCATTTCTATATTTTCACATTTTGATCCAAATAAATCAATCCTAATAAATATTGGTTTCATTTAACAGTAGTACTACCTACGTCAGTTCCAAAAGCATTCAAACTCACCATCGTAAACTCACGCTCTATAATAAGTCGGAGGCCCATCCTGTGATGTACTATGATTAAATTCCACACAAGAAGACTCCAATTTGTGGCCCTTCCTTATTTTGAAAACAATTATGTAATTTATTTGGTCCAAACATCAATCTGCACTTAATCCCACACCTAGGAAACAATAACCATTTATCCTCTTCCGATGTGAACCTACCTTCTCTGCATTCCCGTTGCTGGACCACCGCACAGTCCTTGGAGGTGTGTGGTTCTGGAACAACAACAGGCAATGCCCCTGGAGCGTCTGCGCATATGAGACACTCCATCGCTGTCAGTTCTCTCGTAGTGTACCATGCCCATCTATACCACATATCCTGTGCTGCCTTAACCCATCTTCCACAGTTACACTGTTTTCCTGACTCTACCTGTGCATGTACCCTCCGTCTGTTCTTGGATTAACATGATTATTCTATCCTGTAGTGCTAATGGTATCAAGTCCCCCTAGACTTCCACGAGAAATCTTTCTATTCTTACAACCATTGTGAACAACTTCTTCTGACCCGAGGACAACATGATCTTACCAGATTGCCCCTTTGTCGTGGCGTCCAGAGGCGGTGATTTGGTCGTCTCCTCCTCCAGACCCATGATCCACACTTCCTCACACTTCCTCACACTTCCTCAAACTTACTCATCCTTCCTCACACTTCCACCAACCTTTATTCCCACATACTTAAACTCACGCTTAACCGATACCTCTTCACGACTAGCTCTAGTGTGTATTGCTGGCAAAGTTCGTGGCGCGGCATGGTCTGAGTGGGTGTGTATTGTTGCATCATACTCATCTGATCCAGGCTGGCTACTTCCCCTGCGGGGTGGCTTCATCACGGGACCCTTCCAGCCTTTCCTGTTTGCGGGATCCCGTCCAACATCTCCAGGCTTCGTTCTCCTGAGCCCATGCTGTCGGCCAACACCCACACCTAGATTCTCATTAGTGTCAGAAATCTTAACCTCTTCCTTTTGTTCATCCTTACCCTCGGACCCAACTCCGACTGTGTCTTTAGTCTGAACCTTAGTGCAGTGATTCAAATGGTACCATGTGTTGCTACCTTCCATTCGAACTGCTGTTGACGTTGCTCGCACCATCTTGTACGGCCCTTTTGGTCTTGGCTCAAGCCACTTCCTTCGGAACACTTTGATGTGCAGCTGGTCGCCTGGCACCACTGGCCTCTCAACCAGCTGTTCGAGACCTGAGTCTCTGGTCTCCTCCTGTAGATAGATTGTTCTGTGGATTGCAGTTAATTGCTTCATGTAAGCTGTCCACTCTGTTTGCACCTGCTCAAGTGGGGGGCCCTTTAAAGGGACCTCTCAACTGAGGTGCCGGCATGGGTCGACCCGTTAGCATTTTATGCGGTGTTAGTGCGTGACTCTATGAGTCTGCATACGAAAGCTCATTAGTGCAAGTGGCAAAGCATCTAGTTTAGTTTAGTTGACGCACAGATCCAATTCAATTTCACTTTCCAGGTTCCATTGATCCTCTTACCCATCCCTTGACTCTGTGGATGATAAACGGCCCCACAGCGCTGCTTGATTCGCAGCTGCTGCAGAATGCCTCTTGCACTTTTCTAACCAACCCTTAACCATTATTTGAGCTGATCTCTGATGGAAAGACAAACAGATGAATCAATTCTCTTACCAAAAAAAATTTACAACTATTTATCCAATATGTATGACCAATATCCTTGTGGTGGCGTGACATCTGGCTCCAGTGACACCATTGGTGCCAAAACAGCCAGCTGGCACTTTGACGCTACTTTCGCTGCTTCATCAGCCGCGTTATTACCTTTACCAACCATTTCATTACCTTTACGATTATATGACACTTTATCACTGCCAGCTTTGCGAGGAGCATCATGACTGCAATCAGCTCCTTCCTTTGGATCTCATGTCACACTGGACTTCCGTCTGACCTCCTGAACCCTCTCTGCTTCAAAACTGCTTCAAACAAATAGCAAATATCATGAGCACATGCAGAATCTGTGTACACATTTGTAACCTTATCTTTCACCAGTAGACATGCTTCCGTTAATGCCTTCAGTTCAGCCAACTGTGCCGAACATGGCCGTTCACACTTCTCAGCTTTCACCGTCACAAAGTTTTCCACCTTCCTGTTTCACGACTGTAAAACCTGCATGATCACCCAAATGATCTCAAAACATGATCCATACACAACATAAGTGACGTCAGCCTGCACAAGTGGAGTTGCTTCTAAGTCAGGTCTCAGTTTAATGTATCTCACAGCCTCTGTCACACACTCATGTGGTTCTCCTTCAAACTCCCGTGGAATGACATCCGCAGGATCCGATGTAGTACACTTCTGTATTCTCACATCTGGACGTGTCAAAAGATGCACAACCTGCAAACATCCTGTCCGAGTCACAACATACCTACTCTGATTTATTAGTTCTGAAATCTTATGGTGTCTATTGGAGACATATACGGAAAATGGCTTCTCACAGTCTAGTGTTCCCACATTTGGATGACTTTTGCTAATTTTGTTTCAAACTTTCAAAGGCTAACTTAGCCTCGGATGTCCTCTCCAGTTGTGCTTTCAACCTTTGATCTTTGGATTTTTCATGTTTCCTTCAGAGGAAGCAAATTTTATTGCATAATCCTCCCAAAAGAAGATCATACCTGTTTTATTTTCATTTGATTTATTAATACATTTATTTATTTTGGACATGGCGCTTTACTTACTCCCTCCACGTGGGATGGAGAGATATCAGTAGTTCTCTATGGGATAAATAGACACTCTAATTTAGGCTATCAATGCTAAAATTTAAATTAGAAACTTTGTTTTGTTTAAATTTTAGAAATATTGTAATAGTGACATTTAATTTTAAATTTAGACACTTAGTTTTGTTTTGTAATGACACACCTGAGGGCGGTTTTTAAACCCTTGAGTACGTCTGGTGTAAGTGTACTTCTTACCTCTATATGTCAATGTAAACCAATACTGGGATTCCTCTGCCAGAGGAATGCCATGGACCTGCCGGGCCACTTGCTCCGCCCCGCAGGGACTGGCCACGGTCCTGCCGAACACTCAGGTTTCTCGGTTTACTCGGACAGCTGTAAACAAAGTGTCCCCTCTCGCCACAGGCCCAACATGCTCCCGAGGACCTTCGTCCTCCAGGTGCACCTCTTCTTGACCTTTGACAGGGTCGACGATGGACTTGCCCCTGTGATGGCTGTTCAGCGGCCCCCGCTGTCATGGCCTCATTTCGTACTTCTTGCTTCACTTGCAGTTCTTCTAACTGCAACCGTGCAAGTTCCCTTTGCATATCCTCCTCCCGCTCCTTCCGTTTCAGTTCTTTTCTGTATTTATTTACTGCATGCACCACGTGCTCTCGGAATTGCCCATGTGACATTGAATTCAACCCAACCACATCCTCCAGCCTCCCCTGAATTGAGGCAGGCAGAGCCTCTTTGATGGAAACTCTGAACAATGTCACCCAAGCTGGGCTCTTCTCAATTTCTCCCTCAGACTCTTGTCTCCATTTCTTCAATTGTTGTGCAATGTACACAACCGGACTCTCCATTTCTGACAGTGGCTCCCCCTTTAATGCTTCGAGGTCCACTCCCACAGGAAACTCAGCTCGTAACGCTCTCCAGAGTGCAGCTCGATATGCCTTAAAGTCAGTTCCATCAGCTCAGTGGCTTAACATCCAGTCATTCTCACTGTGTCTCAAAATGCCCTCCATGGTAGAAGTTCCAAAACACAGTGCCCACACTGCCTTAATGTGTCCCACAGTCAACAGTTTATCCAGTCTCTTGTTCAAAAGCTCTTATCCATTTGCTTGCACCTAGGTGAACATCTGGCAATCGAGCAACCAGCCCCCCTAGGTCGAGCGTCTGCCATGCCACATACTGTCCCTGCGTCATTTCTATCAAACTCGGTGCTGACGCTATTGGACTCTTATGTTCTTCAGAAGATGCCTTTTGAACTGGAGGTGCCAGTTCTGGTGATTTTTGATAATGTGGGAGCTGTCCCCTTGCCTGATCTGAATTACAGACGGTGTCTGGCTCAGGAGCTCCATGACTGCTTGATGTAGCTATTTGTGGTTCTGGACGTTCATGAGATATTTTGTGATTTTTTTATTTCAGAATCTCCTTGTATGTTTACTGCTCCTGGCAGTGTTGGATATAGCTCTGCATTTTCAAAGAAATGTAAAACTGTTAATTCAAGCTCTCTCTTTTCCTGTCTCTTTTTGCTTTTGTCCTTTGGTTTGTAAGATTTAATCCTTTGTTCCATAATCTTACAGGCAGCTTCATTGAAAGTGCCACCTTTTGGCCAGGGTGAGAAATAATTTTTTGTTCGTTTTTCCCATTTTTGAGATATCTTTCTAATATCTTTGGAATGTTCAGGATGCTAGGCGCTGATGGTTATTGTTGGTGTTACATCCATTGTTTCACCTAGTTAGTTCCTTTCTTTTGACTTTTTCTTTTTTATTTACTTATTTATTTTCCCTAATTTTCCTTATTCATTATTATTATTCCCCTTTTTTTTTTTTTTAAACAACTTAAATTAAACTAAAGTAAAACTAAACTAAACTTAAATTAAAGTCAACTTAAATTAAACTAACTCTAATCAATGCTAATTTAATGCTTGGTTAAATTTAGCTTAGATGTTGCTAATTATGCTAATTGTTGGCTTGGATATTGTCAATACTGATGTTAGGCTAATTTAGCTTGTTGCTATTTTGATTCCTAGTTTGGAGTTAGGTTCTTATTAGCTTATTGTTAATGCTATTGTTTGCTATCCAATGCCAATTGCTGTTAGCCTCCTAGCTGTTGCTATTGAATGCTAACTGATTGCTAATTTAGACTTAAACCACTATTTGCCTTATTAATAATTAATGCTAATTGTATTTCTGATCAATGCTAATTATTGCTAACAAAATGCTAATAATGCTAACTATTGCTAAACAATGCTACTTATTGCTAATCAATTCTAGCTTCCTTGTTGACCAATGCTAATCAATGCTAATTTATGCTACTCAATGCTAATTATCGCTAATCACTGCTAATGATTTCTAACCAGTGGTAATCAATGCTAGTTATTGCTAATCAATACTAATTATTGCTAATCAATACTAGTTGTATTACTAATGCTACCCAATGTTAATTTATTGCTAATCAAAAGCTCAGTTAATGCTTACTCTGTTTGAAGTGACTCAGGCTAAAGGCGTTGCCCCCCCCTTTTGCTCACATCCGGATGCTTCCGATCCAATCCATACACAATGGCCCTCATTTATCAAACTTGCGTAAGACGAAAAACATGCGTAGGTTGTGCGTACGTTCTTTTCTGCGCAAAGGTTGGCATTTATCAAATCCATTGTGAGCGCAGGAAAGATGAAATCGCCACGACAGGTCTGAGGCCATGTACGCACTTTTCCATTTTGACTTGCGGTGACTGCAATAGCACACATAAACAGCAGCGTCACTAGTGCGTGCCTCATGAGTCGCAACAAATCCCTAGGTTAAAATTACAGACTTATCACTTCAAAGAAGACCCATGTTTTATTTGACTTCAACATAAATATAAACATAAACGCAAATTAAATAAATAAAAAAATTAAACAAGTACAACTCCGTAATTGGAAGAGTGATGGCTCATTATTCATGCCACTGTGGAGAGGTGTATAGGGCTCCTAAAGCTGGATCTGTCTCTCGGCTGCGGGGGGAACCCTATACGCCCGAAAAGGTATGCAATATTATTATTGCATGCAGGGTTCTCCATAACATTGCCCAAAAAAATGGAGTGCCATTTCCAGATGCACATCCAGAGGACCCCGTACCCAGAGATCCCTACCACCAGCCTGCACAGCCAAGAGCGCTCAGGAGGAGAGAGGAACTTATTCAGCGATTCTGACTTTTAGTAAGCATTCTGTTATTCAAGGAAAAAAGAAAGGAGAACAACGATTTCTTTCAGCATTTATTCTGTGACTTCAATGTTTCATTTATGTCTTTCAATGTACTGTCGATAGATTGCATGGTGTGTGTTAAAGCCATCATCCACTTCACGATCTCTGTTTGTCTTTCTAGGACCCCTGTGGTCAACACGGCTGGCCGGTGTGACGCTGCAGACCGGGGGGCAGAGGCTTCGGCTTCGGATGTTGACGGGGCCGCGTATTCGTCGCGCGGGTCAGGTTGCACGGATGCCACTTCGGATTCATCTTTGAATGAAAAATATTAGTTTGATTAGGAACCTCATTTGTGTTGAAAATTGAAGCAACTGTTTTATTTAAACGTGCAGTCATTCTTACAATTCTCGAGCTCTAAGATGGGCGCATCAGTGTCAAGTCCCCCTGGCACGCCCGATGAGGACGTAGATCCGATCAGGCCAGCCACCCTCTCCTCCAACGCACTCAAATCCAAACCTGGATCGGAGCCCCTCCCACCCCCCTGTTTGTGACATGCTGCGTCGGAGAGCTGCGACCTTCTTTTTTGTGGCCAATTTCATATCGGACCACTTCTTCCTGATCTTATTGGAGAAAAAGTAAAAACATCGTTCAATTTTAGATTTCATTTAATCTGGAGTTTATCACATTTTATTGACCATCACAGTAGGGGAAAATACGTACCTCGTCCGGTCTGCGATTTACATCGCCAACGCTGTTGACAGCCGCGGCGTTTTTTGGGTGCTCTTTATGCCAGCTTTCATACTTCTAAACAGCACCAGGCGGTGTTTCTCCACCTGGGCTGTGAGAGTGTCAAGTTCGGCCTCGTTGTAGTTGCGTTTCTTTGCCGCCTTTCATCTATCCATGTCGCAAATTCTAGAGGTGCGGCCTCTCAGCCCCCTTTTGTAGAAGGCGTGATTAGGATAATTACGATGGATTTCGGCCGCCGGATTTATCAACAGCCCCTCGGTCTTACGATGGGATTGGTGTGGTACGCATGTTCTGTGAATCTCACTTGAGCCTCTGCATATGAGTAGTTCTCCGCTCATTTCTACGATGCTTTCTACGACGGCTTGATAAATGAGGGCCAGTGTCTCTCCACCAACCCAGATGATACAATGCACGTCACAGCTACGTCAATTCCGACCAATTACATGAAAATATTTTTTGACCAATGAAATCTGAACACACCTCCAAATCTATCTCCAATGAAACACGTCTGAGACACGTAACTTCTAACCAATCAAATGTGAACACACCACTAAGCCTGCTTCCCAGGCTGTTATTAACTCCTCCCAAACATAACAATTGAACCACACCCCAAATCAAAATGGCGTTTGTCACACTTTTGTAACAAGTTAAGAAAGAGCAAGAAATACAATCTGTCCAGCCATGGACAGGGAGAAATACAAACCAAACAGTACAGAAATAACAATTGCACTATTCTATTCAAAATGGCGTTTGTTAAGAAAGAGAAAGAAATACAATTTAACACACTGTGGACAGGGAGAAGTACAGACCAAAAGATACAGAAACAATGCATAAGCGAAAATTTCTTTATCAGGAATGTCAACATTCATGTCGAATGACGTGATGAATCAAATGGCCTAGGGACAGAACCTCTTTCCTAGGATTGCAAAACCCTCATTTACTCGACTGATAACAACTCTGCAATTAGCACATTACCTAAAAAAACTAATAATTATTACAGTTCAACCATAAAGTGCCCTGGAAAACAACAAGGAAAGAAAATGTGATTAGGCACGAACATTTGTGACAGCACAAGAATGTCAAGGACGAGCGGCGCGCCTCCACACAAGCAGCGTGAACGCGCAGCAACTCGCTCTCCTCCCTGACACCCAAACACCTTGCAATGCACAATATGAAAGAAATCAGCACACAGCGTTTAAAAATCACAGCTCATCACTGTAACAACCCCTTATTTCAACAAACTATCAATGCGGCAACTATAACACTGAAGCAAATTATAACAATGAAGCAAATCTGAGTGTCTCTGTACTCACTTAATTTTTTATTTAGCCTAAGATTATATGTAAGACGTTGTGTTAACTCTATGTGTTAACTCAAAATGACTAAAATACTCAAAAGTCAAGGGATTTTTCTTCTTTTCTTAGATTCACATAAAACAGCAGGATTTCACACACATTGACAGAGACAAAGACCGGTCACACTCACACCAAGTCAGTCGATCAAAGTTTTGTGTCAGTCACCGTTCAAATCGTCACAGTTTTAAATGATCAATTTCTTTCATTTAGACTTTTAATTTTTCAGGAGATGTTGGTGTAGGCAATATATGAAATACAAAATGTGTTTTCTCTACAAGCCTTGTGATATGGTCTCTGATCAAAGCAACAGATGCTGACGTGTACTTTCAGCTTCTCTATGACCTCTTATAATAATCTCCTGTGACCAATTCATGAACGAATTTGAATTTTCGTCTCAAAATGTCTTTATACTGAGGTCTCGGATAACTCCAAAGAGTTCTAAACAGATATAAAATGATATAAACATATATTTAAAATGTGCTCGTATAGAACTGAAGTTGACTTTTTCTGAGTTTTCTTGAACTGCCCTTTTGATTCCACCTTCAAACTTTTATGTTCGCAAGTCAATCAATTACCAGCATGTTATGATTTAAATCAGAATAAAGTCGGGTCGCAAAATGAACCCGGTGGACATTTTGTGAAAATTCTGTATGCATATTCGCTGTGACGGTTTGTTCAATAAACTCCCCAATGGACGGCTGACCGACGCTTATTCGACTCCTTTTCTCCACAACATAATGGTGACCCCGAATTAGTGAGATTTTGCATCTGGATCCCGGCGGAGCGTGTCCTCTGTGCCCCGACAACTGACATCAGCTGTGAAAGCCGGCCGGTGGGATTTTTTTCCTACCATTACGTAGCGGATTTCTGTTGGTGGAGCACAGCTGACGGCTTTTTCCGGCTTCCCCAAATCAAAAGAGCACAGTAGAGAGAGGACGGATTCTGCATCGGAAAGCATTTCATTGTTTTCCTCTGTGCAGGGGGACTGTTGAAATTGTTTTGGAAATTTTGGGCCAAGAGGTGCCGAATGTTAGCCTGGGTGCCAGCCGAACTTAGCCCCGCCCATAAAAGTTTTGGTCGGGAAGTTCGGTCTGGCTCTGCTCAGTTGGGAAATCATTATGCCCGACCAAGAATCGGTCGACCCAATCAGATTGCCAGGGCGGGCTTTATACGATGATGGACAGATGATCAACAGGGACATTATCGAGTACGTCACTAAAGAGCTGAACATGGCTGCTGCTGGAGAGCTATGGTGTGTAGATTCTGCCATCCAGTCTGTTCTACAGGATCTCCACATTGCATTAATTTTGAAAGATGAACAAAGGAACGCGATAAAGGCTTTTATCGATAGAAAAGATGTTTTTGCCGTCTTTCCCACAACAAGTGTGTGTTGCTTAATCTACGTCACATACTACGTTGCTCTGATTGGTTGTAGGTCTATCCAATTGAGCGAAGAGGCATTTTTTCTCCTGGTTCGGTTGAAACACGCCCCATACTCAAATCTTTCTTGAGCGGTATCAGACTCACATTCTGACTAGAATCGTGAGTATGACGTAGTCAGGCTAGCCGAATGTTTGAATTAAGATAAAAATTGGGTAAACTTGTGTGAGACGTGTTTTGTAAAAGCAGACAGCTGTGAGCAGTTGGTCTGGCTAATGTGTTGTTGTGTTTTTGTGGTAATATTGGAAGGGCTAGTCGCAAATGCTCGGGCAGGAAATAAATCGATGAGTTTAAACTGGAATACTGGATACGCTTTTAGAGCGGGCAGAGTGTTCATATCATTCTGTGATGTCATCTATGATAACATCACTGTGACGTCACTGATGACATCGCTGTGATGTCATCTATGACATGCCATCTTGTGAATATTGCTTTTGTGATGTCATAAAGTTTCTGTGCTGTTGTCATCACACAATTGTGGAACTGAAGACATTATTTCAGTCCGTTATTGATTTTCCTGAGAATGAATCCGTTTTTCATGTTGCTCAGTTTTACTAAAAAATGTCACAGTTTCTGTCCATGACATCACAGAATGATATCTCCAGAGTTTATAAATAGAACCCCTTCCTCAAGATGGTTGCCACACCTTTGTAACAATGCCACGACGCAGACGCAGACAGGCTTCTCGCCCCATCCGCAGACGCCGGAGAGTCCGTAGGGCCTCTGGTGTCCGCAGACGCAGGAGAGTCGCCCGACGCAGACGCTGATCGGCCTCACTTAGCATGTAGCAGTAGCATCAACAGATCCCTGATCAGGGGTTTGTGTGGGTCGATTACTGCACAGCAGGTTTCTGCAGGTCCAACCTTTTCAGTTATGTTGAAAGTTGGACCAAATTTTAACATTCTCTTTTTTAGCAGCAGCAGCCACATGGAGAGGACATTAATGCCATGTGTGACTGACTATATAAACTTCTGTGTGGACAACACCATCCCCACCAGAACAGTGAGATGCTTCCCTAATAACAAACCCTGGATCACCATTGAGCTAAAGGAACTATTGAACAAGAAAAAAAGAGCCTTTAGGGAGCGAGACAGGGAGTTACTGAGGAGTATACAGAAGCACTGTCCCACTTTTCTGTTTCTAGAAGTCAGGTGAAGAGGCAGTTGGAGAGACTGAACCAGAACAAGGCTGCAGGTCCAGATGGTGTCAGCCCCCGAGTCCTGAAGGCCTGTGCAGAGCAGCTCTGTGGGATTCTGCAACACCTTTTCAACCTTAGCTTGACCCAAGAGAAGGTACCACTGTTGTGGAAGACATCCGGTACCAAAGAAAACTCATCCTTCAGTCATCAATGACTACAGACCTGTTGCCCTGACATCCCACATCATGAAGGTCCTGGAGAGACTCCTGTTGACCCACCTGTGTAAGCAAACCAGCACATATCAGGACCCCCTGCAGTTTGCTTATCGCCATGGAGTTGGAGTTGAAGACGCTATCATACACCTGCTTCAGCAAACCCACTGTCATCTGGATAAAGCCGGCAGCACTGTGAGGATCATGTTCTTTGATTTCTCCAGTGCATTTAACACAATCCAGCCTGATCTGCTTCGTCTGAAACTCCAGAAGACTCAGGTGGAGGCCTCAACAATCACCTGGATTAATGACTACCTGACAAACAGACCACAGTTTGTCAGACTGAAGAATTGTGTGTCTAACCAGGTGATCAGCAGCACAGGAGCACCACAAGGGACTGTACTCTCACCATTCCTTTTCACTCTGTACACTTCAGACTTCCAGTACAAGTTAGACTCCTGTCATCTACAGAAATATTCAGATGACTCTGCAGTTGTCGGGTGTATCAGAGACGGACAAGAAGCTGAGTACAGAGAGCTGGTGGACCGCTTTGTGGCATGGTGTGGGAACAATCATCTCATCTTGAATGTTAACAAAACAAAGGAGATGATTGTAGATTTCAGGAGAAACAAGGTCAGATCAAACTCTGTTTCCATCATGGGAGAAGAAGTGGAGGTGGTTGAGGAATATAAATACCTTGGTGTTCATCTGGACAACAGACTGGACTGGAGACACAACAGTGAAGCAATCTACAAGAAAGGACAGAGCAGACTGTACTTCTTGAGGAAGCTAAGGTCCTTCACGGTTTGCAACAAGATGTTGCAGATATTCTACAAGTCTGTTGTTGAGAGCGTCATTTCCTCTTGCGTCATCTGTTGGGGCAGCAGCATCAGAACCAGGGACCTAAAAAGACTCAACAACCTGATAAGGAAGGCTGGTTCTGTTCTGGGGACGACTGTGGAACCTCTGGAGACAATAATGCAAAGAAGGATTTTGCATAAAATCAAGAGAATTATGGACAACCCTGAACATCCTCTCCATGAGACTGTTATTGGAAAACAGAGTATCTTCAGTCAAAGGTTTCTTCAGTTTGGATGCAAAACGGACCGCCACAGGAAATATTTCCTGCCCACAGCCATCAGCATCTATAATAACTCCTTGATTTAATTGAGTTACATAAACATTTAATTTCCCTGTGGGATAAATAAAGTATTTTTGAATTGAATTGAATTTATAAACTCTGGAGATATCATTCTGTGATGTGATGGACAAAAACTGTGACATTTTTCAGTAAAACTGACCAACTGATAACATCGCCGTGATGTCATCCCCATGATGTTATCATAGATGACATCACCATGATGTTATCATAGATGACATCACCGTGATCGTCACATTGACATTGATGACATCAAGGGATGTCACATCATCAACTTGACAATCGATTACATCAGAATGATGTCACAATGATGTATTCAGTAATTAGTTATCATCACTCTGATGTCATCAATAACATCACTGTGATGTCACAGTGGTCACATTGACAATCAATGACATTAGAGTGACATCACAGTGATGTCATCATGGACAGACAGCAACTTTATAAATTATTTCAGTCCGTTATTGATTTTCCTGACAATGAATCCATTCTTCATGTTGGCACGATTTTCCCTGTTTCAACCACGTAACCTCCTTTAATGCTGCACAGGTCTACCAAAGAGTGAAGTGAAGAGGTTGTATTGAGTAGCCCACACATTCTGCTTATCGAAGCGTAGTTGGCTATATGAACCACTATACACTGATGGATTGCCGTCACCGTGGTCATGGACATAAGGAAATTCTTACAGAGTCAGAAGCAACAAGGAGAGCTGAGCATGAAGTGAAGGGAGGTGAGAGGCCCTATAGGCCTCTGTAATTCTTACGCCAAATACACAACGTTGGCATTTAGGCTGAAACAGTGTCTGGTTCCATGGCAGATGAAAAACGGGAGACAATATCCTATTCTGCCTATTATAGCCTATTTACTAAACTATCTTAGGCATTATAAATGGGTAAAATGTGGATAGGCTGGTTTAAAGGCCTCTCAATCAGGGGAATAACTTATCAGACCATATCAGACTCTCTTAATTTAACATTTTGACTTTTTATTTTGCAATATTCCCTCTTGTAGACGTATTTATTGACTGTGGTACAGTAAGAGTAAAAAAACTGTGTAGACCGTGCAGACCGAAGTGCAGACCGAGCAGCAAACACCGTAACAGGCACGGCAGGCGGCAGCAGGCAGTGATACGAAGGGAGAGAAAATAGGGCCAAGAGATTGTGAGGTCTGACTTTTTCCTGGAGAACGATTTTGTGATGCAAATGTATTACTCTTTTGAACGCATATTGTTTTGAGAAGCAAAACGCTTTATTTTTTAAACCCCAGCCAACTAGCCCGACTACTTCCGTCAACACCAAAACGAGGCTGGAACTCGGCTCACAGGACGCAGCAGGGGGTAAGAAAATGTTTATAATTGATATTGCTGATATGGGATGTCATACAGCTTCATGTCAAAAGAGGCGAACTATCCCTTTAATCCCTTTCAGATCTAGCGCGATGCTTCCCTCTATCAATCAAAAGCTCCTTCAATGTGACACTTTTATTCTAAAGACAACGACGAGACAAAGTTCTTCCACTTGAAGACTGAAAGCGTGCCATGAAAAACATTCAGGATCCCTTTCAGTCTCAGTGGGTTAGTAATAGTATTGTTGCTCATGTGCACACTGGCTCAACACCTGCTCAGAGTCAAACAGGCAGATGACAGGAACGCCTCTCTGGGGTTTTTAGGGGCCACGTGCCGTGGCGCTCTGACCCCTGAGTCCTTCTGGGGAGGCCCTAACACCCGCTCCACCCCTTCTCCTCCACTACATTAAGCTCCACTCAGAAGTCATCACGGCGCCGTGTTTAACATGCGATCTGAAGAGGAGTCCAGACCGCCGTGTTTCGCCTCATAAAAACGGGCCGACTGTCCAGCTGGTTTCCCGCAGGACGCTCAAAGCACCCATGTGTGTGTTTCGTAGTCCTGCCTTTAAGAATGTTTCTTCCCATCTGTTCAACCACTGCTGACTTCATAGGTTAAGTGTTAAGGCGGAATTATAGTCGTTGCGTCGCTCACGGCGCAGCCTTGAAAAAGCGGCGCAGCGCGTTGTCGTGCACCGGTTGATTTTTGGAACTTGGCTGCGCCGAGAACGATAAACCGGATGAACCAATCAGAGACCAGGCTCAGTCAGGAGCTGCGTTTGTACAGATAGCTGTATGACACTGCAGTGAAACAGCACAGGGAGCAACGTAAACTCCCAGAACTGGTGGACAGAGATTGTCAGAACTTTGGGGAAAGAGGGAGAGTTCTGTAAGAATGTGTGGAAGAAGCTACGGGACAGATACCTGAAGGCAAAGAAGAGGGCAGAGACTCCAAATGGTGATGCCGGGGGCTTCAGACCTTCACCTCCATTGACTGAATTAAAAAATTAAAAGTATCCGGATACTAGCTAGCAAGGTAAAAGCTTCTGAAGTTCATCTATAGGCCAAAGTAGCCACCACAACATGTGAACGGTGGCGCGATTTGCTGCCGCTGCTCGCCGGTAGGCCTACTTGCTGCCCTACTGCCGCTGGTCGCCGGTAACTTTTAAAGTTTTAAAACTCACCTGGAGCCTTTTTTCTGGCCGTCTACGCTACCCGAGCCCTCGTCAATAATGTGGACCGGTAGGACATACATCCTGCTTGTCTGCGTCTGGCTCCTTCTACTGCCCGTTCACCTGCAAGTGGCGGGTCTGCTACAGTACTCGGCCACTGACCTGCTCCAGCTGCGCTGTCACTCACCTGGACCCGCACCAGAGGCACTCCACCTTCACCCGATCATCATCTTCCAGCCTCGCCGGAGATACATTCACCGAGGGTCCCGCCGGGATTTCCAACACAACAGCTCAACAGCAATAAAATCCATCTGGTCCAGCTCTCGACGTCGCCCTCCACGCTCCACCAGCCGGGCTGTCGACCACAGCGTGTTAGCCCGCCTCGCTCGGTCGACTAACACCACCATCAGCTGCGACAACACCTCACTCAACTTTGGATTACTCAACATCCACTCACTGACACGCAAGGGACATCTCATCCAGGACCTCATCACCGACCGTAAGCTAGACTTTCTTTGCTTAAGATCAAGGTCAAGGTCAAGGTAAACTTTATTATCCCCAGGGGGAAACTCAGGTGGTCAACAGTACACATCTCCTCAAGACATACTATGAACATACAGACAATAGACACTAGACATACCACATTAAAATAAATAGGGGATAAAATGTGTGAAGTACAATAGAAGATAAAAACAGTGCTGTGTAAATTAAATAAAAAGCATAAAAGGAGATTAGAGCAGGTGAGTTAAGAAAAGTGAGTCAACTAAAGTGCCGCAGTTGCTTTTGGCTTGCTGTTATATAGCCTGATCGCTGTAGGTACAAATGATTTGTGATATCTTGCTGTCCTGATTGGTCTTTGCAGGAGTCTGTCATTTAACCTAGTACTCCTTAAAAACTTTGGGTGGAGGGGATGGGTTGCGTCAGTTAAAATTTGGTCCATCTTCCTTAAAATAAGTTCATTGTACAGATCTTCTGCAGATGTCTGGTCCACACCAATCACCCGGCTGGCCGACTTAATGATGCGCTGCAGTTTTTTATGGTCCTGCACACGCATGTTACCATAGACACAGATTAGTCCAAATGATAAAATGCTTTGTAAAAGTGATTGGTAAAATAATTGGAGAATGCTGCAGTCTAGCCTAAAATCTCTGAGCTTCCTAAGAAAGAATATCCTCCTAAGAAAGAATAACCGAGACATGGCAACAGCCCCAAGACTATTCTCAGTTGATTGAATCCACTCCAAGTGGGTTTGTTTACACCTGTCAACCCCGTGTCTCTGGCCGGGGAGGAGGCCTCGCGATAATCTATCGCGAGAACTGTAAAGTCTCGCCGGTGCCCGTGCCAGTCTCTAGCTCGTTTGAGTCCATTGTCTGTCAGTTGTCTGGTCCCACTCCAACCATTATTGCCACTGTCTACCGCCCCCCAAAACCGAATAGTGACTTTTTAAATGATTTTACTGCTTTTCTCACACATCTATCCTCTCTCTCACCAAACATAATACTGCTGGGTGATTTTAACATCCACATGGACAATACCAATCTGCCTCTCACCAAAGACTTCACTTCCTGTTTAGATGGTTCTGGATTTCAGCAACATACCACTATTCCCACACACTCCAAAGGACATATTCTGGACTTAATCTGCTGCTCTGGTGTCACCCCTGTCAACATAACAGCTGATTAACTCCCCATAACTGACCACTTTCTCCTCTCATTTACAGTGAAGCTCACTCTCTCAATCACTAAAACACCACGCCTCATTTCTTTCCGAAACATAAAGAACATTAACCCCTCCACTCTCACTGCAAGTATCCACTCTTTATGCCTCCTCAATATCAACAATCTGTCCACCCCCGATGACCTGGTCTCTCACTATAACACTGGTCTTCATAATATTCTTGATTCTCTGGCTCCACTGAAAAACCGATCCGTCTCCTTCACCATCTCCGCCCCCTGGTTCACCCCCGATCTCCGACTCATGAAAGCCAAAGGACGACAACTGGAACGACTTTACAGAAAAACTGGTCTCACTATTCACAAAGAAATATACAATAACCACATCTTACAGTATAAGGACTTCATTGCCAGCACAAATCACACTACTACTCCAGCCTAATCACTGCCAATCAAAGCAACTCTAAGTCACTTTTCTCCCTACTCAACAATACCACCAAACCCCAGGACTCTCTCCCCCCTCACCTCGACACAACCTCATTCTGCAATGCCATCATGTCATTTTTCACAGAAAAAAATCAAGAACATCCACCAGAACCTCGGATCAATACCTCACCTCAGCACCCCAGTCGACCTTCCCCCACCTACACACTCCCTCTCCTCCTTCCATGTCCCCACTCTCTCAGAAATCACAGAGCTCATCCAGAAATCCAAACCATCCACCTGTCAATTAGACCCCCTCCCAACCCAACTTGTCAAAACCTGCCTCCCTTCTCTGGTCCCTCTCATCTCCGCAATCATCCACACTTCCCTCACCACTGGAACTGTCCCTACACCTTTTAAAACTGCAGCCATTACCCCAATTGTAAAAAAAACCTGGTGATCACCCCTCCAACTTCAACAACCTCCGTCCTATCTCCAATCTACTCTTCATTTCCAAAATCCTCGAAAAAACAGTTGCCTCCCAGCTCCATTCTCACCTATCCCACAACAATCTGTATGAACAGTTCCAGTCCGGTTTCCGCCCACTCCATAGCACTGAAACAGCACTCATCAAAATCACCAATGACCTCCTCATGGCATCTGACTGGACTACTCACCATCCTCATCCTCCTCGACCTAAGTGCAGCCTTTGACACCACCTGCCACACCACCCTCCTCAGCAGGCTATCTTCCATTGGCATCACCCACACTCCCCTGGACTGGTTTACCTCCTACTTCTCTGGCCGCACTCAATTCATTCAACTCAAGACCCTCAAATCAACTCTCTCCCCCGTCACCTCAGGTGTGCCCCAGGGCTCTGTCCTGGGGCCCCTCCTCTTCATCATCTACCTCCTTCCCCTTGGCAATATCTTCTGCAAATTCAACATCCACTTCCACTGCTATGCTGATGACACCCAGCTCTACCTCACCACTAAACCTCCGTCCTCTCTCCCGCCCACCTCCCTCACTAATTGCATATCTGAAATAAAAGCCTGGTTCACCCAAAACTTCCTAAAATTAAACAGTAGCAAAACGGAGGTTCTCCTCATTGGCACAAAATCCACTCTATCCAAAACCAACTGCTTCCCACTCACTATTGACAACTCCTCCGTCTCACCCCTCCCCCAGGTTAAGAGTCTGGGCGTCATCCTGGACAGTACACTATCCTTTCAATCCCATATCAATAACATTACCCGGTCAGCCTACTTCCACTTACGAAGCATCAACCACCTCCGCCCCTCCCTTACCCCTCACACTGCTGCCATCCTTGTCCACAGCCTCGTCACCTCCCGCCTGGACTACTGTAACTCTCTCCTCTTGGCCTCCCTCAAAAATCACTCCATAAACTTCAACTGGTCCAGAACTCAGCTGCCCGCATTATTACAAGAACCCCCTCTATCCACCACATCACCCCTGTCCTCAAACAGCTCCACTGGCTCCCTGTTCAGTTCCGTATTCAATACAAAGTTCTCCTAGTAACATTCAAGGCCCTTCACAATCTCGCCCCCCCATATCTGTCAGATCTCCTCCATGTTTCTACCCCCTCCCGCTCTCTAAGATCCTCTTCTTCCACACACCTGTCTATCCCCTCCGCCCGTCTCACCACCATGGGCAGCAGAGCATTCAGCCGCTCTGCCCCCCGCCTCTGGAACTCTCTACCACCCCTGCTCAGAAACACAGACACACTCCCCCATTTCAAATCACAACTCAAAACTCATCTGTTTAAAACTGCCTATTCCATCTGATACAATTCCCTGCCCCCTTTTTTGTTGTAAATGATTTTCTGTGTTTTATTAATTTTATTGATTTCTGGTGCTTTACTTCTTTTAATATTGATGTGTTTTATTTTGATGTTTTTTATCCACTTTGTAAGGTGACCTTGAGTGTCCAGAAAGGCGCCTCTTTAAAAATAAAATGTATTATTATTAATATTATTGTTATTATTATACTGCAGCAGCATCATTGATGACAGTGTTCCTGCTCTTCATTGTTTTCTTCTCCACTTTCTTCATTGTAGAGTAGCGGTAACCTTCAGGTAGCAGCGACACCTCTGTGACAGAGAAGATTGCAACTGCTGGTGCATCGAAATCGTTACGTCATCAACACCGCTCGCGCTAGCAAGACGCAGCAACCATGCTAGAGCCTTTACGCATCCTCCTATTAGGGATAACGCTTTCCTGCGTGGTCAGTAGGGCTGTAGCGATACACGAATCCATGGGCGTCAGTTTGATTTCAGAAGTGCTGGGGACAATTACCATAAACCTGAGTAAGGTTTGAAAAGTGCTGGGTACAAGCTAGGCCCATTACTTCCGAATTCCGAATTGAGGTTTCATGATAAATGATAGGCATTGCATTGATGATGATGATTGATTGATTGATGATTGATGATGCGTATTGACGCGATATTGTCCCCATATTAAAAGTTACAAGCCATCTGCGCGGTCGTGTTTAGGCCGTCGGAAACATCATTGCGGTCACGCCATCTGCGCTTCAGAGAGGCACGGTCGCGCCATCTACACTTGAAAATCGAGTGCGCGTCTACATCGCGTCGTACGGTAAAGCGTTTGAGCCCAATGCACGATGTATATGGCCAGATTAAAATATTCATAAAAAAAAAATTAAATTCTTTTCCGCAAACTCCTCCAGATTCTTGTTCTACATGTCCCCAGCTACCTCTGTGGTGATTTTAAAGTAATTTCACTGCATCATTTTGTGATTATTTGATGCTGAAATCATCGGTGACATCCCCCCATCTCTTTATATCACTCTTCTTCTTTCCTTTTGCATAATGTGGTTTAATTTCACAATTTTTGCCTTTTACTTGCTTGATGTCCTCGTATGTGTGTGTGTGTGACCATATTCCTTATTGGACCTCCAGCCCTACCTGCACCAGCCCAAATCAACTGGTCATCTCTACCTTGTTTGCACCTCTCAGTGCACTACAGCCAAACAGGGAAGAGACAGAACCAAACTTAAATTATCACCACAACACCTCACAGTGAGCAGTTTAAAAAAATACACCCTATCATAGTGGCTACTTGCATGGAAGATTTTGTTAAGAATTTTAATAAAATGTCTTCTCAGATTCCCAAAGAAACTTAATATTGATAAATCTGATGTAGCAATCAAATTTAACATATTTAAAACTCAACATATTTAAAAATGATTTAACAGAACTATATATGATACCGTTACACAACTTAAACTATAATTTATTTTCCATCCTAATGCCTACACTGAACTGTCAACCTCGATATAGATTTCTGAGTTTACGGGGTGCACTTGAATGCACCATAAAACCGCTCACACGCTTTACCGTATGACGCGATGTAAACGGGAACTCGATTTTCAAGTGTAGCTAGCGCAACCATGCCTCTACGAAGCGCAGATGGCGTGACCGTAGTGAAACATCCTGGTTTGGGACAAACTTTAAGTGTAGGCCCTATTCGTATTTCAAAATCCGCATTTTTAGTACAAGACACGATTTCGGTTTTTGCACAGCCCTTGACACACCAACAAATCTCAGACAAACCTCGACCAAGCAAGAGCGCATCAGGAGACGTAGCCTGGCTACAAACAGCCCTTACCCTGACAAAGTTTTCAAACATTGCCAGGCTATGAAACGACGGGCAAGAGTGAACGAGCAGCAACCCCTCTGTGAAATAAGTTTTCATTCATTGTCTCTCGCCTGATATGCATCATAAACACTGACGAATCTTCACCTGCAACACCAGCGACGTCTTTCATCGCTCGTTACACTGTAACAGACTGCAGACCGCAAGCGCAGTGTGTGGGAGCGGAGCGGATTCAACATAGTTGCTATTCAGCAATGGGGGCTGATCGTAAGAGCATTCATTCAAGGACAGTGAAAGCAGAGTGGATCATATAGTCTTTGGTTAGGAGAATGCCATGACATAAAATTATAGTTTTTAGCAAAAGCGGCGTTTGCACTTTCTCTACTTTTTTAAAGTGGTGGGGACAAATCTGCTCATCAGACAAAGTGCCGGGGACGCGTCCCCACCGTCCCCGGCGGAAATGACGTGCCTGCATGAATCTCATGATACGATATGATACGATTCAGCCAAAAATTCGATACGATTCGATACACTTACATCATTTTCTGAAAAAAAGGGACGGTGTGATTTGACATGAATCGTCGCTGATTTAACGGCCGCTGAATCCCAAACTTAGGCTCTAAACCTGACACATAACAACTCGCAGACAAAAAGAGCTTTTTTGAATCCGTCAGCTGTCTCAGCTGTAAGAGGCTGATGAATGTGATTCAGTCAAAAAGAATGAACTTGTCTTATTTTCTGAGAAAGTAATGCTCATCAGACAGCCTGCAAGATACGGAGTAACGTCATCCCTTCATGGTAGTGATTGGATTGGTTCTGAATACATCGTAGCCCCGATCGCTACAATGGGAACAGATAAACAAGCTACTATTGGCTCAAATAAATGGCAAAAACTGAATGAAAGCAGGTAAAAATAAGATGGCAAAGCACTTTGGTTCTTGAAAGCTTGGACAGAAAGTATGGACGATGACTTCTGGTTGGTGTTAAAACAGTGATAAAGTGATAAAAACAGACATGAAAACTCCAGAGAAGAACCCCTGTCTGACCAACGCTGCAGAAGCACAAAGAACAGACCCAACACCCCCTCCTCACACACAGAAGGGTCCTCTGTGTGAATGAAGAAAGCCCGAAGGCAACAGAGGGGCTCTCAGGCTCAGATCCCCTCACAGTGACGGTGGCTGCGTTACATCTGCGTCACAAATCTATCAAACTATCTTACAGAACATCTGACTGCATCACAGCTGCCCAGCGGAGAAATGAGTGATTTCACAAGAGCCGAGGAAAACTGACAACAAAGCAAACAAAGCCACAAATCCTGTGTCACGCTCCATTTCCAGGCTCAAATCCACATGTTTTCAGTTTTATTGACTTTCATTACGGTGGGTTTCCACTTCTGGACTGAAAGCACAGTTTGAGTGGTTAAATCATCTTAAATTGTTGTTATTTTATGTGTACAAAAGAGTACACATATTATATTACATTTTTAGCCCTTATATTATTTTATTCTTTTTACTTTTTGCGACAGAGTTCATTTTAGCTATTTCCTATTATTATCTTATTTTATCTATTTATTTATTTAATGTTCTTAGCCTTAAAGGGACAACTGTCCCTTTAAAGCGGCCAACTGTCCCCTTAAAGAGGCGAACTGTCCCTTTAAAGCGGCCAACTGTCCCTTTAAAGCGGTGAACTGTCCCTTTAAAGAGGCAAACTGTCCCTTTAAAGCGGCCAACTTTCCCTTTAATACCCCACCAGTGAAACAGGCCAGGCTGCCGTTCAGCTCCCCGCTGGACAGGGATCAGTACAGGGACAGCATGTAGTCATGGGGGGTTACCAGCGGGGCTTTGGGGGGCTGGTTTTTGCTTATTACGTCGCCATGGTTACTCCAATCTTCAATAAAAGTAATAGCCCGCGAAAACTAATCGAGCCGGTCGTTTTGATATATACTGTATATTGTTGGGATGTGCGGGCCCATAGGGCCCACATTAATGTTGACGGAAGAATAAATATATAAATCTATAAATAAAGAGACACGTTTTCAATGTTAAATCCCATAGACTTTTGCCAACGGAATAGTAATAGGTGCCTTGCCATGCAATGCTATGGCAGGCCCCAACTAGAAAATTTCTGAAGAAGTTTAGAAGGGGCCTGCCAAAGTGTGCGTATCGCTCAACCAATCACGGCTGTTGTTTAATGTGCTTCATTGTTCATTATGAAAGGCAGAGCAATGAGACCTGCAGAAGCTCTTCGTCATCATCAGCTCGTCTTCATCACATTCACCAGCAGCTCTGTGTCTCTGTAGGGTTACATTGAGCTGTCTGCTTCAGCCATTTTGATTGTAGGAAATTTTCTCTTCACAACCTGTAGTTTCAAACAGCCCAAAAACAGCTGGCTCACTGATTAATTGTGCTGTTGAAACTTCAAAAGACTGGCTGGGCCACTAATAGCCTTGTTTCTATGGTAATTAATCTCCCTCAATTAACTGACAGTTAAGCTGCCCCAGCTGCTGCTACTCTAATTATATGAGACTCAGGCTTCTCACAGCCAGAAAACCTCTACGAACAGATGCTTCCCATTCGGAAACCGTAAGAGCTACGGAATAAATTCTCGCAGAATGAGCGAGGGACGCCTTTGGACTTCAATATTCCCGCGTTTCAGATCTGTAGCACATTCACAGTGAAAGCACGGATGAGAGAAAGAAGGGCTGCAGGAGCTGCTGAGATTCTGAGCATTGGATAAATTAAAATGGGGATTTGAGGTCTTTGAGCCCCGACATCACTTTGCTCTGAGGGGCTCTGAGAGCAAACGGTCAGCCCTAGATGAAATATGAAAACATTTTATGAATCCCAACATGCGTGCCTATATTATGATGACAGTACATAATGGCATTGGAGCGATATTTGTAGGCGTGAGAGCGATTCGAAAATGAATCTGAGGTCAGAACTCTTGCTCTTCCCACACTCTCATGAAATGGCAGTTGTGGTCTAAAAATTCAAATTTTGCAGATTTTGGCCAAAACTTTGGGTCGCTTGGAGGAATGCTGTGGGAAATCCGTAGCAGGTAGGTGGGTTTTTTATGATTTTTCCAGGTCATCCCCCAGTTTATTCCTATGGGGGCTTTGGGGGGCTGTTTTTTGCTTATTACGTCGCCATGGTAACTCCAATCTTCAATAAAAATAATAGCCCGCGAAAACTCATCGAGCCGGTCGTTTTGATATATATATATTGTTGGGATGTTAATGTGGACGGAAGAATAAATATTGCTTCGCAATGCTATGCAGTGCTCTCCTATGCAATGCTATGGCAGGCCCCAATTAATGCCATGTTTTCTAATACATTTCCCTCATGAAAGCATGTATAAAGTGAAAAGAATCTCTCCAAGCACAGAAGTCTGCGGAACTCCATGACTTACTCTGGTGTACGAGGAAGATTATTTGTTTACAAGAACAAACTGGATTGTATCAGATGAATATGACTTAAACCAGCCTAATGCAGTTCCTTTAATCCCAATAACATGTGGAAGCCTCTGTAATATAATGTTGTGATCGATCCATCCATCGATTCAACAGGACAAGCACAGGCGCAAGTGCACTATCAGAGGCTAAAGGCCTGTTTATGGTCGGAAACCAGGTCGCCTGCATGTGTGTCGCAGTTAACGCAGATATGCCCCCCCCCCTTTCGCAGACACTCTGGTGCACCTCCCCAAAATTGGAACTGACCGCAGACAGTGTCGTCGCAGATATCATCGCAGGGAGGAGAGAAAGGAGGCCTCTGATTGGTCAACTCTACATCCGCTCTACACTATGCGTATTTCCGGTTTGCTAACCGGCTAATGGTGACGCTAAGCGTGCTAACTGTGACGCTTCTTTCGCCTCTCTGCCAGCTCCAGTAGTAGCAATATTTCTTCCATTTCTAGATCGATCAGCTGCATCTCAATCAAAGTGCGCATTCGTCCAGTCGCCATTGTTGTTGAATGACTTCCGTAACCGGAAGAGAAACACGCCACCCACCACACCTACAATCCTAGCTTGTTCGTGATTGTCCCTCTTGCGTTGTGGCGTGGAATTAACATTGCGCAGACCGCGCTTCAAAATTGGGCATAAATCAAAAATAACTGCGTCATACCTGCGATAAGCTCACTGCGACACTGCTGCGAGAGTATACACGGCCCTTAAGAGGAGATCATTGGTAACTTTCACCAGTGCTGTTTCTGTCCAGTAATGTAAACTCAAAGGTTATCAAAAATGGTTAGATAAACAGGGTTATGAGGAAATACTATGAACCATTCATTCTCAATTCAATAAGTCAGCACAAGATATACCGGAATGATTAAGACAGTGTGCAGGTCTGTGTACACTTTAAGAAAATCCAATTGAGTCACTTCACCCACACCGACTTTATCTGTACCCAGCACTAACTGAAATAAAAACTCTGAGAATTCAGACAGAAACTCAGATTAAGGGCCAGGTGGACGATACACAACAACAAACACTAGAGGTTTCTGTGATTTTCACTTTGGGTGGGAAAAACTGAGAATTAAAGATTCAAAAGAGCTCAAATTAATCTTGGGTCTGGGACTGATGAGTAACCCTGATCTGAGGATAGCAACCACTCTTCTTCCTCTGCCTGTGGTTCGAGGAATGTGAACATTTAAATAGTCAGAGGGAGTTGATTCATTAATGCTAACATGATCCTCCTGCTGCAGCCAGGTTTCTGTAAGATAAAATATATCAATATGATGATCACAAATCAACTCATTCACTAACAGAGACTTGGAAAAGAGAGATCTAATACTCAGCAAACCCATTCAATAGTTTGATGTTTTTGTTCAGTTAAAGTTTTTGTCCAAAGTGTGATGGATGCCGTCTCTCCTCATTAGACCAGGTTTTCTCCAGAAAGAAAGGTTTTAGAACCTTTCATTTTAGCTCTGTTTACTGTTTTCCCATCACAGCACTTGAACGTGACTACATAGCAGGTTTACTTAGCGCAATTGCTTCCACACCACTAGAGGGAGCTGGGGTACCACTGATTCGTATGATTTCAGTCTTTTGGAATAGTGATGTGTCGTTCGCGAACGATGCCACAGAGCCGTCAGTTTTTTCTTCCACGTCGTTTTTTTTGTCCTTCGGTGCCTCGCTGTCTCTCCCAGCTGTCTCTCCCCTCTCCCTCTCCCTCCCCCTCCCCCTCCTTGCGCGTTTTGCTCTGCTTCTGCCAGTGCTAGACGGAGTTTTTTTTCTTCAGTCGGTGCCTTAGGCCTATTTCAGACCAGGGCGGCAAAGCGTGGCGGAACGGAAGCGATTTTCACCGGAGGAGGTGAAAATACATGGAAACAGATCTGTCCTTGCACACCGACGCGGCAGTAGTCGGGCGGTAGCGGCGCGGAGACGCCTCCGTCCCGCGCTGCTTTTGGAAAATAGAACTCGAGCGGAATTTGGACGGCAGCGGCCGGCCGTGTCCCGTTGAAATGAATGGGGAATGCAGACAGGGCTGGAGCAGAACTACCGCGGCCGCGGACTGTCCGGTGTGAAAAGCCAAGTTGAACACACCGCCTGATAACCGGCGTAAGACTGCCGTCGTTTCGCTGCCGTCGTTTCGCTGCCGCCACGCCACGCTCTGGTCTGAAATCGGCCTTAATGTCTCCACTGCCCTCATGTCAAGCGTGTGCTCCACACATCTGACCAATCACAAGCAGCTTTCAATTAATAAGGTGACTGGAAACACTGAAAAAAAGTTTGTCCACTTTTTTCTTTCCTCTGCTGTCCTCGTGTCAAGCGTGTTTGTATTTATAACTGTTTAATTTATTTTAAGTTATTTTTGTGGAAGTGGTGCTATTTTGTGATAATTTAATTGGTTATAATAAAACTTTTATTCATAAAGCATTGTTATGCTGCATTTTACTCATCATAAGTGCTTAAAAATGTCAATAATGAAACAAAATGTTGTAAAATTAGGTTAAATTTATTAATTAATTAATTAATAACGTAAAAAATGTGTATGGGGAGCCGTTTGGGAGCCGAAAGAGCCGGCTCTCCACAGTAAGAAGAGCCGAAAGAGCCGAATCTCAAAATAGAGCCGGAAATCCCATCACTATTTTGGAAGGCTTGATTGTATGTGAACAGGAAATGCATTGGGGACCGTTAAAAGTAGCAACTCCAGCTGTAACTTACTATGTACTGCACCTTTCATTTTGCTTTAGAAGGTTAATTGATTGTAAGAAGGGCTAAGTTTGAAAAATATGGAATTGATCATTCAAACAAAAGTGCTCTATCCTGATGGAAAGATGTCCACGTTATGTGTTTAAGGAAAAAGAAGAAATGACTACATGAAGAAACGGCGTCTCTCCTGTCCAGTCCTTATTGTGAGTTTGTCCAACTGCCTCCTGGCTGTAGGAGATGTGCCGATAACTACGCTCCCAAAAGACAGGGTTACAGAGGGTGTTTTATACCCTATGGCCTACTATTATGCTCTACACCTTATTTACCCTAGGTGTGTCGCCACTCTGCTTTCTGTCATACAAACAGAGACCCTCTTGGACACAATCCATGAGCGAGACCTCACACTATTTTTCAAGAAGGGCATGGCTGACTGAAAAGCTTTTGTTGGCAAGTAAAGCCGTTTCCATTTGTATTCGTAATTTAGCAAATGTAGCCCAATGTTAAGGTTGCAATGATAATCATTTTGTTGATGTATTGAAGGACACATTGGTCAGATATTCATGTTAATGTTAGCCCAAGACCCTTAACTTGGATGTTGCAATAATAAGCACTTTGTAAGTGTATTGAAGGGACAGATGTCAGATGATCATTTCTGACTGTAATCCACGTGTTACACATATATGGCATGTTATGCTGTTTTTAAATTTTTAAATTTCTTTTTACGATTATTTGTATTTTATTACAGTCCCATACACACTGGGCCTCGACGAATAGATAGATAGGAATTTTGCCCTCTCCGTCAACGGAGAGAGCTCTCCGTAGGCGACCATAACTCAGCCATAACTTAACTCAAGGTGAAACTACTCAGAGTTGAGTAAACTAACTCAAATCAGCATTTCTGGAACCGAAAAACTCAGAGTTTTCTATCTCAGAGTAGATCAAGTTCAGGATTAGACTCAGAGTTTGTGTTTTATGTTTACGCATTTGGCAGATGCTTTTATCCAAAGTGACTTACACTGGTAGGGTAAGGGGGTCTTGCCTAAGGACCCCTACAGGTGGTAGTACCTTTCATGCAAGGGATTTGAACCCAGGCAAGCATGTCTTAAAGATAGAAAGACCTGGATGACTCAGAACTTCTGCTTCTAAATTCAAAACTGAAGTTGTTGCCTTTGTACCTGAGCGCCTCAGGGAAACAATATCTAGCTATATAGTTACTCTAAATAGCATTTTGTTGGTGTTTAGCAGTACAGTGAGGAACCTGAATTTATCATTTGACGCTCATATAAAATTTAAAGGTTTCTTGGACTGCCTTCTTTCACCTTCGTAATATTGTTTAAATCAGGAACATCTCTTCTCAGAGTGAAGCAGAAAAACTAGTCCATGCATTTGTTACTTCAGGATTGGACTACAATAATAAACTAAACTAAAAGAAAGGTAAAACAGAGATGATGTAACTGTGTAGTATAGCATTTTTGTACTTTGCCTGAAGGTGTTCCTGTGGTCCTATGTCTGAGCAGCAATACCTATGGTTTTGGAAGAAAACTGCAGTGTTTCCAGCCAATAAAATCGGCTACGGCGCTTTGTTTATTTGGTAAAAGTATCTGTCAACAAAGCACAGTGAATTTGCACCAACATTTCCAAATTTATTATGGTCCATGAAGGAGAGTAATAACACTAGGCGTGAAAAACACAGGATGAGCCACCCTATTGTTTGTAAAAAAAAAAGAAAAACAACACCCAGCACATTCTTATGGAGGAGCAATACATTTTCCATCACAGTTGACTTCACAGTTCATTCACCAAATGACCAATGCAGCAAAGACAATTGCAGCTTCAGAAGGAGGCTTCAACTCTTCCTTGTTCTGAACTTTTTAGTTATGAAGAGTGAAAAGCTAATTTAGAGATACTCAAGATTGAGAATTAAATGACCGGAAATTATCATGCCATAACCACTTTAAAGAAGGCTTAGCCAAAATGTAGTAGAGTGTGAAACATTATGTACATCCCATGCTACGGTAGCTTGCAGAACCAATTTTATCAACAATGAATGTAATAATAATTATTTTCTGTATGACATTATCTGTCTCTTACATTGTTGTAGAGTATATTGGCCCATTACAGCATTTCCCCAGTTCATTGAGGTTTGTGGGCATTTCAGTGGGATTTAGATCTGAACTTCAGGCCATTGCAACACTTTATGTCAGGGTTAGGCAACAGCGGACCCAAGTGCAGGATTATTTAGAGAGGTGAAGATAGGCAGATGGTCTCAGAGACTTTAGTAGGCAAAACTGAAAGCGCTGCAGGAGCAAACTAAAGCCCCTTTCACACTGAGGAAAAACCCACGTTTAATTCGCGAATTTAGTGCGTCTGCTGTTCCTTTCACACTGACGATCCGGGCTGGGGTGTCAACTCGACTCGCCATTCGACCCGCGTTGGACCCTAGTCTTTTTGCAGAGCCGAATTTGATGTGAAAGCAATTGACGAGGGATAGACGTGGGCGTGGCGTGACGTGAGGAGTTTAAAAGACAGGATGGACAGCTGTCGTCGTCAGTCGTCGTCAAAACTGTTCAGAGCATTGGACCAAAACACCAACCCTTGTGGTCTTGCCATCTTCCACACTCTTCTTGCAGACACATGTATGTTCAGAGCCATGACAGCTAAACTTCTTCGTCGATTGCGTCGAAGCTGTTCACGTTCTTCTACTTCAAATTGTCGATGGATTTCCTCAACTTGGACATTATAGTGCTCTTGTATTCTCCACGTATGTTCTTCGGCGGCATCCCACGTTGTGACAATCCACACCCTGTAAAATAACATCTCCATGAACTGCATATACACTTGCAAAAACAAGTCCTCAAGGCCATCGTTGGTTTGAAAAATTTGATGCAGACAGGTGTATTTAGTAGCCTGGCGACGCCATCCTACGTACTTCCGCCCAAAGATTTTGGCTCCGCACATAGTCTGGCCAAATCCCCCTACCTCGGTTCGCTCAGTGTTTTGCCAATCAGCAAACAGTTGGGAGTGGTGACGCAGAACTCACGCGCGGAGTCCATTGTAGTCCATGTAATTGTAGTTCAACCGCAGCGGAAATAAACATGGCGACGGAAGAAGATACGCTAGAAGCTATCCATGAAGTTGTCTCAACTCAGGAGAGCATTACACAAATAAAACAAGAGCAAGAGGAATGCCTCGTCAACTTTGTTAGTGGCAAGGATGTCGTAGCTCTCCTTCCAACTGGCTTTGGGAAAAGTTTGATAATGAAAGCGGATGTGGGACGCATGATTCCCGAGCTAGAGCATCGCGAGAGTAAGCATGAACCTCGGCGCATAACCTACGTCCTTTCTAAACATTACTGATTGGTTAAGGGAACTCCAATGAATTTAAGTTGCTGAGTAAGGTCCCACCCTCCATGGAAACGGATTCCTCTTGGGTTTTCTCAGACTGTTTGACGGAGTCAACAGTCGGCTTTCGCCCAGGCTATGTATTTAGGGCTACCTCCAACGCATGGGTTGTGCCTACGTCATTGTACACGCCCAGCATTTTATGTGTTTCGTGTGACGCTCTGCCACTAGGCAACGCCCCCCGGAACTCGGCTTCAGGCGACACGGATCACCTAATAAGCCAAGCTTTCACATTGCTCGACGCGGGATGAAGTGGCAATTTGGACCCGTGATGGTAGCGGATCTCAGTGTGAAAACAGCTTAAGATAACTGTCTGGCAAACAGACTAACTGAGACACCAACAGAGTAACACCAGGAAAAAACTACTTCAAACACCAGCAAGGAGCAACAGAAAAGCAGAAGAATATATACTGGGGAGTAAATTACAAAATGAATGGCACGTGAGGCAATCAGCAACGAAAACCAGGTATGTGAGGAAGCTGAAAAACTAACAGAACTGAACAAAGTAACAGGATCTACCTAAATAAAACAGGAATAATGCAATATATATATATATATATATATATATATATATAAAAATATAAAGGAAAACTAGAACATATAAAACACAAAAACCCATGAATCATGACAACTTCATAGTCTTTATTTTAAGATTTCCTGGTGTGCTTGTGTTTATTGACCTTTTGCAGGCCCAGTTCTGGCCAAGATTTTCGGACAAATGGCCTCACATTTCAGTTTAGAATACGTTGGAATACAGAGGGGTTAATTGAGCGATTATATCTTTACTTTTGTAAATTTTTGTACAAAATTTTGTGATGTTGAGCAATAGCAGATATTTTTTAATCTGTAACCTTAATCAAGCCATAGTAGTCACGGAAGTAGTATTACTCACTCAAATAAAAAGCAGATGCTCAGAAGTCTACTCTAAGTTGTAAAAGAACAAGAGGATGTTGTTGGTTTCTTGATTTTCCTACTACTCTTGTCCTTGACATTGTATTCAAGGCTTCATTTCTGTTTAGCTGTCTGGTATGTGCTGATGGATAAACCAAGGAATCACCATTTCTAAATTCTACCCCATCTACTCCATTCTTGTAAGTTGATTCTCTGTTTGATGTCAGGAATGCTCACAATGATTTAAAGTAGTAAATATTCAAATTCAATAATTCTCATCACAGTGGCTACATTAAAGAAAAGACAACAATCATATTCCGAGCATGTAAGAAGAGTAAGGTATTTATGTAAAAACATAGCAAGAAAGACGTTGCCAGAAAAAAAGTGCTACTGATGAATGAAAATTCATGCAAAGTGAAGTAATATATTCTTTGTATTTTGCTACTACCAACCTCTGCAGATAGATATGTAAATATATCACGCCACATTGTTTAGGGTCAGTGTGTCCTCTGGTATGGTCAACAACAGAAGATGTTTGTGGAAATCTAAGACAGAGGCATTAGATAGAGGCTGTGTTTTGCCCACATACGCACAGAGCCTTGTCAGAAAGTATAAGGAAATACCACAATCTGCTCACTTTGGGAATTTGTTGTATGTTGCCGTGTGACATATATGTCTTGTCTGTTCCTATCAATAAATTGCCCTAAGAGGCTGCCCAGACAAGTCCGACTACTCCAGTCTTTTTTCACCACAACAATATATAAATCTCTAATAGGATAACAACAAGAAATTAAAAGTTAGATCGATGCTGTAGAGGCATCTAGACAGATATTACTGCAAGATCCTGTTTTTGTTTCTAGTAATTCCTGCAGTTACACTAGTATAATTTCTGTGGGTCCTCTGTAATGTGACAGACTATAGAGAGCTCGATTATGGTCCTGGCAGAGTGAGTAGTGATTTTGCTCAAGCATTGCCTGAGTGAGTGAGTGAGCTAGCCAGCTTTGCTGCAAAGTCACAGCATACCCTCTCTCCAGCATAGAGAATCAGGGATACACATGCAGCAAAGGGCAGCGCGATTTGTTACACCTCACTGAATATTTATCGGTTTCTGTAGCAACTATTGAGAGCCTCACAATGTTTCTCAGCCAATCAAGCATTGGCTTTGACTTTCTATGCTTTTGGGATTGTTCTAATAAAGATGAGGCATACCAATGCCTTTCACAGCGTGCCAGTTAGCATAAGGACATGTCTCCATGAGAACCATAGGACACAGCCAACTGGATAAGTCTTTTGGTCAAACATGACACAAATAATCTACTATCAGGCTACAAAGTAACCACTACTCTCTTTTCCTCTTTTCTACTTTGATTTTGTCACTTTTTACTGCTTTTTTGCCTTCTTTTACATCCCACATTATTGTCAGTATTGGTGACTAAATTTCCCCTGTTCTGAAATCCGAGGCCTATTACTGTATCTAGAAAAACAAGAACTTAAGGTCTTCCTCTGCACAGCTTGTTATCTTTCTGAGAGTTCACTTTGATGTAAATGTGCACCTAATCAATAGACAACATTAAAGCAGGGTCAAAGGGGTTGCTGATTAGTCTTTTTAAAGCACACTGGATAATTGATTTTTTTAAGAGCTATTTTTTGGAGAAAGAATGTTTAGATTCTCTTTTGTCATTCCTCGTCTTCCCTTTTCTATTATTATTAATTGTTTATCTCCCCAAGCTGAATCGTAGCAGGTCTCTGGAACATCTTCTTCAGGCTGGTACCTGTTTAACTAGGACGCACCTCTCAACTAGTTTCCCTTGTAAACGGCTATCAGGGATTCTTACTCAGCTTCTGAGATTTCAACAGGGAGCTAAATTGTAAAAGGACAGTAGTCACGACTCACTCTGCTAATGCAGATAGATTAGTGAGGCAACAACGTTCACACAAACACACAGACAAAGATGCCTATTTCCTATATTGGCTGCTTGATTTTTTATGTTTATTGCAAATTTATTTTTGTGAAGCAAATATTACAGCTTTGCCAAAAATGATGTGGAGTTGGAATCTAAGAAATGCAATGGCGATTTTAGGTAGTGGCCAAGGGTGGCCAGGGCCACCACTGAAATGTCATTGGTCACCCCGATGGCCACCCTAGATCTGATAGGTAATTGATCAAGTTCGTCCACACAACAAACAAGAGAAACGCTGTCAGTCAATGGTGATGGCTGGCTGATGGATCTAGGGTCAGTTTTACATTTTGAACTAACACAATAATGGTCGGACTGATGCTGCAGAGAACTGATTTCTGATCAGTTTTTCGAGTGACCATGCAGGTCTGGGCGGCTATGGCTTATTTTATCGTTCAACATCTGGCAACCCTGCTCAGTAGAGCCAACGCGAGATGAACACTGCCTGTCACCTGCAGCTCCCGCGAAACAGGATCAGAGAGCCCGCATCCATTAACTGGATTTATCGGATTCATACAATAAGGTAGGTAATATAATGATTTATGTCGTAATTTGCTCTGAGTGTGCAGGGGAACTTTATTCAGCAAACTTTATGTAAGAGGAACAGCTAAAAGACGAGAGGAGGGCACATGTTTCAGCTAAAACCGCAGCCTGCAAACCAGTTAGTCGCTAACAGGATAAATTGAATATGAAACCGTTCAGGACAGGAGCAGCATACGTTTCTCGAAAGTTGGGTACTTTCATGAGTAGGATACAGACAGCAGTAGGCTAGCAGCTAATTTATCCTGCTGTATGTCAAAACCTAGCACATGAAGTGAACGTTTGAAGTAAGCCGGACTCTGAAGTTGTGGTGATTTTGACAGTGAGGAGCCTCTTGTCCGTGTCTTCAACCCATTTGAAGAAGTAACAACTATAGTTTAAGTAAAGTTGGAGTGAATCATTGAAGTGAAGTCCAGATCACGGTCACCAGCCCCCTGTAACCCACAGCGCAGGTCTACTTCAGAGTGTGACTTCACCCACCCATAGCTAAACATGCGGTACATATTTGACCACAAATGTATATCGTAATCCTGTTGTTCAAACGCAGCGAAAATAAATTGTCATTCACACAAAATCATGATACATTCATCAAAGTGTAATATGGTTTCGAAACGTTTATAATTCCTCATAGATAGAAGGCGCTGTACAAAATAAAAGTATTGTAACGACCCAGAATTAAGGTAAAAGCACACGTACTGGCTTATTTCCTCCTCTCCCTGTCAATCACTGGACCGCAGGTCATGTCACTCAGGTGTGGGCTGGTGATTGGGGGAGAGGAGTGGGCGTGGGCAGGTCTGGTGCTCTCCTGGGGTTGGTTGCGGAGCAGGACTGAGAATCACCCGTGTTCTGTGATTGTACTGCTAGTGTAAAACTTAATAAAGAGCAGTTCGGCAACCGCCGGTCTCAGAGCCTCCGTGAAGTCACTACAGTATTATTATTATTATTTTCAAGCCAGTTCGGGTCTCATTCATGAAACGGATTTGCACAAGAAAATCTCCAGATAACCACTAGCTACGTTTTACCTCATGTCACGGTTAGCCACAAGATAGCTTTTCAAGCCAGTTCGGTAACTACAAAGCTGGCGCTACCTAACTGAAAAACGTTGAGAACTAGCTAGCTACTGGCTAGCCTTTGACATATTGAGCTGAAACCAATTGAAGTTGTGGCATTTCATATCATTTTTGTTCTATGAACCGTTCTTAAAAAGTCTGCTAGTTGGCGTTGGCTAATATGCTAGTGCTGGCTAAGGCTAGCAGAATTTCTGTGTTTTTTGGAACCATACAGGAGTTTTTCAGCTCTTAAACTCATCAAAAATCAACTGCGTTCAACTACGTCAGAGAACAGACTCACAGGTTTAGCAATTCTCAGTTTGAGATTGAGTCTAAACGTGCAAAAAAAATTAGATTTGGATGAGTTTGTTAAGAGATTTGCTGCACAGCAATCGTCACATACAGCTTCTGTAAATTTGATACTGAATAGCAATCAGTTGACATACATATTTTGTTATTGTTAATGGGGGGAAAACATTTCTGCTGCTACAATAATCCCAAGGGAAACACTGTTTTAATATACTAAAAAGTGGAATGCTCATGTATGTAGACCAAATATTGAATTTATCACACTTGGGTGTTGAAAAAAACTGTTGTATATGGGCTCATATAAAGTACAAAGTACGATGGGCTTCCTAAAAAAATTGCCACCCTACAATATATGCCTGCCACCCCTCTACCACCCTGGATTGCCTGGATTCCCTTTTGTATGGAAAAAATATTAAAAGATCCCTGCATGAAGTCAAGTCGAAGATGTGGTTTAATGCAGAAATCTTTCTTCATTCACAAGGACTCATTGTTTTCTTTTTTATATATAGAACTGCTCTGCTATGCATACGTCAGCACATATATATATATATAAAAAAGAACTCCATACTTGTTCTTGTGGGTGGTACCGTCCAAAGAGAATGGCACCATACACAACCACAATCTCTCCTCCCTACCTTGACGTCACATAAGATATGCAAACAATGGACCCCCAAGTTTATGCACCCATGGACTCTACTGGCAAATCACATGGAATATTTCCACAACATCTTGAGTAACTTCAAGCAACAATTACTCAAGGTCGACCTGATCGAGTGACCCCATGGTCTCTTTTTTTTGTTTTTTTTTTGTTTTTAGTTTTTCCCTCTTGTCCTGTCTAGCATTATGGCAGCATAATTGTAATCTGAAAACCATTTTCTGCCAAACACATTTGCTTTGCCAAGGGAGGCTTTATGAATGTAAAGCTCCCCTTGATGCCCATCAACTCCTTATTTATTTATTCATTTTTGTTACAATACTTAACATGTAATAGTGCCGAACCGGACCGGGGGACAGAGAAAGAGGGAGAGCGAAGAAGAAAAAAAACGGAACAGAAATAGGAAGAGACAAACATAGAAAACAATGAAAAATCAGACAACCAGCTGCTACACTTGTAAAAACCACAGGACAACACAACAACTGCTTAGCGAGCATGTTACTGGGCTAATGAATGTGTGTGTGTGTGTGTGTGTGTGTGTGTGTGCATGAACATGCAATACACATAGATGGTCCCACATAGGTCCAACATAATAACCATGCTTAATTATGAGTGTATAAGTGTATAGGGCCACAATCCATTTTCTAATAGTCAGCATTTAAAATTGAGGGGCAGGTAACCTTGTGGAACTGGGAGTGGGGCCCTCCGGGCAGCCTACATACCCAAAGAGCCCCGCCCAGGGAATCTTGAGGTCAGCCTGGCGGTAGTTATATGTCGCCATGGCCATTTTCAAAGATGGCCATGAATTGATTGGGGTGTTCATTCAAAGCCAACAGTTTAAAATCTGTGCTGCATAGATGTTCTTTCTAAGTGACATGTCCAAGATTACACCATCTGTTGTTAGCAAGCATAGATGGTACCTCTTCTTCATTGTTACCTCTCTGTCTGCAGACTCTGTCCACCAATATAATCTTAAAGCTGAGTAGAGAGGTGTTAGATTTGTTTCTGCTGCCATGTCTCAGTGAAACTAATCATAGTGCCTTCCTGATATTCCTACTGCATCCTCATGAGGGCTCCAAACTCAGTTTTTTTATCCAATAGCAATCTCTCACTACCCATAATTATGAATAGAAGATATAGATAAAATTTCCTTTCTCTTCTTTTTGTCTGTGCTCTGCAATTTTGGCATCATGTGAATATCTTATTCATCTTATTCCAGACATTATATGGGCTTTGGAAAGCTCAATCAGCTGCTCCCACATGCAAATAACTATTTACTTGCTGGTTATATAGCAAAATATATGTAAAAAAAAGTGACAGGGTTCCAGCATAAATCATGCTGCATGCAGCACAGCATCCAAACCAGAATGAAAAAGGATTCACAAATATTTTTTTTTCTTTTTTAAATACGATTCCACCAAAATAATTAAAAAAAAATGTGCCTACACAGAAAAATAGCTCATAGAATCTCAAGAACACGCAAACAAACAATATGTTCAGACTTATTGCAGCAGGCTCCTGTAGTAGTGTTCCATGATTAGTGCATAGATGGCTGTTTATTCTCAACCATGGCTGTCTCTTGCCATATACTGTTTACAAATATATCCACACAATTTGCTATTAATATTATTTAATATGAGTCTAAACATTGTGGCTCCAGAGACTATACTGTATTCCTCCTCATACTGAGGCTTTTCGTTTACCAGCAGCAGTATCTGCAGTATCCATATACACTCTCTCACTTTCTTTCTGCAGAGGGGTTTTCCAGCAAAGGCATTCCCCTCACTTTCTTATCTCTCCTCTGCTGCTGATACAGCGTGACCAGAATTATGCTTTTAAACCAGTCAAAGATAGCTGCCTGCAGCTTCAAATCACTCTGTCCTTTTATTTCAGTCTCTTCTTTCTCTTCCCTGTGCTGCCTCTGGAAAGGCATGAAAAAGAGTGAGCAAGGTTTTAAAAAATACATGACCCGGGAGAAAGCATCTGATCAGCCTCTCTCTTGTGCAACCATCAAAGCCTGTGCAAAGGGTAGGGATAGGAATTCCCTTCGAGAACCGGCTCCCAGTAGTTCGATTCTGTGAAATCGTTCATTCGCCTGCCTAACGATCCCATTTATAGGTTCTGCTAACGTCTGACGCATTTGCGCGATGATGTCATGTGCACGCTTCGTATTTTGGCTCAGAATGTTTCCAACATGGCATTGAGGTAGTAAGGTAAGTGCTCTAAAGTTTGGTTGTATTTCACCAAAAAGCACGTGTTGCAACTGTCCACATCAAAGGGTGGAAATACTTCCAACATGCTCCAACATTCCAGGTTCTGTTGATTGTAATAATGTCAGCGACATACTGTATGAATAATTTCCATATGACATTAACATTTAGTTGACGAGGACTGCAAGAGTGAGGCAGGCTCA
The DNA here is from genome assembly GCF_027942865.1 of Odontesthes bonariensis. Taxonomy (NCBI): domain Eukaryota; kingdom Metazoa; phylum Chordata; class Actinopteri; order Atheriniformes; family Atherinopsidae; genus Odontesthes; species Odontesthes bonariensis. The sequence continues at coordinate 26,188,136 of NC_134529.1, read as the reverse complement.
GAGGCAGGCTCCCGCATACCTGTAGCTACCCCTTTCATCGAGGCAGGGAATGGTAAAACAACAGAGGGGAAAATAGACAAAATGTTGGTGCATAGTCTGGTCCGAGTCTGAAGTCGGAAAATTCGAACTGATACAACTTTCAGGTCCTCCACCAAGCTCCAAATCGCCCCCCAAACCCCTCCCCCTCTGTGGACGAGGTTGTGCACGTGAGTTCACACCAGTGTGAGCGCACACAAGCTGGGGCAGACTCACGCTCAGCAGCGTGTGCACAAGCTGTGATTGACAGGTAGGATTCCTCCACCCTAACGTGATTGGTTAAAAACAGCCGGGAGCGCTCGGTTTTTGCAAGCATGATTACAGGCTTTAGAGGGAGCTACAGAATTCGGGATTTTTCCTAAACAGCCTATTTATTATTCTACTTCCAGAATCCCATGACAGTTCAAGCTAATATGACTAAAAAAAAGTTGCCGACGGCAGCTTTAAAGTGTTATTATAATTAAAGTGTAACTGCAACCAAAGCCATTTGTACTATATTTGTACTATATATAACTGGTTGAGAATCGATGAGAGAACCGATAAAGAAACGAATCAATAAGCGATATCGATAATGGAACCGGAATTGCTAAATTCTTAACAATTCCCATCCAGCAAAGGGATCTGCTATCATATACTATTTGGAAGAGAACATGTGATCAGGGTCACAGTGCTAATAGTTCTCCAGGCAAATTTTCAGACTCATATCAAGGATGTTATTTTTCAACACGTTTCAACAGAATCTACCTCTTTGTGAAAAAATACAGTTGGCGTTCCCATGTTAAAGCACAGGTACTGGTACTGGAATATAGCATGGAAAGTCTGGAGGTGCTCTGTCGGCAGGTTCGGTTTAATCTATGAATGACAGTGCAGAGCTCATAGGGGGTTCTGATAATGCTTGGTAGCTTGGTGAAATCACTAATTTACTGCAGGCCATACATATAAAATGTCTTTGTTCATAATTTAACATTTAGCTGAGAGGAGTAATCCAGATTCTTAGGTTGCATAGAAATCTTTTCAGCAGAGCGTTAGAAATGTATATTTATATTCCCTCTTAGATTTTGTTATCTTACAGTAGTATTTGTTGTGACTGTAGCATGTCACCTTTTTGATTGTAATAGCACTTTGTTCAGGGTCTCAAATCATCCTAATCTGCTTTAGTACAGAAACTGTTCATTGTGACGTGAGACACAAGACATTCATTAATTATTAGCTTTTATTACTCAAAGTTTGACGTTGAAGAAAACTGCATGTGAACTGTGTATCCACCCCATCCTCCTTGCAGTATATAGCAATATATTGTATATGATATACATCTTAAATATAGCTAATCATAACTGTATAAGGACAATGGCTGCTGTATTTGTGGTTGCAGAATTAGGTAAACTGCATTAAAACAGATGCTAAAGAGATTTTGAAGAAACCTGCTAATAGACAGTAAATCAGTTTTGAATTCATTTGTTAACTACAACAAACTGATTTATATTAATTAATGTGCCTCAGTAGACCCCTATAATTCTATACTTATAATAAAAAACAAGTGTAAAACAAGTCAGGAACTGTTGTGGTGTAACGGGGATGGTCGCCTTCAAACAGCCTATGTGTAGATGGTAGAGGAAGAACTCTGCTGACACAGACTTGGTCGAACACAGAAACCTTTGTCAGCCAGGTCCGTATCAGAATTACAGAATGATGCCCAAATGTCCGTGCAATCTCTCCCTCACTGGGGGAGAGATTCTCTCATGAAGCGTAAAACCTTCCCATACTTGGTAACCTTGAAGATGCTGCGCCTTCCCATCATCAGGCACATAGCGAGGATATAGTGTGTACTGTTGAGCCTCCCCTGGACAAAATAACTGAGGAATTTGTTATTCTCAATATGTTTTATTTTAGACTACTGTTATCTCTTATTGGGTCATCCTCCCCAAACTGCCCACACAGCTGGTAAGTGTTGGGCACTACACTGTACATTGGAATCACTGAAAGCCTAAAGAAAAAGACATTACATGAATCTTGCTTTTGAGGACATCATTTGCATTTATCCACAGCACTTGCTGTAGCACTTGATATTACACAGTATTTGTTGAAGCTGACAATATTTTGTTATAGGACTGTCACATATTTATACATATACAATGCTCAGAGGAACCTTATCATTACTTGTATCATATTATTTCTCTTTTCAGCCAATAAAACAACGTCTTATGTCGATATGTCCTTTGTTGCAAAATCTTATATGAAAATCTATGTTCAATCAAAATCTATGTTCTCTGGCACTTTGTACTCAAATAAATTCTACTTTTTGTAGAAAACTAGAAAACTAGAGCTGTGAGACTGAACCAAAATAGAGGAGCATATTGTTAATGTTATTTTTAATCTCCAAACAGTGAACTGAAAAACACTGAAGGTTATTAGTCCCTATTATCTAATTTGTTGTTGAAAATTATGGTTAATGCAGTTCTGAACAATGGGCCTCATGCAAGAACATTTTTGTATTTTCATTCTAGATTTCTCTCACTTTTTTCTTATAAAGGTCTCGTACGAACACGCCACAGCAGATTAAAAAAACGCTCTTCAGAAAAAGTGTGTAAACGACCTCCGTAAATGATGAATGCCACCTGTACGTATTTAGGTGCACGTGCACAAGGATAGTAAATTTGCATACTCCACGCCCAAAATAATTCCATATAAGGCTACTCTTCCTCTCGCCTGTGCCAGGAAGTGTTGCGGCATGAGAATGGCATCAAGGCGCAAAAAGAACAACTTTACGAGCTCTTAGATTGAAGTTCTGCTTTCAGAGATCCAAAAAGGAAAATCAGCAGTGGAATTACGGGACCTGCTAAAGCGAAGAAATGGGAAGCAATTACGAGTGCTGTTAATTCCATGTCACCGTAATGTCACCGAAATAAAGAAGAAATGGTTTGATATAAAAATGGCTTAAAAAAACACGTCTCGCCATGGCCAGGCGCTCGATGACTGCAACTAAAGCCGTGCAGTCAGTTGTTGCCTCATCATGATGGCACTTTGATGGGTTGTTCCGAGGGGTGTCTTCTGGCATGTTGTCTGCCTGGGCTAGTTCAGGTAGTAGGAGACACTCATTCATGGCAATATTGTGCAAAACGCAGCATGCCAGAATAATCTGGCATGCCTTCTCTGGGCTATAGAGCAGTTTGCCCCCCACTGTATCGAGACCTGGCCTTCAGCTCAGTGCGCTCCACAACGGCATGAGTGCTTTGAATGATGCCTAATATGTGTGCAGTCTATTGCTCTGATTATGTTTGGCAGTCCAGCCAGGGCATTAAAGTCCCTCTTAATTTGTACTTGTTTGACAGCGGTGTATGGGAATTTGATGTACCATGGGTGATGGGACACACTCGATCTGTCTCCAATCTCCCTCTGAAAGGTTTCAGTGGTCAAAAATCCAAGGGTGGTGAGGACCTGGACGTGTGGTGGAATTGGGTTTGATCGCCCTGTTTCTCTCTGGAGTTGTGGCTCCAGTAAGCTGCATATTTGCAGCAGCACAGTTCTTGCCAATCTCAATCGCGATGTCAGCCATTCGTCTGTTTCCACAAGGATATCTACACGGTCGAACACACACTCTTTCCCAAGAGCCATCCAAAGGCATCCAAAAGTAGCAAGTCAGCCATGACACAGCTAGTTACACTTCCCATTGACCTTGTTATATACAGAATCAAATTAACCTTCTATTAGTGCATAATTTAAAGCTGCCGTCGGCAACTTTTTTTTAGTCATATTAGCTTGAACTGTCATGGGATTCTGGAAGTAGAATATTAAATAGGCTGTTTAGGAAAAATCCCGAATTCTGTAGCTCCCTCTAAAGCCTGTAATCGTGCTTGCAAAAATCGAGCGCTCCCGGCTGTTTTTAACCAATCACGTTAGGTTTATTATTTATCTATTATCTGAGCTGAACAGTCACCAACCACGTCTTCCATGCTGAGCGTGAGTCTGCCCCCAGCTTGTGTGCGCGTACACTGGTGTGAACTCACGTGCACAACCTCGTCCACAGAGGGGGAGGGACCTGAAAGTTGTATCAGTTCGAATTTTCCGATTTTAAACTCGGAATTTTGAAAACCTGCCGACGGCAGCTTTAAGTCAAACAGAATAATGTTAGCAGTTAGCAATGTTATTCAATGTTGTTAATTGCTTCAATGTTAGCAATTATGGGGTATAATGTACATATTTATTCATGATTGCTTCAAAGTAATTGGTTATGCGCAAATTCTCTTAAATCACTCGTACACACGACTTAAGAACAAATCTGTTCGTACGAATGGTTGTTGCATGAGGCCCAATGTCTTTTAAGAATAATGTTAATGTCAAGCAATTAATTTAATTTATTTACAATGTTAATATTAAGTATTTTCTAAATAATTAAAATTTCAAAAGTGCTAGAAAAGTTGGTTATTTACAAAATTTAGAAAATAAAAAAATGTGAAAGATTCTCTGGGACTGCACAATGTGGTGGTTAGCACCTTTGACTCACAGCAAGAGAGTTCCTCTTAATCCAACTGTCGGGTCACGGGGGGCTGGAGCCTATCCCAGAAGTCATCGGGCGAGAGACGGAGTACACCCTGGACAGGTCGCCAGTCCATCACAGGCCCACACGGAGATGAAGGAGACAAACACACACACACACACACACACACACACACGCTCACACACACGCTCACAGTCACTCCTAAGGACAATTTTAGAGACACCAATTAACTTAACATGCCTGTTTGTGGACAGTGGGAGGAAGCTGGAGTACCCAGAGAGAACCCACGCATACACAGGGAGAACATGCAAACTCCACACAGAAAGGCCCCAGCCGGGAGTTGAACCTGGAACCCTCTCGCTGTGAGGCGATGCACCACACCACCATGCAGCCGTTATCAAAGCAAAGACTGTTATCAAAAAATAAAACAAGAAAACAAAAAAGAGTATTTGTGTTCATTTTGAAACAAACATTAAAAAAAAAACTTTGTAGAGGCAGCCACATAAAACTGAACCTCTTTCCCAGAATGTGCGCTTAACAGTCCATCATCTCTCCGCTAACATACTGATAAAACAACATTTGACACTATAATGGAGAGGTTTGACAAATCACGAGGTTGCAGAGTACCTGGTATAATGCCACCAGGAAGAGACAATATCTTCAATAATTTTTATTTAAAAGTCAACTCACCTTAATAGCTTTTGTTGATTTATTTATCTGTGCTTTATATAATGGCAGTGACTTTGATATATTAGGCAGTGCTGAGTGGTCAGTTCAGTTCCATTACCCATCTACTAATGCAGGTCTTTCTGTTTTATGCAGTCATTTATCTTAGCCTTCTGGTTCCACCATATAACTCACAAGCATTCACGACAAGATTGCCACCAGTATAGAGGATGAAAAGAATGCAGGCATATTATGGGGCACATTATGTGGAACAATGAGCTATCTCATTCATTTTGAAACCTGCAAATTGCTATTGCAATGCCAATATTTCCTTTACCAATCTTTATGACTTATGATTGTAATAACTATACAAGTACTTAGATGCAACTCACTCTTACAAAAGTTTTTAAATCTTTTCTCCCAGACCTTAAAGAGCCTCTCTGCTAAAAATCATTTGACAATTAAAAAAGTTTATCAAGGTGTCTTTATGTGTTTGACATTATGAGCAAAACCAGTGATTAAGGTTATGGCTAGAGCTAGAACCACTCCTGACTTGCAAAATGGTCCTGTATGTGAGGTACCAATGGAGTGAGAGGTTTGAATGCTACAAGAAGTTAGCCCTAGCTAGATGGGGAAGCTTCTTGTTATATTTAGCTCTTCTTGCAAAGATGGCAGACGTATCAAGTGCTGTACATAACTGTGATTACATTAAATCAGATTCTGTAAGCCTTTCTCTCTAAGCCTTTTGCTGGACAGGGCTCATTTCTTGAGAGGTATGTGGCAAGGCAAGGCAGGTTTATTAGTTTATTTGTAGAGCACAATTCGTAAACAAGGCAATTCAAAGTGCTTTACAGCTACATAAAATCATTAAAACATGAAAATAATCATTAATTAATTACATTTAAAGCGAAGAGTGCAGATAAAATACTTTCAGTTGTCATATGCACAGCTAAATAGAACTGTTTTCAGACTGGATTTAAACATTGTCAGAGTTGAGGCCTGTCTCACATCTTCTAAAAGACTGTTCCAGATTTTAGGAGCATAAAACTGAAACACAGGCTCACCTTGTTTAGTCCTGACTCTGGGCTGACTAAATGCCTCACTGCTCTCTGGCACCTGCCCCTTGGGTTTGAGTACAGGAACATTCAAAGACAGCTGGACAAAGAGATAACACATTGGGGGAAAAAACAAACCGGTTTACCTGTAAGCTTGCTCATACTAGCAATATCTTCATATATATAAAATATGTAATATAATATATGTAATATGTAATAATATATATATGTATATATGGCTTGGAAAAGTGTCAGTCTGCACTGCTTAAGGGATCTGTGCTGACTCCCTGCTCCCACTGTTTCTCTGTCCAACAATGTTCTCACTCTCTAGTTGGAGTCAGCGCACTAAGCTCTTCAAGTGTCTTCAAGCTCTTCAAGTTATGAGAAGCGAGCATCACTGTGAAAAGTCCACAAGTCTCACACTTAGTGATGAAGAGTTAGCAATATGAGCATAATTGTTTGTCTTGTTTGTGATGCACTGGCAAACTTCAGGTGTACCCCACCTCTCATCTTATGGCAGCTAGGAAAGGCTCCAGCTTCAGGATGGCTTTAATTCTCAACTACATCTTTCACTGTGCATGAAGCTCCTTCATTTGTCTCACTTGGAAGTTTGCAGTCACAGCTGATTGCACCACTACCCCCAAAACAGATAAGTGCATTGTTCGAAAGCCAATATGTAGCACTGGTTCCTCATAATGGTAATCTGCAGAGGCGGTCCTGGCTAGATTTACATCCCAAAAAAAAATCATCAATCATAGATTCCTTTTCAATAAAATGCAAATACTCCTCCATTTTTGTTGTTATTTTCCTCCTTTAGGTACTTTCTAAACACTTGTTTCAACCATTGTTTCTGAAAAAAGAAAAAAAAACGCATTTTAGATTTTAGCTATGATTACAGATAATTGGTGGGTGGTAGCGTAGCAGTTAAGGAGCCTGGCTAGTATTCTCGTAGCCTGTTAATAGTGGGTTTGAATCCCGGCTTCCACCATTGTACCTTGAGCAAGGCCCTTAACCCTAAGTTGCTCAAGGCGAGACTGGCCCTGAAGTAATTGATAGTTGACAAAATGTAAGTCGCTTTGATATAGTGTCTGCTAAATGCATAAATGTACGATCAGGAATGACAAACTCCGGAGTACAATTATAAATTATATAGTTTGTTAAAGCTGGTATTAATGTGACTGATTTAACCAACTGTTCTTCTATTAGCTTTCAACGTGATCTGTACACTATTTGAAAGATAGCATTCATCTCTGTTAAGGCTTAATGCTTTGCAGTAGCACCCCTTCTCCAGAATGTATCTACCAGCCCATTCATTCCCAGGCCCTACAACATCAAAAATAAAATAAATCACAATATTGCTTTGACAAAGCAGCAGGTGTCAAGTGTGCAATTAGTGAAAATAACATCCAGTCCTATGTAATAGAACTGCTATGACAACAAGGACTACTAATATCACCATAGCTAAAACAACATTTGTTTCTGGAAAATATGTAAAGGAAGGCAAATTTAGAGTGTTGAGATATAGCCTACCGATCTCTCTCCTTCTGCTGTGTGTTTGTTGCGTTAGGTCTCTATTTTTTTCAGTTTGTCAAAGCTAATCGACCAAACTGAAGGATCAAATATGGATAATCTACAGAGCCTCTCAACCCCTCGAGGACACTTTAAAAGCTCCTTCAGCAACAGACTGCTTCACCTAAAGTGTGTGAAGGACCATTATCGCAGGTCCTTCCTTCTTGCAGCTGTTTGACTCCACAGCCAGCAATGCTCCCAGTAGACTACACACACACTCACTAAGACTTGAATAGTTTAATTAATAAATATTTTATGAAAAATAATCATGTGTACTTCAATATCTAAAAATGTGCAATGATGTAAATTCTGAAAAGAAAAAAAATGTATATTCTGTTTTTCTTCTACTGTTTATATTGTTTATATTTTTAATATTACTATTTTGGTAACGCAAGTTTATTTGTAGAGCACAATCGTACACAAGGCAATTCAGTGCTTTACAGCTACATAAAATCACAAGAAGGCAAATAAAATCATTCCAAAAAACATAAAAAATAATCATTAATTCATTAAATTAAAAGCAAAGAGTGCAGATAAAATACTTTCAGTTGTCATATGCACAGCTAAATAGAACTGTTTTCATTTTCAGCCTGTATTTGAACATCGTCAGAGTTGAGGCCTGTTTCACATCTTCTGGAAGGCTGTTCCAGATTTTAGGAGCATAAAACTGAAATGCAGTCTCACCTTGTTTAGTCCTGACTCTGGGCACCAGCAGGAGACCCCTCCCTGAGGTTCTCAGAGCCCGAGTTGGTTCATATGGCTCTAACATGTCAGAGATGTACTTTGGCGCTTGACCATGAAAAGACTTGTACACAAGCAGAGCTGTTTTAAAGTCTATTCTCTGAGCGACAGGAAGCCAGTGCAGAGACCTGAGCACTGGACTAATATGGTCGTATTTCCTGGTTCTAGTCAGGACTCGAGCAGCAGCGTTCTGGATGTACTGCAGCTGTCTTATAGCCCGTTTAGAGAGCCCAGTGAGCAGGCCGTTACAGTAGTCTAAAACGCATGGATTAGTCTTTCTAAGTCTGGTTTAGACACTATTCCTTTAATTCTGGCAATGTTTTTTAGATGGTAAAAAGCTGCTGATGTTACTGATTTAATGTGGCTGTTAAAATTCTATTATGTAAAATGTAAAAATAAAATTATTACCCCTACATTTCTAACTTGATTATTAGGTTTAGAGAGTCTCAAGGTGACTGATAAAACTTTGTCTTTGTTTCTGTTGTCCACAGACAATGATTTCAGTTTTGTCTTGTATTCTCTTCTGCTGTAATGATGGAAATATACCCTCTGTGGGACTAATAAAGGAAATCATTATTATTTAAAAATCATTAGATAATAAGGAAATCATTATTATCTATTCTAATAATGTTTCAAGAAATGGTGTTTTAGTTTAAATTCACAGTCTTAGAACACCTCTTAGAATTTAATTCTGTGGTCAGAAATCTTAAAATCAAAATATAAAATGGAGTCCTCAGTATGAAAGGGACTAACAACCAGATCTACAATGTCCTTTAGGACTGTTAAGATCTGCCATGCTGGATCCTCGCAGGGAACTCTCCATCCAATCAACAAAGGCAAAAATCTGATTAGACTTAGTTCTCATGTAACCTGACTCACGTCATCTGGCTGCGTTCACCAACTACACACAGGGGCGTTCCCTTTCCTCACACAACCATCTGAGGAGCCTGGGAGTCATATGTGTTTCGTCCGATTAGAAAATAATGAGAGCCAATCATTAATCGCTGGGTGGGACTTTGGATGAATGGGCGGCGTTATGGCGGCGTTATGGCCGCCCATTCATTCTCCAGAGGGCGGGAGTCATGTAAGCTCTGAGCTACGTCATGGGTTGAGTCATTGGGAGTGGCTGCAGTGGCATGTCAGTCAAGATGACGGACAGATTCTTCATCCAATCACATGCACGAGTTTTAGAAAAAATAGCCCCATTTGAAATCATGTCGGTTGTGGGCTCGTCCCAGATGGTATGCGAATACCAGAGAGCGGGAGTCAGGTAAGTTCTCATGTGCATTCGCCCAACATTTGTTTGATCCAACACCAAGAGCCACAGGATGGAATTTAGAATGATTTATTGAAGGACTAGAATAGTACTTCTAGTCATTCAGAAGGATTCCTGTATTAGTTAGTAAAACAAGGAATCGAAAACAGTCAACTTGGGTGAATCGATCTAATTTGTTAACGGTACCACGCGCAACTCAGAATACAAGAGAGACCAGTGTAAACTCCACAAAGCTAGGCTTACTTAATATTAGTCCAATAAGTTAGTTAATGACTTCATAATTTCACACAATTTAGATTTTTTTCTCTGACAGAAACATGATTAACAGAGAGCACAAGTGCTATGAAACAGCACTCCCAAATTTTAGTTTTATGGATAAATGCCGAAATGGGAGGAAAGGTGGGGTAGAAGCTGCCTTATTTAAAGATACATTCCAGTGTAAAGAAATCTAATTTGGATTTCACTTCTTTTGAATATCTTAGTTTTATTTTAAAGAGTGTTCCTAAAATTCTGTTCTTACAGATCTCCAGGACACTGTGCAAGTTTTATTGATGAATTTTCTTAATTATTGTCTGCTATTTCGACTGATTTTAACCATTTTATCTTGACCGGGGATTTTAACATTCACATAGATAATATGACGGATGGTACTGCCAAAGAATTTTCTTCTGTGCTGGACATGTTTGGTTTGTGGCAACATGTAACAGAACCTACCCACTTCGAGGTCACATTCTGGACCTGGTCATTTCTAAAGGTGTTGATATTTCTTCTGTTGTGGTTATTGATTTGGCCTTGATGTAATGGAAGCTGTTGCACCGAAAAGAATCAAGAGCACCTTGAGCAAACAGAAAACACCATGGAGAAACACCACTACAGTCAAAAACCTGAAAGTGGAGTAAAACAAAGATTCAGATTCACTATGAGCTGCACAAACAAAACCTGCATAGTTATAACAATGAGCTGTGCAATGCCAGACAGCTGCATTTATCTGAAATGATTAATGCAGCTGCCATAGCAACTCTGTTTGCTATGGTTGAAAAACTCACAAATCCTCCTAAACAGTCAAACCCAGACCTCCTCTCCACAGAGAAATGCAACCAATTTGCCAACTTTTTTAGCCAAAAAATCAAAACAATTAGACAAAACATTAACGCAACACAGACAAACAAGAAAACTAATCTGTGTCTAAAACCTAGAAATAACTCTGACGTTATGTCACAATTTAATATTGTTGATTTAAAAATCTTAGAGGAAACAGATGGTTGAAATCAACTACTTGCACTCTGGACATAATACCATCCGACTTTTTAAAAACTGTTTTTACCTCAGTAGAAAGTGATCTCCTACGAATAGTTAACAGCTCACTGGCATCAGGCATTTTTCCCAAGTCACTAAAGACAGCTGCCATTAAGCCACTCCTAAAGAAGAGAACTCTAGACGCCTCTATGATGAACAACTACAGACCTGTCTCTAACCTCTCTTTTATATCCAAGATTATTGAGAAAGTTGTATTTAACCAGCTTAACAATTTTCTGAATGAAAGTGGAAGTCTTGATAACTTTCAATCAGGCTTCAGAAGTCATCACAGCACTGAAACAGCTCTGCTCAAAGTGTTAAACAACATTAGGTTTAATACTGATTCTGTTAATGTTTCAGTCCTGGTTCTGTTGGACCTCAGCGCTGCGTTTGATACTGTAGATCACAGAATCCTGTTGCACAGGCTGGAAAACTGGGTTGGACTTTCTGGAGCGGTCCTTAACTGGTTCAGGTCCTACTTAGAAGGCCGGAGTTATTTTGTTACAATTGGCAGCTATGAATCTGAGCGAGTGGCCATGACTTGTGGAGTCCCCCAGTGGTCAATTCTTGGACCTCTTCTGTTTAACTTGTATATGCTCCCTTTGGGTCAGATATTGCAGAATTTTAATATCACAGTTATGCAGACGATACACAACTTTATGTGTCTCTGTCACCGGACGACTGCAGCCCAGCAGACGTACTGTGTCAGTGTCTGGAAGAAGTAAACACCTGAATGAGAGAGAATTTTCTATAATTAAATGAAGACATAACTGAGATCATTCTGTTTGGTAGCAAAGAGAAGAGGGTCAGCGTTGGTAAATATATTAAGACCGGTGTAGTAAATTCTGAGAGAGGTCGTCTTCAAAAACCGGTGTAAAAAATGAGTGATGAAGAAAGCTGCTGAAACGGACGTAGTCGAACAAAGGAAATCTTTATTTCTGTCATCCGGTCCGTCTCAGTTACAGAAAATGCATCCTCTGGGAGAGTCAGTGGTCAAATCGAAAAACTCTCTCCCGGGACGAGAAAGTCCCTTACTTTTAAAGAAGATTCAAGGCCACTAGTCCAGGCGTAAAGCCAAAAGATATGGTCTGACTGTAAGGTCCCATATCAAATCTACCTTATTTGGTAAAACTATTTAAGAGTTTGTTTTTCAGTGTATCTCCGTGTCTTGCACGGAGACGCGCGGAGTCGTCTTGAAATTAACCAGCTGTGGACTCATTAAACTCTGGTTCGTCCATTTTGTCTGTGGACTCAGTGAACTCAGTTCAGATTTCCTCATGTGCCTTTGGGCCCCATTTTGCCTGTGGGTCCATACACCTCACCGGGCCCTTACAATCACTGACCAAGTTCGTAACCTCGGAGTGTTGATTGACTCAGATCTGACTTTCAGCCGCCACATCAAAGCTGTCACCAAGGCAGCTTTTAACCATCTCAGAAACATCAACAGAATTAAAGGTTTCCTCTCCCAAAAAGACCAGGAGAAACTCATCCATGCATTCATCTCCAGTAGACTCGATTACTGTAATAATCTTTTAAATGGTCTTTTGACTGATGGTCCAGTCCATTGTAACACCATTCAACACCATTCAAAGGATATCTGTTGGAACAGGGAAACACGAGTTAATGACCACAATAATGTCACATATACATAAAGAGAGTAAAGTGAGGAAAGGTGTGACAGTTGAGGCCCCCCAGCAGTCTAGGCCTATAGCAGCTTAACTATGGGATGTTTCAGGATCACCTGAGCCATCCCTAACTATAAGCTTTATCAAAAAGGAAAGTTTTAAGCCTGGTCTTAAAAGTGGAAAGGGTGTCTGCTTCCCGGACATTTACTGGCAGCTTATTCCACAATAGAGGGGCCTGATAACTGAAGGCTCTTCCTCCCATTCTATTTTTAGAAACTCTGGGAACCTCAAGTAAACCTGCAGTGTGGGAACGAAGTGCTCTGTTGGGAAAATATCTTACAATGAGATCTTTAAGATATGATGGAGCTCGGTCATTAAGAGCTTTATATGTAAGGAGAAGAATCTTAAATTCTATTCTGAATTTAACAGGGAGCCAATGAAGAGAAGCTAAAACTGGAGAAATATGATCTCTCCTGTTAGTTCTCATCAGAACTCTGGCTGCAGCATTTTGGATCAAATAAACTATCTTTCCAGACTAACTGAGACTCTTCTAAATTAGAGGAACGCCACTGTCTCTCCAGCTTTCTTGCAGTCTGCTTTAAAGCACGCAGCTGTGAATTATACCATGGAGCCAACCTCTTCTGACTGATTACCTTCCTTTTCAGAGGGGCAACATTGTCCAGTGCTGTACGCATTGAAACTATAGTGTTGTCAACAAGAGAGTCAAGTGCTGCTGGAGTAAAGTTTAGATAGTCGTCCTCTGTCATATCTGCACATGGCAGTGAAGAAAAGGATGATGGAATTAATTCTTTAAATCTGGTTACAGCATCCTCTGATAGACACCTTCTATATGTAAATTTCTTCTCAGAAACTGTATAGTCAAGTAATGTAAACTCAAAGGTTATCAGAAAATGGTCAGATAAGACAGGGTTATGAGGGAACACTGTTAACTGTTCACTCTCAATGCCATAAGTCAGCACAAGATCAAGGGTGTGATTAAGGCAGTGAGTCGCCTTAACAGTCACCTTAGACATTACTAATCATGAGACACACACACACACACACACACACACACACACATTAGGTTTTGGGGGGCGATAGCACTGAGTGGTATCTGGTGGGCGGGGCTCTTTGGGTATGTAGGCTGCCCGGAGGGCCACGCTCCCAGTTCCACAAGGTTACTTGCCCCTCAATTTTAAATGCTCACTATTAGAAAATATCAAAGAGCCAGAGGGGAGAGGGGAGGGGTCTTCCCGCACCCCTGTTGCCTGGTTGCTTCTCCCCGCTGCTCGCGGCCTCACCCACCTGTGGGCACGTCTTGACTCCCGGGGCGCTTGCCCAGGGGCACTGGGGCAGGCGCTGGCCCACTGCGGTTGGCTGTCTGGGGCGCCTGGCCCTCTCGGGTGTTGGGCGGGGCCCCTGCCGGGGGGTTTTGGTGGCGCTCGGGCTCGCGGGGGCCGGTTCCGGCGCGCGGCCCATGTCTGGGTGGCGGGGGCCTGGCAGGCTGCCGCCTCTGGTCGCCGGGGGGGCTCTGCCCGATGCTTGTTGGGGCTCTATCTGGGAGCTTCCTCTGGCTGTTGGTGGCCTGGGTCTGGGGGCCCTCTCGGCCTGCTTCTGATTGCTGGGGGGGGGGGGGGGGGATTGTGCCACTATACACTGATATTGAAGCATGGTTATTATGTGGGACCATCTACGTGTATTGCATGTTCATGCACACTCACACTCACACTCACACACACTCATTAGCCCAGTAGCATGCTCACTAAGCAGTTATTGTGCTGTACTGTGGTTTAAGGTCACCTGTGTATCATATGAGATTGCTGCTGCTTGTGTTTTTTTTGTTTGTGTGTTTGTTCTCTGCTTGTCTGCTTACAGGTGCTCCTGGTGCTTCTAAGGTTGGATTCCCCACAAAAGCCGTGAATCGTCTTCAGTTTTGTTTTTACAGGTGTAGCAGCTGGTTGTTGGAGTTTTCATTGTTTTTTATGTTTGTCTCTTCATGTTTCTGTTCTTTTTTTCTCTTCTTCATATCATATCATGTTAAATATTGTAACAAAAATAAATAAATAAAAATGAGGACTTGATGGGCGTCAAGGGGAGCTTTAAATTCATAAAGCTTCCCTTGGCATAGCAAATGTGTTTAGCATAAACGGTATTCAGATTACAATTCTGCTGCCATAACGCTGGACAGGAGGGAGGGAAGGGGAGAAAAAAAAAAAGAAAAAAAAAAAAGGCAGTGAGTTGCTCTGTGAACACTCTGAGAAAATCCAATAGTCTAATATAGAATTAAAGTTCATATTCAGGCTGTCATTTTCAACATCTACATGAATATTAAAGTCACCCACTACAATGACTTTATCTGTAGTCAGCACTAACTGGGATAAAAACTCTGAGAATTCAGACAGAAACTCAGAATAAGGGCCAGGTGGACGATACACAACAACAAACACAAGAGGTTTCTGTGAAATCTACACGATATCTTTGAACTCATCTAGTTTGGTCTTTGTCTTATCTTTGCTTGTTTTTAAAGTCATTTTAATTATTTTATTTGTTTCTCTTTATATACTTTTATGTATTTTCAATGCTTCTTTTACACTCCCTGCTGCAATGCTTTTATTTTATGTAAAGCACTCTGAATTGTTTTGTACATTGAATGTGCTGTACAAATAAATTTGACTTCTACGTTGACTTTGACTTAGACAGCATGGCCTACATTTCCATTGCTATGTTTAAAATATTCAGCTTTACCTATGTATGAAACCAGGTAAAAACCAATCAGTTCATGAAACTACAAGCATGTCTCAAAGTCATAAAGACCTAGATGACTCAGAATTTTCTGCTCGTTGTTATCTTTGGACTCAAGCGCTTCAGGGAGAAACTGTCTAGCTATATACTAACTCCAGATGGCATTTCCTTTTTTTAGAATAATTTTTGACCAGAATCTATTCTTTAACTCTCATATAAAGAGGTGTGTTTTTGGTGCATGCATTTGGACTACAGTAATTCTTCATTATAGGACTGCTCCAAAAATTCTCTGAAAAGCCTCCAGCTGATCCAAAATGTTGCAGCCAGAGTTCTGATGAGAACTTTATATATATGTGATGTGCATGATTGATTTATCGGAACAGCGTACATGGTCAACTACTTTTTTAAGAGTCAACAAACTTTTGATTGGGGCAGGAGGAGACTTATGTTTCACTACACAGTGATACGGGATCAATGGCAGCACGATGAGGACACACTGACTAACCGTCAAAAAGATTTTGCACTTCAGGAGCAAAAACACCTGACAGAAAGAACAAGAAAAATGACTGTTTTGTTGTAGCTAAACACTTGTTTGACAGCAAACAACAGGAACAAATGAATAGGATTAAAGCTGCGGTTGGCAACTTTTTAGTCATATTAGCTTGAACTGTCATGGGATTCTGGAAGTAGAATATTAAATAGGCTGTTTAGGAAAAATCCCAAAATCTGTAGCTCCCTCTGAAGCCTGTAATCATGCTTGCAAAAACCGAGCGCTCCCGGCTGTTTTTAACCAATCAAGTTACAGTGGAGGAATCCTACCTGTCAATCACAGCTTGTGCACACGCTGCTGAGCGTGAGTCTGCCCCAGCTTGTGTGCGCTCACACTGGTGTGAACTCACGTGCACAACCTCGTCCACAGAGGGGGAGGGGTTTGGGGGGCGATTCGGAGCTTGTTAGAGGTTGGGGGAGGGACCTGAAAGTTGTATCAGTTCGAATTTTACGACTTTAGACTCGTAATTTTGAAAACCTGCCGACTGCAGCTTTAAGCAGGTAGAAATGGATGGATGGATGGAACGTCCTGCCCAAGGACACTTTGACATGCAGTCCAGGGAAGCTGGGAATTGAACCACCAACCTTTAAATTTGCACACAACTACTCTTTCTCTTAAGCTACAGCTGCTACAACCACTTGGTTCTCAGACAGCTAGGCCTTGTTATGTTTCATTTGTTAAATCTACAACTAGGGCTGTCGCGATAACCGCAAAATGCAATCACCGCGGCGCTGAGAGGACCTCCGCGTGCGTGTCCAGGCCACTGCCACCACCGCCCACCGCACGCCCCCACGCGCAGAACAACTCGAGAAACTAAAAGAGTTTTTAAGACTGCACAGTAATAATTATACATTGTATATTCCCCGCAAGGCAGGAGAAAACACATTAACACAGCTAGGTGCCGCGTTTCTGTCGTCATCTTTGCATATAGGCACCGCACACGCACACACGTCTGCATGCTACTCGTTGTGGTCTCATTCTCCCTCAGCAGCTGATATTACAAGAATATGCCTACTCAGTGTCATAGCAATAGAAGTTAAAATAAAATGCAGTGACCTACCTTTATCTCGGCTTTACTCCTCTGCCTAGTCCGGACACTTTATGGCTTTGAATCTTCCCTTATTATCCATGTTTAACGTTGTAAATGCGACCGTCTAATATCAACAATAAACTAGCTTCCACAGAACCACAGCTTGGTGTGCACATTTGCTGTTGGGAAATACCTGATCATTTAAACAAAACTGTGTAGGTGAAACATATTCTCAGAGTAGTTTGTGAATTGTCTGTTCGCGGAAACAGTTAAAGTTCAGCTTGGGTTGGTTGGACGGCGGGCAGTCTGTTTAAAAAAACTGTATCCCGGACACGTGAGCTCAACTGCTGCACTGATCTGCTTCGTTTTTCTCCGTCATTACTAAACGAAACGTGCGCAGGTCTGCAACAATGTTGATATTTGCCATGTGGCACTGGCAACAATGCAGAACTGGGGTATGCGCTGCTTGATCTCCGCTATGTTGGTCTGTGAGCGAGTAAATGACAGGCAAAGCAAAGTGAAATGTCAGAATCGCTGGGAAAAAAAGACGGATTATGCGCTCGATTTTCATCTAACATTGCGTGTCGTGGAAAGTAGCCTAATGAACAAAAATGCGATATCACCGCATACCGCGCTGTTGAGCGGCTATGAGTCACCGCGGTGGGAATTCCCTCACCGCGACAGCCCTATCTACAACATCTATTCAAAGGGAAAGAAAGGATGAGATTAGTACATCTACAGCTACTTAATACTTAACTAATTAATTGATGTATTTTGTTTGGTTGGTTTCTTAATACCTCAAGTTTACAAATGCTTGTTTTTATTACTGATGTACCTTGTGACAAAAACATTTGAAAAACACCAGGTTAATTAGCTAGCAAGCTACAAGGATCTCAAATAGCCCTCTTATGTCCTGACATATCTTACTACAAGAACATAAGTCAACTCGTCAACCTCCAGTTTCCTTGACATCCATTCTCCTCAACATTCCCTGCTGATGAATGTCAGTAGTTTTGCTTCACCCAGATGGTTATAGCAATTGGCTCAGTTGGAATTACTGGTGCTGATAGCTGGAATTACCACTGTTGTTGACATCGGTGTCACTATAAATTAGGGATGCGATTCTCTTGAGCACAGATGACCTGGAGAATAATTGTAATAAGATGAGAAACAAAAGCTAGAGAGATTTTCCCAACATTTCCAAGAATGTTTATAAGAAAATGGAGAAGAAGATTAGAGGAAGATGAAGCAGGATGCAAAGATGCAAAGCATATGGGAAGATGTAATATCCTGGAGCAATTTAGTTTTTCCCTTGACTTACCAGCGGCATATAAATGCTGCAAAGAGATTGCAATAACATATGCTGAGCTTTAATGAGAGAAGGACAGATGGTGCTTTGGGGTTTTATCTCAACTGTAACTGGCTCCTGTGATTTTGCTGCAAAGGGATGAGTGGAGAATAGAGACATTATAAAGGATGAATGGATGTGAAACAAACTTTGTAGAAGCTATTAGTGAAGTCTGCGAAGTTCAACCAAATGACTTAAAACAGTTTGTCATCTTATAGTGGGACTTTTGATGGCAAGATGGCGCCTTTGTTTGGCTTCGCCGCTGCTACCGCTCTCGTTTGTTTTGTCCATACCTGTTTTGTCCGTTTGTCGTTTGCATTGTTTCTCTTTTGTTTGGTTTTTGTCAGTAACTGTGTCGCGTCTGCTGCGCGGGTTTATGACCGGGATGCGCTGTTGGCGATCAAAGATTCGCTAGCTGTTTATGGCAACACCTGGAGCAGTTCCAAGGGGAGTTGTCCACCTCCGCTTGTTTGCTGCGTACTGGACTATTTACTGCTTTGCCCCAAAAATAAAAAACGGAGAAGGGGTTCTAGAGCCGGAGTCTGGGTTCGGTTGAGACGACTGCGCAGATCTTCGGCTGGTAAATGGGGCCTGCCTCGATATCTGCGGATTGTACCTTACAATTGGGAGTCAGACGCGTCACGAGGAGCCGGACTGCTGGGATCCTTCACCTGCCTGTTTGGCTCGCCTTGCATGGATGGAGACCTCCATGCTCATCGAAGGAGAATTCATCACTATAGTCGCTCTTCTAACAAGAACAATCTTATCCGCGTCCCGCTGACTATGGATGTAGGAGCTGCAGATCCCTCATCTCTTCGGATGGCCCTCCTCAACGTGCGCTCCATCTCTAACAAGTCTTTCGCTGTGAACGAGCTTTTTACGAAGGAATCGCTTCATTTTATGTTTTTAACTGAAACTTGGCAACAAGGATTGGATTTTATTCATCTGCGGGAACTTTGCCCAGGTAACTGTTCTGTCCTCGCAACGCCCCGGGAAGGGCGCCGAGGCGGCGGACTGGCGGCCATGTTTAAAGACAGTTTCTCCTGCAGACTGGTAAATCCTCCACCTTTCTCCACTTTTGAGCTACAAATAATTAAAGTGGGCTCTAGTCATTTATTTTACTGTATTTTAGTTTACAGACCTCCCGGTGCGACCGGAGAGTTTTTATCTGAGTTCACTGAGCTGCTGTCCTCCATCATCAAGCTGGAGAAAGTTTTAATTTTGGGTGATTTTAATTTACACGTTGACGATGTTTCCTGTAAGGCGGCGGCTGACTTCATCTCTATTACTGAGTCCTTCCACTTCACTCAACATGTACAAGCAGCCACTCATTGCAAAGGCCACACTCTGGACCTGGTTTTTTCTTTAGGCCTAAATGTGGAACATGTTTGTGTGGTGGACATATTCTTTAGTGATCACAATTGTATATTTTTCAATGTGTCCTTTAGCCTTGATCCTGCTCCTCCTAGCCGCTTGATCCAAAGAAGGATCATAACTGAGCAAACCGCTGAAGCTTTTATTTCTCTATTCGACCCTGCATCCTTAGATTTTAACTCTATGAATGTGGACTCAGCGGTTGCTTGTTTTAACATATATTGTAGAGACATTCTGGACTCAATTGCACCTTTTAAACAGAGCACTGTTCGTCGCACAAGTAGTCCTTGGATTAATAATGAAATCATGACTTTGAGGAGATTATATCGGAAAACTGAACGTCTATGGAAACGTACTGCTCTGGTGGTTCACAGGCTCCACCTTAAAGACCTGATCAGCTCCTTAAATGATATGATCAAGAATGCACGAGCCAATTACTTTGCGAATCTCATTAAATTAAAAGGTCGAAATCCAAAAATCTTATTTGACACAATTAAGAACATTGTTTCTCCTTTGTGTTTATCTCTGAGTGCTTTTACACTTGCTGATTGTAATCAGTTTTTACACTTTTTTATGGATAAAATTACCAACATAAGAGCCAGTATCTCTCCAATACTTTCTCACTGCCTGGACCCTCGACCTCTGACCTCTGATACGTGGTCTTCGTTTACCCTTGTTTCCATTAATGAGATTACTGATCTTTTAAAACATATGACTCTGTCATCAAGTCCAGTGGATTTCTTCCCAGCATCTCTATTTAAAGACATTTTTAACTACATTGGTCCAAGTGTAGTAAGCTTGATAAATATGTCTCTCGTTTCCGGATCGGTTCCTCAAGGTTTCAAAACTGCTGCGGTCTGTCCCCTCCTAAAAAAGCCTAATTTGGGTACCTCTCTACCTGAAAACTACAGACCTATCTCAAAACTTCCTTTCATGTCAAAGATCCTTGAGAAGGTTGTAGCACAACAGCTGACTGCTTTTCTAGAAGAAAATAATCTTATGGATACTTTTCAATCTGGCTTTCGCAGACTCCATTCCACTGAAACAGCTTTACTAAAAGTTTCCACTGATGTGTTGATGGCAGCAGATTCTGGAAACTACACTGTACTTGTTGTATTGGACCTGACTTCTGCTTTTGACACTGTGGATCACACTGTTCTTATCAACAGACTGAGAGATCATTTTGGTATTTCTGGTACTGTTTTAGACTGGTTTAACTCTTATTTATCCGATAGGTCTTTTACTGTTTTTATGAACAATGTTCACTCTGATGCTGCTCAGCTGTCCTGTGGAGTGCCCCAAGGTTCAGTTCTGGGCCCACTGCTTTTTGCATTGTATTTACGCCCTCTAGGTGTTATCATAAATCGTTACAGTAACGTTTCATATCATGTATATGCAGACGATATTCAAATTTATTGTTCCTTTAGACCCTCTGAATCCTATAAATTGACAGAATTAAGTAATTGCCTAGTTGATATTAAAACATGGCTTACTGATAACTATCTTCAGTTAAATGCCAGCAAGACTGAGACTCTTATTGTAGCTCCTGATGACAAAATTTCGGAAATCAGGAAGCATCTTGGGTTTTTAAACCCGTCGGGGAAAAATAGTCTCAGAAATTTGGGTGTTCTGTTTGACAGCTCCTTGTCTCTGGACAATCATTGCAAATCATTAGCTCGTAACTGTTTTTACCATTTAAGGAATATTTCGAAGCTTCGAGCTATTTTATCTCAAAAAGAATTAGAAATGATTGTCCATGCTTTTATCTCTTCTCGCTTAGATTACTGCAACAGCCTTTTAGTAGGTCTGAGCAAATCCTCCTTAGCTTCCCTTCAGTCTGTGCAAAATGCTGCGGCCAGACTTTTAACTAGAACTCATAGAACGGCTCACATTACTCCTGTTCTGGCCTCCCTGCACTGGCTCCCGGTGCATTTTAGGATTAATTTTAAAATCTTGGTTTTAACTTTTAAGGCACTTAATGGTGAGTCTCCAAAATATATACTGGACCTTCTGAAGCCTCTCTGTTCATTTAGGACTCTGAGGTCGTCTAATCAGATGCTGCTGTCGGTTCCAAGAACCCATTTTAAAACTCGTGGTGATAGAGCATTTCAGGTGGTGGCTCCAAGGCTCTGGAACGCCCTCCCTCTGGTGATGCGCTGTTCTGAGTCGACTGACTCTTTTAAAAAAAGTCTTAAGACTCATCTGTTTAGACAGGCATTTGGCTAAATTTTTATTCATTTCACATTCATTTATTGCTTCTGTTTTTACTGTTCTTACTGTAATTTGATGTGTGTTCTGTACAGCACTTTGTGATTTTATATCTGTGAAAGGTGCTATATAAATAAAGCTTACTTACTTACTTACTTACTTACTTACTTACTTGTGCATTTGTGAATCTGCTGAACATTCTCGATTTATGTAATTAAATATGGCCTTGTGTCACAGCTGGATCTATTTCAAGCAATTTTTTCCCTCAGAATGTTTTAGAATTTCACTTCATTATTCCATCCATTCATCCATTTTCTATACCTGCCTAATGAAACTCAGGGTCGTGGGGGGGCTGGAGCCTATCCCAACTGTCATTGGGCGAGTGTCAACTCCAATTACAAATTGAGTCTTAAAGTGCCCTTTTCAGAAAAACTCTATGCTGGTCTTTACAGCAAAGTGGTTGCTTATATGAATCACAGCGGCCAAGCCTCATCTGAAAGTCAGCCATTCAGCAGGTGAATCAGACACAAGCTCCATACAGCACAAAGCCTTTTCATTATTCACTGCCAGGCCAACAGTAGAGCAGTGATTCCAAAACTCCCATAATTATTAAGGCTGCCCTTGATACTCAACATGGAAGCTATACAGTCACTGAGTATCATGACAAAGAGCAATAGCGGCTGCTACTTTCTGGGCTCAAAGCCCAGAGTATACAAGCATTTACATTACATGTTATAGCTCTCAAGAGAAAGTGACAGTTTTTTAAGGATACACAGGCAGCAGACAGAATCAAAGTTTCAACCACACAGCTACTGCCCGACAACTGCCCCGGAAGAGGCACCCAAACACAGTTGCCTATAATTTTCTCTCCATCTACTTACAGCAACACACTAGAACAACTTACTATCCTTAAAATTAGGAAGAAAAATCTATCAGGCTTCAACTGAGTAGCAGTAATCAAAGCCACAGCCAGGACCACTGATTTGATTCATAGAAATGGAGCTACAGCAGAAGTGTTTTTTATCCCATTGAAAATATCTATTGATAAGATACATTTCATAAATATTCTGCAACAGCAATACGGAGTCCCCCAAATATTGAGATTTTTTTTTCACTCAAGGGTAACTTTCAGTCAATATTGTCAATATACTGTACCTCACTAAAACTTGGATGGTTTAGGCAATAACATCAGTTGGTCAGTGGTTAAATCTAAAATACTCGGTTGAATTTAGGTAATTACAATGGTTGGAGCTGAAATGCTTTCTTTTAAAAATGTCATACTCATCCTAAATGATGCCATGGAGATTTGTCAATGAAACAAAACTACAAGGCAACCTTTTTCTCACTTCCTGGTGGAGGTTAGGCAGCAACGTCACTCATTTATGGTTGGAAATCAAAACCACTTTCTAAAACCAGTTTAACTGTTCACATGCAATTTCCTAAAATACTTCTCGAGGTTACATATTATTTGAATGGAATTATAGGCTGCTTAAAGCGGCACTATGCAACTTTTTCATGGTCATAAAATTGCTTGGCAATCATCAGATAGCTTGGCTGACCTGTTCTGATGAAAACGGTGACATTTCCATCTCCATCTGGTGGCCCTAGCCCGAAACAGCGCTTGCAACTTTGCCTGTGGCGCCGCGTGCTTTGTTTACCTCTGGAAGTCTCGCGACACACGAGAGCCGAGAACTACTGCTTCACGGCAGGTCTAAAGGGCTCTGAGCCGAGCCAGGAAGCCTGATAAGACACACCTCTCTCCATTAGCTGTCGACGGCTAAATTGAATGTGGTTAGCTTCTAGAGTAGTAATATATAATATGGCTAGACTGTCGCCTTATTTTCTACGGAGCTCCCCCTACAGCTTTGGGGTGTGTATTGCATGGTAAACAAACCCCGTATTACTGAAAGTTGCATAGCGCCGCTTTAAGTTAAGTTAAAGCTAAAGCTTTCCTTTGCTGAGATAAGGCCAAATTGCTTTGGCCTTATCGCTTTGCTTGACGCTGTGACGCTTTGCGGTAAGACGTGTTGCATCACTTCCTGTTACCTTGCTTGTGCACTGTGGAATTTCTTGCTCCGCTTGGAGTACTGATAATCACTTTATTTCGATCTATAACTTACACAATTTTGCATAGTTAAACTCTATAGCTTACCGTTCTGTTCTAACACACTTCTACAGTTCTTTATTCTCACTTTTTAACGGTGTGTCTGGTTCTCTAGCGTAGCATGGCTACCGGTTCTCTTCCTCCTTCTCATGCTTTCACCTGCTCCGTGTGTCAGATGTTTAGTTACTCCTCTGCCTCCTTTAGCGATAATGGTACATGTAACAAATGTAGTCTTTTTGTAGTTTTGGAGGCGAGGTTATCTGAATTGGAAGCTCGGCTCTGCACTGTTGAAAATCAACCGATAGCGAGCCAGGTCCCTTTTGCCAGTGTGGAGCCACCTAGCGTAGCTAGCTCAATTAGCCTCCCCCTAGCAGAACCTGAGCAGCCAGGATTACAACGTGGCCGGGTGACTGTCAGGAAGAGGCATAGCTCTAAAGTCAAGCCCGTCGTTCACCATCGACCTGTCCACGCTTCAAACAGATTTTCCCCACTCAGCGACACACCCGCTGAGGACAAAACCCTGGTAATTGGCAGCTCTATAGTCAGAAACGTGGCATTAGAGACACCAGCGGCCATAGTCAAATGCATTCCAGGGGCCAGAGCGGGCGACATAGAATCCTATTTAAAACTGCTGGCTAAGGATAAACGTAAATATGGTAAAATAGTTATTCACGTCGGCGTTAATGACACCCGGTTACGCCAATCGGAGGTCACTAAAATTAATGTTGCATCGGTGTGTAATTTTGCCAAAACAATGTCGGACTCCGTAGTTTTCTCTGGACCCCTGCAAAATCTGACCAGTGATGACATGTTTAGCCGCATGTCGTCCTACAATCGCTGGTTGTCTAGATGGTGTCCAGCAAACAACGTGGGCTACATAGATAATTGGCAATCTTTCTGGAGAAAACCTGGTCTGATGAGGAGAGACGGCATCCATCCCACTTTGGAAGGAGCAGCTCTCATTTCTAGAAATATTGAAGAATTTATTTGCCACCCTAAAACATGACAACCCAGGGCTCAGACCAGGATGCAGAGTTGTAGTCCTGCACACTTCTCTGCAGCTTCCCACCTGCTGCTACCCACCCAATCGATTAACACAAAAGGAGCAAATCCTCTTGTGCAAAAAGAAATTATTAAAACAAAAACTTTAACTGAACAAAAACATCAAACTATTAAATGTGGTTTGCTGAATATCAGATCTCTCCTTTCCAAGTCTCTGTTAGTGAATGAGTTGATTTGTTATCATCATATTGATATATTTTATCTTACAGAAACCTGGCTGCAGCAGGAGGATCATGTTAGCATTAATGAAGCAACTCCCTCTGACTGTTTAAATGTTCACGTTCCTCGAACCACAGGCAGAGGAGGAGGAGTGGCAGCTATTTTCAGATCAGGGTTACTAATCAGTCCCAGACCCAAGATTAGTTTGAGCTCTTTTGAATCTCTGATTCTCAGTTTTTCCCACGCAAAGTGGAAATCCCAGAAACCTCTTGTGTTTGTTGTTGTGTATCGTCCACCTGGCCCTTATTCTGAGTTTCTGTCTGAATTCTCAGAGTTTTTATCCCAGTTAGTGCTGAGTACAGATAAAGTCATTGTAGTGGGTGACTTTAATATTCATGTAGATGTTGAAAATGACAGCCTGAATATGAACTTTAATTCTATATTGGACTCTATTGGATTTTCTCAGAGTGTACACGGACCGACTCACTGCCTTAATCACACCCTTGATCTTGTTCTGACTTATGGCATTGAGAGTGAACAGTTAACAGTGTTCCCTCATAACCCTGTCTTATCTGACCATTTTCTGATAACCTTTGAGTTTACATTACTTGACTATACAGTTTCTGAGAAGAAATTTTCATATAGAAGGTGTCTATCAGAGGATGCTGTAACCAGATTTAAAGAATTAATTCCATCATCCTTTTCTTCACTGCCATGTGCAGATATGACAGAGGACGACTACCTAAACTTTACTCCAGCAGCACTTGACTCTCTTGTTGACAGCACTATAGTTTCAATGCGTACAGCACTGGACAATGTTGCCCCTCTGAAAAGGAAGGTAATCAGTCAGAAGAGGTTGGCTCCTTGGTATAATTCACAGCTGCGTGCTTTAAAGCAGACTGCAAGAAAGCTGGAGAGGCAGTGGCGTTCCTCTAATTTAGAAGAGTCTCAGTTAGTCTGGAAAGATAGTTTAATAACGTATAAGAAAGCCCTTCGTAAAGCTAGAACTGCTTATTATTCACCATTGATAGAAGAGAATAAGAATAATCCCAGGTTTCTCTTCAGCACTGTAGCCAGTCTGACTAAGAGTCCAAGCTCTGTTGAGCCAGGTATTCCTTTAACTCTCAGCAGTGATGATTTCATGAGCTTCTTTATTAATAAAATTGTTTCTATCAGAGAGAAGATTGATGGAGTCCTTCCCACTATTATCAGTGATGTATCATCAAGTACAGCAGCTTTAGAAGTATCTTTAGAACCTGATTTATATTTAGACGGCTTCTGTCCAGTTGATCTCTCTGAACTAACAACAGCAATAGTCTCTTCTAAACCATCAACTTGTGTTTTAGACCCAATCCCAACCAGACTGTTCAAGGAGGTTTTCCCATTAATTGACACTTCCATATTGGATTTGATCAATCTGTCTTTGTTGACAGGATATGTACCTCAGACTTTTAAGGTTGCTGTATTAAACCTTTACTTAAAAAACCTACTCTTGATTCAGAGGTGTTGGCTCATTATAGACCTATATCCAATCTCCCTTTTATGTCTAAAGTTCTTGAAAAAATAGTTGCAGCTCAGCTTTGTGATCACTTACACGGAAATAATCTGTTTGAAGAGTTTCAGTCAGGATTCAGAGTGCATCATAGCACAGAAACTGCACTGCTGAAAGTTACCAATGATCTCCTCTTAGCCTCTGATAGCGGACTTGTGTCTGTGCTTGTCCTGTTGGATCTCAGTGCTGCATTTGATACGGTCGATCACAGTATCTTATTACACAGACTTGAACATGTTATTGGGATTAAAGGAGCTGCATTAGGCTGGTTTAAGTCATATTTATCTGATAGATTTCAGTTTGTTCTTGTAAATGAAGAATCTTCCTCACACACCAGAGTAAGTCATGGAGTTCCCCAGGGTTCTGTGCTTGGACCGATTCTTTTCACTTTATACATGCTTCCATTAGGTAACATTATTAGACAGCATGGCATAAATTTCCATTGCTATGCTGATGATACTCAGCTGTACTTATCTATAAAACCAGATGAACCCAATAGGTTGGTCAGACTACAAGCATGTCTTAAAGACATAAAGACCTGGATGACTCAGAACTGTCTGCTTCTAAATTCAGACAAAACTGAAGTCGTTATCTTTGGACCTGAGCGTTTCAGGGAGAAATTGTCTAGCTATATAGTTACTCTAGATGGTATTTCCTTGGCTTCTAATTCTACAGTGAGGAACCTTGGAGTTATTTTTGACCAGAACTTATCATTTGACTCACATATAAAACAGGTTTCTAGGACTGCCTTCTTTCACCTTCGTAATATTGTTAAAATCAGGAACATCTTGTCTCAGAGTGATGCAGAAAAACTAGTCCATGCATTTGTTACTTCAAGATTGACTTCAAGACTTTATTATTGGGCTGTCCCACATATTCTCTGAAAAGCCTTCAGTTGATCCAAAATGCTGCAGCCAGAGTTTTGATGAGAACTAACAGGAGAGATCATATTTCTCCAGTTTTAGCTTCTCTTCATTGGCTCCCTGTTAAATTCAGAATAGAATTTAAGATTCTTCTCCTTACATATAAAGCTCTTAATGACCGAGCTCCATCATATCTTAAAGATCTGATTGTAAGATATTTTCCTAACTGAGCACTTCGTTCCCAAACTGCAGGTTTACTTGAGGTTCCCAGAGTTTCTAAAAGTAGAATGGGAGGCAGAGCCTTCAGTTATCAGGCCCCTCTATTGTGGAATAAGCTGCCAGTAAATGTCCGGGAAGCAGACACCCTTTCCACTTTTAAGACCAGGCTTAAACTTTCCTTTTTTATAAAGCTTATAGTTAGGTCTGTTGAATCTGATAGTGTGTCTGCTAGTGTGTCTTGTTTTGCCTCCACCTCTGGCACCCTCTATACTTTCATTACCCCCTACCCGAACCAGGGTTTGAATCTCATTCCCGCTTATCTTACCTCTTTTATTTCTCCCCCTACCCGAACCAGGGTTTGCAACCCCACCCCGCTGTGACTGGTGTGCAGTTGGTGAGAGTGAGTTGTATGGCTTTGTTTTTGCTGGTATTTTTAGTGATTATAGGAGTGTTCAGGTGAGTTTGTCTGCTGAATCTGCTAGTGTGTCTTGTCCTGCCTCCACCTCTGGCCCCTTCTATACTTTCATTACCCCCTACCCGAACCAGGGTTTGAATCCCATTCCCGCTTATCTTACCTCTTTTATTTCTCCCCCTACCAGAACCAGGGTTGGCATCCCCACCCCGCTGTGACTGGTGTGCAGTTGGTGAAAGGCTGAGGTAGCTTGTGGCTGTAAAAAGATGGTTGTTGTGGTGTGAGGAGCAGATCTATATAGGGAGTATAGGGAATTACTCACTGAGTCTGGTCCTTTATTTATTTTTTCGTTAGCACAAGTTTCTTGTGTTTACCTTGAATAGGGATGGCTCAGGTAATCCTGAAACATCCCATAGTTAAGCTGCTATAGGCCTAGACTGCTGGGGGGCCTCATCTGTCACACCTTTCCTCACTTTACTCTCTTTATGTATATGTGACATTATTGTGGTCATTAACTTGTGTTTCCCTGTTCCAACAGATATCCTTTGAATGGTGTTACAGTGCCGCCGCCGCCGCCCCCTTTCTGTGCATCTTCCACAGGGGGCTTTCCACACACATCCAACTGGTTGGAGACCTCTTGATAGACCTAGACCACAGAAAATTATGTTTTTAATTTGGCAGAGGTTTCCCCAGGAATCCAAAGGATATGGACAAAACATTTCAGGGGAGAGGGATGTCTAGTTTTTTGCTACCAAGAATTTACTGATAAGAAACAGCACATTTTGAATGTATATTTCGAAAATAAATAATTATATGTGATATTTGATTGAAATAGAAATCTGCACCAAACATTTACAAGGCTTTTCTGATCAACGTCAAGATCAATTCACAAGTCTGACGAGATCGTAGAATTGGAAAATAATGCATTGTCTACATCCAAATAATGTTCAAATCACGATTTAAGTACTACTGGCAAATGAGAAAGTAGAGCTTTGCTGCAAATTCTAATATAACTGACTTGCAGCTAAAAAGAGCCAGAAAAAGTTTGCAAACATGAATTGACCTGAATAGGCGTGGTGCTATATTGCACAAGGCCACAGTTTTAACGTTTAAACCCTCAATTCAGTTGTCCAGTAAAGAAAGTCTCACTCAGTAATACGTATCCCTCTTTGTTGAAACTACATAACTCTTTAGTAGCCATCAGATCATATTTTTTATATATATATCTATCTATATAAATATAGATAGATATAGATATACAGTATCTATATATATGTGTATGCTTAGGCCTGATCCTACACTTACAGCAACTTATATCTCCAGAGAGCATTAAACAGTTATTACATTCCAGCCTTGCAAAACTAGGGCACATATGACAGTTACAAGCAAGCCTATACTCATTGAAAGATGAGTGTGACTCCTCAGGGCACCATAAAATTAGCA
Organism: Odontesthes bonariensis; assembly: GCF_027942865.1. Lineage (NCBI taxonomy): Eukaryota > Metazoa > Chordata > Actinopteri > Atheriniformes > Atherinopsidae > Odontesthes > Odontesthes bonariensis. The sequence continues at coordinate 26,158,311 of NC_134529.1, read as the reverse complement.
ACAGTGACAGAGTAAGGGAGCTTTGGTCTCTCCTGGCTTTCCACTTGCTACATTTATAACACTGTACATCTACAGCTGTGATGAGTAATATACAGGGAGATTAATTTACTGAGAAGAACTGCTTTATATTTGATGAATGCACTTGTCACGAGTAAAATTATGTTTCTGCCAAAGATATTGATTTTTGCTTCTACAAATATGGCCCCACAAGCCCCTTTACTTTCAAATCAGAACAGCAGAACAAAAAGCCATCGAAACTGAAACACCCTAATCCCAAAGGAAAACATGCACAGTAATGGCTGGAGCCTATCCTGACTCTCATTGGGTGGGAGGCAGGGTACAACCTGTACATGTCACAGGGCCACATGAAGACAATCCAGACAAACAACCATCCATGCTCCATCACATTATGACAAAGCGATTCTTATGTTCTGCTGTGATCATGCAGGTGAATATATGGAGCAGAAAAGGAGACCCCAAGGTGAGCAAAGGAAGGCCCACGTATTACTGAAAAGCCTTAGCCTGGGAATTCCCATGCTGCTTTGCGCTCGATTTCATTCTCACTGCAAAGTCAGCCTGGAAACCACCGCCCTAATTTTTGCCTGAGTTTGGGAACCAATCACAGAACGGGGGGGGGGGCAGCAAGACAATGACGACGTCTATGCGCTACACCGAAGCTTGTAGAGTGTTAATCCAACATGACAGCGGACACAACGTTACCATTTGATGCAGCCTTAGAAAGTGTTTCGGAGTAGATTCACCCTAGGGTCATTTGAACCGTGACATCCAGCCAAGTAGCCCACCCGAAGTTTTTCCGATGAATACATCAGCTGAGTTACTGAGTTATCCCGAATAGCTTACTACAAGCGCTAACGGACCTTGGCAGTATCTCCAAAATTACCATACTAAAATCACATGTCATGACACCAAACTTCTACAGTAGTACAAATATGGTCTGTACTCACAAAACGATGCATTTGGAAGTTTGTACATAGTCCAGGAGTTTATTATTATCATCAACACAAGCCTGATAGCTTTTCTGCTGCTAAAGTTGCGTCGACGTCACTTCTGGGAGCTGGGAGCTTCAAAGTAAGATGAGGGTTGATCTACTACTGTAGACAACAAAGCAAAGCTGCTCAATTTCTCCATTATTAAAATAAATTCACAACTCTACAACATAAAAATTCATGTAGAATATAGCATATAGGCCTACCTTGTTGTCAATTTAAGTAGCTTAGAGCGCAAGTTTACTTTTATTTTCCATTTTTTCCTTCTTCCTCGTCAAATTTCTGTCGTCATCTGGTATAAGTGATACAATTGGCTATGAATCGCGCGCAAAGCAGCATGGGAAGAACCTTACGTCATTTGATAGACATTCGTAGCGCCCAATAAACGGCTCTAGGCATTCGTAAACCACGCCTCAAATACGAGAAAATGCACACATAGTTCCCAGACCACCATCTCATCGAGATTGTGGACGCGTCAGCCAGGCTAGAAAAGCCTAACAATTGTTCACAAGCTATCAGGCATTTCTAAAAATGAACTATTGCTCTTCACTGTTCAATGGAAGGAAACACATCATGAAGTAAAAACTCAGCTGGTTACCCAAATGTATGCTGCACACACTGAAAGACATGTACATCCTTATTTAAATGAAACAATCCACATTCAGTAGAGCAAACTTCGTCCTGAGTTTTAAGAAGCAACTTAACTTTACAAATTCATTTTGGAATCTGCCACCTTAGCTGATCTTCACCAGTCTTTTCATGAAAGAATGTGAAGTAGCATCAAAATGCTAATTTTGACACATTTTTGCTACTAGCATAATCTTGCTTTGCATTCATTCGTCAAAAAGGGTAGCTCCAAAACTGCACTGCTTGAGGTTCAATCAAGCAAGAGCTGGGATAATTTTCAACATCAGTTTTTCAATAAATCAATTTTGCTGCATTGTTTTGGGAATCAATCTGATAAGGAAGTTCAATCTACTTAGATTTACAGGTAAAGTTTGTGTGAAACTAAACTAAAAGAATTGTGTTCACTTTTTAAACATCTCCATCCCTTGTCACCTTACCAATTTGCATCTATGGCCAATGACTGTAATTTTTGCAATACATTTTTAAAGCTGAGAATACAATTCACTCATAGCTCTTTTTTTGTAGATCAAAATGAAGAATTTGCAAGCACACAGCCAGGCTCCACTCTTATCTTCTTTATTGTCTTGTTAAAAAAAGACATGGACATTCCAAGAAAGCACATCATCCTGAGGAAATCATAAGGTGCCCTAAAATATTAATGTAATTACTCGACATTAAATGTGTGTGAATGACCTTTGCTGAGAGTACTGATAGAGCTTCACTTTTCTTTAAAAAAAAATTAGTGTACTGGTTGGCCTGACAACAAATTAAATTTCTACTGTGTGATAGTCCATCCCAAATATCCTCATTTACTCATACATAGTAACTCCCAGCCTCTCCCGAGCACTTGAAGATTGTCTGTTTGTCCCTAGTAATCTGTGCATATTATCCTCCAGGTTATCTCTCAACGACTATTTACGTGTATTCTCCCGAGCCAGAAGTCGTTTTACTGATGGTTCTCCTGGAAAGACTTACCACCAAGATTTTCAATGGTGCCATATTTCAGATAAACCAAAATGATGTTTTCCCTGTGCTCTTAATTTCAAATGGATTATAAATAAATGTTTACAAACCTTATATTTTGAAAGTTGGCCAGTGTGATTTACTTACATCAACTTTTGCTTTGCAAATCAGTCTTTTTGACGGCATTCACTTAATTTATTGGTATATTATTACCATTAACTGTGTCACTGGGAGATAATATGACACTACTTCTGATACTGTGTGAATGTGTTCTCTCATCTGTATGCACATCAGAAACAAAAGAGGTCTTCTCACAAAAGCAATACTCAGATTAGCAATGCCACTGGTCAAAAACTGAATTCAACTCTTTCAATTTTATACACAAAAAAACTTATTTTACACAATTTATATCAAAGAGCAGGAAATGTGATACTTTCAAATGTTTGTATTATGAAGTTAGCCTGCAAATTTTAAAATTGAAAATTTCTGGAATACATTAAAGACAGCTGAGGTTATACATTCAGGCTGACAAAGGAAAGCGATTCAGAGAGAGAACCTCCTGCTATTCACTTTGTGTGATGGACTATTGCTCGACCATTTTGCAGATCCATCTACTCAATATGGTATGTTCAGCATTACAGACAGCATTTGAAAGCAGCATGTTTTAAAGCCTTCACCGCAGGGGCAGATGGGCTTATGCTTGCTGCCAGACAGCAAGGCAGCAGGGTTTACACTGCCAAAGCAGAAGAAGGACTGTCTTAGACAAATGCTGTTTTTGCAAGACAGTACTGTATGAATAATCTTAAAACCACCTATCTTGTTTATATTCACAGTTTTTAAAAAAAACAAAAACTGAAATAATATATTGCAACACATGCTTTATGAGACATCTGCAGATCATTTTTATCTAATACACTCTTAGCCGAAATTTAGAAAGACCAGAACTGCCAAGAGTACAAACAGATGCTGTTGAAGTGACAGTTTTGTGAACCTGAGTACAAAACATAAGCCACACAGAGAAATAAGCAAATGGATTAGGGAACGAGGCTGTGCAACCCAATCTCATGAATGAGCCAGCAACTTAAATTTTAATTTGTTTTATGAAAAGGAATCAAGATGAAGTGCATTCAAAGCATAGTGCTATCAGTGGAGATTGCAGCTATTAGTGTGTGCACCAAACCAAACTAAATTGGTTATTTCAATGGAGGCAGTCAAAGGAAGCTTAACATATATTGAAGTTTAAGTACACACTTAAAAAAAGAGAAACTCCAGTCATTTGTTCAATAAACAAGCCTTTACTTTTTACAGAGCCAAGAATGGCAATGGAGCGAGCCATGATCATGCTTTCTGTCACTGCTCAGTTAAAACAAGTTTGAATTTTGTGCTTGACAGTTTTAAAAGGCAAAATGACTTGTTTATGTCATCTGTTTATTGTATATTCAAATACTCTGTCTTACCTCTCACAGTAATTAATGTTTTTGCACAAATAAATTGATCACAACCCTACTTTTGATGAAATTTGTAGTAAAGAACCTACAGAAACTCATCACCTGAGACTCTTTCACAGCATACATTTTTTGCATATTAGGAAATACTGGTACTTATAACTGTCCCTCCATAAAACTGATGGGACCAGTTGTTGTCTATTAAGAAAAAAATTATTTTACCAGTTCCTTTGTGTCTTTATTAATCTGTTAAATAAAACATTACCTCGATATACACGTTCAAACCATCAGGATTCTTATGCAGCATAGAGAAATACAAAAAAAGTCAATCATTACCCTTGAAAGAGTCTTGAAAAAATACTTGATTCCAGACTATGGTCACCCATGTCTAAAATACAGAATTAAGAATTTAATGATGAAGTAATAAATCAGTCAATAACTAGATCAATACATACAATTAAAATAAACAAATAAAAACAATATAAACAAATCAACAACACAACAATAACATATATACAATAACAACAACAACACAATAATACAACCTGATCATTCAAGCAGTGTGTTTCAAGAAGTTTGTTGGGCTTCATGGTGGTTAGCATCGCCACCTCACAGAAAGGGGTTCCAGGTTCAATTTCTGGCTGGGGCTTTCCTGCGTGGAGTTTGCATGTTCTCCTCATATATGCATGGGTTCTCTGCAGGTACTCCGTCCAAAAATATTTGGCATGTTAGGTTGAGTGGTGGCTCTAAGTTGTCCCTAGTGAGTGTGCATGGTTGTTTGTGGACTGGCAACCTGTCTGGGGTGTACCCTACCTTGGGCTAGAGTGGGACTCATTTCCAGCCCTGGAGTTTCATGCCTTAGACCGGCCCACTTTAGATCACAACCTATTGTTAAAATCATGTAGTTATAACCTTACATTTGATATGGAAAACACATTATGACTTAACCAATTAAGATATTTTCAATGGCAGCGCTGCATTAAAAACACGATTCCTTCTGAACACAGTTAGTTGCTGCATCCACAAAGAGAAGTTATAACTTATCTGGAGCCGCAAACTTGAGGAACATCTTGCTTTTTTTCAGTAAGACAATGCTTCTGCGTTTATTGGTTCTTCCAGGAGCGAAACCTGCCTGTTTGGTCCGTTATGTAACAATAAGAATAGCACAGATGAAATCCTGATCTGTTGAGCAGTGGAAATGCTGCCAAGCAACAGTAATGGCATCAAATTCAAATGACTTTGGACCACTTTTGATTAACTAGTGGGTTAACATTTCTTTTAAAAGGGTTGTACATTACAAAAAAAACAGCCTTTAAGTTTAAATTCACAGCAATAAATGAGCATTGTAGTCATTGTGGTTAAGATTCTTGGACTGACTGTAGAGGCCACAGGAAAAACTATGTGAAAAAGTGTAAAATATAGAATATTTCATTTGTCTCACGAGCTTATTAAGGACATCCGCTGCACTGTGGGACTAATTGTTGGGTATTTAGATGGTTTTGTATCTCTCAAAGAGCCTTATGTCCTGTTCCAGCTGGTCCATTGCCTCTTCCAGTCGTTTCTTGTGGGCTTTCTTTGACAGGGTTTCGATGACGAGGGAGAGGCCCTGGTACTCTCGATGCAGAGTATCCCATTTCTTCTTCAGGTACTGGAGTGTGGATACATGAAGGGGGAACCCATAAATGACACAAGACAACAGTTTAAGGGGTAAACACATTTGATTTGTGCTGAAATACAAAACAGACAATATCCTAACTTGTCAGCTCTGAGGTAACTTAACAAGGATTAGTTATTTCCTGTGCTCCACCAGCAGTTCCAGATGTCTTAACGAACCCCCTGCTGTTATAGGAAAGGGACTACATGTGTCTGAATACCTGCAGGAAAGCTTGTCGCTACTCATCCGACAGGTGATGCATGCACAGCAAAATTAGAAGTGTTGTTTTGAGTTGGTTTTCCTGGTGTTAATTATTCTGGAGTTGATTGGAGTCACTGGGTGTTGATTGTGGTGTTACTTTAGCACTGGAAGTGCTCAAAAAGCTCTGTGGACGGTGTTGTTTCACAGAGTTAACTGCCTAACACTGACTGAGAGTGACTTTCCACATCCGGTTTCCACTCAAGCTTCTTCCGTTTGGACGGCGGACATCTTGCTGCCCGCTATTCTTTCCCAACCGCCAAATATATCATGTTTTAAAAACTTAAGAATCTTATAAATATATAACTGAGACGTTGGTTATATTTCCGAGAGATTTTTAAATAGGCAAATCAGCTAGAGGGATGTTTAAACTGGCCTACTGCAAACGTTGTGTTTGATTGGCTATCAACCGTAAATGTTAATGGAGCCTAGAATTTGTAGCATACAGAGGACAAATACATAGTGTACAGTATGCTTAATGCTCCAAATATTTTCTTTTGCGTAGTTGTTACCAAATAAATTAAATGGGTTTCGACATTGATTGTATGGGGTTCGAATATAGGGTAGCAATAGGCAGGAATTGGGGCGCGGGTAGCTGCTAGGATTCTAATCTATCATGCTCGCTGTTTACTCAGAGTGGGCTAGTTTGATAAATGGACATTTCATTTTCTTTTCTCCGTTTTCCAAAATAACTTCGTTGATACACCTGTGAATCCGAATCACTTTTAAAAACCGCCTCTGGCATTGATAGGCTATCTGTCGACAGTTGTCATAAATATGCTGATCCTGTGGGTGGCATAACATGAACAGTATTACCAGAGCCTGTTTATTTTAACCTCATTTCAGAGCTCATCTTAGACAAACCTACACTTTGTCAGCTTTTAGGTAACACAAGTACAAATGAAAAGCTTAGTAGGCCTATGATTTAATTTTCTTGATTCAATGAATGTAGCCTATACTTTATGAAAAGTGAAAAGCTGTGTACTACTAAATGTCTTCTTCTACTTCAAAATTGTTGTTGACATTGCATTTCTAAATATATTCCTGGTGCAATTTTAGGACAACATGTTGCTGAAGGTTAAATACCGGAATGTGAAGAAGTACATCAGTTGGCACTCAGCCGTGACCTATGTGGACTTCATCAGTAAAGGCAAGTAAGGCAAGAACTTTATGATTGATGCCAAAAGACATGGGCCATGATTCTATTGCTGTCACTAGGCATTTTTCTCTGTGTATTCCCCTTGCATGTCATTCCAAAGACATTGTTGCATATCTGTATGGTTTTATGAAAGAAAGTAACTGAACTTTTAAATGATCCTACATTGCCACCCTTGTATGCAATGGTACTGGTACCTTAATGAGACACCTTTGCCATTGACTGCAAAGTACAACAGTAATATTGTATACCAGGATGGCAATATATTGGGTGAGATTTCAGTTAGTCATTGCTTTTCTTTTTTTACAGTCAAAGAAAAGTTTGGGCTTCCTGAAGCCTCTGAGCTTGAGGTGTTCGATGATACGGACACAGCAGTTGACAAAGACATTATTGCAGAATTATTGGAGTCCAATCCGGGTCTTTGTTTGACAGTTCGTGAAAAAACTTCAGACGAAGGTATGAGTCTTGTGCTGTCAATGAAGAGTACTTAACATTGACAGCACAATGTATATCATGCTTTTGCTCTTTGGTACAGCTGGCTATGGACTAACAGTGTGAAATTAAGCTAAATATACAGTACTTCATTGCATGGTAATCGTTGCACACTATTGAGAATTGTTATAGATATGGTATGTAGGATTGTGGCCAGAGTCAGCATTGCATCTATGCTGCCCATTCCCAAATTCGAACTTTTCAGGAACATTAAAAACACTAACAATTACTTGTCTTGTACAAAATTGCATACTCTGCCTTTAAGAAACTGGAATGTTACCACAACAGCCCATATCAAAATAGATACTATGACAATCATTAATCCAAGGGTGTGTTGTACAGTTTTCTTTCCTTTAGACCACTCAACACCTTCTACTTCAGATACTGCATGTTCTCTCACGGACACCTTGTCCCTTTCGTCGAGTGACAGCGACCTAAGAGAAAATGGCATTTCTACAGGCCGTAGTAGATTGAACATGGAAGGTAGCCCATCTGCGGTGAAAGCTCCCCTGTCAGAGACCGCAAAAGAGGTAACATTTTAAGAGAACTGTCATGTGGTTCTTGACAATTTACATGCTCTGATGTAGGGGTGCGCGATCTGACGATATAAAATCGTGACTGGCGAGGAAGAGTGGAGAATCGCAGGCGATCTACCAAATTAGAGAAACCGTATAGATCGCCTTTGCCAATCAGCGCAATGATTTTTTTTTTTTTTTTTAATGCTGGTGTATGGTGTGTGTCCCCGTTAAAAGACACGGATACAGATGTCCAGTTTGTGGTGGATTTATTTGGCTGTGGTTCTTCTGGCATTTACACTCAATAAACCCAGGGTGTACAGGCTAATGTTAGGTGAAAACAGCAAAGGGAAAATTACAAGCTGTTCACTGCTGGATCGGGAGGAGAAACGAAACTTTACAGCGACATCGTCTCACGCACAGGTGCGGTACATTCAGGAACATCGGAACGTCTATGGTGCGTTCACGAACGTTGGACGTATGAAAACTCACCGTAAAACACAATATAAACTAGAAATGCACTCAGAGAGTGCAGACCTCCGCCAGGTCGCGCCACCTTGTGGCAGGTCGCAAGATTGCAGCACGAACAGACGAACATCCAGACAGACAACCAACAGACTCGGGCTATCACATAACCTCCTTGGCGGAGGTAATTAATGTATTTAACTTAAAATAACCAAACAACATGGGCTTTCTAACAGGTGGAGTCAAGTCGTCATCAGTGGTTCGGTTTTTCTAGTTCCGTTTGCTTCACTCTCACTGTGTCAGATGTCATTAATTAGATCATTATTTTTCATCTTGAATTGGCTTACAGTTGAATTACAATGTGTTGATTGCCAAATTCTTTCTTTTACTCCGTAGCTCTTCTGTGGTTCAGCATGTCGACTTAACTCTACTGTAATTGGTCTTTCTTTTTTTTTTTTTGGATGGAAGATCGTGATAAAAAATCGAAATCGTGATTTTATGCAAAAAAATTGTGATACAACATTTTTTCCATATCGCCCACCCCTACTCTGATGTTTAATGATGATGATAATTACTTTTGTGTATTTTGTGTAAGCAGATGGTCAAAAATGCCTTGCTTCGGAAATCTGGAGGAGAGGACATTCTTGAAGAGTACAAATCAGAAAACTCACTGAAGCACCGCACCAGGAGCCATCTTGTCAACATACTGGCAAGTGATATGACTGAGAGACATGGGTAAGACCTAGCAATTGAACTTTGAGATGGGTTTAGATTTGTGCAACAATGTTGTCCTGCCTGTCAGTACTAAGTGAATTTGTTGTCTTGTCACTGTAGCCGGATTCCCACCCATAAACAGAGGGAGAAGTATGTGCTGGGAATCATTAAACGTTTTCCTGCACTTAAGGATCCTTTCTCACCAAAAGGATATGTAAGTTTTGCATTGATTGTGAGGAGTCAGTAGAAATGTTTTCTTTGGAAGATGGCTAATACGAATGATAGGATGGTTATTATTGCATTATATTTTATTCATAGCAACTGAAGAAAGCCACTTTATTGAAACTGGAGTATGCTATGAACCGCTTTGAAAATGCAGGAGAATCATAGAGATACTGGCCTGACTTTATTTAGGTGATTTTCCTTACGTTGCCTTTTGCTGTGACCGATGTAAGACTATTTTGATGTTCTTTCATTTTTTGCAGGAGCATTTTTTTTATGCAGAGAAAGGCACAGCGAAGAGGCCAGCAAAGGAGCCATCAGTGCCAAAAGACCAAGGGCCAAAACGGAGAAGACAAGTGACAACACTGCCCGAGCAGCTTGATGGTGACGACTGCAGGGAAGCCATTTCGTTTCTTATTCACACCCCTGAAGAAGCAAGTGTGCTGGAGAAAATGAAGATGACGTTTCAATATCGGCAGGACTTGGTGCATGACCCCCCAGATAGCATGCGGATGTGGGCCACTTGAGGCAACGATCCGGCACTGTAGGCATTCTTCTGGCCCGGACAAAACAGATGTGAGCCTAAAGTGGCCCATGTAGTAAATGCTACATTTGGGCCAAATATTACAAAACGGATACGGCCCAGCTTTGGCTGATATATGGCAAGTTAGCAACGACTAATCCGGGTGTGAGCCTAAAGTGGCCCACAAATGAAGAAACACCCTTGGCCCACCTTTGTTGAAACATATTTGGGCCAGTTTTGGCCGAAATACGGCAAGTGAGCATCAAGTAATCCGGATGTGAGCCTAAAGTGGCCCACATATAAAGAAACACACTTGGCCCACCTATGTTGAAACATATTTGGGCCAGTTTTGGCCAAAACATGGCAAATAAGAAAAGAGTAATCCGGATGTGAGCCTAAAGTGGCCCACATATAAACTTGGCCCACCTTTGTTGAAACTATGGGTAAAAGTGGGTTTACTGTGAGCTGGGCAAACCCACTCTTATTCCACAAAAAAACTGCAAGTTTTACCCGAAGAGCAGTTAGACTGTTTTTTTTTTTCACTACCACGCCCCCTTGGTGTGATTTGTTCCAAATTTGCGGGGGAGTTTGGAACACGGCCGTTAACATTTGAATCGGTCAACGCCACTCTGATTGGCTGTGGCAGCACTTCATCGTGACCCAGCTATCTTGCAGAAGAAACTGGCCGCATTCAGCCTGCTGGGATCCACAGAAAAGTTGAAGGTAAGTTCGGCTCAGCTCATTTAATTTTATGTGTGAGATGTGTTAGCTTTGTTTCTCTTAAACTATACAAACCTGCTGTGTCTACAAGTGGCATTGTACCTCTTCAGATAGGGTTAGCTGAAATTGGCTATAGTTGAAATGTAATTACTTTTCAAAACGACCATAGTGCTGTAAGCTTGATGCTGCGACCAAAATACAGCCACGAGTGAGGTTGATGCCATTTTTCAAAAAGAAACACTGCTTGTTCTATGGTCATTAGTATGAGTCTGAAGTTGTTCCCAGACCGCTGGGACTGGAGGGTTTGCTTTCTTTTGTTTTTGCGACCGAGGACGATCGTTGTGTTAGCTTAGCATGCTACGTTATTGATGCACGTGTACGGGAACTTTTTTCCTGTTCGGTTATGATTAAGCAATATCGAAACCTTATCAAAAAACAATCCAATTGAACTGTAACTGTACAGAGATGTTTAGGACTATTCTAAAGTAAGGGGTGTATGGTTTGTACATCTGTGGGTAACAAAACTCCTCATGCACAGCAAAAATGAAGCTCAGTTGGGACACCTCGGGTGAAAAATAAAGAAACCACAGTACACTGATTTCACTTACTGAAATTGATTATTTAGTCTAAACATTTTCTTTAAAACTGTGGTACTAATACTGCCTTTTTTTCCTCTTTTTTTCCCCCTGAGATTACTGCTTTGAGTGGTCGACATTAAAGATGCGGTCTGGAGAATCATGAGATACTGCTGGCCAAGCAGCTCAACTGGCGGGGCGTAAATGGAAAAACGGCTTTCCACAGCCTCCAAATAAAAGATGTCATTACTGGTAAGTGTTAATTGTGTTATATTTCATTGTGATGCGTTTTATGAATGGGTTAGGGTTTTCCTTTTCTTTCATGATTCTGAGTAGTTGCCAGGGGTGCTGAAATTAATCATAATCGCTTTATCAATATGCATCAGTGTGGTAGCAGACAATATTCTATTCTGTTTCAATATAATGGCATTGATTGTTGATTAATCAATCAGTTCATCAGGTGAAGGGCAGTTTTCCTCCAATTTTAGTAATGGGCTGGTCATGGGCATGGCTAAACTGTTTTCAAACTACATTCATCATTGCTGCCCAACTATGGACAGGATATAGCATGCCATGCATTTCTCACCATTGTGTGTAATCTGTCTAAAACTTTACTGTTTTCTCATTTTTTAGGAACGGTCAGAAACAACCAACTAACGGCCACTGACCAGGAGGTGGAGGCCTACATAAAAAGGTGGCTTCATCTCGCCGGAGACCGGGATGGTGGGAGGAGAGAAGGCGTTCCTCACAGCACGCACGTAAGTTGGCTACGATACCTATTTTGCAATATGTGATGCTGTTCGACAGCAGAAATCAAGATGAAGCTGCCAGCATGTGTGCAGGGTGTATGCAGCTCCTGAGTTTAATTTCAATATCTTCCAAAATATCAAAAGCAAAAAATCACCTTTAACATAAACATGAGTTATTACTGTAACTTAAATGTTGAGGTTAAATGTGAAGTTTGTCTGAGTGTTTGAAGCTGCTTTACTCCAGTTCACATTGCCTGTTACCCAACTTTCATTGTCTGAACAGAATGAGGTTGAGCAAGCAGATATTGGGTTTAGCTTCAGATTAATTGTAATTAAAAACAGACTAGGTTTTGAAGTTTTGTAAGGCATGAACACAATATTATAATAACTTAATATCATTTCACACAGCCTTTTTTGTTTATCCTGATGAGGTTTTGTGTTTTGCAATTCACTGCCACCTTATACTGAATATACTTTACTGAATCAACTAAATTTGTTCTTTTGTGTATTTCTTAAAGGGACGGAAGACGGATTTGGATTTTTGTAGGTCGCCAACTCTTTATCCTTTTTTTTTGCCATTATGTTTTAAAATAAAATAAAAAATCACACCCACTTCTCGTGTTTGGTCATTTCTTCAGTTTCCTCATCATTGACGCCAAGATAAGTCCCACTGCATGCCATCATTCAAACGGTATCTGGGGTTACCATAATGGCATGTAGCCACAAATTGAGACCATTCTGTGTTTTCATATTTGAAATACTATTTTATCATGGTTGTGACTCCCCAAGTGTGCAGGTTAGTCAAGGTCATAGTGTGTAAACCAGTTCTGACCAGAATTAAAGTGTACAGTGGCCCACATCCGGTTGAGTGCTGGTTTATTTTGGCTGACATCTGGCATCGTGATGGCTTGGTTGTGGCCCACTTCTGGCAAACGTGAGCGGACCGCCCAAGTGCCATCATTCTATACCGTATGTGGGCCGGATGAACAAGTCAGGTGTGGGCCGGATACGGGCCAAAAGAGTTTTGCTATCTGGGCCAGAAAGAAGCGCGGATGTCTTCAAAACATTCCCATGTTTTCTGGATGTCAAAGGACTCGTGAGTAGAACATATATTTCTTTATAATATGCGATATTTCATACTTCAGCCTTTGTGTCATTGATTGTGTCCTTTGTGTGTAGTTTTGAAATCTTTGTACTAACGATGGTTAAATCACAGTTTTAATGCGGCATAAGTGGTACCAAACCCTGGTTCAATTTGTTATTCTTTATGTGGTTAACAGGTAAATCAAGACTTCAACCTGCTGTTTGGTGCTGAAACAAGTTCCAAGTTGCTGAACAAGTGGGACACAACATTCAAGCTGAAGATCATCAAAGAGGCCACCCAGCTGACTCAATCAACTGATCCGTGTCGTCTGTTAAAAGCGGCTGAGAGGCAACCAGAGAGTAATGGTATGCTGTCATACAGTGTTTTTACAGTATAAATAATACCTTTTTAACTCATTGATGCTGGATGCTGCGTAGACCAGTGGTTCTCAACTGGTGGGTCGCGACCCAAAAGTGGGTCGCGGACAGTTGGTCAAGAAAAAAAAAAAGCGCATCTGATGTTGTCTTAACTTTTATTTTGAAAAATGATTTATTTTGAAATTGAATTGAATTTTTTGCCACCACTGAGGCCCGGTAGCCATGGTAACGGACATTTGATTGACAAAGTTTTCTCTGTCGAGATGGCGAATCGCAAGTATGACCCGGCGTATTTGAAATGCGGATTTTCGTACATTGAGGATCGTAAGGGACAGAAACCCCAATGTGTTATTTGTAGTGAATGCTTGCAAATGAGAGCATGAAGCCATCTAAACTGAGGCGGCATTTGGATACCAAGCCGGTGGAGTTTTTTCAAAGACATCTCCAGAAGCTGAGGACTTCACAGAAGTGTCTGACAACGTCTTGCTCCAAACAAGAGGAAGCTCTCCGTGCCTCTTACCACGTACCTCACCGTATTGTGAAGGAAAAAAAACCCCACACAATAGCCGAAGAGCTTATTTTACCTGCAGCCATGGATATGGTGAGAGAGGTGCTGGGTCAATCAGCGACAGACAAGCTGAAAACCACACCGCTGTCCAATGATACTATAGCTCGCCGTATTCAGGACATGTCTGGTAATATGAAAGAACAGACCACAGCCCGCGTCCAAGCAAGCCCCTACTATGCCCTGCAGATGGACGAATCTACCGATATAACTAACCATGCTATTTTGTTAGTTCATGTGAGGCACGTATGGGATGGTGATTTGCAGGAACAGTTTCTCTGCAGCAGAGATCTCCCTACCACTACAAAGGTAGAGGACATTTTCAGCACTGTGGACTTGTATTTGAACTCAGTGGGCCTGAGCTGGGAATACTGTGTGGGAATCACAACTGATGGGGCTGCTTCCATGATGGGGAAACATTCCGGTGTGGTGAAGCAAATTCTGGAGAGAGCACCTAACGCGACGTGGAACCACTGCTTTTTGCACCGTGAAGCGCTGGCGGCAGAGGACATGGTGCCGGTGCTAGACGAGGCTTTGAAAGATGTCATCAAGGTGGTGAACTACATAAAACGGAGCGCAAAAAAACAGTCGCTGCTTCTCAAAGCTGTGTAAAGACTTGGGCTCGGAGCACATGCAAGTGTTAACACAGAGGTTCGCTGGCTATCGCGGGGTAAGGTGTTGTCACGTTTTTATGAACTTAAAACAGAAATCGCCGCCTTCCTCTCAGAAAATAACTCCCCATATGCTGAACTATTTGACAACGAAATCTGGCTGGCACGAGTTGCATATCTTGCTGATGTGTTTGAGCACCTCAACGCATTAAAAGGACGAAGACACAATATTTTGGAAAAAAAAAAAAAAAAAAAAAAAAAAAAAAAAATCGCTGCGTTCCAGAAAAAGATTGCACTGTGGGTAAATCATTTATCCAAAGACAGACTGGACATGTTTCCCAATGCTTGTCATGAAGTACAGCAGCTGCTGCGGCTAAAAATGACTTGAAAAAAACCCCTCAGTGCGCATCTTACTAAACTTCAAGCTCGGTTTGACAGCTATTTCCTCAAGAAATACAGAGATGACGCTTGGATATGCGACCCCTTCCGCATCGACATGGAAAGCATCACGTTGCCGAGCAACGAAGAGCATCAGCTGGTGGAGCTGTCATTTGACCAGATGATGAAATAGAGATTTGGCGAGGTAATACTTTCCCACTTCTGGTGCAGCGATGTGATGACTAAGTATCCATCCCTCACGACTCTTGCAGTCAAAACGCTCCTACCATTCAGCACAACCTACAGTATCTGTGTGAAAGTGGCTTTTCCACCTTGGTGCAGCTCAAGTCAAAGCAGAGAAACAAGCTGGACACTGAACATGGTCTGAGGGTAGCTCTGTCTACTGTCCTCCCAGACTTTGAAACTCTCATCAAGAATAAACAACATGCCCAGCTGTCTCACTGACTTCCCCCAGACAGGTTACAGGTGACAGGTTAGGTGAACAGATCTTGTTTTGTAGATCTTTAATTATTTTCGATATTTATTTTATTTACTGTTTGTCCATGCAGTTGCACTTTTGATTAATTTAGTCACTTGTTCAGTGAATTTAGTGAAAAGACCATGTTTGTTTTGTGGGTCTTTACCGCAATTTGATATTCACCTTTGTCCACATGCTGTTGCATGGTCCTCCTCAGGTTCTTCTGAATGTGCTTTGAATAAAAATATTTCAAATATTTAATTTTGTTCTCTATTTTGTGCAGTTGCTTATTTCATTCACTTCTGTACGCAAATGTGTATATTGATGTTAAAAACTTGAGTTTTCAAAGGCTTTAAAAAAAAAAAAAAAAGTGCTTGGTTTGAAGAACTATAAAAGTGGGTCGTGACTTAATGACCATGGGAAAATGTGGGTCCCAGAGTGAGACCAGTGGAGAACCCCTGGCGTAGAGCAACATTGACCCAGGTGCCTGAAGCTGCATGGACGCAGATGACGAGATTTTGAGGTTTTTTTTTTATTTTTTTAAGTTTGGTATGTTAGAGCTGAATGAACACATTCTGATGCAAGATGAGGGTCTTAGCTTTTAAATGCATATCATTTCATATTTTTATGTTCTTCTGCTGGACGGAAGAAGAGGACCAAGATCAGCCCAACTGATGCAGCTGAGAGAATGGTGCTCTTCCACAAGGTAAATTCCTCGTAAAATTTACACAACGTACTAGTGTTTGCTTGGTTTGTGAGAAATGATCTAGTATGGTACATGATCTAACACCAACTGTCATGTCTGAACCAAATACGTCACTAGCGATGGTCTTTTTTTATCATTTGTTTTGCAGTCATGCAGCAGCATAGATGAACGTCTAAAAGAAAGAGAAGGAAAGCAGCCATTCATCCTTGCGGTTGGCCGTACCTGTAACAAGATCGACACCTACTACGTCGCCGTTGACAAACAGCTCATTCCATGCCATGCTACCAGCTCACTGAGTGCGTTTGACGAACTTTTCAAATGTCACTACGTCTTCAACCTCTCGTATGATGAGTCCCTGGTCCATCTGTACATGTTTGTACAGACCACTGTATTCAACATCGATGTTACCTCCACGGAGGAGTCACTATGTGTTCGTGAGTTGCGTGCCAAGATCTTGAATGACAATGTTTAAATGTTTTATCTGTCAAGCCTTGCATACCACCAGTAAGGCCTTAATAAGCCACTTGCGGATAGGACACAGTTTTTACCCAAGCACCAAGTTCAAATTGTCTTGTTCTCAGTACGCATGTCGGCGTCAGTTCAGTACATATGCAGGTTTGAAAAAGGATTTAAATACTGTTCATGGTATGATTTATGTCACGCTGATGATGCAGAAGAGGGTGGCCTCTTTGATGATCTTCAGCGTGAACCTGATTGTGTTGCCTCAAAATCCTATTGAAGGAAATGATGTCTTGCAAGGTGTTCTGAAAACAATGGATCTGGTCAGGGTAGCAGTGACAATACGAAACACATTTGTGCTGCAATTATTTCTAGACTAAATGGTAGTGGTGTGGACAATTACTCGCACTGTACCTTACACACTTCTGTCTGTGGTATTTCCCTTAGGCTGAGTGCAATATTTTAGTAACGCTTTTGCACTTTGTGCATTTTATTTATTTACATATTTTTTTTTTTTTTTTATATATTCTTTATTCCGAGTGCTGGCACACAGCACTTCCACACCGTTTTATATTGTACAGCTTGGATATCTAGCGATGTTGACCGGTAGTCGAGGAACGACATTTCGTTGTCAAAACTCACTTGTGTTTTTTGTGCAATGACAATAAAAGAAAGTCTAAAAGTCTAAGTCTTTTTTTTTTTTCTAAAAAAAAGAAAGTCTAAATAGTGTAGTATCATCAGTATCATCAGTGATTTAGAAGATTTTGCAGAAGGACTTCATTCTGAATTTAAGCATAAAGTATTGTCTGCTATACCGGTTGATAATCCTTTAAGAAATACATTGGAAAAATGTCTTGAAACCTTTGAAAACCCTGTTTAGAACTTTAATACTGAAACTAAAAGAAAGAAGTATTTAAGTGAAAAATGGGAAATTGTGGACCCTGTGGAAAAACTGTTGGGATTCCGCTATGATTCAAGACTCAATAAAGGTACGGGTACTTTTGATCAAGTACCAGTAAAAGACACTTTTGTTTATGTTCCAATTTTGGAAACAATCAAATTTATCTGTCGCAGTACTCAAATTTGTGGACTGCTTAGCACACCTTCTGTATCAACCGAAAACCGGTATGAAGACTTTTGCGATGGAAGTTACTTTATGAAGTGGCGGCTAAGCGAACAAATGCTTTAGTGGCCGAGCAGCTGAACTGGGGAAGTAGTGCCCGACGCGCTAGTTGTGCAAATAAGCTTCCAGAAGATCCACGTTTCCGTTTGCTTGTTTATTGACTTGTCTTGCTTCAAAGGTTAAAACGTCACAGTATTCCATCAATGAAATCGTTAAAATCCATACATAGCGATTGAAGCCAGGTGTGCAAAACGTGCGTAAAGTGCCAAAGCGCTGTACAAACTGAAGCTTAAGGTGCAAGATGTAGCGTAGCCCAAGCGAGCGGTCAGCAAAAATAGGCCTCCCCAGTCACCCACTCTCATTCTAGTGATTGAAACCTTCCATCTCCCCAGCGCCCAGGGGCCGGTTTCACTAAGATGGACTGTGACTATAACTTAGACAGAGGGTATAGTCGGACTTGGCATAGACGTCTAACAAAATCTGTTGCACGAAGGAGTTAAGTCTCTGACTATCTTAAGTCGTACTATGCTGCAAAGGGTTGTGGGTAATTTAAGACTCTTTTCAAAACAAAAAACATGGCGGACACCGGCCGATCAGTGCCTTTCACTCACTCCGAGAATTTAGCAATTCTTGAAGAATTTAATTGTTATAAGAGCACGCTGTTGGGAAAATTTAGCGAAGAATGCAACAACAAGAAAAAACATATGGTGTGGAAAAAATTTACGGAGGCTGTAAACAGCATAAATCCCTCGGCTGTGAGAGATGTGCCAGCCGTACAAAAGCGGTTCAAGAATATGGTGCAGGAGGCAAAAAAAGAGATTTTTAAGAGAAAAAATACTCCAACGGGAGGTGGTGGCTTGAAAAAGCTGAAAGTGACAACGGAGATGGTAATAGACATTTATGGAGGCGAATCACCGTTGTTTTGGGGAGTTAGCGGGAGAAAGGAGAGCGGAGTCGCCAGACCAACAACCCATAGTAACGGTGCAACTGTGGATGCCGCCAATCCGTCAACTTTAACTTCTGTGAGTTCATCATCACCACCAACCAGTGTCTGTGTGGTGGATGTTGTCCAACATGAAGAAGATGAGCCCGCCGAGGAAATGACAGGTAATGAAATTGTTTTATGTTATATGTCGTCAAGGCAAGTGCGTTTTTAATTGTAATTTCAGCATAAACAGCTTTAGCTGCTCCCCCAGCTACGCTAGCTAAAGAAACCTAAGCTGTGTCCAAAACAAAAATATCTCTAACGTAACCTGTTGGAAAGTAGGGCTGACCAACGCAGATTTGAATGGTGCTACTGCAGTAGGTTTTACACGTGAAGAAAAGTAACCCGCTGCGGTGTGTTGTGAAAAGGTTACAATATCTAATGAGAACCTCGTTTGGTCTTTTATTTATTTATTTTTAGTGTCGTTGATGATTGAAAACATCCAGCCTGTGGCAGCTGCTCCCACCACCACCCCCACCATGGCCATGGTGCTGGAGAAGCAGTACAAAAATCTGCAATTGGAGGAGGAAAAACTCCTTTTGGAGATCGATGTCCTGCAACTGCAGAAGCAACGGCTGCAGCTGAAAGAGGCAGACAGAGGAGTAGAGCTGTCTGTTGATATCTAAAAAAAATAAATGAATGAATGAACTGCCATTACACTGTTTCTTCTTTATTTCATACTTAATAATTGCCAGTAGGCTATAATAACCTTAAAAGGTTGCTGGTAGTTATTGACACTCATAACATTTATGACTTGAAGGGTTTTTTTTAAATTAAAAAAAATTTCAAGTTGTGGTCACACAAAGCCTGGATGTTAAGACTGTGCTTGCCTTTTCGGTTGACATACAAATGTTCATTTGCAGATGGCGCCTGTATTTTTATGTGTGTTCCATCAATGGCTCCCACAACATTGGGGAACCTGGAGATGTTGTAGAAACCCCTTTTGAGACGGGATAACTCTGCAGGTTCTGTCGGGAATTGGGGAAGCCTCTCTGAGAGTGCCCCTGACACTCTGTACACCACCCGGGATACAGAAGCTTTACTTAGGCCCACTGTGTCTCCAACAGTATTTAAAAAACTGCCTGTGGCGTAAAATCTTAATGCAGTGCAAACCTGCAGCAGAGCTGGAATGCTGTGGCTTCTCGCTGTTGTAGGCCCAAGTGCTTCTCCCAATTCATCAGTCAGCCTAAGGATGGCTTCTCGAGTCAATCTAAACCGAGAAATTATCTCGTCATCATTGTAAACCTCCAGTGGGTTATTCCGGTCCCTGAATACCCTTTCCCGTCTCACTGCTCTCTCCATCAATTCAGCAAACCACACATTTTGTGCCATCTCTCCCTTGTTGCTACTTTGTCTGTTATTTCTGTTGTTACCATGGTGATACAGCCATCAGACCCATGTTAGACTGGGGGGAGGCTGTCTTAATTTTTAAGTCTAAAATTAGGCTTAAAAAATAAGTCTTAACTTTTGTGAAACTGTCTTACTTGCATTAGACTGGTCTAAAATGAAACCTAAGACCAATCTTAACCCATAGACCAGTCTAAACTACTTTAGTGAAACCGGCCCCAGGTGAAATACAAAATTATCACCACGTGACCCAATCAACTCATGTCACCACCCAAGCATGTCAATCACAGTCCCAAACTTAAATCTGTCCGTAACACTTTAGTTCACATCCATTCTTTTCAGAACACAAGACATCCTTGCAAATTCAGTTATATTATGATGATTTTGAGACGGCTAACCCGCTTGGATCAAAACATGGACATCATAAAGTTGGAGCACTGTACTTCATTCTGAGAAATCTGCCCCCAAAGTTAAATTCTGCACTAATGAATATCCATTTAGTTGCATTGTTTCATGCAGAAGATGTGAAAAAATACGGCTTTGATCCCATTTTACAGCCTCTGATTGATGACATGAAAGTGTTGGAGAGTCGTGGAATTAGTTTGCCATATTCATCTGTGAATGTCCACGGCACAATTTGTCAAATCACAGGGGATCATTTAGGAATGCATGGGATTCTGGGTTTTATTGAGACTTTCAGTGGCCGTTATTTTTGTCGTTTATGTTTGATTGAAAAAGTGATGCCCAGAATGTGTTCAGTGAGGATGACCCAAAGATAATCTTACGAGGTAAAGAAATCTTTGAAACTCATTGCAACGAGTTACAGTCAAATCCACAAAAGTTGCATTTGTTTGGTTTAAAGAGGAATTCAACTCTAAACAGCTTACAGTTTTTTCACGTTTGCCAGAATTTTTCTCTGGATATAATGCATGACATTCTGGAAGGGGTAGGTCAGTATGAGATGAAGTTGCTGTTGGAGAACCTGTCTGAAAACTTTTTGTCAAAAACTGATCTTCTGTCTCGAATCTATGCTTTTGACTACGGGTACTTGGAGCAGAAAAATCGTCCAACAAGGGTCAACTTGGATGGTGCGAACAATACTAATGGATTGAACTCAATTCAGACTCTCTGTCTGATCAGAAATATTCCCTTGATTTTTGGTGACGTTGTGCCGGAAGGTGATCAGAATTGGTCTTTGCTGTTGCTTCTACTACAAATCATTAACATAATCTTCTCTCCATCTGTAACAATGGGCATGACGGTGTATTTAAAACATTTAATAATAGAACCCCATGTCTTGTTCAGACAGCTTTATCCAAATAGAAATATGATCCCTAAACACCATTATATGTTACATTATCCGATTTGTATCAGAAAAATTGGACCATTAATTCATATGTGGAGTATGAGGTTCGAAGCAAAGCACCGGGTGTTCAAAAACACCCTGAAAAATTTTAAGAACATCACAGTGTCACTTGCCAAAAAACACCAAATGTTGATAGCTTACAATTGGGAGACGTCCCCTTTAAACCACATAGAGTATGGTCCCCTGAAAGCATTTGATACATATCGCCATGTTCATTTGCGAACAAAGCATTAATGGTGCTGTCCTGGGGTTGCTATGGGAACAGTGGTGGCGAAGCGGAACCTTTGTTTGGAGACCGTTGTTTCTGGGTTGGTTTTGGGGCTGACTTCCGGTTTGCCTCAGACGCAATCTGGATGTTAACGGTTGTGTTTTGTTTGTCATCACTGAATCCTTCTTTTATTACCCATCAGTTCAGTACACGGTGAAAATACACCAAAACGTCTCTAAGATGTTTAGCTCTTACTTTCTCTCAAGATACTGCTATGTTGCGGCTTCTCTTATCATTTTTGACGGTATATATATGTAACTGACCACTTAGTGTGTTAGACCTTTATTTTGAAACGACGTAGGACGCACACATGCGCAGTGGAGGGTGCCAACATGGCGGCCTCCTAGAAAGAAATATTGGCGTTTTCTTCATGCGGTTGAGCACAACGCACACAGAGATCAGCGCGCACACACTTTGTGGCGTTTAAATTCCATGATGGACTACTGATGACAGCTTATGGTATGGACTGCTTATCGTATCGTATGGACTGCTCATCGTACGGACTGCTTATCGTATGGATTTGTATGGACTGCTAGTTTTGCACCCTTGGAAAGTGGAGCGAGGTATGCTTTGTTTTCATGCTTTTATTGATGTTGTAAAATGCTGAATGTAGATAGCGTTATGATGAAGGTGTAACTGTGTCAATTTGTGACTTTTTATCGGACTATTGCGTGTAACTTGTTGGATGCCTAATGTGAATGTGATGAATTATGTTTTGTATACGGACTTAAGATTATAGGATAGTTATTGTGTGTTTTTGAGAACCATATTGTTTGTAAATTTTAGTTTCACGGTGCTGAAGGAGCTACAATAAAGAAACAGAATGCACCCGTTTCGAGACTCCAACCGCGTTTCATTCCGAGGGCTGCTACAATATATGTTTTATCAGCCATGGGGTTGGATTAGCAGGGAGCTAGCTCGCGCTGAGATAGTCCCGCGAGAAGGGGTGGAAGAGGGGGTGTTACCCTATTTAAAGTGCTTATGAAACGAATTTTAATTGTTGGAATTTCACAGTTTTTGCTGCTGATTCTAAAGGTTCCAAGCCTTGCGATTAAAATTAGATATTGTCTGGATAATAATTTATCCGGGAAGTCGTGTTAAAACGGGCTCAAAAGGAGCCACATTTTGTCTTTTTGTGCGAATTCTTTTTTAATGCGTGACGTCATAAGGTTGACTCAGAAGTTCTGGTAGTCTAACTGTAATGGCGGCATCTATGGCTAAGACATCACAGCACGGCAGAAAATATTGTGTTGCTGGAGGAACAAATGGTGTTAGTTGCAAAAATAGCAGCTTCACTGAAGGGATCTCTCTGCACATGTTTCCCAAACCAAAAACTACTGGAACTGAGGCTGACAAGGAGAAGGCAAAGACAAGAGCACGGTGGGTACAGTTTGTACGGAGGCATCGTCGTGATTTTGAAGTGTCCTCAACATCCGTGTTGTGCTCCGTACATTTCCATCACAACTGTTTCACTAAAAATGTGGAGATCGCGGAAATGGTTGGGAATAGGAGACGTCTTTTAGCTGAAGCTGTTCCAACTATTGACACCGCTGGACCTGGTGTGCCGACGGAGACTGTCCCTGCTCGAACTACTGCTCGGGCGCGAAGACAGGTGAGTCTGAAATTTCCAGATCGGACATTACTGGGCTTGTTTTTTTTATATATATAATAATGTTCGCTTCTGAGAGGTAAGTGTCGACCACTGCTATTGGCTGAGAGCACGGTGGATCGTATCACTGCGTGCTGCCGCCTGCCGATAGCTGCACCTGAATTGCTGCTCGGAAGCAGGGGACAGCTCGCTTTGCTCTTCGGTCTGCACACATATCCAGCTAGAATTGCTGTCTGGTCTCTCCGGTGATTGCGCCGGCTTAACATCCGAGGCTCCGTGGATCAGTCCTACCGATGGCTGCTGCCAGTCGTGCCGAGGCCGGGTGCCCACCTCCCTGCCGCCGACCCGTGAGGATCCGCAGACGGGGCCGCGCACTGGAGGATCTCCGACCCGTTAATCCATGCCATTGTTTATTAAGCTTACAGTAAAACCATGTTATTATCACATACATTTTTTTTAAGTGGCTGGATTTCAAAGTGCCACTTCGTTAGGTTTCAACGTGTCAAAGACAGCGCAGCAGAATGCCATATCTGCGAAACCGGCATGTTCAAATCTTTTCCAGTTTACCACAGCAAACATACACTATTGTGTCATTTGATTGATAACATCTTAATAATAATCAGCGTGTAGTAGGAGCGATGGCTGTTTTGTGCCGCCGATCCTGTGCTGAAAATGGTAACTTTCTTTCATTTCCATTACCCATACGGAGGTGCAGAGAGCCTCTTCAATATAGATGTTAAATCGATTTGTGTGGCTTAAATTCAATGAAAGTTTTTCCACATAATGTTAGAGGTGTGTTCTTTCGACCTGCTGATGTTTGTATCAGAATTTTGGTTCCTTTATGAGATATAGGTCCATCAAATGTGTGTTATTTTCGCAGCCAGCCATACTAGCAAATAAGGGAGTCAACCCTATGACGTCACGGTCATGTGGCCAATTTCGCACCAAAGGCCACATAATTCACACTTTTAAATGGCCGTTTTAACAAGTTATGCCCGGAAAATTTAGTTCAAGTTGGATTGATGGTTTTAGAAAAAGACAAAAATTTCATTTGAATGATAGATGAACATTCGTTTCAGTTCATCTTTAATCAATGTTAATGTTAAAGAATCTGAATGTTACGTGGTTATATTATTCCTGTTAGAATAATATTTAGAGTAAGTTTCTTGGTTTATTTGGAAGTATTATTATTCTATTGAGTTAAAACCAGAATACATTGTTATGCTTGAACCGGTTGATGTGCAATGAAAACAGTAAAGCAGAAACGGTTGATTTGTGCTGTGTAGCACACTGCCATGGTTATCTCCATCTAGGTGAAGACTTAGTGATGTGAGAAAGGTGATGTGTGATATAAATGGTCAATTATTAAGAAAAGTAAAAGCAAATGAGGTTTAATAAATAAAGGTAAAGTAAAGCATAAACATTGTACACGGTAAAAGGTTTGTGGTTAAATAAATGAGACGCAATCTGGATGCTAACGGCTGTGTTTCGTTTGTCATCACTGAATCCTTCTTTTATTACCCATCAGATTGTGCACATCACTGTTACAGCAATCCTGACGTTCGGGACCTGTAACAGATCGTGGGGGCTCGTCCGGGATCAGCACGCCATACGTCCATGGGCTACTGCTTATCCAATGATACTGACCGCCAGGACCTCTCGTGCTACATGTTCTCCGAGCCAGGGGTGACCCAGTGTGCAGAGAGAGGCCAGTAACCGGTGAAAAAGGGTGTACCAGCCTATAGAGTGCAACACTGTGGATCCAAGCATCCGAGATCAGCAAGATGTCGTCCGGTGAGAGAAAACAACTACTTTGGAGCATCAAGAAGAAATTACACCAGCTAACAGGTAATGAAGCCCACCTCATTGCAACTTCACTCGGGGACGTTGAAGGGCTGGACTCTAGTCAGCTGATTCAAGATGATGAAGAAAGCTGTGTTGAGTATCTGACTCAGTGCCTAGCATGTCCTTCACTCCTGGAACGAGAGTAGCAGGGCTTGCCGTTACTAAGGAGGCTGGAAAGTATCATCGACGGTGCCATGGTGAACCATGGTCACAAGTCAGTGTCCTTTGAAGCTGAAGCAAGTACGAGTAAGCACGCTATTTCCCCTGTTCAGCCACAAGAGGACGATGGTGACACAGATGTGCAGGTGTTATTGGCCCGTTATGACACTATCCAAGCTCAGCTAAACCAAACATTGTCCACTCCAGCTTCCCCAGATCCAGGGAGGCAGAGTTCAACACCACTCCACACCAATCACTTCCCTAACCAGCAGACAACTCTGGCACCAGCTCCGACAGCTTCAGGGGACACACTTTTCCCAACTCTGCAACCCTGTTCACAGCTGCGCTCTCTTCAGTATCCCGCTCCTTCTGCAGGAAGCATCCCAACTCACACTGGTGAGAGTATGATAGCCATGAGAGACTTGCCACTGCTGTCCCGCAAAGAATTCAAAGTGCATGGGGGAATGATTAATGACACAGCATCAGAAATAAGTTACAACAGCATCTGTAAGGAGGTGGATGAGGGTCTCAGGGAGAATCACACTCCAACCGAGGTGATTAGAGGGGTACTACGTGCTATTAAGCCAGGTCATTTCCGAGATATGTTAACAATAGAAGACGATCTCACAGTTTCTGAGCTTAAGGCTGCGGCTACACGAAAACGTTTTTCACTGTAAACGATACTTTTTCTTATCGTTTCGCTGTCGCGGCCACACGGAGCCGGCGTTCCCACTACCCCAAAACGATAGTTTTTGAAAACGGGTTCCAGAGTGTGAAAGTTTGAAAACGGCCTCGTTTCGTTTCCATTGTTACAGCTAAAACGTTTTTGCGTCAGTCATACGTTGACGCTGTGAGCCAATTTTAACACTTCTCTATTGTCTCACAGCGTGGCGTGACACAGTGGCGTGTGTACTGCATTGTTTCATCGTTTTCGTCTGGACCTGAGTCTTTACAGCAGCGCGTTTCCGTGTGGTCGCAAGAATTTTCGTACCCGTTTTCAAAAAAAAAACCTCGTTTCGTTTTCGTGTAGCCGTAGCCTCAAAGTTTCCTGCAGTCTCACTTAGGTGTGAAAAGTAGCACAGAGCTTTTTCAGGATTTAATGTGTGCTAAGCAGCATGAAAATGAGACACCTCAGCAGTTTTTGTATAGAATGATTGGACTGAAACAAAAGATCCTGTTCTCACTCAGGCAACCAGACTCAGTTGTTCAGTACGATATGTCCACAATCCAGTGCATCTTTCTCAACACTATTTGTCAGGGCATTGGGGAGAAATATGACACTGTTCGTCGAGATCTCAAGACCCTCTGAGGTGACCCCACTGTCACTGATGAGGCACTGCTTCGCCATGTAATAAAGACCACAACAGAGGAAAGCGAGCGGAAGCGACGACACGGCCGAAGTTCTGCCATGAAAGTAAGTCATGCCCATGCAGCAAGTAGTGAGTCGAAAGAGAAAACAAAAGACGATGTGAAAGTAAATCAGATTAACAGCGACCCCACACTCCAAAGACTCAGCGCCCAAGTAGAAGCACTGACACAAGCAATGGAACATCTGAAAACAATGACAGCTCATATCGTAGCACCAGAGCAGAGGAACCCAAAATTCCAACCAGAGAGAAAACCTCAAAGAGAAAGAAAGAGCTGTCAGAACTGTGCTTCCCAAGACAATTCAAACTGTAATCACTGCTTTGTCTGCGGAGAGGAAGGACATCGTGCTGTCGGGTGCCTGAAGAGAACCAAGCCGTCAGGAAACTGGAGACGGTCAGGGCAGAGGGACCACCCCTGATCGGCAGACCTCAGCAGTCCCACTCAGAGAAAATATCCAAAACCACAACTGACAGGGAGACAGTAGGTGCCCGCTCACAAGTTGACAAAGAAGCACCACGTGGTTTAGTAGTTCCTTTAGTAGGTCGCCAGTCGCTTCTCAAATGTATGATGGCAGGTTACCTAGTAACGGTGGTATTAGACACAGGGGCAGGGGTAAGTCTTTTAGATCATGCGTGGCTAAACAGATACTTACCCGGACAACAAGTAAACCTTTAAGTGAACTAATGGATGATGATCTAAATGTAAAAGCAGTCACAGGGAACTCAGTGCCTTATGATGGGTGGGTGGAGGTTGTAGTCAACCTTGAGGGCAACAATGATCCAGACCTATCTATACGTGTACCCTTCCTTGTGAGCCGCCTCAAACTCGAGAGACCCAGTAGGCTTTAATGTGATTCACGAGTTCATTAAAGACAATGGGGGAAACTACAAACTTATTGAGCTGATTGGTAGGGCTATGGGGATCGACATTTCTGCTGTAAGCACTCTAGTAAACTTCATTCAGACCCAAGAGCGCCCTGTACCTGAGTCAGCTACTGTAAGAGTGGGCTTTAAAGGAGGGACAGTCTACCCTAATCAGGTGGCTTACATTAAGTGTAGGGTCCCAGGGAGTATTAGCTCTACAGAGGCACTTGTGTTGTTTGAGCCAGTACTAAATGATGTCTACCTGGAACAACTTAGTGTTGGAGAAGGACTTTTACAGGTAGAAAAGACAGACAGGCCATACGTTAAAATACTTGTGTCAAACTACTCCAGCCAGAGTGTGACTCTCCCCAGCTTGACAGTTTTGGGTTCTATTGAGCCTATTGCAAAATTAGTTGAGACTGACCAACCCAAAGACTCTAGTGATGCAACACCAGTTTCTACCTGTATTGTTGACTCTGTCCCCAAGTCTGGTCAATACCAGCAGCCATCCAACACTGCTCACTGGCACCCGCCGGTGGACATTAGTCACCTAACCTCAGAGCAACAAAAAGAAGTAAAGCAAATGTTGTTTGAGGAATCAAATGCTTTTGCCCGAGATGATGGTGACATTGGGAATATTCCAAGTTTGAATATGACCATCAACCTGAAAGATGACATTCCAGTCCAATGCACATACACAGCCATCCCTAAGCCGTTGTACAAAGAGGTGAAAGAATATATCCAGGACTTGCTTGCTAAAGGCTGGATAGTCAAGTCAAAGTCACCCTTTTCCGCACCTGTAGTATGTGTGAGGAAGCGAGATGGCACACTCAGACTATGTATTGATTACAGACAGTTAAATCAGAAAACCGTGCCCGACCGCCACCCACTCCCACGCATCCAAGACCTTTTGGATACGCTGGGCGGCCACCGCTGGTTCAAGCATTCTGGACCAAGGTAAAGCTTACCACCAGGGGTACATGGCCGAGGGTTCCCGCCATATGACAGCCTTCATCTCACCTTGGGGACTATATGAGTGGGTAAGAATCCCCTTTGGCCTCAGTAATGCCCCTGCTGCATTCCAGCGCAGTATGGAGGAAATGCTGAACACCCTGCGTGATGATTGTTGTATCCCCTACCTGGATGACATTCTTTGTAATTCAAAGAGTTTCACTGAACATGTTGAGGCGGTGCGCAACGTCCTCAGAGCTCTCCAACAACATGGGGTCAAGCTACGCCCAACTAAATGCAAACTATTCAAAGCAGAGGTCAGATATGTGGGTAGGCTAGTTTCAGAAAACGGGGTCTGAATCGACCCAAAGGACTATGAAGCTGTCAAGTCACTCAGTCAGAAGAAGCCAACAAATATGGGCGAGTTAAGAAGACTGCTCGGGTTTCTCAGTTATTATCGGGCTTATATTCAAGATTTTTCCAGGATCGCCAAACCTTTGTATGGCCTCCTACAAGTCAAAATTAGTCCTGAAGACACACAGACCAAGTCCAGGAAAAACCGAGGTGCTCAGCTGTCCTCAAAGACGCCTATCTGCTGGACAGGTGAACACGACCACACCCTGAAGCAGCTCATTGATACTTTGTCCGATCCACCTGTGCTTGCTTACCCCAACTTTGAACTGCCGTTTGTCTTACACACTGACGCCTGTGAGAAAGGGCTCGGAGTTGTGTTATATCAAAGACAGGGGGGAAGCTCAAAATCATTGCATACGGCTCAAAAACTCTGACCCAAGCTGAAAAAAACTATTGTTTACATTCAGGTAAATTAGAGTTCTTGGCTCTTAAATGGGCGATATGTGAAAAGTTCAGGGATTATTTGTTTTATGCCCCAGAGTTCACCGTGTATACAGACAATAATCCCCTGACGTATGTACTGAGCACTGCAAAGTTGAATGCCACAGGGCATAGGTGGGTAGGAGAGCTTGCCGATTTCAGGTTTAACATCAGGTACAGGCCTGGTAGAGCTAACGTGGATGCTGACACTTTATCACGCCTCCCTCTGGACATTGATAGCTATGTAGGGGAGTGTACAGAGGAGTTTAGCCGAGACATTGTTTGTGCAACGTGAGAAGGGAGTGAGGCAGCGAAGAAAAGTGATGTTGCCTCCGTAGCTGCCTTAAATCTGTCTCAAGATACCAGGGCAGACACACCAGCTTCACCTAGCATTAGCCACGAAGAGCTAGTGAGAGCACAAAGACGAGACATGACGATAAAAGAACTTCTCAGGTTAAAAGAGACAAAAATGACACTAACTGACACTAACTGAGACAGACAAAATGCAGATGGGTTAGTGAGGAGGTTAATGCGTGAGTGGGGAAAACCGAAGGTTGAGAATGATCTATTAAACAGGGAAGCTGGGGGTAGAAAACAGCTGGTACTGCCTGCAGAATACAAGTCCTTGGTGCTACGACACCTTCATAAAGATATGGGTCACCTTGGTGCCGAAAGAGTTACCAATCTAGCCCGAGATCGCTTCTACTGACAATTTCAGTGTCCTTTTATGAAAAAGGACATTGAAACTTATGTAACAAGACATTGTCCCTGTATAAAACAGAAGAAACCCACCACGCATGTGAGGGCGCCCATGGGGAGCCTCAGTTCCAGTGCACCCAAGGAGCTAGTCTCCATCGACTATATGCATTTAGAAAAGAGCCGGAGTGGGTACGAATACATTCTTGTCGCAGTTGACCACTTTACTCGTTTCGCCCAGGCGTGGCCAACCAGAAACAAGTCAGCGAAAACTGCTGCGGAGAAACTATATTGCGATTTCATCCCTCGCTTCGGTTACCCTACTAGACTACATACTACCTGTTGCAAAATCACTGCCTGCAAACCCATTCTTCCAGATATAGGCTTAGGATCTTAGAAACTCATTCAGTTGATAATTCTGAATATTTAATTGATAGACCTAAGAATTATTTAAGCTTATAGGCCTTCCACAATGAATTCTGGTGGTGACTTGATCATAATTTATCTTGCTTCAGTGCACTGATATGTACTGAGATGGACGGAGACAATGAGGAGGGAGAAGAGCCAACCCAAGGCAATGGCTTCGAAGAAGGACTGCCCCAACAGAGTATGCCGCTTATCTGTGGAAGTAATGAAAATGCAGAGGTTAGTACCCTATTTGGGTGTAACTAAACACCTAAACACCGGAACGTACCGAAACGGACAGGAACATACCGAAAACAGACAGAAATGGACCGAAACGGACCCAGATTTAGTAACATACACATTTAAAACTCATATGTATTTAATATCTAATGATTATAACACCCAATTCTTCCATTAAAAAATAATATTAAAATAAACCCCAACCCTCCCAAGAATTGGGTGTTATAATCATTAGATATTAAATCTATAAGTCTATAAGCTCTATAAGTATCGAAAATACTATTAGTAATTGACTCGGTAGACAAAGTGACATGGACTTATGTTGATTCAAATTTCAGGACATTATTCAGCGCGCAATTAAGATTTTATGTTTTTGGCTGGCAACTACCACATATATACCAGATATGTCGAGTAAATGCTATAACTTTTGAAAGAGTGGACGGATCTTCACCAAATTTTGTGTGGTAATGCTCTATGATTGGTACATGAAAAGATTTGATTTCACAGGGCAAGGCTTTTAAGACGACCGACTTTTAACACGAGCGACTTTATGTTTGGCCCATTACTTTTGAACAAGTGCTTGGATTTGCTCCAGTCCTTGTATGTTGCCAACACTCCATATTAAGTGCAGGTTACATCTTGAGACCTACTCTGAATCTCAAATGGTGCACTTGTGCACTGGAGTGTTCATGTTTTAGTGCGTATGGCATATTAATTACGCACTAAAACATAGTGCCCGAAGTGCACAAGTGCGCCATCTGAGATTCATCCCAACACTTTCTAGATGGCCAACCTTTTTGCAATAAATCTTGTGTGCTTACACTATAATACATGAACTGATTATATTTGGGTCACATGGTGAAGATGGCAGTCGCTTTGTGTGCAGGCGACTTCACAAGAAGGTGCATTCACAATGGGGTGTCTGGCGTGGGTATAACCCACCAACAAAAATGTATGGAAGTGACCATTCCTCAATCAGGGGACCAGGGGATAAACAATTGTTAACAGGTTTCAATCAGTAACCCCACCAGCTGATCTAGCCCATTTTTGGGGGTGTCATCGTACGGGGGTGTCTGCCGGGGGTAACCCACCACTAAAAATGTCTGGCAGTGGTCATTTCTCTATCAGGGGACTATGATTAGCAATTTACAACAGGTTTCAAGTGGTAACCTCACGAGCTAACCTAGCCCATCCCCCCCCCCCCAGTTAATGATGTCTGGCAAGCCCCGCCCACCAACAAAAATTTCTGGCAGTGGCCATTCCTCAATCAGGGGCCCATGACAAACAATTTGCAACAGGTTTCAAGTGGTAACCTCACCAGCTAACCAAGCCCATTTTTTTGGGTGCCAGTTTTATACCCCCCCTTGCCACAACCACCAGAGGGAACCCGGCAGACGTGCCGTTCCTCTATCTGGGGACCATGCCAGACATCATAGTACCCATAAAAATTGGTAACCTTCCCAGCTAGGCTGACCCCTCTGGGCTCCTGGTCTACTATGGGCAAGCCTTCTTACCAGCCACAAGGGGCCAAAGGTCATGTGGGACAATGTGGGTTACAAGCACTGCCAGTGTGGGTAATGCAATCGGTACAAGGACATTGTTATGCTCCTCACCAGACTGTGCCTTATGCAATGATAATGCCTTTTGCAATGTCTTCTAATTTGGTATACTGATAGGTGTGTCTGGAAGTAAGATCCTTGAAGAAGGTTATAATAACCAAGTAATTATTATTTTGTGAATGGTATCTCCGGCTTTAAAGTGTCGGGAGCCACCTTTTATGTTGGGGAGCGTGTGGTGCACCTAAAAATGCCACCACAGTATTTTTGGTTGTTTTATAATTTCAAAGTATTTTTATATGTAATTTATTCTATTTTTTTACAAGACTGAGCAAACAGTATTTTGTTTACATTTCGCCATGTTCATTTGCGAACAAAGCATTTATGGTGCTGTCCTGGGGTTGCTATGGGAACAGTGGTGGCGAAGCGGAACCTTTGTTTGGAGACCGTTGCTTCTGGGTTGGTTTTGGGGCTGACTTCCGGTTTGCCTCAGACGCAATCTGGATGCTAACGGCGGTGTTTCGTTTGTCATCACTGAATCCTTCTTTTATGACCCATCAGGTCAGTAGGCCTACACGGTGAAAATACACCAAAACTTCTCTAAGATGTTTAGCTCTTACTTTCTCTCAAGATACTGCTATGTTGCGGCTTCTGTTATCATTTTTGACGGTATATATATGTTTTATCAGCCATGGGGTTGGATTAGCAGGGAGCTAGCTCGCGCTGGGAAAGTCCCGCGAGAAGGGGCGGAAGAGGCGGTGTTACCTTATTAATGAATGTTAATGTTAAAGAATCTGAATGCAACGTGGTTATATTATTCCTGTTAGAAAAATATTTAGAGTAAGTTTCTTGGTTTATTTGGAAGTATTATTATTCTATTGAGTTAAAACCAGAATACATTGTTATGCTTGAACCGGTTGATGTGCAACTGAAAACAGTAAAGCAGAAACGGTTGATTTGTGCTGTGTAGCACACTGCCATGGTTATCTCCATCTAGGTGAAGACATAGTGATGTGAGAAAGGTGATGTGTACTATAAATTGTCAATTATTAAGAAAGTAAAAGCAAATGAGGTTTAATAAATAAAGGTAAAGGAAAGCATAAACATTGTACACGGTAAAAGGTTTGTGGTTAAATAAATGAGACGCAATCTGGATGCTAACGGCTGTGTTTCGTTTGTCATCACTGAATCCTTCTTTTATTACCCATCAGATTGTGCACATCACTGTTACAGCAATCCTGACGTTCGGGACCTGTAACACGTACAGTGTGTGTGTGAATCAGTGGAAAAAACTGTAATCAATACAGACTTTCTGGAAAAGTATAGGCCCTTTGACCTCCAGAGTAGTAATGGTACTGACGATGATCGTCTTTACATTGTACCATTGTTTTTGTAACTGTTTTGTGGTGTCATTTGTAATTGTCATTTGTTTGTAGCTGTGTTTGGTGCTTGGTGTAATAAAAATAATAAATGCATTATTTGCTTGTCTTTCTTCCCCCTGTTTTGTGTAAGATGACACAATTAACACTTCTAGAACAATTCATGTATTTGAGTATATTCAATGTATTTAAATGTAAGGCTGCACACAGTCCAGATAAACATTAAAGGGACACTCCAGCCATTTGCATTAGGCTTTGCATTGTTAGAAACCCAGTCATACTTTTGAATGGTCATGCAACACTCTCTCATTTCCCCCTGAGACGGGAGAAATCCGTATTCACCTCTTTACACTTCCTCCTACAATGACGCAAAAATCGTCATTTTGCGTCATTGTAGGAGGAAGTGTAAGAGGGGTGGATTTCTGTTGAGACTACAAGCGCTAGTTCCCACCCTTCAACACCGCCCATAGGGGGTTGGACCTAATGCGCTAACAGACCTATCACAGATCAGTGCCAGTGCTTTTGAAGTCACTGGCAGAGAGCTGCAGCTAACACATATATGTATATATATATATATATAGATATAGATATAGATATATAGATATAATTGTCATGAGATCCACCCTCCTTACCAGTTGGTGGCGGTAATGCTGCTTTAAGTTGTTTGCCCACCGCCAATAAGAAAACGAAATAGAGAGAGCTGCAGCAAACAGACGGATGCAATACGGAGGACTGGGATTTTGAAGAAGATATGGCTCGAGCTGGGGCGAATTGGTGGTGCCTGTGCTCTAACTGTGCGCCAATGGACACAGAACAAGAGTCTGTCTGCTGCTGAGAATTCCAGCGGTGCCAATTTCTTCTGGACGAAATCACGGAATCGGAGGATGACACGGATGTGTGTCTTGTTGTTGTTGTTTCGCACCCCATATGTATAGTGGCGTCCTGGAGACCTACTTTAGAATACTTAAAGTCAACTGGAAACGACAGCCAAAGCCTACAGGGCCAAATGGACATCTTTCTATAAAGTAAGTTTGTTTTCTTTGTTACTATGTCAAGGAGTACTCTTGCTAACACGCTAACGTGGCATGTTCATTGCACAAATAGCTTGCAGTTATGCAAGCTACTGTGGCACGCTAGGCTCAAATGCCATCACTCACTTTGTGATCAATGTTTTGTCTAGACAATTTCGTCTAACAGCCTACCGGCACTTTCCTGAGTGGGTCCTGCAAGGAGAGAGATTGGGCAGAGGGCGTCGTGTCGTGCAGGCTATCCGCCAGAACTACCCAGCTCCAGACGGCCAGTACTGCGGGCAAGTGGAGGACGCTCAGGAGAAGCTATAGTTTCCTTGTTTTATATTCATTCAACAGTTGTATTGTTTGTATAGTTATTTAATTAAATGGTTAAAATGTACGTTGTTGTGGTTCTTTCTTAGTAATGTTGCTCCAAGTGTATTCGAGTTATTGAACGACCAACATTTCAGAACTGGAACTACCTAGCTACAGTTACCTCAGATGACAAAATTACAGAATTGTGATCATAGCCTACCTATAATTACTATAAATTATGAAGCATTACAAGTATACATTGCATTATAAGTTTGTTGCAAATCAGTTACCTCCTTCCAAGTTTATGATGCTATTCTAAACTTTGTTGAAGGCAGACAGGAGAGGAGTGACATTTTGTTTTTTAATTCACAAAATAAGAATTGTCATGAACATAAAGACACACAAACAACATTATCCACACTATAAAAAAAGAGGTATTGACCCTGTGATTGAGTATACAGTAAGGTGCTCGATGGAAGTGCAAACAGGTAAGGCAGTGACATGATTTCCAGGTAGCGTAGAGTCGGGTGGAGCTCATACACTCTCAGGGGAGTGGCCTGCGGATCTTGAGCATTGCAATGCACTATGGGGATTGTTGTCTTTAATCCATAAGCACAAAAAAGTCATTTTCTGCCTTTTCTCGGTCAAGAAGGCACCAAATTAGAAATTTATGCTACTATTCTACTACATATATGGCCCACTTTCAATACATAGTCATGTCTCCACTGGTGGAATGTTCCTTTAAGTTTTAGAAAAAGCAGTATTTCTTTATTGTACAAAATAACACTAATTAGTGTTACATATTAACCCCTACAGTGAGTAAAGCTAACCCAAATCAACACTCAAATGTGTTCAAATATAACACTATAGGTGTTAAGATGAAATCAGTGAAAAGTTTTAACACTAATCGGCGAGGAAAATACACTAGAATAGAATTAAAATATTAACACTTTCCAAAGTGTTAATTTAACTCTGAACTAGTGAGAATTATATAAACTCTGGGAAAGTGTTAAATTTAACTCTATGGGAGTTTTAACACTGGTCGATTTGCTGTGTAGTTTCTCTTACTCTTTGTCATCAAGTTTTCACTTCTTGAGTATGAACTAATTGGACCCCTTTTTTAACTTTTAACTGTTGGCATCTTGAGGCTGTTGATCGTCCTATAATTATCTCCACAATGGCTAAAAATGGATGGATGGATAGATAGACAGATAGGTAGATAGATAAAAACGGTTATACTGTATATCTGATCACGTACCTCTGAACCTCTATTATGCAGTGAAGACTTCCAGAGACAGGATACAATGCACTTCATTGTACAAGTCAAAATATTTTTAAAAAGTTAAAGGCCATAAAACTGCTACAGTATCAGGCATATATCATCAAATAAGAAATAAAAAATAAATTAAACAGCTGCTTGAAATATGAAAGGGGGCAGCAAGGTTATTGACGTTTTTAAGTTTGTATAGTTATAGTATTTAAATAAAGGACGGAATATGTGATATTCTACATAATGTGCATGAAATATAGCGAGGGTGCCAACGGGACAAAGAGCAAGGGCAACTGTTCCCCAAACCCATTCAGTTGCCCTTTCATGCACGACATTGTATTACACACAATAAATTAATATGAACTGAAAACGAACTCCCCTGTGCAACCAAGGAGATACTCTGTCTTTTAGTTCCTGTCATAATCCTTAATTTTTTTTCTCCCATTTAATTGTGTTGGTGCTTGGAGACATGGTTAAAGTAGATTGTGTCAAGCCGGATTAGCACGACTCATTTTAAATTTTGATTAATCTAATTAAATAGTATAGCGTTTCTCATGAAATGGTTATATATAACGTGGAGGGAAAAGAAAGCTTCTACAATCAGTGATGATAGTGAAAGGGAAGAAGAGATAAAAAGAAGGCTGAGGACAGCAAAGAACACTATTCTCTGCAGAAATAAATACATCACCACTGTAGGATTCTTTTTTTCACTTAGAAGGGCTACAGATAAGATTCAAATTGGTGACCTTCTCGCTGTGAACCAACTTGATTGACCACCAAACCACTATTCCACGGGCGAAATGATACAAACAACCATACGTGCTCAAACTCACTCCTGAGGTCAATTTAGAATGACCAATTAACCTTACATGCATGTAATTGGATAGTGGAAGCCAGAGTAACCGGAACCCATGGATGTATGGGGAGAACATGCAAACTTCACAAAGCCCTTCACAAAACCCCATTTGATTGATGAATTCTTTTGCTGTGAGGCCACGGTGCTAACAACTACACGAATGGCGGCCGTGAGGCTTGCCACAGTACGAGCAGTGTTCCTGTCTGTCATGTCAGTGTCTGCGTTACTTGTCTGTGAAGTGTCGTGCTTAATCCAGTACACGCGATCGGAGCTCCTAAACCTCAGATCCAGCCCTCACAGCGATCTGGGTCCATCTACGTCCCTGCTTGAGCAGAAATTACGGGTATTAAACATCTCAAGCCACTCAACACCACGGCTGCCGACCAAAAAAGGCCGCCGTTCAGGCATCCTCGCCAGGTTCAGGAGACGTCCTTACCGACCACCGCTCCCTGCCCTTCTGCTGTCAAACGTAAGATCGCTCCGGCACAAAATGGATGAAGTCCAACTTATGATTCAAACCAACAAAGACTACAGTGACTGCTCTGCCATCTGCCTGACAGAGACCTGGCTGGATCCATCTGTACCTGACCAAGCGGTAACACCTCCAGGTTTCACATTACACCGTGCCGATAGATCACCCAAACTATCGCACAAGTCTAAAGGCGGTGGCATTTGCATTATGATCAATGAACGCTGGTGTACAAATTCAACAAAACTCACACATGTATGCTCCCCTCACATGGAATACCTCACTGTCAAATGCAGACCATCATTCCTCCCACGGGAGTTTGCATCAGTAATTATGATCTGTGTGTACATCCCACCTGAGGCTAATGCTATCATCACCAGGGTTGGGGAGTAACGGATCACATGTAACGGCGTTACGGTAAAAGGATACAAAATAAAAGTAACTGTAATCCGTTACAGTACAAGCAAAAACGATGTACTCAGATTACAGTTACATTCAGTGAGAATGGGGATTACTTAACAGGATTACAATTTGTGCGAGGTTGCAGTGACAGAAGCACAGAGCGGCAGGGTCGGACTGGGGAAAAAAATCGGCCCTGGCAATTTTCCCAGGGACCAGCCCCCCTCAGTATTAATTAGTATCTCCAATCTAATTAAACAAAAATAAAAAAACGAGCACAGACCGCTCATACAGTCAATGGCATGTACCCATAGAAAAAATACACACTCACACACACATCACACAACCTGACTATCGACTGCTAACAACCATGATCAGTAACCTACACAAACCCAGACACATAATGGCTCGGCGGCCAGCAATCGGATAAACCAATGAAGTGAATCAATCCTGTGAAAGAATGAAAACAAGTGAATGAAACCTGCACTCACCCTTTATGAAGTTAACTCTGCCAGCCCCATACTCTTGCCCCTGCTCAGCCAACTCCTTGACGTCGGGTATGGTTGGTAACGTTACGGCGGCTAGCATTAGCAACGAGGCTGCTAGGCATGCTAAATCGGTAAGCATTAGGCTACTGAAGAAAGCTAGTCTTTTTAGCTACGTTATATTATCATCTTTCTTCTAGGGGTGGGCGATATGTATCGTTTGCGAAATTATCATGAATGTTGTTTTGACGATGAGTAATTTGCAATATCGAGATATAGGCAAAAAATTATTATTTATTTATTTTTTTTTAAATTGCCAAAAAGTGCGGCGCCAGTGGTCCTCTGCCCTTACCACAGCGCTACGCCACGCCCTGCTTTGAACGCTCTAATTTTTTCAAAGTAAACGCTTCGGACCCTGCGGGACACTCAGCTAAGAGCATCGAGGGGGCGCCGAGAGGCAGGGGCTGGGACAGCGAGAGCCCGGGGCTGGAACAGCGAGAGGCCGGGGCTGGGACAGCGAGAGGCCGGGGCTGGGACAGACGGTAGCTCGATCCCGAGATCCAACAACAAGCTTTTTCACTGCAGCAACTTTAAGATACGCTATTGGAGCTGGAATTACCGCGGCTGCTGGCACCAGACTTGCCCTTCAATTGATCCCCATTAAAGGATTTAAAGTGTCCTGTGTTGTTATTTTTCGTCACTACCGGCTCCCTGAGTCGGGAGTGGGTAATTTGCGCGCCTGCTGCCTTCCTTGGATGTGGTAGCCGTTTCTCAGGCTCCCTCTCCGGAGGGAGAAGTAGCCTGAGAAACGGCTTGAGGTTATCAGTCACCAAAGCGGCCGGGGCACCCCGAGAGGCACCCCGCATGGGTTTTGGGTCTAATAAATGCACGCATCCCCGAAGGTCAGCGCTC
The DNA here is from genome assembly GCF_027942865.1 of Odontesthes bonariensis. NCBI lineage: Eukaryota > Metazoa > Chordata > Actinopteri > Atheriniformes > Atherinopsidae > Odontesthes > Odontesthes bonariensis. The sequence continues at coordinate 26,118,858 of NC_134529.1, read as the reverse complement.
GTTTTGCATGTATTAGCTCTAGAATTTCCACAGTTATCCAAGTAATGGTAGAGCGATCAAAGGAACCATAACTGATTTAATGAGCCATTCGCAGTTTCACTGTAGCCTACCGGCCGTGTGTGCTTAGACTTGCATGCTTGTGTTCATTTTATTGTGATCTTAATGCAAGTTTAAATTTTTTTTTTTAAATATCGTCAAAATATCTTTATCGTAAAAATCCTAAAAAATATCGAGATATTTTTTTTTGCCCATATCGCCCACCCCTACTTTCTTCTAGGCTATAAGTTAACCTTTGTTTACGGCCACTGGCCCTAACCTGACGTGCTAGCTGTCAAATCAACTGGAAGTTTTCACCGGAAGTACTGGCGCACACACACAAGCAAGGGTGTGCAAAGAAAATTAAAATGTGATGTAAAAGTCTTACTTTGCTTATTTATTACTAAAGTAGAGCACTTCATTGTCATTGCACATGTATTAATGAAATGCAGTTTGGCATCTTATCAAGTGTAACACGTGCAGATTGTATAGCATGCAGTATTTAGAGATAAAATGCAGTTATTTACAGCTAGTGTAAGGAAAGATGGTTAATAGATATGTGCAGAATAGATAAATTACCTAGGGAAATGCATGTATGTGCAGAAAATGTATAATGTAGTTATGGCAGTACAATGAAAAGAAAAATATCATGGTATAAATAAATGTGATAAATACAGATGGAATCATACAGATAATATACAGATTATCCTATACCATAAATAGGTAAAAGTAATCCAAAAGTAATTAGTTACATTACTTTTTTTAAATAATCCAAAAAGTTACACTACAATTACATTTTAAACAAGGTAACTTGTAACTGTAACGGATTACATTTTTAAAGTAACTTCCCCAACACTGACTTTCAATGAACACAGGAGTTTTGGGGGATGGCTGGCGTCTGAAGTCGACGATGAGTTCTTTTGTTTTTGATGTGTTGAGTAGGAGGTTGTGGTCTGTGCACCAGGTCACTGCTTGGTTGATCTGTGCACGGTATTCGGTTTCTTGGTTGTTGGTGGTGAGTCCTATGATGGTTGTTAGCGGTCGATAGTCAGGTTGTGTGACGTGTGTGTGAGTGAGTATTTTTTCTATGGGTACATGCCATTGACTGTATGAGCGGTCTGTGCTCGTTTTTTTATTTTTATTTAATTAGATTGGAGATACTAATACTGAGGGGGGGCTGGTCCCGGGGAAAATTGCCAGGGCCGATTTTTTTCCCCAGTCCGACCCTGCCGCTCTGTAGGCTACTTCTGTCACTGCAACCTTGCACAAATTGTAATCCTGTTAAGTAACCCCCATTCTCACTGAATGTAACTGTAATCTGAGTACATCGTTTTTGCTTGTGGGTCAAAGACAAGACGCTTGCTTTTTCTGTCCGACGGAACTTTTTATCTAATAATAAACATTAAAATGAATAAAAATATAACATGTATGTCTAATACCTTCCTTATACATGTGCCCACTCTTATTTCTTTAAACACGTTGGTTATTGGTCATTTTCTGCCATCTGAAGTGTGAAAACATCATGTGGGGCGACCGTTCGGCCTTGATTTCTGTTTGGACAACTGGTTTTAAATTACATAAAAACAATTTAAATATAATCCTTGCCCTATTTGGCATAATTTCAAACTTATTTTCCATTTATTGACAAAGTTATGAAGCATTTGTACATACATTTCAATTATAATACGCAAACAAATCTTGTCCAAATATGTTATATGTCTGAAATATCATCTGGGGCGACCATCAAGAAATACAATTGTGGGACTTTTATTTTGAAAATCATCTCAAGGAGGATGTTGCATCAGCGAGCCACACCCTGAGGGTCCCAGAGAGACAACTAGGAGGTCAGTAGTCTCTCTCATCTTTCAAATAAATCCTCTTTTTAACCGCTGCAACGTATACGTCACATTTCCCGCGCTGCTTTTGGAAAATAGAACTCGAGCGGAATTTGGACGGCAGCGGCCGGCGGTGTCTCGTTGAAATGAATGGGGAAATTAAACCAGCTATGTATTCATGTCTTCGAACTTTTTATTGAAACGGTGATGACCACCCACCGGTTTTAAGGAGCGCTGCTGCTCTTCTTCTGTCGAAGTAAACACGCTGAAATGAAGTTATCAACAATAATAAACCAATAATGTAAAACTTCACTGCGGAGTTATAAAATAGTCAACTCGGAGAGGCAAAGACAAAACTTATCCATTTTGCTGAACAAGTCTCTGGTGGTAACTGTCGGCGTTTTCAACAGTGGCCAGATAGCTTCTGTCTCAGAGACACCTCCCCCAACCCCCTCTTAGAAAACAACAACGAGCAACTTGTAGGCCTAAAGCTACTATTATTATTATTATTATTATTATTATTATTATTATTTTATTATTATTATTGTTATTGCATCTATATGCGCAGTTAAATACATAGTCTGTGGGATTTGGAGACAGGGCTGGAGCGGAACTACCGCGGCCGCGGACTGTCCGGTGTGAAAAGCCAAGTTGAACACACCGCCTGATAACCGGCGTAAGACTGCCGTCGTTTCGCTGCCGCCACGCCACGCTCTGGTCTGAAATCGGCCTTACAGGGAGAGGAGAAAGATGGAACAGGCGGTGATGGAACTGACACCACCAGCCTTAGAGAACACTCCACCAGTTCTAGTTGGTATAGAGGTTGATGAGCAGCAGGAGAATTCAAGGCAAGTTGTGGTGAATCCCCTACCTCTAAACGAGGAATTTAAACCACTGGTGTCCTCTACACCAGAGAAAGAGAGAATACATGTGAGAAACGAGAAAGAAAGAGAAAGAGACTGCAGGCTTAGATGCGTAAACTACGTGAGGAGAACCAAAAACTAAAAAAACAAATGGCAGAGATGAGAAAAGAACAGGAAAGAGCCAGAAAGAGTGAGGTGAGGGCTAAAGAAAGGGTAAGGCTGAGTGAGAAGTTCAAGCCCAAAGGAAAGAAAAAAGTGGCAACACAGAGAGAGCAAGCAGTTGTTAGTTTTTTAACAAGAGATGAGAACAGTCGCCTTTTACCTGGGAAAAAAGACACCATCACTAAAAACAAAGTAAAATATCAACGACGTGTGCTTACAAAGCCACTTAAAGAACTACATACACTGTACAACAGTGAGATGGAGACGAGTCTCCGCCTATCTTACAGGCAGTTCACCCGAAAACGGCCGTTCTTTGTAACAGAGCCAAAGATCCAAGATAGGGAGACATGTGCATGCATGGATCATGAAAATGTGCACCTGCTGGCCAACAAGCTCTACGGCAGAGGAGTGTTAAAAACAAAAAGCATCTCTGAACTGCTGGGCATGATAGTTTGTGACACCAAAAAGAGAGGCTGCATGAATCGGACTTGTGTCAAGTGCTGCTTTGAAGAAGTAGAGCACCTTGAGACCGATAGCAGCACACAAGTCACCTGGGAGCAGTGGAAGAGGGTGAAATCCACTAATGGAGAAAAAACATTTTCAAATGTTACCAAACAGACCCAGACCGGAACCATAAAGGACTTGATGGAGCTTTTCCATCAGAAATTAGAAGCCTTGGCAGTCCACCAGTTCAACTGGCTGCACCAGGCAGAGCAGTTCCGCCTCCTCAAACAAAACATAACGGAGTGTGAAGCTGTTCTGCACATCGACTTTTCTGAAAACTATGCCTGCAAGCTAAGCACAGAGATCCAGTCGTTTCACTTTGGAGGCAGTAGACAACAGGCTACTATTCACACAGCAGTCCTGTACACTGTCCATGGAACAAAATCATATGCAACGCTGTCTGACTGCCTTCGCCATGATGAACGGGCAGTGTGGGCACATCTAGAGCCTATCTTGAAAGAGCTTCAGGAAACCTTTCCACAAATCACTACCCTCCACATTCTGAGTGATGGGCCTGTTACACAGTACCGTAACAAAAATAATTTTTACTTGCTCAGTACTGTGCCTTTCCTCTCAGGATTCACAAATGTGACATGGAATTACTCTGAAAAATCCCATGGAAAAGGGGCCCCAGATGGGATTGGTGGGGCAATAAAGAGAGAAGCGGATCTCTATGTTAACAGAGGAGGTGAGCTGCAGACACCAAAAGCTCTTTATGAGATGCTGACAAAAAGAGGCTCAAGTATCACTCTCTACTGGGTGACAAGTGAGAGCATTGAAAAATGTGACGAGTTGATTCCTGGCAACTTGGAGGCTGTGAAAGGCACCATCAAGATCCACCAAGTTGTGTCATCACAGCCTGCAAAGATCACGCACAGGGAGGTGTCTTGCTTCTGTAAGCGCTTAGACAGGAGTCCATGCCCTTGCTACCAGCCAGTAACTGTAGACCTTAAAGCCACCATACGCCAAACTGAGCCACCTAGGGAACAAGAAATGTCCTAGATTTATGTGGCAGGTTTGTGATAGTAACCTACGATGAGATCCCATATGTAGGCCAGGTCCTAAAGGTTGTGAAAGAGGAACTGCAGATCAGCTGTATGCGACAGTCTGATGACTTGTTCTTGTGGCCACAAACACCAGATGTGACTTTCTACTTTAGGAAATTCATGCTGTCATTTCAGAGCCTGAGCCAGCATCCTAACGCTTCTCAAAGTTGACCTGCCAAGACTGGGTAATGTTCAGAAATGCCCGGGGTTAAAGAAATGCCTCCAGATTAAGCCTATAATGTGTCTGGAGTTAGGAAAATGTGAATGTTGTTATGTTGAAGTGTTTAATGAAATAGTAAGGAAAATGCTAATGTTATGATGTTTATGTGTCAAATGAAAATGAAATGAAAATAGTTATATGCTGATTTTTTAATAAATTTCTTTTAAATTTGTCTCAACTCTGAAAATTATTGAATAACCTTAACTGCCTGCTGTTTCTCATCATCATATGGGGCGACCACCTGTCATGTGGGGTAACCAACGATTGGCAATTCTGTACTAAATTCAAAATTTTATGTCTATCAGTTTTGGTTCAAATATTAATCAATGGTATAGCATGCATAAATGGATACTATCTGTACACATTTTAAATCAGTTTTATGAATTCTAGAGTAAAAAATGTATATGTAACGGCTTCATGAGGGAGACACTGCCATTATAGATAAAATTTATTTCAAAATGGTTTTAAATTATATTAAAGAACACATGAGTCTATCTTTCTTAAACAGTTAATTTAATTACTGATACTCATCAAAATATAAGTTATGTTAAGGAAATCTATTAATTTTGAGATAAATTACGGTCGCCCCAAATGACTTTTTTAAGGCCGTTGCCCTATTAATTTAAGTTTAAAAACACTAAAATATCTTTGTTTGAAATTTTCACATACATGCATGTGTACACTACATTCCAAATGTTTGGAAAATGGCCAAATATATCTTTATTTGAAGTATTTTAAAAATGAGCCACTCAAAAGCCTTATACGTCTTTGACCCTTGTACTGTAACAGATTACAGTTACTTTTATTTTGTATCCTTTTACCGTAACGCCGTTACATGTAATCCGTTACTCCCCAACCCTGTTGAAGGTGAGCCCATCTCCATCACTGACACATTCAAACTCCTTGGGACCCACATCAGCAATAACCTCAAATGGAAAATCAACTCAGACCACATCTACAAAAAAGCCCAGCAAAGACTCTTCCATTTCTGATAGCTCATGAAGTTCAGAGTAAGGTCCCATCTCCTGCTCCGTTACTACACAGCCATCGTTGAAAGCGTCCTCACCACATCCATCACAGTCTGGTTCGGCAGTCTCGATACACTTTCCCGGAAGAAACTACAACGCATCATCAACAGAGCATCCAAAATCATCGGTTCACCCCTTCCATCCCTTGAATCACTCCACCACAAACGGACACTACGCAGGGCGCACAAGATCATTTTCAACATCACTCACCACGCCTTCCAGCTACTGCCCTCTGGGAGGCGTTACAGGACAGTCACTTCCAGAACAACCCGCTTCAAAAACAGTTTCATTCCCATAGCAATAACTCTTCTGAACTCCAAACATTGAGGACTGTCTATTTTATGCTGTCGCTGAGGATTGTTGTTGATATGAATTATGTATGACCCTTATGTATTTATGTATGACGTATGTATGTGTCTGTTTGTATGTATGTCATACTATATGTTCAATGTTATGTTGGAACCTGTACAAACAGCTGTACTGTAAACAAATTCCACCAGCTTGGCTGTGTGGTCATTAAATTAATTACGATTAAGATTCCGATTGTGCAGCCCAGCATTAATTACATAATACTATCTTACTATCCATCAACAGGGAAATTCAGCAATGTGTTTTGACCCTCATAACGAGTTTTTTATAAAGAGACATACTGTATCTTAACCAAGGCTTATTTGGGCTTCTTGGCAAATATAGTATGTCTGTAATTTGTATTTCAGAAATGTTACATGGAAACAACAACTGTTATTTGGTAACTTAGTACACTTGTATTCCATTGTGTTCATAGATTTGAATTACAGTGAATGAAGGAAGAATGTTAAATGGTAAATGGACTGTGCTTGAATAGTGCTTTTCTAGTCTAGCCGACAACTACAAAGCGCTTCTAACACTAAAATACTATGGTCAGACAGGAAAACTAGGATTAACACTATTTTACGAATGTTCCGTGTAATTCTGCTGTCTGTGCCAAGCTAGTTTCCCTTCAAGTTGGCTCCAGAATGTTAGAAATCCAGTTGTATATGGCTTGCTATTCAACACTGAAAATGCTAAATAAATTAGTTTCATGTGCCCAACTCTGGCATTGTACAATAACAAAAAGCTCTAAGTTAGTCATAAAGCTAACTTTTAACTTGCCACAACATATCCACTGCACTTAACTTTAACATACAGTACAGTATTTACAACAAGCACACTGGACACTCATTACAAGGAAATACCCACCACTTACAAATGTTCCACAACCTTAGAAGGCTGACATTCATTAAAAAGATTCTGATTTTCTTCATTTTATCTTCTGATTTTGTGTCACTTTTTTTTTCCTTTTCTACAATTTCAGAGGCACTGTATTTTGAATATCACCCATTAATGCTTTCTGAAGAGGACCGAGATATGCTTGGGACACTATGTGGTAGACAACTGCCATTCATCACACTCACTAATGTGTAGTCATTTCTACACAAAGTATCGTATTAATATAGTTAAGAGGAACTTTAAAAAAGGCTAAAGTAATTAGTAATCTTAAAGCAAAGGGATAATTTATAACCAGACTAAACGCATTGTAGTTTAACCCCTTAAAGGTAGGGTAGGAGATCCTGGATTTTGAGTCCAGCGAAGCTGCATTTTGAAAATACACAGGTAAAAAGTCCCAACCCTTTTCTTCACTTTCCCCCCGAAGCCACGCCTCTAGAGTACATGAACGCGCACGAGCACGAAGGTGCACGAGCGCTGTTCTGACAGCAAGCATCGATCGTTGCCGTATTTAGTATTTAGTTTATGCTAACTAAAGGTTTAATAATGCTAGGTGTTAGCCAAGCTGGCTCTAGTTTAGCTTCCTGCCAAGCTTCTGGACGTTCACGGAGCAGGGTACGCGCACAGGGAGAAGGAGGGGGAGGGAGAAGCAGGTTGCAGTTTGATAGACGGCATCAGTATCCAATCATTGTGAACGGACCGTTCACAATGATTGGATACTGTTTTTCCTAGATTGTACGTTCTAGAGGCCGGTTACAGGTCGTTTAGGCCATTGGCGTTTAGGCCGCAGTCGTTTAGGCCCCCCTGCAGTCGTTTAGGCCGACAGAGGAGTCGTTTAGGCCAGGCTACCTGAGCAGCTGAAATCTTTATTACTGTACATTCGTTATTATAAGATATAAGTCAGCTCTACTGGTCTGTCTGGGTAGCCTACATAACTATGGTAAATTATTTAATAACCAACTTTAGTGCGGAAACGTTTTTTTAATTTAATAAATGGTGATTTATAAATTCATAAAATTGTGGAAATAATCATCTGCATTGCCACATTCATTGGACAATGCTGTATAATACAAATTCGGTTAGCTTAACAATGCTAAATCGCGATCATGCTAACGAGCAGAAACGGACATTTTAAAGAGTGCAAATACACACCAGGAGCAAGAAAACACTATTAGAAAGGTAAGTAACATGTACACATTCATTTCACATCAGTATGAACATAACTTACATCGACAGTGACTGCCGCACCGGTGTAAACATGCCGAGTGGTGAACGTGAAGAAAGGAAGAGGAACTGCACAAACCGTCTTCAAAATAAAACGCCCACTTCGAATAATAACGAATGTACAATAATAAAGATTTCAGCTGCAGGTAGCCTGGCCTAAACGACTCATATGTTGGCCTAAACGACTGCAGGGGGGCCTAAACGACTGCGGCCTAAACGCCAATGGCCTAAACGACCTGCTCCGTAGAGGCCACTAAAACTTTTCATATTTGTGTCAAAACTTTTAATTAATTGGTTGCAATGGGGGTGTGAAGAGTATTTCAAGTAATATGTAAAAAAATGTTCCAGAAAAAGATCCCCTACCCCGCCTTTAACAACTATTGTCGCATATATGCTACAAACCGTTTGACTTAATCAACCAGCTGAGATAGCATCTTTATTCCCCCAATGCCGGTTAGTCCATAAAAAAAGGGTGAATAAAAAAAAAACATTGTTTTTTCACTGTTATATTACTGTGTTGTTGTTATCTTATTATTGACCATTATGCCTGGTGTTGCAAATAAGCAACGTACCAAATTACATACCAAACATACCAAATTGACCAGGATGCCTGTTGTCGCAAATTTGCTACATACCAAAATGTCTATTTATTTTTTGTTCAAAAGTGAAATAAATAATCTCAGCATTATTTACCATCTACTTAAAGGCTAAAACACACACAAAATATTTTTTTTATATACAGCTATATAAATTCAGGCGTTAAGGGGTTAAATAGACAGTTTTATCTAAAAATTGTCAAAGTAGAACATTTGTGCATCAGTGGATTATTCTGATTATTGAACTAAAAGACAGTGGCTATGCCAAAAGTAAATGTCTGTTGGAATGTTGCATTCTGGGCTTCAGCCATAACAGAGATAATCTCCCTGTTTCCAGCCACCTTCTGTAATCACTGGTCTCCTTACAATGTAAGATGTTTGAAAGGCAACCCGACCATCTGACTTCTTTTGATGCAGAGGCGACTCTGTTCCCTTCCAGATGACAAAGTTCAACACTAATCTTTTGGCCTAGGTGTCTCTATAACAGGCCATTATAGCTTCTGCACCTCTGCCAGTGGTTACCCTAATCCACCTGTCAATCTCGCACATTCTACCACCACTTGTGAACAAGACCCTGGGATACTTCAAAATCCTCCAACACAGACAGCAACCAACTAAATTGATAACAAGTAACCTTAAGGCCTTTATTTGTTTAGGTACTGGCTAAACAGTTGAGCCTGAACTGTAAACTGAAGGGGCTTTGGTTGAATGGTTGATTCAAACTTGCATAGTGCTCAAAACATTGCCTCATATGCATACTTGTGACAAAACTTATCTAATGTCGAGAACACTGCAATTTTAGTCAAATTTAGGGAAATGTTATCATTCTGATTATGAGTCAGAGTCACCTTAACCGGCCCATTTTTCAGATGATACATAAATGTTTAAATCAGTGTAGTGGTTGTGATCAGGAAGCATGTCTCCCTGCTGAAGATTCAGAAAGAGGGACAGTGTCTATTATTGGCCAACCCAGATGAATGGAAATAACCCATATCTGTACCAGCAAACATCCTGTGGGGAGTGATTGTCTAGACAGTGCCACAAGTGCAGCACAGATGCTGATCTCAGGAACTGTGCTGCCTCTGGTCACTGTCCTTCAGATAACCTTTCACTTGCAGCTTCACTATTTATCCCTGTGACTGACAGCTGTCGACTTGTCTCACATATTAATCGTGGTCTCGTGATCAATTAGACAAATAAGTAAATTAGATGTTGATTCAAAGTGAGGGTCAAAGGATACTTATTTTGCAGTCCAACAGCTGCAGAACTCAGAGGCTTAGGCCAACTCAGGCCTGTTGGGGATTTAGTATTGCTCAAGGACACAGCTCCTCTGCAACACTGGCCATCGCTTCAAGGACAGCTACTGCTTCACTCCCTGCCAGCTCGTTAGCAGATACAGACACACTGTGTATAGGAAAATAGCCTGCCTTTGAGAGAGATGTGATGTCTGTAATTTGTGCAATATGTACTTATGTCAGTGTTGAAGCACAATAGCCGAACACCTAAAGTGACAGCTTTAAAATGTTATCATTTAGAATGACTAGTGATTTTCACATGAAGAAAACAGTCATTTTACCCTCACCTTAGAATGAGCATGCTATTCCAGCTATATTAACTTCTTCCGTGTCAAAATGTTGGAACCTGCCAGCAGCATGTGCAATATATCTTTACTTCAACATTCATGCATTTAAACATCAAGAGTTCTCACACTGATAGATGGTAATTGATCTCAAGTTATTCAACTTTATTCCATCAGTTGCAATGTGTAATGGAATCTGATATCATAAGTGGTAGAACAACAATCAATGTGTAGAAAGAAAGTCCAGGAAGGCTTAGAGGAGACATATCTACCTCAAATGCAAAAGAAAAAAAAACAACTGATCATTAAACCCCTTTGTTTCTCTCAATCAATGACAAATGTGAGATAAGAACCATTTGAGTGGTTAAATTTTTGACTCTAACAGACTTTTTTCACATCTTTTTCACACCTTGATATGTCATAGTAGGATATGCACAGGTGTAATGATGATAGCCGCATTGAAATTCAAAGAAAATCCTGATTTTGTTCATTCTGGTTTATCGTCAAGGCTTAATGTGGCACTAAAAAAACCTTGGCTATCATTATTTTTATTCGTTACACCCATATTTAATTAGTAATTAATTAAATAGGCTAAAGGTTAAATTAATCAAAATATATTATTTAAATTTAATTAAATTAATTTGTTTTTTCCTTTTAATTGGATAGAAATCGAGCTTCCATGGTTAAGACGTTTTACACCATATCCTACAACACGTTTGTCCAGGTTCTCGCTCCAGATAACTTTATTGGCTGCGCCAAATCCCGACTTAGTGTATTGAATTGTTTATCAAGGTAATGTTTGTTGTCTGTGCATGGTTACCTGTAATAGCAGTCTTTTGCCACAGGAGTTCAAAGTCCAAATATATGTAACTTGTTGGAAGCCCTTGTTTGTTTATTTTTGTTATTGTTGTTTGTCTCGATACTTGAAACAGATCACGGTGGAGAAAGAATGCATGGAAAACCCAGTACTTACAAGTATGGACTGCTGGTAGAGAACATTTTAGAGATAATGTTGTGTCTCTTTATGAAATTACCTTTACTGAGATCTTTTCTTTCAAGCCCACCTTTCAGTCTAACTGTAACTATAACTATTGCCTCAGTGCAGCCTAACTGCCAAGGATAATGTGCTGTTAGATTTTTAGCTGAGTGCACGCAAGCTGTTTGCATAAGGTTGCTTTCCCATGATAGAAAACAAATAAACTAGGGCTGGGCAACGATTACAATTTTTAATGTAATTAATCACATGATTTCCTTGATTAATCACGATTAATCGCATTTGTACACAAAATCCAAAATTAATTCAAAAGTAGTGTATAGCCTTTAGCAGTTAGTTTTATTTTAAATGTACTGCCATATAAATGAAAGTGCCAAAACAAACACACTTTTAACATCAGGATCTTTCTGTAGTTTTTATGTAGAAGCCTCGCTCCACTGTCTGTTTCCTTGAATGACTTGCTGCTATCAATTGTGTGTTTTGCCTTTAAGTGATATTTTAGACTGGAACTACTACGGTGAGAAGACAATTCAACTTGGTTGTAAATGCAGGAGTTTTTTTAAAATTTATTTTGAAATACGTGCTTTTATGTTGAAACAAGTAAAACAGGAAGTAGCGCCGGTTAGCTCCGTGAGCTTCACACACAGAGCGAGGAGCACCTGTAGCGGTGATGTTACCCTGCTTGTTTATTTTTATTTTACTACTCCATGCTTCGTGGTGTTTTTTGTAACTGTATGAATGTGATGCATAGGATAAGTGTAAGTTAAAGAATGCTAGTGTTGACCGTGAAGATTGCCTCTGGGGAATGACTCTGCCGTTGGTTGAGAAGCAGGCTAAAGTGGCCAGTATTACTTTGATTATTTATGGGTACCAGCGACAATGCTAAGAATGCTATTTCTCTAATGATTACAACAACTAATGTTGTCTTTTACTCTGTTTACTTGAACATTTAGTTCTATGGTGTTGATATGGCGTTAATAAACATCTGTGAGAAGAACCGGAGTCTCGCATCCAATCAATGGGTGGCATATTGGCAGAGTTTACAGATGACTTTGGTTCTGTCGACTCCACCGTCTGGAAGAACGTTACAATGAAAATGGCCAAGTAAAAGTTCCGTAGCCTTTTTCATGTTTGGTGGATCCGCCAATTACTTTCTTTTCCGGTTCCGCAGCAGACAGCAACAGACTTTTACAAAATAAAAGCCTGTGAGCAACAGACTTTTACAAAAATAAAATCTGCATTAATGAACGATAAAATATTTATCATCTTAGAGGTAGAAATGTGGTTGGAAAAAAATCCCAAATGATGGTGATCCGCGATCACTTAAACAACAGTAGAACTATGTTTAATAGTGAAGGTAAGAGCATTTCCACATGCACAATGCAAAGAGAACTCAAGGGATTGGGACCGAACAGCTGTGTTGCCCTTAGAAAACCACTAATTAGTGAGGCTAATCAGAAAAAAAGGCTTCAGTTTGCTAGGGAACATAAAGACTCTGGATCAATGGAAGAAGGTCATGTGGTCTGATAAGTCCAGATTTACTCTGTTCCAGAGTGATGGGCGCATCAGGGTAAGGAGAGAGGCTGATGAAGTGCTGCACCATCATGCCTGGTGCCTACTGTACAAGCCTGTGGGGGCAGTGCTATTATCTGGGGTTACTGCAGTTGGTCAGGTTGATGTTCAGCAACGTTATGACCCCAAAGACTGAGGTCAGCTGACAACCAGAGTATACTGAATGACCAGATTATTCCATCAATGGATTTTTTTCTTCCCTGATGGCATATTCCAAGATGACAATGCCAGGATTCATCGGACTCAAATTGTGAAAGAGTGGTTCAGGGAGCATGAGACGTCATTTTCACACATGGATTGAACACCACGGAGTCCAGATCTTAACCCCATTAAGAATATTTGGGATGTGCTGGAGAAGGCTGTGCGCACTGTTCCGACTCTCCCATCATCAATACAAGATCTTGGTGAAAAATGAATGCAACACTGGACGGAAATAAATCTTGTGAGATTGCAGAAGCTTATCGAAGCAATGCCACACCGAATGAGTGACGTAATCAAAGCTAAAGGAGGTCCAACTAAATATTAGAAGGGTGTGACCTTTCTTTTGTGGGTGGCGACTTTTTTTTAGGCTACGTAGTGTATTACTCTGTGACAGTAGCACTTACCGAGATTCTGACTGTTGTTGGTGAAAATTCAGAGTGTTCTCTTTCAAAAGAAACCTTAACCAGGCCTCTACTCCAAATGGTTCAAGAAAAGCTTTCAATTTACTTTGGGAATGCTTGTTTTTTTAGGAGTTTCAAGCAAAAAATGCAGGAATGTTAAGGGGTTAAAGGATAAGATCGTTTTTTTGACATTGGGCCCTTGATTTCACATTATAACATGATGTTCTACTCACCCCTGCTTGTTGTTGAACATTTGGAGCTGTTCCGAAGATATTCGCGAGGCGTCTGGCTGCTCTCTTGAGATATTCGGCCATGAAACGGTTTCCTATGGGCAAGCTTATACGGGCACAAACTATGCTGTTTATATTTTATTAATTACTGTACATTAGCACTGATAACGTGGAGGTGTATCGCTTACTCAAAAAAATCCGGGTTATTGTAATTTTGATTTTTTTGTCGTAAAGTGGGTGTTACTGACGTCATCGTCGTGCTACTGCCACAGACAGCCCACAGACCTGCTGCCTATTTATTCATTCGGCTAAAATTCAAAATTAGTAACCCGGATTTTTTTAAGTAAGCGACGCACCTCCACGTTATCAGTGCTAGTGTACAGTAATTAATAAATTATAAACAGCATAGTTTGTGCCTGTATAAGCTTGCCCATAGGAAACCGTTTCATGGCCGAATATCTCAAGAGAGCAGCCAGACGCCTCGTGAATATCTTCGGAACAGCTCCAAATGACCAACAACAAGCAGGGGTGAGTAGAACATCATGTTATAATGTGAAATCAATGGCCCAATGTCAAAAAACCGGTCTTATCCTTTAAGTGTATTCAGGTGCTGAACAACAACATATTTCAATCTGAGTAACAGAACCCCAAAATTGTCACAGTATCATTACAGAAAAAAAAAACATTAACACTGTAATTTGCTTTGTTTAGTTCTTAAGGATCCTCCCCCATGTCCAAGTTGTAGGATCATAGAAAAAGATACTGTGCTAAGATGTACTGACCATGGTCTGTGCCATAGAATCCCAAAAGATACCCACACATGTGAACATAGGCAATTGTATTTTATATTTTATACACTATAAAAAAAAACTGAAAAAAAAAAAAATCTGTTTTAACACATTATGTTGTCATATGTACATCAATTGTGAATCTTCTGGATATTGTATATATTTTACCAAACAAAATTTCTCAGTTTGCACTGGCTCAACTTGTTGTAACAATTTGCATTTAACTTTTTAAGTAATTCCAACTAAGACATTATTGATTAGTTCCCATGACACTTTTGTAGCTGGACTAACTCAATTAGTCTAGTACAACCAACTTGATTTGTTTTGTCCTCTACAAGCTTAAATATGTTGTTTTAGTGTTAATAAGTGGTCAACCTACTCTATTTAAGTTGCTATAACTCCTTTATTTTACTTTCTTTCGACTCAGAAAAGTCCATGAAAATTGTTACCTCAATTTTATTGAGAACAACTAACTTATTTCACTCAAGTCAGAAGAAATTAGACAATGCAATTCCAGTTTTACCGTCAAAGCACATTTATTGTAAGCAACTTCAGTATCAATAACTATTTTTATTGCAATCAACACTGTCACTGCCTGCTATCTGAACAGGGTTCTTCCTCATGTTTAATGAAGCTGGTTTGTGCGTAATTTAATACATGTACTGAATTTGTACAGAATAAAGTGTATTCAGCACAACTTTACAAAATGTACAGATGTGATGCACAGTATATAAACATTTCCTGCTGAATTAGTGGACAGCCTAATTCTTCACAATAAGACAATAAAAAAATATTTGACTCACCAAGTAAAGTGAATCCAGCCCCCTGAACTTCACACCTTGCGGTCTCTCCTCTATTGCTGGTGCAGTCTGGCAGCATAAAATGGCCGTTGGTCACGTTCTCTGTTTTAATGCGGCACACGTGATGGGAAGCTGCACTAACTTAATATTATAATACAATATTAGGTTTCATTAACTTAATTTTTTCCTTGTTAAATGAAGGCAGAAATGCTTATCCAAAATCAATATATTTTTTAATTAAAGCAATACAATGTAACTTCTCAAAAAGCCCACTATGGAGCTCCCTCCAACAGGCTTGGAGGTAATGTACGGTTACACTGTCGTAAACACAAGACACTTTCGCTTTCACGTTTCACGTTTGTTGACGAAACCGGCGAGGCGTTAGAAGGTGCAAGCTATGTCGACTGAGAAGGTAAGAGTAATCAAATGTACCTGGGAGCGTGAGAGGGATCTATTTGTTTTTTTCGGTAGGTGTGCCAGAAAGCAAGTCGAAGTACTTCCGCTCAGCTACCGGGCCAGTGGCGGTTGGTCAATAGAGGGCGCTAGAGCGCCGCCCCTCCCGTGAATCAACCATAACAAATATGAAATTAATTATACATTTGTACATTGCGTTTTTACTCGTGCAGTGGTGTGATAGACTCTGCTGTAGGCTACATGCCACTGCCAGCAACCATTAAATGCTTTCGACTTTAATCTAGGCTTGCTATTTGCTATTGGATATAAAGCCCTCCTCCAGGTGGTCGCCGGTAACACTGGAGTCTATGAGAGCTAGCAAACTTTTTTACCGCGAACAAGCAGAGGCAGCTTTTCATTGGCGCATGAAAATTTGATTCTAGTTCGCATCTCTGTGCGCCCAGACCAATGGCAGAGTTTTCCATATTTTTAATCTTAACGTGATTGGACAATTCATCGAATCAATCACGTCCATCAAGCAAGCATCCGAGGAAGCACCGGGCTCTCGGGGAAGAAGACCACAGACAGTAGGATTGCTGCAGAGGTGAGTCTCTGTTGTAGAAATTAGTTGTTGTCCATTTTTCAGTGCAGTCAAGTCAAGTCAGCTTTATTTATATAGCACATTTAAAAACATCAGAATTGATACAGTCTTCTATATTAGTCCTCAAAACATTAGACACACCTACCTTTTAATGTGGTCTTTGTTTTTCCTGAATATTTGTACATTTTGCAATAGAATAGGAAATTCAGAACCATCCTCCCTCCCTACTATTATGTTGTGGTTATGGTATAACATGTGATCTATTCTAATTACAGTAGCCTATATTTCTTTATCTATTCTGTCCCAAAACTCTTTATTTAATGTCAACAATATCCAAAGTATCTCTCTAGTTGTATTAATACTTGAACAAAGGTCTAGTTTAGGTGGTTTTTAGAATTTGTGTGTTGTGTTCTGATTGTGAGGTGCTATTTGACCCGTCACGCGCAACTGCGCCCCCCCAACAAATTGAATCACCAGCCGCCACTGTACCGGGCCGCTCCCGGGCCGGTCCAGCAAAGTTACATTGCGCAGTTTTTCCAACTCAGACCCCCGAAGGGCATAGGAGGCAGGCCAATCGTAATATTAAAACTCATTCTAGCTGCACAATTTTTTTCAAGCTGTTATTTTAAGGTAGAAACGTTACATAGTATTGCTTTAAGACAACTTTCTTCATTTTCAACTTCTTGAAATAAGTTATCAACTTAATAAAATAGTGGACATGTAACAAATTGTATTTTTTATGTTGAAAAAGCTCATGTTTTTAAATCATACTAACCTCCTGAATCCTTTCTTAGAGTGTGGACCTACCCAGTAATGTGCTTTACCTAAAATATTATTTGATTAAAAAGAAGATTCAAGATGTGCAGTGCTTCATAAATCCTTATTATATCAATGTGAGAGCCACTGTCCAGATGGGTGTCAACTTCAGGTCACTGCCTTTCATTTGATCTCATTTCTAAACTATCCTGTCCTCCAGAGAATTGACTGTGTTGTTTCTCCTGTCAATTACTGGAAAATTGCTCATTCTTATATTCACGAGTCACTGCACCAGTGGATTTTAACTGAACACTACATCACTCACACTGTCCAGCTCCCCAGAGCATGTTGGCAGGGTGGCAGGACATGCTGTCTTATCCCCCCACACAAGATAAGACAGCATGTTACATCAATGAAGTTGCTTGATGCAGAAAGAAAAGATCTTACAAATTCTTTGTTTTTTCATTATTGCTTTATTCAATACACATTGGAAAAAAATATATATTCTAAATATAATTGTGTAACACATCAACTCCCGTTAGACTCTATGGTTCAGTCAGAACAGAAACGGTGGTGACAATAGCCTATATGCCCACTCTTTCCGCATTCCATGTCAACCTTCTTGATCACTTTGGTGTTACACAAGGTGTATTGACAGAATTTTTACATTGTAACTTCAGGCCATACCAAAACATGCTCATGTCATACACTGGTGCTGAAAGAGAAGGGGCTTCAGGGTGTAGGTGTTTAAGCCACAGACACAATTACAAAGGACAGAATTTTACTTTACATGTAGCCTGGCTGACGCGTCCACAATCTCGATGAGATGGTGGTCTGGGAACTAGGTGTGCATTTTCTCGTATTTGAGGCGTGGTTTACGAATGCCTAGAGCCGTTTATTGGGCGCTACGAATGTCTATCAAATGACATCAGGTTCTTCCCATGCTGCTTTGCGCGCGATTCATAGCCAATTGTATCACTTATACCAGATGACGACAGAAATTCGACGAGGAAGAAGAAAAAAATGGAAAATAAAAGTAAACTTGCGCTCTAAGCTACTTAAATTGACAACAAAGTAGGCCTATATGCTATATTCTACATGAATTTTTATGTTGTAGAGTTGTGAATTTATTTTAATAATGGAGAAATTGAGCAGCCTTGCTTTGTTGTCTACAGTAGTAGATCAACCCTCATCTTACTTTGAAGCTCCCAGCTCCCAGAAGTGACGTCAACGAAGCTTTAGCAGCAGAAAAGCTATCAGGCTTGTGTTGATGATAATAATAAACTCCTGGACTATGTACAAACTTCCAAATGCATCGTTTTGTGAGTACAGACCATATTTGTACAACTGTAGAAGTTTGGTGTCATGACATGTGATTTTAGTGTGGTAATTTTGGAGATACTGCCAGGGTCCGTTAGCGCTTGTACTAAGCTATTCGGGATAACTCAGTAACTCAGCTGATGTTCAGCCAATATCGGAAAAACTTCGGTTGGGCTACTTGGCTGGATGTCACGGTTCAAATGACCCCAGGGTGAATCTACTCCGAAACACTTTCTAAGGCTGCATTGAACGGTAACATTGTGTCCGCTGTCATGTTGGATTAACACTCTACAAGCTTCGGTGTAGCGCATAGACGTCGTCATCGTCTTGCTAACTCTAGCAAAAATAAGGGCGGTGGTTTCCAGGCTGACTTTGCAGTGAGAATGAAATCGAGCGCAAAGCAGCATGGGAATTCCCAGGCTACTTTACATGCAGGCCATAAGCATGTTGATGATATCTGACGTTAGCGCAACAACAGTGTCCTAACATCAGTGTATGTGTTCAATTTCAATTCAATTCAATTCATTTTTATTTATATAGCGCCAGATACAACAAATGTCATCTCAAGGCACTTAGATAGTAAGTCCAATTCAAGCCAATTGGAATTCAATTAATTAATAATAATCATAATTCATAAAATAATCCAATTCGTTCATATAGAGCCAATTCAAAAACAATTTCCTAGCTAAGAAAACCAACAGATTGCACTGAAAACTTTTTGTTTTTCGGTCCAATCTCCCGGCCTGAGCGGCGTGCCTGAGGTGACTGTGGAGAGAAACGACTCCCTTTTAACAGGAAGAAACCTCTGGCAGAACCAGACTCAGGAAGGGTGGCCATCCGCCTCGACCAGCTGGGGTTTGAGAAGACAGAAAGGGGGGGGCGGCGGCGGCGGCACCATTCAAAGGATATCTGTTGGAACAGGGAAACACGAGTTAATGACCACAATAATATCACATATACATAAAGAGAGTAAAGTGAGGAAAGGTGTGACAGATGAGGCCCCCCAGCAGTCTAGGCCTATAGCAGCTTAACTATGGGATGTTTCAGGATCACCTGAGCCATCCCTATTCAAGGTAAACACAAGAAACTTGTGCTAACGAAAATAAATAAATAAATAAAGGACCAGACTCAGTGAGTAATTCCCTATACTCCCTATATAGATCCATATATAGAACCATCTTTCACAGCCACAAGCTACCTCAGCCTCTCACCAACTGCACACCAGTTACAGCGGGGTGGGGATGCAAACCCTGGTTCGGGTAGGGGGAGAAATAAAAGAGGTAAGATAAGCGGGAATGGGATTCAAACCCTGGTTCAGGTAGGGGGTAATGAAAGTATAGAGGGTGCCAGAGGTGGAGGCAGGACAAGACACACTAGCAGACACACTATCAGATTCAACAGACCTAACTATAAGCTTTATCAAAAAGGAAAGTTTTAAGCCTGGTCTTAAAAGTGGAAAGGGTGTCTGCATCCCGGACATTTACTGGCAGCTTATTCCACAAGAGAGGGGCCTGATAACTGAAGGCTCTGCCTCCCATTCTACTTTTAGAAACTCTGGGAACCTCAAGTAAACCTGCAGTTTCGGAACGAAGTGCTCTGTTAGGAAAATATCTTACAATGAGATCTTTATGATATGATGGAGCTCGGTCATTAAGAACTTTATATGTAAGAAGAAGAATCTTAAATTCTATTCTGAATTTAACAGGGAGCCAATGAAGAGAAGCTAAAACTGGAGAAATATGATCTCTCCTGTTAGTTCTCATCAGAACTCTGGCTGCACCATTTTGGATCAGCTGGAGGCTTTTCAGAGAATATGTGGGACAGCCCAATAATAAAGAATTACAGTAGTCCAATCTTGAAGTAACAAATGCATGAATTAGTTTTTCTGCATCACTCTGAGACAAGATGTTCCTGATTTTAACAATATTACGAAGATGAAAGAAGGCAGTCCTAGAAACCTGTTTTATATGCGAGTCAAATGATAAGTTCTGGTGAAAAATAACTCCAAGGTTCCTCACTGTAGAACTAGAAGCCAAGGAAATACCATCTAGAGTAACTATATAGCTAGACAATTTCTCCCTGAAACGCTCAGGTCCAAAGATAACGACTTCAGTTTTGTCTGAATTTAGAAGCAGACAGTTCTGAGTCATCCAGGTCTTTATGTCTTTAAGACATGCTTGTAGTCTGACCAACCTATTGGGTTCATCTGGTTTTATAGATAAGTACAGCTGAGTATCATCAGCATAGCAATGGAAATTTATGCCATGCTGTCTAATAATGTTACCTAATGGAAGCACGTATAAAGTGAAAAGAATCGGTCCAAGCACAGAACCCTGAGGAACTCCATGACTTACTCTGGTGTGTGAGGAAGATTCTTCATTTACAAGAACAAACTGAAATCTATCAGATAAATATGACTTAAACCAGCCTAATGCAGTTCCTTTAATCCCAATAACATGTTCAAGTCTGTGTAATAAGATACTGTGATCGACCGTATCAAATGCAGCACTGAGATCCAACAGGACAAGCACAGACACAAGTCCGCTATCAGAGGCTAAGAGGAGATCATTGGTAACTTTCAGCAGTGCAGTTTCTGTGCTATGATGCACTCTGAATCCTGACTGAAACTCTTCAAACAGATTATTTCTGTGTAAGTGATCACAAAGCTGAGCTGCAACTATTTTTTCAAGAACTTTAGACATAAAAGGGAGATTGGATATAGGTCTATAATGAGCCAACACTTCTGAATCAAGAGTAGGTTTTTTTAAGTAAAGGTTTAATTACAGCAACCTTAAAAGTCTGAGGTACATATCCTGTCAACAAAGAAAAATTTATCAAATCCAATATGGAAGTGTCAATTAAGGGGAAAACCTCCTTGAACAGTCTGGTTGGGATTGGGTCTAAAACACAAGTTGATGGTTTAGAAGAGACTATTGCTGTTGTTAGTTCAGAGAGATCAACTGGACAGAAGCCGTCTAAATATAAATCAGGTTCTAAAGATACTTCTAAAGCTGCTGTACTTGATGATACATCACTGATAATAGTGGGAAGGACTCCATCAATCTTCTCTCTGATAGAAACAATTTTATTAATAAAATTTCTGTGTTACAATTTTCCAAACAGTATCATCATCTTTAAACAAGGGTTTAAGGACAGGGGAATTTGGGGTTGAGTGGTACAGATCTATGAAAAAGTGCCAAAAGTCTGACAGAAATTTATTACTACAATTTCAAGGTGATTCACTTCATGTAACAGCTTCAGTTGGAATCTGTGTAAAAATTAAATTGTGTTTAACTGAAAGCCACTGCTGATATTTAATATGATATTCCTAAAATGATATGTGATGTATCAATATCAATATCAATAGCAACAATCAGTTTTTCCTCAGACTCTGTGTCAGGAAATATATGTGAAAACTGAAATTTAAGCATCTTTGTCTGTAACAGTATGCCTGCAAACTTGACAAAGACAACACAATAGCTGTAAAGTGGAAGTGTTCTAACTGGCAAACAATTTGCAAGAGGTACTACAACCCCTGTCATGTACATGTGGCCTATTTAAAGACATGTCATTGTGTACTTTAGGTAACCTCTCACCTGACTGTTAACCTACTTAACCTTTACAATTTTGTCAACTGGAAAGCATGAAATAGCTATTGGGTTCCAGACTGATAACATTTTGTATGTTTATGTATTTTCCAAAAATTCAAGGTGGTTACTGATTTCAATGATGATCAGATCACCTCTTTAAAACCAGTACCTTTTTATATAGTAACACATTAATAAGGATT
Organism: Odontesthes bonariensis; assembly: GCF_027942865.1. Lineage (NCBI taxonomy): Eukaryota > Metazoa > Chordata > Actinopteri > Atheriniformes > Atherinopsidae > Odontesthes > Odontesthes bonariensis. The sequence goes on along the minus strand of NC_134529.1, from coordinate 26,096,674 downwards.
GGGGGACAAGGTGTAGTTCAATACCTAGCGATCTAAGCAAAATTATTAAGTTGAAGTATTAAAACTACTTGCCTAGGTTTAGCCATTGAAAACTTTCTTTTTGCAACATGTCTGATTCTGTCATGTAATTGCCAGCAGGTGTGTAAATGTCTAAGCTTAAGTTTCAGTGAACAAGCAAGTTAAGGGTTTTCTGTTTTCCTAACCAATTTCAGATGTGCTGCAGAAATTTTCTAGAGATGTTTCAGAAAGGAGGCATGTGAGCACACGTTTTGTTTAGTTTTTCTGAAAATTGTAGCAGATTTCTGTCATGTCCTTTGTTAGACATATTTATAATATTATTCATCAGCTTCTTTCAAGACACCACCAAATCTCCACTCCTTTAATTGGTTGAAAAGTCTGTAGAAGCACTCAAGTTCTCAACAATTCACGTTATCACCCTTAACTGAAAAGCAATGAATAAATAAATAAACTTATTCTAATGATCAGAGGGGTGTTCCATGAACGTAGCTAAAGAAAACCAGGCTGTGTTGGGAAAGCCTCTCTTAAACTAACGCCATCTCCCAATTAAGCCTCAAGTCGTTCCACTAAGACATTTCAGCTGCATCTAATCGAGGCTAATTCAAGCGAGGATAACATAGCCTGGCTATGTGCGAGTACCAGAGGAATGTAGGAATATGGGGTAAGAAATCGGTCAAAAAGAAACGTGCATCCGTGCAAGTAATCCGCGCATATTTGGGAAATGTGTGTGTCTTTGGTTGTAGTTGAGCATAAAATAAATATGTGCAATCTCTAAAAATGAGTCCATCTGTATGGGTTGTGTTTTGATATTTGTCAAAATACGAATTGAAAAGTTACGACATCAAAAAATACATACATGAATCGAAAAGTTACGAATCAAAAAGTTACGAATTTCTCAAGTGCAGGAAAGGGGACAAAAATACGTCATCACTGATGTCATCACGTCACAGGCATCACCAGCAGAAGAAAATTCGATCACCCCATCAGCGCGGCCGGTGATACTAGAACATATTTTGACTTTGACCACAGTGCGGACTCTAGATTACTCTATATTTACTATAGCAAGCTGACATTGAAATTATATTGTTTTTCCATCTGAATCATCAGAATGGTTTATATTGAAATCTTGATGCAAAATAAATGTTGAATCACTAATGGCAAACTGATGAAAACCCGACACAGCATAATGTTGACCGCAGTGATATTGAAACAACATTGATACATAGTTATCCTTAGTATGATTGATGCATCATTGATATTTGGTTTACCGGGTGATAATAGTAATGTTGAAAAGTCATTGATTTTGAGTTGACCGGGAAATCAGGAAATGTTGAAAAGCCATCGATTTATAGTTGACAGGGAGACCATCATGTGGTAGACCGGCGGTACTGCACCCCATCCCATTCATTTCGGAATAAATTTCAGGGAAGAAAGCACTTTGATTTAATCTTTTGAATGCTGAACTGCACTACACAGTTAAATGTATAGTTTACATGGTGCATAGGTTAGATACTGTCATAGCATTCTGTTATAAATCAAGCAGATTTATATTCCTCCGATCAACAACATTGCAAGTTGTCAAAAGCAAGTTAACTGCAGGCTTCATCAACACCCTGACGAAATAGTCAGTTAGCTAGCAATGCTTTATTCACCGGTTTATTTTGTGGTGTCTATAACATTTAAAACATTTATTAATTATCCACTGGAAAAAATCTGGTGTTACAGTATATCTGCATATTCTTGCCCTACCTTTAGCTTGGATCAGCGATCAAAGAGGCAAGGTGTCTAATAAAACGATTGAATAGGCTACACAACTATCAGAAGAATGACGTGAATTCAACGTTGTGTTAAAATTGGCTTATTTAATAGACATGATCCCAGTAGTTTTCCATAAAAGACATGAGACATGACCTTTACTGAGACAGAACAGGGAACCCTGAGATCCAGGTGCGAAAGGCACACACATGCATTATTTGGATTACTCAGAGGCATTATTTGGGTTAGTACGATTCATATCCAATCACATTTGATCAACACGGGATCCACCGTGGGAAACTAGAAGAGATATATGCAAATTGTAACCGGAAATAAGGGGCCAGTCTGACAGACTTCCTGCGGGAGCTCTGTTCCACTGAGCCTAGCGCTGATATGCTTTGATGTGTGACTACCAATAAACACTTCATTTTCACTTGAATTACTTCGGTCCGTTCTTGAGCCTCCTACTAAAAGAACCGAATCTAATAAATGGTGCCGTGACACGAGGTTTGAAGGCCAAAGGACCACCGTGCCGTGCGACCGACCCCCGTGCGAGGGAGGACGCCACGAGGTGATAGGAGAGACGACTTCATTCAGACAATCAGGCGCCAAGATTAAAGGCAGGGTAGGGGATCTTTTTCTGGAACATTTTTTTACATATTGCTTGAAATACTCTTCACACCCTCATTGCAACCAATTAATTAAAAGTTTTGACACAAATATGAAAAGTTTTAGTGGCCTCTAGAACGTACAATCAAGGAAAAACAGTATCCAATCATTGTGAACGGACCGTTCACAATGATTGAATTCTGATGCCTTCTATCAAACTGCAATCTGCTCCTCCCTCCCCCTCCCCCTCCTTCCCCCTGTGCGCGTACCCTGCTCCGTGAACGAAGATTGGCAGGAAGCTAAACTAGAGCCAGCTTGGCTAGCACCTAGCATTATTAAACCTATAGTTAGCATAAACTAAATACTAAATACTGCAACGATCGATGCTTGCTGTCAGAACAGCGCTCGTGCACCTTCATGCTCGTTCATGTACTCTAGAGGCGTGCCTTTGGGGGGAAAGTGAAGAAAAGGGTTGGGACTTTTTACCTGTGTTTTTTCAAAATGCAGCTTCGCTGGACTCAAAATCCAGGATCTCCTACCCTACCTTTAAGGTGAGCAGAACACCACTTAATGACTGAATGTGAAATTTCTGCATATTGAGTAAACTAAATGAAGTTGTCTGAATTAAGTTGTCCTCTGGTCATGGTAAAATTCGAGTGTTAATGTACTGTCTGATGTTTGTATTGAATGGTAACACGTGAAGTATAATACACATACTTTCACACAGGGAAAGCAAATAAGTGTCCTGACAAGTGAATTCGAACAAAGATAAATTCATTTTATAAATGAATTTCCCATTCGGGGAACTTGTCTTCAAATTTTTTCCGTGCACTAATAGCTATAGTGTGGCCGAAGTAGTTTATAAAATCTCCAAATTGAGGGGGGTCAACTAAATAAATAAATAAAATTAGTGGAATTCAAACACTGACAGTTTCTCCTCTGACGGGAGTTAGAACGAGGGATTGAGACTTCCGGAGTGCGAAGCTGTCTATAATCCCAGGACATAGACGGTTTGACAGGACTAAATTTATACTGTAGGACACAGGGTCAGATTTTTTATTTTCATGAAACTGTGGGGTGGGGTTCGCCGCTCGAAGATATTTGACTGCGCCAGCAGATCTCGAGTGGTTTCTGTTCAATATTGGGGTTGGTATGGATAAAAAGGGGGGAGAACAAGTGGCTGCGCGTGCTATACGGGTCGCTTTGTTCGGGGAAATCAGTATTTTTATGGTGTGACCCAAAGTTTTGGAATAAACAAATGCTTTGAAAAGTGGGGTAACCCCGAGAGGTGGAGCGCACAGAACACAGCGTTCTGCGTAGAAGTTTCTTCACTACTTTCAGCATTTGGGCAATTACGTCTTCCATATGCTTTGAATAACACGTGTATAACTTTTGAATATGTCACAAAAATTGATTGACGACTGGAAAAAATGCAAATCCGGCCCGCTGGGGTCGGTGCTGGTTGACACGTTGGAAAGATGGAAGAAAAAGGTGTCGATGAGTGAGGAAAAACGAGCAACAGATAGGTTTGTGGATTGGGCCACAGAGATGCAAAATAGGGGGATGTTTGGATCCGTTGCAAATGTTCCGCCTAAGCTTATAATGTTGACAGTTTTTGCAAGGCAAGCGAAAATCAGTAAGGAACAGGCAGAACAGTAATGTCAGGCAGCGGGAGTAATGCAGACGCACAGCACAGAGAGAATTAACAAGAGCGTCAATTTTCCTGGCTGATTGTGAATGTTTTTTCGGGGAATTACAATTTTCAATTCAAACACGGTCCACTGCACTTGTAGGACAATGTAACACATAAAAAAAAAATCTTCTCCAGTGAGCCTTGATAATGAGGAGCATAAGCAACCTCAGAGCACAGATCCGACTGAGGAGCTCAGGAGCGAATCGCTTCTACATGCTCCTCCCCCTTATGCTGAAGCTCGCATGCTATTGGATGCCACACAAAAGCAGATGCCTCAAACAACGCCCACAGCTGCAGGCGGTCTGTGTGATGGTAGTGTAAGGAGCAAAATAGTAGTAATTAAAAATGGCTTACTGCAAACTGCACCCTTTCCAGGGGACTCGGACAGCCAAGCCCAGGCAGAAGAATACCTAAATGTAACAGCGCAAAACAGCACTATATTGGAAGCACCCGCCTCCAGAGCTTCAGATTACACATTCGGATCACTGGATACGCGATCGTACGCAACACCCTCTGTAACACATGTTGATCCATTAGTGCATGATTTAACAGCTTTGCTGCACAGACAAACACTTGGTGAGGGAATGAGTCAAATTAACCAATCAGAAAATTACGATCTCCCCCGCCCTCAAAATAATGGTAATATTCATGCCCGCACAAGACACCCGTCAGTTTAGGGAAGCGGTGGAAGCATCACTTTTTCCCTCTGGACAAAATATGTTGAGAAAACTTGTTGGATTAACAAATTTCACGTATGAATTGTGGTCAGCCCATGTCACTCAATACATTGATAATGAAATCGAAGAACGAGAACAAGAAAAATCAGAGTTGGTTTCACTTCAGGCACAAGTGGCAAAATCACAGCTTAAAGATATGAGGGACCAAGTAAACCAAAATAAGGCTCAAATTAAACAGATGTCTCAGCAGACTCCTCCTCAGGAGTACGACCACAAGATCCAGCTTCTTCGTATGGGTCATACCCAGAACAGAACAGATCTCAGGTCAGAACTAATAGAAAAGGAAAACCCCGGCGACGCGTAAATAATTGAAGAAATGACATATGTTATCTCTGTCATCGATATGGCCATTGGGCCGCTGACTGTCGCGAGGCTCCCTACTCAGTGCAATCAGGGGATGGGACGCGACCATATAAGTGTAATAAATACCCCCACAGTGCTCCTGGGGCGGCAGTTGTTTCTCAACAGGCTCCCCAACAGGGCCCGCATCAGGATTCTGCGTATTATTCCCCAGGCTCCCGTCAAATGCCCCAATGGGGAGGCCCAGAACTAACGACGGGTGACTCATTGTGTTGTAGTGACTTGTTTCTTGACCGGCTGAATATTGGTTGGTGGCCGAGCGTGTGTGTGATCGACTCATTAGAGAGTTCTTCCACACTTTGTCACTCGGTCAACAACTGTTACATGTTTGTAGGACTTTATTGCTTTTGATTGTTCATTTCTTCTTTCATCCTCTTACCCGATGAATCAAAACAAACGAGAGAATAAGAATCAAGCCATGCATATTACAGAAAGAATACTATTGATATATGATATATTGGATCCCAAAGTTTGACAAAAGTTAATAATTTTGTTTCAGCATCAACGCACTAATAAGAGAACTATAAGGAAAAAATTAACAGATTTGGAGGCTTGACCTGAGGCCTGAGGTTTCTAACTAAAGATCAGCTGTGCAGCATAATTACAGGAACAATGAATAATGAAAAGCCTCAAACGCTTTTTGAGCCATAATATTCCCAAGTTAATTTTATAGTTGTTCTCTTTGTCATAAATGCGCACACCCTAAGATTATCTTTTCTTTCTCTCATTCAGCCCTGAGAGTGAGAACAATCCAAACAGACTCTGGGTGATCATTGGCCTGAGTTTATAATGATATACTGCTTATAATAGGGGTTTAATTTTGTATTAGAGCAAATACTATTGATTCATCCATCTATTTTAAAATGCATATGATTAGGAAAGACACCAAAGTATGTAGATAAACTGAAAACAGCTTTAGAATGAAAAAATCACAGAGATGAGATAAGAAACAATAAATCCAGGAAGAACAGTGTTTGAGACATTCATACCAATTGTTGCTGAAATAGGATTTAACAGCTCTCTTAAAAATCGAAAGTCATAAACACAAGCAGAGTGCTTAGGAGAGGCGCTCCTTTAATTAAAATACAATCTGAAAAAATGTTCTCCACCTGAAACAGGACTGAGAGCAGGCAGTCAGACCAAATGACATAAGTTAAAAGGAAAAAAAACGGGATTTAGGATTTAATATCGCGGCCAGACGGTCAGATGTCAAACACTTTGATAACATATTAAAGTTATTGAGGCTTGGCCTTTATTCTTATTAGGAGATATTAACTTGACTTTAAAATTTTAGCTGCTCGGAATTTCCTGCCTCTTGTCACCAATTCTGAGTCAATAGTTATCACCAATATTTAGATTCAAACTAAAACATTTGACTATTTAACTAAATCATTTAACTACTTAACTGCAACAGATTTATGAAACAATTAATATGCTAACTTAATAAAGCAGCAAAGTGCTTCATAGAAGTTTGGATAGATTAGGGCATTGGGAGAATAGCAACAGGACAGCTGCAGCAAAGACTGAGCCATAACAGGACAAGTCAAGGTTTGTTTTTATGGCACATTTAAAAACAGTGAGCAGAGTGCAACTTGGTTAGCCAAAATAACGATCTATGCAGACACAGACTTAATTTGGCTGAAGCTATCCCTATTATGCATTATTTAACCTACTATTTTATATGATATATAATATATGACCTATATATGAATGTTTTCATGAGGCCTGGACGGGGAGAAAATACCCTGTCCATACCCTTTTTTGGGACACTATGAGTGTAGCTGCCACTGATAGGCCTGTGTGGGAACATGTGATTTAGGCTATTTTAATAATAATTATAAAGTCAAAAGTTTCTTGGTTTTTGTTTCCTTTTGGTTATGTTTATTTTGCTGTGTGAATGGATGTGATTATATTTTGTTCTTGGGTTGTTTTCGTTTATTTTAATCATTTGTTGTATTCTTGGGCCGTGTGTGTCACGTGACCTTAAGGACATTATATGACCCGGAAGCATTGGGGTCAGGTAGAGGAATTTCAGAAATGTTTGGTGTGCACTGCGTTGCAAACGCTCGAGAGAAACCTACCGCTGGTACAAGGCGTACACGGTAATGGCTTGAATTTATATTATATTGTATTTTCTTTACAGATTCTTTTTTGTATGTCCTTTTGTTTAATGTTAATGCGTGGTATGTGTTTGTTTATTGCTTGTCAGTTTTCACGGTGTTCATGACGAATCAAAGGAAATAAAGAAAACCAGTCGTGACATCAGTTTGAAGCGTGGACCGGGTTATTGAGACCAGCAGTAGCTACAATGAGGACTTGTGTGAATGTGGGAAAAAAGTTTGGTTGCCAAGCGTTAGCCATGGTGAGTGGGGGCTGAGGAGTTCCCAAAGGGGGCACTAACGGCTTGGGGGACAAGGGCTACCTGAGGGAGAAGGAGGAGGACGCCAATAGGTGGCGTGATGGAAATTCAAACTGTGCTGTGCACACTCAAAATAAAGCCACGCACACACACAACACACAAACAAGTAAGAATAAAGCAGGTTATGCTGAAATTTTATTTTTAACGCTCTGACCTGAATTAAGAGAGGACAGATAATATTTATCCTAAACAACTTAATCAGTTCGTCATTGGAAAAATGTCTGCTTTCTTGATGCTGAGCTGCTCCCAAAATGAAATCTAACCACAAATATTTCTGTCCTGCAGCAAACAACAACACAGGAGGATAAACTGCAGTGGAGCAGTTCGGCAATTAATTAACAATTAATCATGGTTAAACTAAAACTTCTCAAATTTTCCCAAAAATTCTGTGTGTGTTTGTGTCTTCTTTTGCATTAAGACTTCCCGGACCTGGAAAAGGAACACATGGAATCACACTCAGAATATGAAGACCACTGTTTGTATACTTAGGCCCCAATGAAAACATGAGGTTTGCTTGAGCAAACCCAGAAATGCAATATATGTTTGTCATCTGTTGTCTGTCATTTGTTGTCCTAACCTGTGGTGTCTGCTGTTGAGTGTTGTTTGTGTGTTGTCATGATCCATAAACTGTCTAAATGATTTTTCCACAGCAGAATAAATGGACAATACAGAAGATCTCATGAATGCTGGACAGCAACTTGGTGAGAATTCTCGTATTATCCTAAAAACAAGGATTATACCTACTGCGCTGATGTTGATGATGATCGTGATGATGTGTTCCCTAAATAATTTGAATTTTTTCACAGCAAAATAAGGTGATGGTACTGGATTTCTCATTACGGCTGCACAGCAGCTTGATGACTATTCTGGTTCCTAAAAGCAAGGGTTATACCAACTGGCCAGTTGTTTTGTTTTGGGTTATGTTTATGTTGTTATTTCTTTGATTTTCTTTTGTTTTGTTTATTTTGACTTTGGTTTTGTTGGGGTCCATAAGAAAATAAATTAAGAATGAATTGGGCATTGAAATTGAACCTTTCGAAGAGGGATGCCCTAAGTAGAAAAATACAGTGCAAATGACATTTTGCACTACTGCGCTGCGAGATTCGCTAATATTATTCCACAGATTCAGAACCACTACAGGACGTACGGCCGGAGGACTCATAAGCTTGAGTTCTGGGAAGCTTTGCCCATCATGCCAAGATGATGGTGGAGAACTACACAACAAAATTATTCCAAAAGAAAATTAGTTAGGGAGGGGATGCTGAATATCCCTCAGGGAAGCGATGTACTGGTGACCTCTCCTTCCAAGATTAGTTCCAGATCAGAGTACTGAACAGACGTTCAGCCAAGAGGAAAACCGAGCACCGACAGGATTGGACCACAAGAGACCACACGACTCGTCACGTGGTCATCTAAGAAAGATATATAATCTAAAAGAAAAGTTAATCATAATTGTTCAAGAGGCTAATATACTCATATAGTCGAGCCTTGGTTAAAATTATATTTGTTGTGTTTCATGTTTAAAGTGTTTAGCTAATTCCTCTTAAAGGCTGATAATGAATCATTTTTAGAATGTCAATTGCCAGTGGGGTGACTCGGCTGTTTGGAGCGGGACCTTAGACTTTTAACGGTAATAAGTTGGTCGGTCGCCAAGGGCAACTAGGGGCCATAGGTGAATTTTTCCCGGTTCAGCCATCGGGTTTTCGCTCCTATTCGCTGCAAACGGTGGACAAGCCTGCTGGTAATGTTAATAGCCTTATGCAATGTTTGAGTGTCAGTAGAATAGAAATGATGTGAAAATTTTTGATTAATCAGTGTTGTGTTGTTATGGTACTTGTGGGAGAGCAAGGCCTTGCTAGCCACATTAGGTTTTAGGCCATAATGAACAAAGAGTCCACACAGGCGATGGGTTCGGGGCCACATACACACAATACATATAGCAAATTATTATTTTCTACATATAATCTATTAAGAAATGTGCTCATTTGCGGAGTTATTATCAGTTGAGTGGGGAAGGTTTTAAACTTACTAGAAAAGAGTCTCTATTTCTAGAAACTTGATGGTACTCCTGATGTAGAAAGGTTTTTGCTAACGCATCACAATTATTTCTAAATGTGCTATTTTGCAGAGTTATAATCAGTGACTTATGAAGGTCTTAACCCTCTCGGAAAGAATTTCTGTTCCGAGTAAAATGGAATAGTCCTGACTTGAAAGTGTAGCTTAAGCATTAAAATTATGTTTACTATTTCCATGCCTGTGCAATGAAGATTTGCTTGCTGCTTTTAAATGCAAAGAAGACCAGCTTACACATGAGCTTACATAATGATATATGAAGTCACATCAAAAGGGGGATGACAGATATCTCCTAACTGGTTGTGCTACATCTCAAAAGGTAAGTGGCTCTTGCAGTTTGGGGGGTGGCTGCTAAAATCTTGCTACTGCTAATACAGATGTGACACAATACAGAAGATTACATTCCTACCGCAGTCATTTGACTGAATTAGTTGAAATGATAAAATCACTTCAAAAGGGGGATTTTTAAAATTGGCTTATTAAATAGACATGATCCCAGTAGTTTTCCATAAAAGACATGAGACATGACCTTTACTGAGACTGACCCAGACAGAACAGGGAACCCTGAGATCCAGGTGCGAAAGGCACACACATGCATTATTTGGATTACTCAGAGGCATTATTTGGGTTAGTACAATTCATATCCAATCACATTTGATCAACACGGGATCCACCGTGGGAAACTAGAAGAGATATATGCAAATTGTAACCGGAAATAAGGGGCCAGTCTGACAGACTTCCTGCGGGAGCTCTGTTCCACTGAGCCCAGCGCTGATATGCTTTGATGTGTGACTACCAATAAACACTTCATTTTCACTTGAATTACTTCGGTCCGTTCTTGAGCCTCCTACTAAAAGAACCAAATCTAATAGTTGTCTGGATGAATAAGTTAGCATGCGCTAGCAACACGTCAGCTTGCATGATGCCTGGATAGTGGCTGTCACTATCTTCTCGTCATAAAGCATTGCTAGCTAACTGACTATTTCGTCAGGGTGTTGATGAAGCCTGCAGTTAACTTGCTTTTGACAACTTGCAATGTTGTTGATTGGAGGAATATAAATCTGCTTGATTTATAACAGAATGCTATGACAGTATCTAGCCTATGCACCATGTAAACTATACATTTAACTGTGTAGTGCAGTTCAGCATTCAAAAGATTAAATCAAAGTGCTTTCTTCCCTGAAATTGATTCCGAAATGAATGGGATGGGGTGCAGTACCGCCGGTCTACCACATGATGGTCTCCCTGTCAACTATAAATCGATGGCTTTTCAACATTTCCTGATTTCCCGGTCAACTCAAAATCAATGACTTTTCAACATTACTATTATCACCCGGTATACCAAATATCAATGATGCATCAATCATACTAAGGATAACTATGTATCAATGTTGTTTCAATATCACTGCGGTCAACATTATGCTGTGTCGGGTTTTCATCAGTTTGCCAATAGTGATTCAACATTTATTTTGCATCAAGATTTCAATGTAAACCATTCTGATGATTCAGATGGAAAAACAATATAATTTCAATGCCAGCTTGCTATAGTAAATATAGAGTAATATAGAGTCCGCACTGTGGCCAAAGTCAAAATATGTTCTAGTATCACCGGCCGCGCTGATGGGGTGATCGAATTTTCTTCTGCTGGTGATGCCTGTGACGTGATGACGTATTTTTGTCCCCTTTCCTGCACTTGAGAAATTCGTATTCGTAACTTTTGAATTCGTAACTTTTCGATTCGTGTATGTATTTTTTGATGTCGTAACTTTTCAATTCGTATTTTGACAAATATCAAAACACAACCCATTATAAACACAGATGGACTCATTTTTAGAGATTGCACATATTTATTTTATGCTCAACTACAACCAAAGACGCACACATTTCCCAAATATGCGGGGATTACTTGCACGGATGCACGTTTCTTTTTGACCGATTTCTTACCCCATATAGGAAGCCCTGACGATTGGATGGTGGCAGAGATGGCAGAAAAAGAGAGCAAGACAAGAGCTGTCATTTCCTCGGCAGCTGAACATATTCAATTCAATTCAATTCATTTTTATTTATATAGCGCCAAATACAACAAATGTCATCTCAAGGCACTTAGATAGTAAGTCCAATTCAAGCCAATTGGAATTCAATTAATTAATAATAATCATAATTCATAAAATAATCCAATTCGTTCATATAGAGCCAATTCAAAAACAATTTCCTAGCTAAGAAAACCAACAGATTGCACTGAAAACTTTTTGTTTTTCGGTCCAATCTCCCGGCCTGAGCGGCGTGCCTGAGGCGACTGTGGAGAGAAACGACTCCCTTTTAACAGGAAGAAACCTCTGGCAGAACCAGACTCAGGAAGGGTGGCCATCCGCCTCGACCAGCTGGGGTGGGGGGGGGGGGGGGTGGGGAGGGGGGCAGGGGGCCACCGCGACGGCGGCACTGTAACACCATTCAAAGGATATCTGTTGGAACAGGGAAACACGAGTTAATGACCACAATAATATCACATATACATAAAGAGAGTAAAGTGAGGAAAGGTGTGTCAGATGAGGCCCCCCAGCAGTCTAGGCCTATAGCAGCTTAACTATGGGATGTTTCAGGATCACATGAGCCATCCCTATTCAAGGTAAACACAAGAAACTTGTGCTAACGAAAAAATAAATAATAAAATAAAGTAAAGGACCAGACTCCTTTACCTTACAGACATATAATGCTTATGGAGCTGTATGAGGATTTTAAAAGTCTGATCACCAGAGGTGGAAGAAGTACTGAAGTCTTGTACTTTAAGGTGGGGTAGGGGATCTTTTTCTGGAACATTTTTTTACATATTGCTTGAAATACTCTTCACACCCCCCATTGCAACCAATTAATTAAAAGTTTTGACACAAATATGAAAAGTTTTAGTGGCCTCTAGAACGTACAACCTAGGAAAAACAGACCGTTCACAATGATTGGATACTGATGTTTGGGTGTGGTTTAGGGAAGGACACGGATGCGGACCTCAGAAGAAAGGTTGGTTTAATTAAGGCAAAAATAACAATGGAACAAATAAATACTTAGCTCAGGACTGAACAGGTTGTGGCATGGCATGCAGGGCCGGTGACAGACACATACAAAGATCCCACAAACAGACAGGGGAGACAAGAGACTAAATAGAGGGCTGGGAGTGATTGGAGAGTGAGTACAGCTGGTGACAATGACTAACGGGTGCAGTGAATGAACCAATGACCAGAGTGAGGGGGAAAAACAAATGACAAGACTGAAACTCAAAACCTGGACATGAACTGAACACCTAAAACATAAAACTTAACACGAGTCCATGGACGTGACAACTGATGCCGTCTATCAAACTGCAATCTGCTCCTCCCTCCCCCTCCTTACCCCTGTGCGCGTACCCTGCTCCGTGAACGAATTACGCGTCCAGAAGCTTGGCAGGAAGCTAAACGAGAGCCAGCTTGGCTAGCACCTAGCATTATTAAACATATAGTTAGCATATACTAAATACTAAATACGGCAATGATCGATGCTTGCTGTCAGAACAGCGCTCGTGCACCTTCGTGCTCGTGCTCGTTCATGTACTCTAGAGGCGTGCCTTCGGGGGGAAAGTGAAGAAAAGGGTTGGGACTTTTTACCTGTGTATTTTCAAAATGCAGCTTCGCTGGACTCAAAATCCAGGGCCCTCATTTATCAAGCGTTCTTAGGAACAGATCTGTGCGTAAAGCGTGCGTGCGATCATTCCTGAGCAAAGTGTGGGATTTATGAACATGTACTTGAACTTAGAAATGTGCCTAAATCTATGCACAGTTTTGACCATGCTTACGCACATTGCCTAGTGGTAGAATTACGAAACTGCAAATGGTGTTGATCGCTGCACAGGGGAATATTACAATGTACATTCAATTGTTACATTAGCCTACAGTATGTCTGACGGCATTTGGGTCAGTGTAGCCTCTGCAATTCCAAAGCACGGTGCATTAGACCTACCTGGCGTTCATTGCATTTCATTCAGAGTGTAAAAATAATTGTTTCACCAGAAGACCTGACAATAATCAGCCTAGTTTAATTGATATGGGTATAAAAGGCACACGTAGGACATGCCATTCAGAACGCAACATGGCCCATCTTGCATTGCTTGAGGATCTGGAAAACCGTGCGCTACGGAGGGAGCGCGTGTTTATGGAGCGTGCAGATTTATTGGCAGAAAGTAGTGAGTGGCTTCTAAGCAGGTTCAGATTTCCAAAACATATTGGGGCCATCGATGCGACATTTCTCAGCTGTCCATGAGCCGAATTCTGCCCACAGTGTTGGATGCGATTATTTCTTTGGCCCCGACTTACATTTGATTCCCTTATGGGGGTCCACGCCAGCCAGACATTAAGCGAGGGTTTTATTAGTATCGCGCAGTTCCCCAACGTCATAGGAGCAATAGACTGCACTCACGTCGCACTAAAAGCACCATCACAGCACGAATACAACCTTGTGAATAGGAAGGAGAAGCACTCCATTAATGTACAGCTTTTATGCGACAGTGATATGCTGCTTCTCAATGCCCGATGGCCAGGGGGGACGCACGATTCCTTTATTTTGCAGAACAGCTCCGTGGGCCTTTGTTTACAATAAGGAGCTGTTGAAGATGGATGGCTTATTGGTGAGTGTTGCGCAGCTTGTTTGCAACATTGGTTATATTCAGTGTTCGAACTGCGGGGGGACTCGGGGGATCCGAGACCCCCTGAAACTGACACGAGACCCCCCGAAAACATGATTTGGGAAATGTTGGGGGGTCTCTAAAATATTGGCAAAATGTGATTTCCCCTAATGAGTTATGATTGCAGACGCGATGCGTGTGTGGAGGTGTGGAGCCTGTGTGCGTAATTGGCATAAAGCTGTGCTGTCTGCCGCGTATGATTCTGTATTGCTTCTCATGTGTTTTGAGTCAAGCGCCAGCAAGCAAGCAAGCAAGTTCCGGTAGCTTTTAAAGGGAATGTTGGTGCCATATACGGTTACTTCGGGGCATTCCATGACGCAAATTAGTCTGCTCGTGCCTGCGCAAGGTGAACTGGCAGGTGTGGTATTTATCATTGCAGATTACCTACCCGTGTGCGTACGACCTGTCTAAGAACGTTTGATGAATGCCGATTTTTTTTTTTTTTTTTTTTTTTTTTGTACTTGGGCACATTCTAAATTTCACTCATACGACAGGATTTAGAAGGGATTCTACGCACTAATGATGAATGAGGGCCCAGGATCTCCTACCCTACCTTTAAGTAAAAGTAGAAGTACCCTGCGAAATATTTAGTCAAGTAAAAGTAAAAGTAGTACACCAAAAATGTACTTAAGTAAAAGTACTAAGTACTAACTTTTAAATGTACTTTTGAGTACAAAAGTAAAAATACTGGTTACTGAGCAATGGGCTGTCTTTCTCCATGTCATGGCTGTGCCATTATAGTTCTTAATTACATAACCGCAGACCTGCCAATGTCACTTCTAAATGCTCACAGCAATAAACAGTATGTGTACTGAAAGATTGGTGTTGATATTGTGTGTGATTGGCAATACAGTGCATAGTTCTACTTCTAATTCTGTGAATAACAACACATTTACTAGTTTACCATATCCCGAGGAGGTCCCTCCTCGGGATATGTTCCCAAAAGTGTGCGGGATCAGTATGTAGAAGGTATTGATCGCTTTCCCTCAAATTGTCAGTCTCTCAGTTATAATAACTGATTGTGTGCCTATGTCTGTCAGTGGTGGGTGACACCATCTGCCTGCTTGATCACCAGACCAGAGGACATCCCTAACCCATGTGTGAGTAGTTGTATTCAATTAAATTTTCTTCCGATGGAAATACTATGCATCCCTGTGATCTCCTACTTCAACAACAGCAGTGTTTCTCCGTTTGCAGTTTGATGAAAATTATCCCTAATACGTAGCTGTACATTTAGGCTATGGAAAAATTTTCGGTTTACATAGTCAGCCTCCACAGGTCCAGCAAACCAGTTTTTTAACAGGTTTAGCCCACTCCCATCGGCCCACACACCCACACTGTTCTAAATGGCTCAACCCACTCCCCAGCATTCTCTTGTACAGCACCTCTCCATCGAGGAGTCGATGATGATGTCATCTACCTGCTGCAACGAGCCCACATGCACTTGAATGGTGGAGGAGACACTGTGAGAATCACATTCTTTGATTTCTCCAGTGCCTTCAACACCATTCAACCTCTGCGACTGGGTGAGAAGCTGCGGGGGATGGGTGCCCACGACTCAGTGATGTCCTGGGTTACTGACTACTTGACAGGCAGGCCACAGTCTGTCCGTCTGGGCAGTGTCCTGTCTGATGTGGTGGTCAGTGACACAGGAGCTCCACAGGGAACTGTGCTTTCTCCCTTTCTCTTTACCTTATACACCACTGATTTCAACAACTGATACTGTCAGTTACAACACTCAGTGGGGTTACATGGCACTGTAAAAATCGGATTAAGAGCTAAATTAAAATAAGACTGAGTTATTAAGTTCATGTAGACACCTTAATCTGACAAGAAATTGGATCGGATTCATTCACCACCATAAATCCAAGGATAATTACCCTTGCTCAAATAAGGAGCATAAACCAACTATAGCAATAATCGAATTAATCTCACCACGTAGAGCCACTGACTGATACAACTCTGAGTCATGTCACCTACAGAGGTTTTCTGATGACTCAGCTGTTGCCGGGTGTATAAGAAAGGGAGAGGAGGGGAGGTGGTGGAGGAGGACTACAAATACCTGGAAGTGGTGGTCGGGAAACAGACTTGACTGGGTTTCTAAAACTGAGGCTGTGTGTAAGAAGGGGATGAGCAGACTCTACATCCTGAAGAATCTGAGATCCTTCAACGTGTGCAGCAAGATGTTGGAGATATTTTATCAGAGTGTTGTTCCCCGTGCCATTTTCTTTGCTGCTGTGTTTTGGGGCAGCAGCATCAGAGCCAGCGACACTGGACAAAATCATTAAGAAAGCTGGCTCTGCACTTTGTCTCAGGTTAGAGTCTCACACAAGCTGCTTCAGCTCCGCTTTCGAAGGGACAGATATAGGAAATCATTCCTGCCACATGCCATCACACTGTACAATAAAAGCTGAAATCATTGGTGATTATTTCTCTATGCGCACTTTCGATATATTTTTACACATCTGTTCAATAACTGTTATTGGTTCAATACTTTAATACTGCACATTTTGTTGTATATGTGTAATACAATATTTTTTACTTGAATCTTATTTTATAATTACTATTTTAAAGGTTGAATTGTATACCTTTATACTACTACTTAATAGTAGGTGTTTTTTTTAATCTAAGTTGGTTGTGCTTTTTATGTTTACTTAATCGTCTTGGGTGTATATGCTGCTGAAATTTCCCAATTTGGGATGAATAAAGTATTTCTATTCTATTCTATGAGCTGTATTTTGAACAGAGTATTTCCTCAATCCTCCCCTCACCTCTCCTAGAAAAGCTGAATATTTACACACATGCCTGTTTAAAATAGAGGCGGCACTTTTATCTACATGTCATCTTATGAAATTTATTACAAGAGTGCCGTGGATTTTTGTGGCATACATACATATACATTCCTGTTAAAAAAACAAAGACACCTATGAAAGGTTTTACTTTTCAGGACCTGATAAAAAAAATCATGTGGTCCCTACCGTGTCTTAAAATTAGTTACATACAACCTCAGATGAACATCCATCCATCCATTTTCTATACCTTAGCTTAATCCGTTGGTCGCGCCGCGGGGGGGCTGGAGCCTAGTCCAGCAGTGATTCGGGCGAGAGGCGGCGTACACCCTGGACAGGCCGCCAGTCCATCAGAGACAAACTAGACAAACAACCCAACACGCTCACTCTCACTCCTAAGGACAATTTTTTAGACACCAATTCCTTACATGCATGTTTTTGGACAGTGGGAGGAATCCACGCATACACGGGGAGAACATGCAAACTCCACACAGAAAGGCCCCAGCTGGGAATTGAACCTGGAACCTTCTCGCTGTGAGGCGACGGTGCTACCTCAGATGAACAATAGCACATAATATTTTACACCAGGTCATCATTTCTTTACCAAAGACTAAGCCGAATTGTAGAAGCAATGTGTGAAAATGCTATACACACCACATGATTCAGTGTCTTGCAGATCCAACATGAACAGCTATTATCATGCTTGAGGTAATCAATGTGTTTATGATATCAATTTTCTTTACATTGTTTTGTAAGAATTTTGGGGCACTATTCTTTATAATTTCCATAACTTCATTGAGGTTTGCAAGCTCATTTCTGGACTTTAACTGAGCCTTTGAGCCTTTAAATATCACAGGTGATATTTAACTTTAATATCACCTTTTTTTTTTTCCTTTTCAGCCATTGTATTGTAGATTTTCTTGTGTGCTTGAGATCATTGTCCTGTTGAATGGCCAACCTTAAGCTGTCTGACAGATAGACTCACATTTGACTCTTTGGTATACAATGAGTCCCTGGTTGATTCAGTAGCTGTAAGTTGTCCAGCTTCTGTGGCTGCAAATCAAGAACATATCATCATCCTTCTACCACTGTGCTTAACAGTTTTTATGAGAATTTGAATTCAAATTTAAGAATTTAATTTAAAAATGACAACAAACATCAACAATAAAAACATGTACAATACACAGTACATAACAATAAATTTGAAAGATCTATATGTATAGGTGGCGGAATTGCAATAAAGTGGGCAGAGCCCCATTTTTTCAGTATTGCTATAGCAAAAGTGTGTTGAGTTATGTTAGACAATAACTTGTGGGGGAGCTTATGTCATTTAATATCAGCGTCGGAAATTAGCGAGGGCCACGGGCCATTTGGCCCCCAATTTAGCCTAAAATGCCCCCAAAAATCATGCTCAAGGGGCCAAAATTGCCCCCAAGTTTTTTAAACAAATATTTGTACATTATTAATGTGACATTAAACTACAATTTTTATTTTCATTAATTTACCGTCGTGTCTCTTTATTCTCCTGATGGAATGTAAATAAACGATTATTAAGCGAGTGGCGGGAGTAGTTGGGTTTCCATCCAAGTCTTATTGAATTTAAGAGCGTATTTTGTGACAGACGCTAACTTTTAAGACTTCATCACATCTTTTGTTTGGCTCGTTAGCTAAGGTGTCGAGTTGATAGCTATGGTCACCGTCTACATCCTGCAGCAACATACGGCTCTTAGGCAATGCAAAACGCATGCACGACGTTGCTAGGCAATCCTGCTCCGCTCCCGAGTTTTAGCTCTGGTTTTAGTAGTAGGCTATTCATGGGAAACGCATGAATAGCACGTTAAGGTCTCGGCCAAGTCGTAATTAAAAGCAGTTCTTCATTATTTAAGTAAAGAACGTGTAATCTATAGAGTCGATTTAGAGTCGGAGGGGGTGCTCAGCCCTAGGTTTTCAGCTTACATTTATGTTTATGAGGGGCCAGGCAGCCTACCAGTATTGTTCTCATTCTCAGAGAAGGCTAAAATTGTTTAAATCAAACCAATACTGATTGAATTATAGCAAATCAGACTAATATTTAGCAACTATAACTTTATATAACCTATTATTTATATCTTATTGAAGAGTGAATACTTTTTTTCTTTTCATGTGCTATTTTTTAGAAAATAATTTCATTATAAATTGAATTGCATGTACACTGATATATTGATTTATAACCCACTTTTCTATTTTTGTTCACAGATGCTTGGTGCAATCAGTTAAAACATAAGGAGCCCATTGTGGATGCAGTGTGCCACATGAAGACAGAACTTTTCAAGAGAATGGTTAAGCTTTTTGACATTTCATACCACATAGCTAAGCATGAGAAGCCCTTTGCATATTTCCCAGCTCTCTTTAACCTTGAAAAGAGACATGGTGTGGAACTTGAAGACGCATATAAAAAACCCAAACAGGCACAAGTCTTTACTCAGTACCTTGCTGAGGAAATACAGGACATGATGATTATCAGGCAAATTAGAGATTCAAGATACATTAGTATCCTTGTGGATGGGAGCACTGACCGCTCAACATTGGAGAAAGAGGTTGTGTACTGCAGATTCTTACATAACCACGTGCCTGTCGGAGTTAAGGATACAGAGTGCACCACAGCTGATTAGCCTGGGAATTCCCATGCTGCTTTGCGCTCAATTTCATTCTCACTGCAAAGTCAGCCTGGAAACCACCGCCCTTATTTTTGCCAGAGTTTGGGAACCAATCACAGAATAGGGAGGGGTGGGGGGGGGGGGGGCGCGCAGCAAGACGAGGACGACGTCCATGCGCTATCCAACTAATCCAACTTGACAGTGGACACAACGTTACCGTTCGATGCAGCCTTAGAAAGTGTTTCGGAGTAGATTCACCCTAGGGTCATTTGAACCGTGACATCCAGCCAAGTAGCCCACCCAAAGTTTTTCCGATATCAGTTGAGTTACTGAGTTATCCCGAATAGCTTAGTACAAGCGCTGACGGACCCTGGCAGTATCTCCAAAATTACCACACTAAAATCACATGTCATGACACCAAACTTCTACAGTAGTACAAATATGGTCTGTACTCACAAAAAGATGCATTTGGAAGTTTGTACATAGTCCAGGAGTTTATTATTATCATCAACACAAGCCTGATAGCTTTTCTGCTGCTAAAGCTTCGTTGACGTCACTTCTGGGAGCCGGGAGCTTCAAAGTAAGATGAGGGTTGATCTGCTACTGTAGACAACAAAGCAAGGCTGCTCAATTTCTCCATTATCAAAATAAATTCACAACTCTACAACATAAAAATTCATGTAGAATATAGCATATAGGCCTACTTTGTTGTTAATTTAAGTAGCTTAGAGCGCAAGTTTACTTTTATTTTCCATTTTTTTCTTCTTCCTCGTCGAATTTCTGTCGTCATCTGGTATAAGTGATACAATTGGCTATGAATCACGCGCAAAGCAGCATGGGAAGAACCTGACGTCATTTGATAGACATTCGTAGCGCCCAATAAACGGCTCTAGGCATTCGTAAACCACGCCTCAAATACGAGAAAATGCACACCTAGTTCCCAGACCACCATCTCATCGAGATTGTGGACGCGTCAGCCAGGCTAACAGCTGATGGCATCCTGAAGTGCATCAAGTCACAGTGGACTTCCAAGGGATTGCCTGACTTGAAAGGACACCTTGTAGGATTTGGTGCGGATGGAGCTAGTGTTAATTTTGGATGTCGGCAGGGGATCTACACAAAGCTACAAAAAGAGATGCTGTGTCTGATGGGCATTCACTGTGTGGCTCATCATTTAGAACTTGCATGCAAAAATGCATTCCAGGGCACATACTTCAGGCAAGAGGTTGATGGTTTCTTGGCCTTCTACACAGCCTTTTACCGAGGCTCAGGTAAACGACTAAGGGAATTGGACCAAATGTCAGACATTCTTGAGCAAATACTTATGACATCTACAAGACTTGATGGGGATCGATGGTTGGACCATCATAGAAGAGCATTAAAGGCACTTGAAGCTAATCTCCCAGCTGTGATTACCCATTTGAGTGACATTGGGAGTGACCAGCGTAAGGACATACAGAAATACAATGCTGCAAAAGTTAGAGGCTGGCTTAGTAAAATTCAGAGTCACAATTTTGTTCTACACATGGGATTGTACATTGATGTTTTGGCTGAGCTGTCGCACCTCTCACTTACTTTCCAGAAGGATAACATTTCTTTCTCAACAGCAGTAGAGGCAGTCAGTATCACAGAGCAAGTTTTGAAAGACATGGTAAAGCATGATGGACAGAAACTAAAAGCCATAAAGATGGCATGTGATAAAGGTAAATACAGGGGCATTGAGCTCTCAGAGCAATTCACTGAGGCTGAACAAAAAATGAAAATGTCCAGAGAGAAACTTATCCATGAGTTAGTTACCTGCCTGGATGAAAGGTTTCAGGTAAAATCACACTCAGTCGTTCAAGCAATGTTGAAGTTTGACACAAAGCTATGGCCTGAATCCAATGATGATTTAGCTACATATGGCAATGAAGAAGTGGCACTCCTGCTGGAACACTTCAAGGAGGTTCTCATTTCCAATGGATGTGACACAGATTGTGTAATGCCTAAATGGGCACGTCTAAAGAAAGTAATTAAAAGAAACTATGCAGGTGGAGAGACCTGTGGCCTCAGATCTCTCAAATCTGGTCTGAGCAGTTTCCTAACTTGCTTGATATCATCAAGGCAGCCCAGGCGGACTTTTTTTGGAGAGTGGGCAACCCTTCTCACAGGCTCCTTCCTCACCTTACAGCCAGTCCTTCACCAGCTCGGCCCCGGCTCAGTTTTTGGGGGTAAGATATTCAGCATCTATCTCCCTATGCCGGACATGCAAGCTCACAGCGGTTCAGCTTGCATGTCCTCCGCCGGGGCCCGAGCGCCAAAATAATATTGACAATAAACCTTGCAATTGTCTCCCTATCTCTCCGTGTGAGTCTCTCCAGGTTGAATTGACAACAAGCACATGAGTTCTGTTTACATGTACTGTTTTGAAAATATGTTTTTTATGTTATATTGTTATGTTATATGATATGCACATGAGTTAAACGTTTTTGTCTTTTATGTTTATTATATTGACAACAAGCACATGAGTTCTGTTTACATGTACTGTTTTGAAAATATGTTTTTTATGTTATATTGTTATGTTATATGATATGCACATGAGTTAAACGTTTTTGTCTTTTATGTTTATTATATTGACAACAAGCACATGAGTTCTGTTTACATGTACTGTTTTGAAAATATGTTTTTTATGTTATATTGTTATGTTATATGATATGCACATGAGTTAAACGTTTTTGTCTTTTATGTTTATTATATTGACAACAAGCACATGAGTTCTGTTTACATGTACTGTTTTGAAAATATGCTTTTTGTGTTATATTTTTATTTTATATGATATGCACATGAGTTAAACTTGAATATGCTGTTGCTATGAAGATGAATATGCTTTCAAGGACTAAATAAATAAAGCCTGCATTAGTTTGCTTACGGCTGTCTCCTGTTTTCTGTCTGTAGCTACTACTTCCACACTTTTCTCTGTAAAAGAAATGGCAAGATTTACATCTATTTGGGTTGGCAGACGGCAAAGTAATGATGACGTTGTGCATTTAAATCTAAAAATAACTTGAAGATCTAAGTTTTTTTTTTTTTTTTATGGCCCCCAAACATTTTGAAAATGCCCCCACTTTTGGGACTGTGGGGGGCAAAATATTTTCTTAATTTCATACCCTGTTTAATATGAACACGCTCTTTCCTGTCTCATTTTGCTGGGGTCAATTTGTTAGACTGCTATATGCACCACCTGTTCAGCTTTGAATAAAACATGCTCACATGTCAGCTTCTGTTTTCTTAAAATAGATTTCTTCTGAAAAATTCAGAAGCCTGGTAAGATGGAGGATTTTCTTGTGAGAGGCAAAAATGTCTTTCACAGAAAAAAAGAAAAACACTGTTAGACTGGATAGAAAAACACAACAGTTCTTTCAAATACACTACTCAAAAAAATAAAGGGAACACCTAAACAACACAATGTAACTCAAAGTCAATCACACTTCTGTGAAATCAACCTTTCCAGTTAAGCTGGGTATACACTGTGCGATTTTTGGCCCGATGTCGACAAGATTTTCACTCGTGCGACTATTTTGGACATCGGGCCGAGTTTTGGCTCAATCGTGCGTCTCGCATCGTTTAGTATACATGGGGTAACGACAAACGATTAAGCCCTCCCGACCACCTCCCGATCGATCGGATGAAAATCAAACTTGTTTGAAATCCTGGTCGCCCCTTGTGAGGCTCTCGCACAGTTGAAGCAGTTGCACGAGCCGATTTACCTCATCCTGTCACTATGCATGCGCGAACATAGGTACGGAAGAGAAAATTGTCAACAGAAGAAGAAGAAGACAACAGAACAGCATGGCAGTGACCGGCGACCGAGTCCGACGTGTCGTGTAGTGTGAGCAGCCAGATCGCATCAGACTATCGGATCGTACAGTGTGAGAACAGGAATCGTGAGCTGTGACGTTTTAACCCTTGCGATTCACTCGTACAGTATGAGCAGCAGCTGAATACCGCGATTGAAAAAGTCGCACAGTGTATGCCCAGCTTTAGGAAGCAACACTGATTGTGAATCAATTTCACCTGCTGTTGTGCAAATGGAACAGACAACAGGTGGAAATGAGAGGCAATTAGCAAGACAAGCCCTAAAAAGGAGTGGTTCTGCACATCTGGGACATCATGTCTTGTTCCATTCACCAACAGTTGCACCACAGACTGTCCAGGAGTTGACTGATGCTTTAATCCAGGTCTGGGAGGAGATCCCTCAGGAGAACATCTGCCGCCTCATCAGGAGCCCAGGTGTTTCAGGGAGGTCATTCAGGCACATGGAGGCCACACACACTTCTGAGCCTCATTTTGACTTGTCTTGAGGAATTTACACTGAAGTTGGATCAGCGGCTGGGATGAGAATCAGCACCTCCAAATCTGAGACCATGGTTTTCGGCCGGAAAAGGGTGCAATGCTCTCTCCGGGTCGGGAATAAGATCCTTCCCCAAGTGGAGGAGTTCAAGTATCTCGGGGTCTTGTTCACGAGTGAGGGACGAATGGAGCAGGAGATTGACAGACGGATCGGTGCGGCGTCTGCAGTGATGCGGGCTCTGCACCGGCCCGTCGTGGTGAAGAAGGAGCTGAGCCAGAAGGCGAAGCTCTCGATTTACCGGTCAATCTATGTTCCTACCCTCACCTATGGTCACGAGCTGTGGGTAGTGACCGAAAGAACGAGATCGCGAATACAAGCGGCCGAAATGAGTTTCCTCCGCAGGGTGTCTGGGCTCTCCCTTAGAGATAGGGTGAGAAGCTCGGTCATCCGGGAGGGGCTCGGAGTAGAACCGCTGCTCCTCCACTATATCATGACTTAGCAAGTTATTTTTATTTTATTTACTTCTGTCTCACACATCATGTGTCAATATCATCTATTGGAAGATTAATTTCCTGATTCCATGAAAATCAAGAAATACTACAGCGTAACTTGTAACTTGCTGCTATGTAGATTTTGTTTGTAAAAAGTGCAGTTACAGCCAGATCCTAGTTTGAGTCCTGAATGTTTTTATGTGAAATGAAAATCTGCAATTTTTTTTTTATTTAGTTTTTTTTAATAAACACAAAACAGAACCAAACTATGGATCTGGAAAATCAATACATCTCTTGCACTAAGCTTAATGATAAGTTTACACAACTGGCAAAAAAACACCTCATCTCTCTGAGTGGGAAGAGTCAGGGTTACATTCCTTTAATAGCAGTGATTTTTGCAGCATGATCATTTTAAATCATCGTGACATCCATGGAATTAAAGGGTTGATAATTTGTTTCCTGTTAAGGAATCTTATTGAGTAAGAGAGAACACTGTCTGTAAAATTAAATTCTGCCGATATTCAAGGCTTCTGAATAAAACGGCTTCTTGTTGAAGAGATCTCATCACTGTGCAGCTGCCTTTTCTTTGTTTGATACATACATTTTTAGGGACCCTATTTAAATGGATACTCTTTATTTTTATCAAGTAGACTTACGTCATATGAAAAAGAAAGTAGACACTAGTGGCAGCCAGATGCTGCTAATCAAATGTGCCCCTCATAACTGAACGTCAGTTAGTGTTTTGGAGCAATCACATGTATATTAGCATAATGCCATGAAGGAAAAGACATCGGCGATGATCTTTACTAAGCAATTACTGCCCCTTAACTTGTAAAGGCTATTTCAAAATAATCTAGAATTCATCATTCACGTGATATGGATCATTCAAAAGAAGTGTGTTGAATGTCCATTCTTCCCAGGAGTAGAAATTCCAGCTCCTGCCAAGATCAAACCGTGCAGAACTTGGAGAAAGTGCAAAAAAAAAAAAAAAAAAAAGGTCAAGCAAGGGGATGGTGGAGGAGTGATGATTTGGGCTTGTTTTGCAGCCACACAGGACCTGCAGTCAGTGAGTCGATCATGCACTCCTCTGAATACAAAAATATTTTTGTCATGTGAGGCCACATGTCCAAAAGCTAAAGCTTGACTGTGGTTGGATAATCTAACAAGACAATGACCCCAAACACACCATAAAATCATGAGGAGAATGATGGAGAAATAAAACAATGAAGGTTGAAATAGCCCAAACAAAGTCCAGATTTAATGTGTTAAAGGAATTACATTTTTTTTTCTCAAAGTGAGGTTGTGTAAAGTACTTCTGAGAATTTAGTGCCTGACCGTAAATAAATAATGGTCACAGCACTCTCAGTTTAGAAACACAGGGAGTAATTCTGACAGGGGAGCCAAGCCTACAGGTAAGACACTGACTAATCAAGTACTTCACACAACACCACTTTAAAAAAGAAAAATAATGGAATATCCCTTTGAGAGAGCAATGCAAACCTGAATTGCCTTGAGATGACATTTGTTGTATTTAGCGCTATATAAATAAAAATGAATTGAATTGAATTGAAATAACTGAAGCAATACCGTTTTCTCATAAAGGTGTGCTGCTGTGAGACCAGCAAAGGTTATCATCTTCATGCCAGTGTAGTCCTCTTCCTTTTGTTCCTGCTCCACATCCATTTGTGGACTACCACATATCATATCCTACCCAATCAAGTGACCCTCATCCAGACAGACTCTTAAAGCTCCATGATCAACAATAGTCAGAATGAATCACCTCCACCTTTGTGTTGAGAGAAGGGGAAAAGATGGGGGAGTTGTTTAATGATGCAGTGAGAAAAGAGAGAGAAAAGACATGAAACGAAGAGTGGTATAAATCAAGGAAGGAATCAGAAAGGTTGTTAAAAACCTATTCATCTACATTACTGCACCTGCATTAATCATTATAAGAGAAGGAAAAGATTTCTGAGCCAAAGGTATAAGAGCAGGGGATGGCTGTGTAAGCCTAAAGAGGATTAAGTGTAAATCAAAATGTTGGGGTGGGGGGCACTGATGGAGAGGTAACAGAAGAAAAGAGAAAATAATCTACATTAATATGTTGATTCATTAGTATTGTATTAGTTTTGAAATGTTTTAACCATTTTCAACACACTGGCAATTACTCATTTGACGTTTAGCTCAGATTAGCAGTCAGCAGGGGGAAAACACCTTGTGTGGCTCTAAAAAAATAGACTTGTATTGAATTCGTTTCCTTCCTATGTAATTCTATTAATTCTTTGCTAGCAATCGAACTTGCCCTCTCTGAGTGCATGCAGATATGCACTGACCTTAATTTATAAGACTCTCTTAGGTTTGACACCTTATTATTTGTGTGTTTTATTGCAAAAAACAACCAGTTGTTATGCCTTGCGTTCCAGTTCGACTATTGTTTTTTATCTGCTCCCCGGGTAAGGACCGAATTTGGAAAAAGAGCATTCAGCTTTGCCGCCCCTTTGGCATGGAATACTTTACAGACTGAGCTGAAACTCTCTGAACTAGTCGCACTTGGAGCATTCCGCTCTATCCTGAAAGACAGGCAGCGTCAATCCATTGAACAGTGCCTGTGTTTCAAATCCTAAATTGTAGGTTGTGCTACAGCTCCCACGTCTCTGTATGAAATCACGATTGCATCTCTAAATTGTTTGTTTTATTCTATCTGTCATTCTTTGTAATCTGGTCTGACACGTACTGCTGTGCTGCTGTTATGTCTCATGCTGCTGACCCGTGTTGGCCAGGTCACCCTTGTGAAAGAGATCCTGATCTCAATGGGCTTTTATCTGGTTAAATAAAGGTTAAATAAAAAAAAAAACGAGATGGAGGGACTTCTTCTATTATTGCGCACTGGAATATGATTAAATAGTTGCTGAATGTGAAAAAAAAAAGTGTATTGGATTAGAATAGCTCAACTTTAATTGTCAATTGCAGTGCTTGGCACAAGTGGCAATTACTTTGGCCTCGGTAAATGATAACATGGGGAATTATATAAATGTGTGCCTTAAAGCTGCGGTCGGCAACTTTTTTTTAGTCATATAAGCTTGAACTGTCATGGGATTCTGGAAGTAGAATATTAAATAGACTGTTTAGGAAAACTAACGAAATCTGTAGCTCCCTCTGAAGCCTGTAATCATGCTTGCAAAAACCGAGCGCTCCCGGCTGTTTTTAACCAATCAAGTTAGGGTGGAGGAATCCTACCTGTCAATCACAGCTTGTGCACACGCTGCTGAGCGTGAGTCTGCCCCAGCTTGTGTGCGCTCACACTGGTGTGAACTCACATGCACAACCTCGTCCACAGAGGGGGAGGGGTTTGGGGAGCGATTCGGAGCTTGTTAGAGGTTGGGGGAGGGACCTGAAAGTTGTATCAGCTCGAATTATCCGACTTTAGACTAGCAATTTTGAAAACCTGCCGACGGCAGCTTTAAGGAATATTTGGAAATTAGGTAAATTAAAGACTAGAGCAGATGATAGGATAGAGAAAACATGCAGACCACTGAGGCATAGAAAAATTACAGAGGATGACTGCAAATAGAAATCCCCTTCAGCCTGGAAGACTTACAGTGTCAGCATGGTACTGAATCATCTGTGACAACTTCCAGTGATTAATGAGGCAGAAAAAGGCCACTCCAACATAATTTAACGATTGACTACATTTGTAAAGAAGACCACCTTCGTGTGTTTCCTAAGAAGGACTAGCTTTAGATGCTTGCACACAGGCATCGAGTGCATACAGACAAATCTATGTAGTAGATCAAACATGGTGGAGACAGGCATGTAGTTAATCTAAGTAACAGATAAGAATAAAATCCTGCTGAGCTTTTAAAGCTAGCAAAATAAATGAAATTTAAAAGCACATCTTGACAAATATGTTTAATGCCTTTATAATAGGATTACTTTCAATGGACTAAATGCAGTCAAAACACTAAAATAAAAAAAATCTCTGGTAGTCATAATGCTTACCAAAAACAAATTTAAAAATAAATCCTTATACACTTTGATGGTTACTAGGTTAGGAAACAACCATGTTACTGTGCCTTTTTCTAATGACTGCATAACTTATGTTTGTCTTGTTGATTAAATGATCAAAACATCTTTTTTTTTTTAAACACCTGCAAGATTCTGGTTATGTTTGAATGTGTGAACACTCAAGAATGGATCAGTTACCCTGTTCTAATGATTAATTGTCAAATGATTCATTCTTGCAATGCAACATTAAATTTATCATTAAACTTGAGTTCTGAGAGTTTCAGCTATCATATCTGAACATGGCTACCTGTTTGTTTGCAAACCTCCCACAGCAGATATCTGACCTGGAGTTACTGTGTTTGTGTCATGTCCTTTCACACTCCAATCAGTTGAGGCAGATGGATGTCCCCTCTGAGTCTGCTTTTAAAAGTTTTTTTCCTCTGAAAAGACTATTTTTCCATTCAACTATTTCTGCCAACCCATGCACACTAGGAACAGGGGACTGAATTGAATTGAAGATATGATCTGTTGGTTTCCCTAGCAAGGCCACTTTTTATGAATTGGCATAGGAATTGAAATACAATTATGATTAATTAGAATCAATTCAATTATATTGAATGGGTTTATACTTGAAGTGAACTGGACTGATTCTAATGTATTTGATTTGATTTTGTTACTCTTAATTGAAATAATATTTTAATATGATGTCGGCCCCCCCTTTGCAGCTATAACAGCTTCAACTCTTCTGAGCAAATTTTCCACAAGGTTTAGGAGTGTGTTTATGGGAATATTTTATCATACTTCCAGAAGTGCATTTGTGAGGTCAGACACTGATGTTGGACAAGAAGGCCTGGCTCACAGTCTCCGCTCTAAATTCCTCCCAAAGGTTGATCGGGTTGATGTCAGAACTCTGTTCCAGTCAAGTTCTTCCACACCAAACTCTCTCATCCATGTCTTTATGGACCTTGCTTTGTGCACTAGTGCGCAGTCATGTTGGAACAGGAAGAGGGCATCCCCAAACTGTTGGGAGCATGAAATTGTCCAAAATCTCTTGGTATGCTGCAGCATTCAGAGTTCCTTTTACTGGAACTAAAGGGCCAAGCCCAGAGCCTGAAAAACAACCCCACAACATAATACCCCCTCCACCAAACTTTACACTTGGCACAATCATACAAATACCGTTCTTCTAGCAACCGCCAAACCCAGATTCGTCCATCAGATTGCCAGATGGAGAGGCGCGATTCGTCACTCCAGAGTCCAGTGGCGGCGTGTCTTTACATCACTGCATCTGACGTTTTGCATTGCACTTGGTGATGTATGGCTTGGTTGTAGCTGCTCAGCCATGGAAACCCATTCCATGAAGCTCTCTACGCGCTGTTCTTGAGCTAATCTGAAGGCCACATTAAGTTTGGAGGTCTGTAGCGATTGACTCTGCAGAAAGTTGGCGACCTCTGCGCACTATGCGCCTCAGCATCCGCTGACCTCGCTCTGTCGTTTTACGTGCCCTACCACTTCATGGCTGAGTTGCTTTTGTTCCCAATCGCTTCTACTTTGTTATAATACCACTGACAGTTCACTGTGGAATATTTAGTAGTGAGGGAATTTCCCAACTGGACATGTTTCAGAGATGGCATCCTATCACAGTACCACGCTGGAATTCACTAAGCTCCTGAGAGCGACCCATTCTTTCACAAATATTTGTGGAAGCAGTTTGCATGCCTTGGTGCTTAAATTTATACACCCATGGCCATGGAAGTGGTTGGAAGACCTGAATTTAATATTTAGATGGGTGAGTGAATACTTGACTGAATCTGTGCTAGGGTTGTTCATTTACTTTAATGATTGGCTTTTTGTTGCAGTATTACACCCTTTGTGCCTCAAATATATATTTTTGTGGTACATGTGATTCAGCAGGGACACAGACACTGTTTTGTACTTGTGTTAGAGTAGCGGTTGCAGTGAAGGCTGCAACTGGGCAAAGTGTAGGGAACACCAAGAAATAGGGGCAAGAGGGAGTCCTTGTATTGAAAAAATATATAGAACGATAAAGAGAGGTATCCTAGTATATTTGGGGTACTGGAGAACTTGGGTGTGTCCGAGTACATGAGACGTATGAATAAATAAAACAATAGAAGGCCTTAATGATTTTACTGAAAGTGATGAAAAGTCTTCTATAAAGAAATCCTAATTTGAAGCATGATTTTTTTTTTATTTGGAGCCCTTTTCAGTAATTGGACTGGGCAGATGGTAGATATCTGTTACTTTTGATAAAGATAAACTTGCCACGGCCCGTGATCCTATTGTTACAATGAAAACAGTTTGTAATCCAATTTGGGATCTAGATTATATGAGAGAAGTCTTTCATCCCTGGCAATTGATTAAATATCAATACTGATTTATATGATAAGAAGAAGAGAAAGAAATCATAGGCCAACCTTACACTGATGCACAATGCACTTGATAATGATGATGATGATGATGATTGGTGATTTGTAGAACCACTCTGAATCCCACTTAAAACATGTAGCACACAACTTGTGCCCTGTTTTATCAAGTTTTCCTTCTCCCCCTGCATAATGAAGTTAATGATTTGACCGATTATTTGTAGGTATACTCTGGTGTGCTAGACACAGGTGTTAAATTTAAGAAGAAGTGCTTAGTTCCCTCTGTTATAATCACTTTTACTTCAATGATGGTGGTGACGTAGGAAGTGTATCAATGTCGAAGGCAATGTGTGATAATGTTGTTGGATAACAACAACTGTAAAAAAGACCGTTTTATCTCATGAAGCATAGTCAGGGAAAGATGTACGCTATGTGTTAACTACCTTCATGCTAGATATCCCACTTGATACGTTGGTTGAGAGATGTGTCACTCTGAGTTATGATACTGATGGTCCACTGATAGACTATGCTGACGTTGAAGATAGATTGCCCTGGTTTAAGGAGAAACATAATGAAGAAATTCAATCACAATTCGAAGAAATTCGTCACACGCGCAACAGAGGAGAAAGATGTCATGCAAGTCTTAAATTGTAAAGGCAAATCTGATGAACCAATATCTGAGTATGCTGCACAGTTTCAGGAATGCTGGAAAGAAAAGGCCAAATTATTCATCATTTCTATGTTTTTGAATAGCTTTGATGATCAATCAGCCTACACATTAAAATCTCAGCTTCAGGGTTATATAAGATCAAGTCTCTTGAGTTAATTAAAAAAGGTTAAGGAATTAGAGGCTTAGGGTCTTTTTTACTATTATAAAACTTTATCACTCGTGATTCAGGACATGGTGCCCTGCTTGAAAGGCGTTATTGCTGCTGTTATCATGGTATAAAAAAACACAAGCTATTGTTTTAGGATATCCCTTGGTGCTACATACATTACAATAATATAACAATACAATTCATTTAAATTCTAGTTCAATTTTATTGATATAGCGCCAAATTACAACAAATAAAATATCAAGGCACTTCAAAGATACAATCCAATTCAAGCCAATGTAATACAATTAGGTCCAATCCCATTTCACCCCTTGGCCCTACCCCTTACCCCTTCCCCTCCGTTTTGCGCGTTCACGTGTGGGGTAGGGGTGTCCCAAATCACCTTAAGGCCGAGGCGTAGGGGTAAAGGCTGATTCATACTCGGCGCAAACGCGCAACTGTTCTGGCTCGAGAACCATTAATGATGTCATCGAAAGCGCCAGCCCCTTCACAGTTCCTTCAGCTCATAAGCGCAGTTTGCGCCGAGAATGCGTCACATTTGCAGTTCTCTCCAGACCAGCGAGCGTCACTGTTGAGGAAACAAGCTGAAAAGCATACAAAGAAAGCATACACAATGCCACCTGTGGTGTCACGTCAGCAGAGGCTGGCACATCTGATGAGGAATAAATTTACTCTGGGTGTAGAACTGTAGATGTATCTCAGAGCTAAGCGGCTGCGGCAAAAACAGAAGAGAAGGTGGAATGTTCGTCCTTTGCAACAAGACGAACTTTGTCAAACGTTGTCCCAGTGTAACTTCATAGACGTGTCGTACAGATGTTTGTAGAGGCGCATCCTCTCGGTCACCGCGGTCTCTGCAGTGTTCATTTTTTCTTTTTCTTGGTCAGCTGTTTCCGGTGGAGCGCGCGCAAAGTCAGAAAAAAAGTTGTGTGCGCGCCCTTGCGCCGCGCGAGGATTTTCTAGCTTGCGACGGGGGGCGTGGCGGAATTTCGGGACACGTGACTGTTTGCGCCATTTGCGACCAGCTAGTATGAGCGAGGTCGCGCCGAGTATGAATCAGCCTTTAGGGGAAGGGCTTTGTAGCCCTTCAAGGGCTTCGGCCAGGCAGACTCCGTTCGAAGGGGTATGAAATATTTCCCAGAGAACAACGCGACTACCGGGAGAACGCAAGTCATTTTAAAAATGGCGGAAGCAAAGAAAGCACCACACAAATGTAAGTAGCTTTATTTTTTTGCCATAATTTAACTGTTTTAAGCAAATTGTTTCTATGGCAGCTGGTTCCACAAGAGAGGGGTCTGATATCTGGAGGTTCTGCCTCCCATTCTACTTTTAGAAACTCTGGGAACCAGAAGTAAACCTACAGTCTCAGAGCAAAGTGCTCTGTTTAGAAAATATATAACAATGAGCTCTTTAAGGTATGATGGAGCTTGATCATTAAGAACTTTATATGTGAAGAGAAGAATTTAAAATTATATTCTGAATTTAACATGGAGCCAATGAAGAGAAGCTAAAACTGCAGAAATGTGATCTCTTCTGCTAGTTCTCATCAGAGTTCTGGCTGCAGCATTTCGGATCAGCTGAATGCTTTTCAGAGTAAGCAGTACAAGTAATGGTGCATAATGGTGTCTCCCCCTTGAGCTGTCACCTTACCGTGGTGGGGGGGTTTGCGTGCCCCAATGAGTCTGGAAGCTATGTTGTCTGGGGCTCTAAGCCCCTGGTAGGGTCATCCATGGCAAACAGATCCTAGATGAGGGACCAGACAAAGAACAGCTCACAAGACCCCTATGATGAGTGATACTTTTGGACGCCGTGTTCCCTTGCCCGGACGCGGGTCACCGGGGCCTCCCCCTGGAGCCAGGCCCAGGGGTGGGGCCCGCCGGCGAGCGCCTGGTGGCCGGGTCTGTGCCCGTGGGGCTTGGTCGGGCACAGCCCGAAGAAACGACACGGGTCCCCCTTCCTACGGGCTCACCACCCGTGGGAGGGGCCATGGGGGTCGGGTGCAATGTGAGCTGGGCGGCAGCCGAAGGCGGGGACCTTGGCGGTCTGATCCTCGGCTACTGAAGCTGGCTCTTGGGACGTGGAACGTCACCTCTCTGCTGGGGAAGGAGCCTGAGCTGGTGCGCGAGGCTGAGCGGTTCCGGCTAGATATAGTCGGACTCACCTCGACGCATGGCTTGGGCTCCGGAACCAGCCTCCTCGAGAGGGGTTGGACTCTCTTCCGCTCTGGAGTTGCCCGCGGTGAGAGGCGTAGAGCAGGTGTGGGCATACTTATCGCCCCCCGGCTGTGCGCCTGCACATTGGGGTTCACCCCGGTAGACGAGAGGGTAGCCTCCCTCCGCCTTAGGGTGGGGGGACGGGTCCTGACTGTTGTTTGTGCTTATGCACCGAACGGCAGTTCAGAGTACCCACCCTTTTTGGAGTCCCTGGAGGAGGCACTGGAGAGTGCTCCTCCGGGAGACTCCCTCGTCCTGCTGGGGGACTTCAATGCTCACGTGGGCAATGACAGTGAGACCTGGAGGGTCGTGATTGGGAGGAACGCCCCCCCCGATCTGAATCAGAGTGGTGTTTTGTTGTTGGACTTCTGTGCTCGTCACGGATTGTCCATAACGAACACCATGTTCAGGCATAAGGGTGTCCATATGTGCACTTGGCACCAGGACACCCTAGGCTGCAGCTCGATGATCGACTTTGTGGTCGTATTATCGGACTTGCGGCCGTATGTCCTGGACACTCGGGTGAAGACAGGGGCGGAGCTGTCAACTGATCACCACCTGGTGGTGAGTTGGCTCCGCTGGTGGGGGAGGAAGCCGGTCAGACCTGGCAGGCCCAAACGTATTGTGAGGGTCTGCTGGGAACGGCTGGCGGAATCCCCGTAAGGCGGAGTTTCAACTCCCACCTCCGGCAGAGCTTCAACCATGTCCCGGGGGAGGTGGGGGACATTGAGCCCGAATGGGTCATGACCTCTCACGTGATGAGGAGTAGAAAGCTCGTCGGGCTCCTCCATTCACATGCGAGGTTATTGTTATACGGAAGGACTCGCGAGACAAGCTCGCCCTGGCAATGATATAAAAAAGGTATGCCTGTGAAACTCTTGTTTGTTGAAAGATGGAAGTCTCATTCACAGTATTATGACCACAGAAGGCGCTATTTCAAAAATGGAGTTTGGGAGAGAAAATCCAAAAGCATTCATTAATATTGTGGATGTTAATACATCCACTGTGCACTTAAGTAAGACCAAAGAAAAGGTCACTGTAGTCATGCCACTATGCACAGTGGCTGAGCTCTAGGATGACAGTGACAACAAGAAAGCAGACATTCCCAGCTGCACTCCCCCTCCAGACAGCAAAATACAGAAGGACAAAAAAAACGACGTGGGGAAAAAACTGACGGCTCTGTGGCACTTGCAGAGCACAAGCGCAACGATAGGGAGGCTGAGAGACAGCAAGATACTGAAAAAAAAAAAAACGGTTCCCAAATAGGATCCCAAAACGTCTCCCATTGTGGAGCCGGTTCCTGTCGTTCACTTCAAAGAGCCGGCTCTTAGAGCCACATCACTACTTCAGTCCCAAAGCGGATACGAAAGAGACTGGTTGTCTATGAAAGTGCTGTCGGAGTTTCACTCATTTCCCATAGTTTCCATGTCCATTAAAGGTGCACTAT
The DNA here is from genome assembly GCF_027942865.1 of Odontesthes bonariensis. Taxonomy (NCBI): domain Eukaryota; kingdom Metazoa; phylum Chordata; class Actinopteri; order Atheriniformes; family Atherinopsidae; genus Odontesthes; species Odontesthes bonariensis. Next base: position 26,061,180 of record NC_134529.1, on the reverse strand, counting down.
GTAATACTTTTAGTTGTTTCTTTCCAGAATTCATGCTGCCCATTCACAAATGTTACCTTTTTTAAGAATACTTACCACCACCATCAAACTCTAAGTATTCATTATGACAGGGAAAAATGCTCCACAGATTCTGATCCAGCCACAGATCCAGCCATTTACAGGCCTTAGATTCAATCATACTTGATTTTGGCCTTGCTGTGTGAATTTTCAAAGTCTATACCTTCTTTCTGTGTATTTGCTGGGTATACTTGTGATACTAGACACAGCTATGTTATAACTAATTCTTTTTAACTTTGCTATCTTCTGCTTTGGGATGGCACAGAGAGATTGCTTCATCAAAAAACAAAACTGTCTGATCAGGACAGTTTGGTAAAAGTCAAAGTACAAAAAAATCCTCATGTATCTTGGTCGACTGTAGCTTGAAATGAATGCTGAATAATCATGACAAAAATGGCAGGCTTCCAGTTTTTAGAAATATGAAATGGGCTTAGCTCATTATGGAAGACAACATCAGTTTTGAATTATGGCTATAGTTGAATTCCCTGCCCTGAATGGGAAACTGTGGGAACCACTGAACCTCAAACTGCTCCAAATGCAATGTCAATGACACCAGTGACCATAAAGCTGTAAACTGAGCAGTCCCCAGGTACAAAAAAAACAGTAACTAAATAGCATCCATCCCACTTTGGAAGGAGCAGCTCTCATTTCTAGAAATATGGATGAATTTATTTGCCACCCTAAAACATGACAACCCAGGGCTCAGACCAGGATGCAGAGTTGTAGTCTTACACACTTCTCTGCAGCTTCCCACCTGCTGCTACCCACCCAATCGATTAACACAAAAGGAGCAAATCCTCTTGTGCAAAAAGAAATTATTAAAACAAAAACTTTAACTGAACAAAAACATCAAACTATTAAATGTGGTTTGCTGAATATCAGATCTCTCCTTTTGAAGTCTCTGTTAGTGAATGAGTTGATTTGTGATCATCCTATTGATATATTTAGTCTTACAGAAACCTGGCTGCAGCAGGAGGATCATGTTAGCATTAATGAATCAACTCCCTGTGACTGATTAAATGTTCACGTTCCTCGAACCAAAGGCAGAGGAGGAGGAGTGGCAGCTATTTTCAGATCAGGGTTACTAATCAGTCCCAGACCCAAGATTAGTTTGAGCTCTTTTGAATCTCTGATTCTCAGTTTTTCCACGCAAAATGGAAATCCCAGAAACCTCTTGTGTTTGTTGTTGTGTATCGTCCACCTGGCCCTTATTCTGAGTTTCTGTCTGAATTCTCAGAGTTTTTATCCCAGTTAGTGCTGAGTACAGATAAAGTCATTGTAGTGGGTGACTTTAATATTCATGTAGATGTTGAAAATGACAGCCTGAATATGAACTTTAATTCTATATTAGACTCTATTGGATTTTCTCAGAGTGTTCACAGACCGACTCACTGCCTTAATCACACCCTTGATCTTGTGCTGACTTATGGCATTGAGAGTGAACAGTTAACAGTGTTCCCTCATAACCCTGTCTTATCTGACCATTTTCTGATAACCTTTGAGTTTACATTACTTGACTATACAGTTTCTGAGAAGAAATTTACGTACAGAAGGTGTCCATCAGAGGATGCTGTAACCAGATTTAAAGAATAAATTCCATCATTCTTTTCTTCACTGCCATGTGCAGATATGACAGAGGACAACTACATAAACTTTACTCCAGCAGCACTTGACTCTCTTGTTGACAGCACTATAGTTTCAATGCGTACAGCACTGGACAATGTTGCCCCTCTGAAAAGGAAGGTAATCAGTCAGAAGAGGTTGGCTCCTTGGTATAATTCACAGCTGTGTGCTTTAAAGCAGACTGCAAGAAAGCTGGAGAGGCAGTGGCGTTCCTCTAATTTAGAAGAGTCTCAGTTAGTCTGGAAAGATAGTTTAACAACGTATAAGAAAGCCCTTCGTAAAGCTAGAACTGCTTATTATTCATCATTGATAGAAGAGAATAAGAATAATCCCAGGTTTTTTTCAGCACTGTAGCCAGTCTGACTAAGAGTCCGAGCTCTGCTGAGCCAGTTATTCCTTTAACTCTCAGCAGTGATGATTTCATGAGCTTCTTTATTAATAAAATTGTTTCTATCAGAGAAAAGATTGATGGAGTCCTTCCCACTATTATCAGTGATGTATCATCAAGTACAGCAGCTTTAGAAGTATCTTTAGAACCTGATTTGTATTTAGACGGCTTCTGCCCAGTTGATCTCTCTGAACTAACAACAGCAATAGTCTCTTCTAAACCATCAACTTGTGTTTTAGACCCAATCCCAACCAGACTGTTCAAGGAGGTTTTTCCATTAATTGACACTTCCATATTGGATTTGATCAATCTGTCTTTGTTGACAGGATATGTACCTCAGACTTTTAACATTGCTGTAATTAAACCTTTACTTAAAAAACCTACTCTTGATTCAGAAGTGTTGGCTCATTATAGACCTATATCCAATCTCCCTTTTATGTCTAAAGTTCTTGAAAAAATAGTTGCAGCTCAGCTTTGTGATCACTTACACAGAAATAATCTGTTTGAAGAGTTTCAGTCAGGATTCAGAGTGCATCATAGCACAGAAACTGCACTGCTGAAAGTTACCAATGATCTCCTCTTAGCCTCTGATAGCGGACTTGTGTCTGTGCTTGTCCTGTTGGATCTCAGTGCTGCATTTGATACGGTCGATCACAGTATCTTATTACACAGACTTGAACATGTTATTGTGATTAAAGGAACTGCATCAGGCTGGTTTAAGTCATATTTATCTGATAGATTTCAGTTTGTTCTTGTAAATGAAGAATCTTCCTCACACACCAGAGTAAGTCATGGAGTTCCCCAGGGTTCTGTGCTTGGACCGATTCTTTTCACGCTTCCATTAGGTAACATTATTAGACAGCATGGCATAAATTTCCATTGCTATGCTGATGATACTCAGCTGTACTTATCTATAAAACCAGATGAACCCAATAGGTTGGTCAGACTATAAGCATGTCTTAAAGACATAAAGACCTGGATGACTCAGAACTGTCTGCTTCTAAATTCAGACAAAACTGAAGGTGTTATCTTTGGACCTGAGCGTTTCAGGGAGAAATTGTCTAGCTATATAGTTACTCTAGATGGTATTTCCTTGGCTTCTAGTTCTACAGTGAGGAACCTTGGAGTTATTTTTGACCAGAACTTATCATTTGACTCGCATATAAAACAGGTTTCTAGGACTGCCTTCTTTCACCTTCGTAATATTGTTAAAATCAGGAACATCTTGTCTCAGAGTGATGCAGAAAAACTAATTCATGCATTTGTTACTTCAAGATTGGACTACTGTAATTCTTTATTATTGGGCTGTCCCACATATTCTCTGAAAAGCCTTCAGTTGATCCAAAATGCTGCAGCCAGAGTTTTGATGAGAACTAACAGGAGAGATCATATTTCTCCAGTTTTAGCTTCTCTTCATTGGCTCCCTGTTAAATTCAGAATAGAATTTAAGATTCTTCTCCTTACATATAAAGCTCTTAATGACCGAGCTCCATCATATCTTAAAGATCTCATTGTAAGAAATATTCCTAACAGAGCACTTCGTTCCCAAACTGCAGGTTTACTTGAGGTTCCCAGAGTTTCTAAAAGTAGAATGGGAGGTAGAGCCTTCAGTTATCAGGCCCCACTATTGTGGAATAAGCTGCCAGTAAATGTCCGGGAAGCAGACACCCTTTCCACTTTTAAGACCAGGCTTAAAAATTTCCTTTTTTTATAAAGCTTATAGTTAGGTCTGTTGAAGCTGATAGTGTATCTGCTAGTGTGTCTTGTTCTGCCTCCACCTCTGGCACCCTCTATACTTTCATTACCCCCTACCCGAACCAGGGTTTGAATCCCATTCCCGCTAATCTTACCTCTTTTATTTCTCCCCCTACCCAAACCAGGGTTTGAATCCCATTCCCGCTTATCTTACCTCTTTTATTTCTCCCCCTACCAGAACCAGGGTTTGAATCCCATTCCCGCTTCTCTTACCTCTTTTATTTCTCCCCCTACCTGAACCAGGGTTTGCATCCCCACCCCGCTGTGACTAGTGTGCAGTTGGTGAGAGGCTGAGGTAGCTTGTGGCTGTAAAAAGATGGTTGTTGTGGTGTGAGGAGCAGATCTATATAGGGAGTATAGGGAATTACTCACTGAGTCTGGTCCTTTATTTTATTATTTATTTTTTCGTTAGCACAAGTTTCTTGTGTTTACCTTGAATAGGGATGGCTCAGGTAACCCTGAAACATCCCATAGTTAAGCTGCTATAGGCCTAGACTGCTGGTGGGCCTCATCTGTCACACCTTTCCTCACTTTACTCTCTTAATGTATATGTGATATTATTGTGGTCATTAACTCGTGTTTCCCTGTTCCAACAGATATCCTTTGAATGGTGTTACAGTGCCGCCGCCGCTGCGGCCCTCCCCCCCTTTCTGTCTTCTCAAACCCCAGCTGGCCGAGGCAGATGGCCACCCTTCCTGAGTCTGGTTCTGCCAGAGGTTTCTTCCTGTTAAAAGGGAGTCGTTTCTCTCCACAGTCGCCTCAGGCACGCTCAGGCCGGGAGATTGGACCGAAAAACAAAAAGTTTTCAGTGCAATCTGTTGGTTTTCTTAGCTAGGAAATTGTTTTTGAATTGCCTCTATATGAACAAATTGGATTATTTTATGAATTATGATTATTATTATTAAGTAATTGAATTCCAATTGGCTTGAATTGGACTTACTATCTAAGTGCCTTGAGATGACATTTGTTGTATTTGGCGCTATATAAATAAAAATGAATTGAATTGAATAGCTTTAAACTGAGACAAAAATGGTTCAAATTATTCTATGAAGCTCGCTTCCCTGCATCCCCTTTCAATGATTGGAGCAGTTATAAACCAGTGTAATTGTAAAAGACAAACTTACTGAGAAGAGGTTGGTGTTTTTTTTACCAGATACCTAATGGTTTTGTATGGTTATCCAACCTCTGTTTGTTTTCCTGTCATAGCAGCACAGTCTGTTTACTTAAGTATAAAGTTGTTAGTTCCGATACCTGCCTCCCGCCTTTTTAGTCTTGTGTTTTGGTCCTACTTCTCAAATCATAAACTGTGACACAAAGGGTTTCATTGTGTGTTTCAGCACAAATGCATCGGGAGGAATGCTAATATGCTACATAGAAGTGACGGAGAGGATGACTGGCACTTGGGGAGTGTGACATAAAAATATGCTTCATGAAGATGAAAATCCTCTCTGCACGACTCGTATCTGTTACCTTCTTGTCCCACTCTTTGGAAGACAATTGCAGGTACCCTGATGTGATGTCAGACCAGCAGTGATGCTAAGAGGCCAGAACCATATGCCAACCAGCTACAGGCTATCCTAACCCTAACCTTTAGGAAGGAAGGAATAAGCATGAACTATTTTCTTTGAACTTAGCTCAGAATGTCATATAGTAAACTATGAAACATGAACAGAAAGATTTTTGAAATAGTCCATGTTAGGTGGGACCACTGACACAAAGAACTGTGAAGACAAGTCTAGCTAATTATTCTTCTAATCATCCCCTATATAAGTAAATGAATAAAAAAAAACAATGTTCTTAATTCTCATTAATCTTTACCAGGGACATTGGTAAAAGCATAAAACATTGGGAGTCTAGAGCCCATAAAAACAATCTTTGAATTTTCATGCAACAGTGACATAATTTTCAAGTCTGCAAAAAATAAATAAATAAATAAATCGCACTAGATAAAAGCATAATAGACCTAAATGACTGAAATTGGACCCTTTGATACCCAGGTAACATTTTGGGTCTGCAAGTGGACCAGTGAAAATGTCTACTTGTTAGTCACTTCTTTGTTCCCCTACTTTTAAGTTTTTAAGTCAGAATAAACTTACCCGGACTCCACTTGTATAGAACACACAGATTTGAAACTGACGTGAAATTGCTATAGGCCTATTTCAGACTCAGCACGCATCAAAAAGATTGTGGCAAGATAACACGTAGGCATGGAAAGAGCAAGGCATCCCACTGGCTTGAATGAGCAGAGAAACAGGACGGCATTTATTTTCAAACATCCAAGAAAATTGGCAGGCTCCAAAATAAGAAAATAATGTGCAGAAAGACATTCTGTACATTAATCCTTACAACATAGAGCTCTGCATCCTCCAAGCAGCCCCCTACTGGTGACACAAACAGTGTCACCATTAGGGGGCAGTGTGGGCAGTTGCTTCTCCGCGACTCTTGTTTACTTCCTCATTCTACCGAGCGAAGCTGCACTGAACAGAAGCAAACAGTCGCCTGTCTCATTCTTTCACCTGTTTTACAGGAACCTTATCTGTGTACAGGTATTTTGTCTGTGACCTGATATAGATTTGTGGGGGCTCGTCAGGGATTGGCGACACATGTGATGGGAAAACATTGTTGATCCAGTGATGTCTGAACTCGTGGATCAGTGTTGGACCCGTCATCAGAGCCAGGGACTGCAAGAATCCAAGGCATGTGACTGCTGTCAGAGCGAGGGAAATCGAGGGCCGAGGGCATCTGACGTGGGTTCACAATGGCAGACAACGAGATAAAGAAGCTGGTCAGGACGGTAAAGAAGAGACTTTCTGCTGATGACTTGTTCCAGCTTGCAACCACCATTGTACAGACACCTGGCCAAGATTCAGCTAAGTTGAACAAACATGATGAAGAAAGCTGTATTGATTATGTATGTGCATACATGAACAGTCCAAGTTTGCTGGAGTTAGAGGATGAGGGTATTTCGCAGTTACTCTTTATAAAAGATATGATTGCTGACATGATGCGTTACCATGAACAGGGTGAACTCTCTCCAGACGGTGTGAGGGATGTTATAGTGTCCGATGCTAATGTTTCGCCACCTCTGCCATCTATTGTTGCTCACATTAACACTCATACTACAGATACACAACCTGAAGCTACATCAACAGACGTAGTTTCTCAAGCTTGTTCCCCTGAATCACAGCAGTATAAATTGATCTCTAATCATATGTGCTCCCAAGAGCTTAAACAGGGTAATGCCTCACTCACTTCACATATGATGGACACTCAACTGACAATGGCTGTAACCAGTCCCACGGTCCACAGGTCATGCTTTCTCCTTGCTCAAATGCTGACCAGCATTTCAGCAACACCAGTGAGAGTATGATCACTCTCAAAGACCTTCCCCTCCTACAGAGGAAAGAATTCAAAATTCATGGCGGGCAAATCTGTGATAATGCATCTGATATAAGTTACAGCAATATCAGTAAACAAATTGAGCTTGGACTGAAAGAAAAGCACACTGGGGATGAGATCACCAGAGCAGTAAAACCCGGCAACTTCAAAGATATGCTCTCCAACAAGGATGAGATGACAACTCTGTTAAAGAGCTTCCTTCAATCACACTTGGGAGAGAGAAGCAGCACCGAACTGTTTCAGGAATTGATGAACGCCAAAAAGCATGAGCATGAAATACCGCAGCAGTTTCGCTACAGAATGATGGGGCTTAAACAAAAGTGATGTTTACATCCAGAGAGACGGATTCAGATATTAAGTACGAGGCACAAACAGCACAAAATGTATTCCTTCGCACAATCTATCAGAGCTTGAATGAAAAACATGATATTCGGCGTGAGTTGAGGCCCCTCCTCTCAGACCCTACAGTTACTGACGAGATGCTTCTAAGACAAGTTACCAAAACAACAAATGAGGAGAGTGAGAGGAAAAGACACTTGGGGCGCAGCACCCGCCCAAAAACAGCTCACGTACATAGTAGTGAGAGTAACATTGGTGAGGTGAGCAAAGAAAAGAGTAACGCTGACACCAATGCTAAAGATGAGCTTTTTCACCAACTGTGCGCTCAAGTGCAGGTCCTGACTCAGGCTGTAAGCTCCCTACAGTCAAATGCTCCAACAACAGCAAAGCAATCAACATCTGACCCTCGGCCCAAGTGTACCTGCCAGTGTCCTAATGTACAGAACAGACAGTTAAGAAAAGTGAGACCACATGGCTGCCCTAACTGCATTGCCAGCAGTCAGACTGACTGCAATCACTGCTTTGCTTGGGGTGAAGAGGGGTACCGTACTGTAGGCCGCTTAAAGAAATCTAATAGGGAAACGCACCCCGGTCATGGCAGGGGGACAAGCTGTGACCGACAGTAGTGTGAAATTCCACCCAGATAACAGCAAACCAGCCGTCACCCCTCCTCACACACCAGCTGATAGTAAACCAACATCACAATGAGTAGCTAAACTAATTGGAGAGAAATGCTTATTGAAATGTAATCTGAATGGATACACTGTGACTGCTCTTCAAGACTCTGGTGCACAGGTCAGTATTATAGACCGCTCATGGAAACAAAAATACCTACCTCAACAAGAAGTGCGTCTTCTCAGTGAGCTTTTGGGAGATAGAGAACTCGATCTCACTGCAGCTAATGGAGAGCCAATACCATACGATGGGTGGGTTGAACTCACCTTTAACTTACCTAGCAATGATGATCCAAACCTCGCCATCAGAGTGCCGTTCAAAGAGCTCATCCTAGGGCAGCAGGGTTGAATGGGTATTGTCAGTGTTACTGCCAGACTGCTGGAACATGCCATGCAGGTTGAAAGTGACAAAGCGGAGGCAATTGTGAACTTTATACAGACCCAGGAGCCCACTCATTGTCATGCACTGGTGAGAGTTGGTCAGCATGAAGTCGTTGTCCATCCTGGCCAGGTTGCCCGCATCAAATGTAAGGTGCCGGCAGATTTCACCTCACCTGCAGCGCTTTTCGAGGTCAGCTATCCGGACATAAAAGAATAGCTAGACCTCTGGGATGGCCTGGTTGAGGTTCATCCCACCAGGAGGCCTTATGTGGCAATCCCAGTGGGCAACCATACCCAACACAACATCATGCTGGACCACTTCACAGTGTTAGGCAGTATCCAGCCCATCGACAAGATAGCCTTGAAGTGGGCCATAAGTGAGAAATTTCGAGATTATTTGTTCTATGCGCCTCCACTTCATCGTTTACACGGATAACAATCCGTTAACCTATGTGATGAGCACCGCTAAGTTAAATGCTGTTGGCCACCGATCGGTGGGTGAGCTCGCTGACTTCTGGTTTGAGGTGAAATATCGACCAGGAAAAGCAAACATTGACGCTGACACTCTGTCTAGCTTGCCCTTAGACATTAGCTGCTTTCGCACTGAGATCTGCTACCAGTGCGGGTCCAAATTGCCACTTCATTCAGTGTCGAGCAATGTGAAAGCTTGGCGTATTAGGTGATCCGTGCCGCCTGAAGCCGAGTTCAGGGGGCGTTGCCTAGTGGCAGAGCGTCACCCCAAACACATAAAATGCAGGCCTAAATACACCTGTCTGCATCAAATTTTTGATGAGCTGCATTTTTGGAGTTGGTATATACACTGTTTGCACAATAGTGCACCAAGTTAGTGCAGTGCTGAAGACGTTTCTTCGTCGGTTTGTCACGTCACGCCACGCCCACGTCCATCCCGCTTCAATTGCTTTCACATCAATTTTGGCTCGGCAAAAAGACTAGGGTCAGACGCGGGTCGAATGGCGAATCGAGTTGACACGTCAGCCCGGATCGTCAGTGTGAAAGGAACAGCGGACACACTAAATTCGCGAATTAAACGCAGGTTCTTCCTCAGTGTGAAAGGGGCTACTGACAGTTATGTGGAGTCACACACAGGAGCTGCTCAGAGACACCATTCTGGCAACATGGGAAGGCAGCAGAGTTGCTAAGCAACGAGACGTCGCCTATGTAGCTGTTCTCAACCTGTCGCATGATTCAACCATGCAGTCGCCAGAGCTGCTCCCGACCATGAGTCACAATGAGCTCATCAAATCTCAGCAAGGCAATCCTCTCATCAGTCAAGACATCAGACTGAAAGAGACTAACAACACTCTCACCAGTGACATGAGAGGGGGAGTTAGTGGTCCGACCAGGAAACTTCTGCATGAGTGGGGAAAACTCCATCTCAAAGATGGTCTGCTATACAGGGCAACCAGTCAGAGGAGTCAGCTTGTCCTGCCCAACCAGTACTGAGCTTTGGTCCTGAAACACCTCCATGATGACATGGGTCATATGGGTACCGAGAAGGTCTTGGGCCTAGCTAGAGGACGATTTTACTGGCCATACGTGAAACAGGATGTTGAGGCTTATGTGACTAGTGCCCGTGCATCAAGCAGAAGAAACCTGTCTCACACATCAGAGCACCCATTACCACCAGCTTACCCCTAGAGCTTGTGTCAATTGACTACCTTCACCTGGAGCCTAAGAGAGGAGGCTTTGAGTACATCCTGGTTGTTGTAGACCATTTTACCAGATTCACACAAGCCTATGCAACCAGAAATAAGTCTGGAAAAACAGCTGTAGAGAAACTCTATGATGATTTTATCCCACGGTTTGGCTACCCATGCAAGTTACATCATGACCAAGGGAGAGAATTTGAAAACGAATTCTTTAAAACGCTGCTGCAACTGAGTGGTGTGGGTCACTCAAGGACCACCCCCTAGCATCCTCAGGGGAACCCAGCGGAGAGATTTAACCGCACCTTCCTTCAGATGCTCCGGACCCTGAAGGAGAAGGGAAAGGAAAGGTGGAGAGAACATCTGTCAAAAGTCCTCCATGCTTATAACTGTACCAGGCATGAGGCAACTGGGTTTTCACTTTTCTATCTGATGTACGGCCGTCACCCACGTCTGCCTGTGGACTGGCTTGGGTACGGATGAAGGAGCTACCTCCCCCAGAGGCTATGCAGAGAAGTGGGCCTCTAGAATGAAGGAAGCTTACAGACTCGCCTCAGAGAATAGTCAGCAGTCAAGTTCTAGGGGAAAGAGATACTATAACCGACATATGAAGGGTGTTGTCCTTGAACCAGGTGACCATGTTTTCGGTGTGTAACCTGAGTGACAGAGGTGGTCCGGGTAAGCTAAGAGCGTACTGGGAGAACATGGTCCATGTTGTGAAGGAGAGGGTTGCGGATGGGCCCGTCTACAAAGTGACGCCAGAAACCGGTGGAAATAGAGTATGCACACTACACTGCAATCTACTCCACTTAGTTAATGACCTACCAGTAGACCCACCTCAGCCAGCACATAAATCACCACCTGGACAGAAGGGAGACTCACCAAAACACTTATCTGCTCCATCAATGGAACCACCCCAAGAGAGAGCAAGGATCAGACAACCAAGAGAGCTTGCCTGATGTAGAGAGCAGAGAAATGGAACAGAGGACACACGAGGAGGAATGGACAGAGGAAGAGCACTTACCTGTTGATCCAATACCGGCAGAACCTGGGCAGGAAGCCAATAGGCTGGTAACTCCTGAGACAAAAAGTGAGCAGCCCAATGATGATCAGGCTACTCCTCCTCAAACTCGAAGGTCCGCTCGTGAGAGAAAGCCCAGCCAGATGCTCACATACCAGACATTAGGCCGACCCTCATACCAACCCTGAACCATTTGCAACACAGTGTGGGCCTGTGGGTTGCCAGCAATACCAACCTGGGAAATGCAACTATATCCCATGACCTACCACACACCTTTTCAGACGCTGTCATACCTCACACCATACCAACTCTTACCATACACATCAATCACACAGTTCACTGCACCACTATTGATGTATTGACAGTCGGGCACGTACATCATTAGACAGACTTGTATTGAAAATGTACGAAAAATGTTAAATATGGTTGAATTATGAAAAAGTTTGAGGTTTAAGAGTATGTAAATCTGGAGCCCTTTCTATTTTGTTAGGGAGCATGTGACGCTCATGAAATGTGAGGTCACATTTTATGTAATTTTGTTTGTTTTAGTTTTAAAATATTATTTCTGTGAAAGAAATATGTTAACCCTCTACAGCACGCATTTTTATGTTGCATGATAAAAAATATTCCACATTATTTTTGGGTTTATTTAGGGACATTTTATCGATTAAAAAAAACATTTTTTAATTTTCTGAACCCCCCCTTTATCAAAATAATTTTTCGTTGCCTAAAGGCAACGTTGTGCCACAATGGTACAAAATCGCACAGAAATGTATCCATTCACAAATCATTAAAGAAGGCTTAACAAGCAGTAGAAAACCTCAGTTTTAAAAACAAGACTGAAATATTATTTTGGAAAAATTCTTTGTAACATCTTTAACATAAAAATAAAAACTGTTTATTCTTTCATTTTAAATGGTAAATAATTGTACCTGTTCATTTTCATTCAGTAAACTTAACCAACCAGAACAAAACTTGAATAAAGGCAAGTCACATGCATTCTAACAAATGCAATACTGTATGACAGATTGGGTGATGTCACATAAAAAGAGTACATTAAAGTACATTACATTTGGATCACTGTGCCAAAGAACTGTTCAAGTTCGTCCACTTTCAGGTTAAGGGGTTTGGCTGGATTGTCCTGTACACTATACAGGTTTGTTTCACTGACAATGCATTCAAGAAGATCATTGGGCAGAAACCTTTTGAAATATTTGTAAGGTGACTGAATATCGCTTTGTGAATTAGGGCTATCAGTCCATTCGGGATATTCAGAAGAGGCATTGGTATGAGATGTTTTCCATCTTGGGGTGTGGGGAGAATAAACCTCCACTTCAGAAGGGTTTTCATCTTCTTCATTATTTTCCTCTTCATCCTGGCTATCTTGGATGTCTACAGAAAGATCAAGTTTAAGTTTTAAAAACAGTATGGACTCGAACTTGTCCCTTGAGCCCTATTTCTTTTGCTGTCAAATGTGGTATATCAACCTATTAAAAACACACAGAAAGCTAGTTAAATGTTGCAAAATGAAATTGGAAAGTGGCCTTTCTAATATAAAAACGTCTGCAGAAACCAATTGAACCTCATTTTCACATACATATTTCTGAGACACAACCTCTAAAATAAGACATGCAACAACCAGAACAAATATTTTAAATCCTTTTGTAAATCCCCTTCTCCCTGTTCTAACCTCTTTCTGCATTGCCCTCCTCATCACTGGCATTGCTGTCTACCTCACTGTCCTCACTTTCAGATGGGATATCCCTAACATGCAGATCCTTCTGTTTTCTTCCATAGAATACCCGTGTATCCTTTTTGTCTGTCAAAATGTGTTAAAATAAGTTATTGTAAATAAACAGAAGGTTGAACATACAGATTTATACCTTATATTGTAAGCAAATACATGTTATAATGTCATATGCCCCTCACACACAAACAAAACAAGGTTTACAGAGACATTCTTAGAATGTACCCCTTAACGTTGCCCTGAGGCAACAATAACTAAATAGTGTATTTCTGACACAAAAAACTTATAAACCTTCCTTAAACTTATTCAGACACACTAAGGTATTTTTTTATTTCCAATTAATATCAGTTTAAATGACATTAACAATAAGAATTAGCTTACCTTCTTATCATGACATGTGCTCCTGCGACTGCCCAGCAGAAAAGGAAGTCCCGCCTTCAAATAATACATCATACTGACAACCATTCCTCATTGGATAGTTCTTTATATTGACTTTCTTTATTGGAAGCAATTTCACAGGTAGAAATGTAGCAGTACAGCACAACAGAGAAACCTTCCAATCTATAATTTTTCCCTAGTTTTTTTATCCCACCCACAATCCCCCCCCACGCGACAGAACAGTTCTACGAATTCAACATCAACATATAAACGGTACAAAACACATACAAACACATGAATATGGAAAATGACAAAGTAAACTAGTAATTTTAAATAAAAAAAATAAATAAATAAATAAAATAAAAAAGTAAATAAATATATGGGGGGCTCAGTCGTCGTAGTCAGGCAGAGATGTCAAAGATTCAATATAGTTTAAGAGAGGTCTCCAAGTCTTTTCAAAAGGACCTAAGGAACCATTGAGGGAAAATCTGAGCTTTTCGAATTTAATGGACAGTAGCATCTCTTTCACCCACCTGCTGTGAGACGGAGGTTGAGGGTGTTTCCAATTGAGAAGTATGAGTCGCCTGGCCAGCAAAGTGGCAAATGCAAGAACAATTTGCATAACTTTAGATGCGAGAGGCTGCAAGGGGGAACCAAATAGGGCCAAGAGGGGATCCAGAGAGATAGTAATGTTGTAAGCTGTGCTAAGAGTTTTAAAGATTTCAGACCAAAATGTGGCAAGCCTGGGACAAAACCAAAACATATGGGATTGGTCGGCTGGGGATTGTTTGCACCTTTACAGGAATCGGTTATATTGGGGTAAATCCTAGATAGCCTCAAATTAGTGTAATGAACTTTGTGTACAACTTTACACTGTAGAAGGCCGTGCCTCGCACAGATTGAAGAGGAGTGGACCAACCGTAAAACTTGTTGCCAATAATGATCGGGTAGTGCGGTTCCAAGCTCTTGCTCCCAAGAATCCTTGGGACCGGATGTTGGTGTGTCTATAGCAGAATTAATAAGGCTGTAAATGCTAGAAATTAAACGCTTTTGTTTAGGATCAAGAGCCAATAATGAGTCAACCAGAGTTTCAGGGGGACGACTAGGGAATTTGGGGTTCTGATTCTGAATAAAATGCCTTGCTTGAAAAAAGCGAAATAAGTGAGATTTGTGCAGGTCAAATTTTGTTGAAAGCTCAGAAAAGGACATAAAAGTCCCTTGTTTGTACAGGTCCCTAAATTTAGTTATGCCTTTATAAAACCAAGTCCTAAAAGTCAAATCAGTGCAAGAGGGCAGAAATAGGTGATTATTTACAATGGGGGAGAGTTCTGAGGCTCTATGGAGGCCCAGGCTTTTCCGAATTTTAACAGAATTAGTTACCACTGAGTTTGACGTAAAGTTGGAGGCAGTCAGAGGGAGTTGCGAGCATATCAGAGAGTGAAGGGAAAGCTTAGAGGATGCCAGCTCCATATCCACCCAAGCAGGACGTTCTTCATCTGCTGTGTTGGTAATCCAGTATAAAAGTTTATGAACATTACAGGACCAGTAGTAGTGTAAGAAATTTGGCAATGCTAAGCCACCAAGAGCCTTTGGGAGCTGCAGTACTGATTTTCTGATGCGTGGATTTTTATTGCCCCAGAGAAAGGAACTTATTAATTGATCAAGCGATCTAAAAAAGGACTTTTTAATAAGGACAGGGATATGTGAAAAGAGATATAAAAATTTGGGTAAAACGACCATTTTAACTAAACCCGCACGACCCACCAGGGATAGAGGGAGACCAGACCATCTGTTAAAGTCTAGCTCACACCTCTCAAGGAGAGGAGTAAAATTTTGGGAAAAAAGTTGATTAATTGGGATTGTAACGTGCACCCCCAAGTATTTAAATCCATCTGTAGTGTATTTGAAAGGGAAAAAAGCAGGGGGGATATTCCTGGCCAGACAATTGATGGGGAAAAGTTCGCTTTTGTGGAGGTTAAGCTTGTAACCTGAATAGGACCCAAATTTGTCTAAGATGTTCAGAACCGCGGGGAGAGAAACAGCTGGATTCGACATGTATAAAAGGAGGTCCTCATTGGATAGTTCTTTGATCCCTTTTTGACAATTTGATTGGTTTAAATAACTTAAAGAAACACATATTGAACAGGGGGCTTAAAAAAAACTTTGTGTTGCCTCAGGGCAACGTTGTGAAAGAAATATGTTAATATGCGCCAAAATGGTCTATTATTACATCTTGGCGCAATTAAAGAGCTTTTCGGTGTCACCAGTAGGGGGCAGTGTAGGCAGTTGCTTCTCCGCGACTTCCTCATTCTACCGAGCGAAGCTGCACTGAACAGAAGCTAACAGTCACCTGTCTTTCTCCTATTTTACAGGAACCTTATCTGTGTACAGGTATTCTGTCTGGGACCTGTTACACAGGCCAACCCTATCTTTTGGCAGTACACATGTGTACATATAGCATAATCCACCTTAAAGTTAAAACTGACCAATCAGATTAAACCTCTAGACAAATGAATTGACAAAATTATTGGCAAATACATTAGATTGATACCTCTCCAACTCCATTTCCTCAGCTCATACATCCACAATTAAAACAACATTCGGAACTACTCATTTCTTTCTGTCTCATATTTGTATTATATCTTAATTTAATCACACTCATTATCCAATCAAAGCTGAGAACACACACAATGACTTCCTATAAAAGAGCTGCTGTTGAGACGCGCTTCCTTTTAAAACAGAAGCACAAGATGGCCTCCTCAAGGAACACTCTGAAAGGTGAGGTATTACAAAAACACTTTTAACTGATCAAGCACATTTTCCTTTCAGAAAGAATCCACACCTTGAATTAAAGTAAACAAAAAAAAGAAAAAGAAAAGAAAACTGAATGTGTGAGTGTTTTTTATATGTACCTTTCTACACAAAAGTTTAAAGGTAGTTAAGGAGGAAGCAAGTGCTGCCTAACAAAGATTACCAAACAAGATGTTTACTGGTACAACATAGTGCCTTTTATTTTGAATTATAGATGATCAGTTCAACAGAGCACTGTATGTGCCACTCAATGAAACCCAATTGGTGTTAAGTGCAACTATGAACAGTAGAGGACCTATTTGAGTCAATCACAAAAATTCCCTCCTCCAAAATGCAAGAAGTTGGACTATTGTTTGACTAGTTTCATTTCAAATTTACCAGGGGGTAGTATTTTGAGCCTGTGACGTCACGTAACGTAACGTAACGTAACGTAACGTAACGTAACGTAACGTAACGTAACGTAACGTAACGTAACGTGTCGTGGGGGTGGGGCCGTGAAGGGGGAGGGGTGGTGTCGGGAGGAGGGGGGGCCCCAACTGCATTGAACCATGTTAGGGGGGGCCCCGCTTGCAAAAGGTTGAGAACCCCTGGTCTAGAGGGAGCAATAGAGTACACTTTGAAATAATCAGTAATATCTACTTGTGAACCCTCATTAAACACCCCCTGTAGATTTTTTTTATTGTTGACACATTGTTATTTATTTGAAATAATGTCACCCTACTTTTATTTGTGGAAAATTAGTAGCCCAAGAGGCTACTTAATTTAGCTGAACTGGATAAAACTTTCGTTGAAGATTAATAGCCATTAAAGGAGAAGTGAGGTGAATTAGAAACATGGATTCAGTGAAAAAAAAAGTGTGTTTCTGTTCTTGACATAATTGGGTTGAGTTTGTCAGTGCCCATTTTTTGGTGCATTAACCATGTCAAACAACCAATAAAGAAATGACAACACCTGAAATGCACACCATGCAGTGCTGCATTGTATGCACTCAGCACTTTAAGATGTGCTGTCGTGTGAAGGAGAGGAGGCATTCATAAGCTGTCACAACTCCTGGTGCTACTGATAGAGCAGAGACAAGAATAGTATCTTGTAGCCTATTTTTGTAGGTATTTTGGGGATTCAAATGACTCTTTGATGATGTCTAACTGTGTGCTATATTCAACCAGGCAGACATGTCACTTTTGATTTCAGAATCACACAGTTTTATACAGTGAATGTGAAATTAAGTAGCAGCAGTTAACTTTCTCCCATTTCCAAGTGATATTTTTTTTTATACTATTGCCAAAGATATCAGATGGATTTTTGAAGTATGACACTTAAATGGATAATCCGGAGTAAAATGCACTTTAGAACAATTTACGGGATGTTGGGAGTACATACGTTGAGTTGACATCAAAATCATGTCATTCGGATGTGTTATGAGAATTTCGATTTGACCGTTTTTAGCCAAAAGTCGTTAGCCTGGAAGTGATGAGGACATATCGTATCGCCGCTACAAAACGCTATTTTTATACCTCTTCTACAGCTCCAAACAACATAACACTTATGTGGTAGTGAGTAGAGGGTCCCTAAAGCCAAACCAAAGTGTCCCGAGGTCTTCATGTGGTCGGATATAGAGTCCAGAATGAATTTAATCAAGCCAGTACCTTTCCGTAAATGTTGCTGCTGCACCTGCCGCTGAAGACCGTGGTGAAGTTCTTTTGATATTGGATATTCGACAGAAATGAATATAAAATAGAGTGTGCATTCAATTGGTGTACAAAAAGGTGTGTGTGGTTGGTACTACACTCACTAGGTCACAAGGCTTGGGAGGTATTGGAAAAAAAAGACACCTTATTTCCTTATTGTGAATATCTGTCGAATATCCAATATCAAACCAACTTCACCACGGTTTTCAGCGGCAGGTGCAGCAGCAACATTTCCGTTTTACAAACATATCCCATCTGTTGGAGACCCAGGAAAGTTGGCCAAAGGGAAAAACGCGAGAAATTTTCATGCCCGCTGCGCAAAGTTTTCCAATTGCGCTGATTTCCATGAAAGCGGGCTCTATCGGGCAAGCTTATAACCTTTCCTGAGGCTCTTAACGTATCAAAATACTTTTTACTGAATTGTGACAGCTTCCGTGTTCCACAGGCGTGCGCACAAATTAATCAATAGCCGAAGTCATACACTATAGTATTCCAAAATTGTCTTTTTGTCCACCAAAAACGACCCTCGGGAACCGAACTACACATAGCCATGTTTGTTATTGTTTCCTATCGAACAACTGACTCGTTTCAACATCCATATTCGCCGTGATGTCATGACGTGTCACATGACTGCTTGAAAGAGCGCACCTTTGCCCATTATTCAGCTGCGGGAGATAAGAACCCTCAGGATTTTATTGGAAGCAATTTCGAGATGGATAGTTCGTCAGATTCTGATGTTGGAATGGAAGAGTTTGACGAGTTTGAACCAGAATACACTTGTTGGCACAAGATGCAGCGAGGATGGCTCAAAACGATGATCCAGAAACGGGAGCTGCTGCTAGGTCACGCATTGGGGAGACATGGTGGTGCAGATGGGGACATTATATTGCACTGACCACAGAGGAAGACAGTACTTTGGAATACTATAGTGTATGACTTCGGCGATCGATTAATTTGTGCGCACGCCTGTGGAACACGGAAGCTGAGAAAGGTAAGTACGCTGTTTTTGAAATCGCAAAATGTATAATGTCTGTGCTAGCTAATGGTATGGTTAGCCTCTGGGTTGAATTGTATTGCTACTGACACCACGGCCAATTCGGTAAAAAGTATTTTGATACACGTTAAGAGCCTCAGGAAAGGTTAAAAGCTTGCCCGATAGAGCCCGCTTTCATGGAAATCAGCACAATTGGAAAACTTTGCGCAGCGGGCATGAAAATTTCTCGCGTTTTTCCCTTTGGCCAACTTTAATGGGTCTCCAACAGATGGGATATGTTTGTAAAATATCCGTAATTCTCCTTTAACTTCGAAAAAAGTGTGTAAACGACTTGCGTAAATGATGATTGCCACCCGTGCGTATTTAAGTGCACGTGCTGCACGAGGATTGTAGATTTGCATATTCCACACCCAAAATTATACCATACAAGGCTGTGCTTCCTTGCTCCTGTGCCAGGAAGTGTTGAGTGTTGAGTCATAAGAATGGCATCAAGGCGCAAAAAGAACAACTTTGCGGGCTCTGAGATTGAAGTTCTGCTTTCAGAGATCCAGAAAGGAAAATCTGTCATTTTTAGCAGTGTCAGCAGTGGAATTACGGGACCTGCTAAAGCGAAGAAATGTGAAGCAATTACGAGTGCTGATAATTCCGTGTCACCTGTAGTTCGTAATGTCACCGAAATAAAAAAGAAAAGGTTTGATATGAAAATGGCTTAAAAAAAAAAAGAAAACGTCTTGCCATGGCCAGGCGCTTGATGACTGCAACTAAAGCCGTGCAATCAGTTGTTGCCTCATCATGATGGCACTTTGATGGGGCGGTCCATGAGGGGGGTCTTCTGGCACCACACCTTCTGGTCTGCTTGGGCTGGTTCAGGTGGAGAGCCTCGTTCATGGCAATATTGTGAAAATCTGGTACGCCTTCTCTGGGCTATAGTGCAACTCTGAGTCTATTCCTGATCTCTGAGTTGATCTACTCTGAGATAGAAAACCCTGAGTTTTCGGTTCCAGAAACGCTGATTTGAGTGAGGTTAATCAACTCTGAGTAAGTTCACCTTGAGTTTAGCGCGTGCACCACAACTTTAAAAAGCCAGCATCAATGGAGCCCCGAGTCGACGAGTCACCTTGGTAACGGGGAAGAGGAGGGGCTACGTTTTTCACCAATCTCGAATTGGAAATCTTAATGCGCTCATACGGCGAGTTTCAATACGTTTTTAGAAATAAGTGCAACACCGTTGCAGCAGCAAAAGTGTAAGTTTAAATGTAGTCCTTTGCAATCACAATAATATTACAGGGAAACTGCTTCAATGGTAGCCCATTCATTTATTTCATTTAGGTGCAATCTCGCGGGGGAGAAGCGCACTTGACAGCAGTTTAAGATGAAATATAAAAACATTGTTCAAACAGGTGAGACCTCGGCATGGAGGTACCTCATTTTGATCATGTTTTACACTGTAAAATTAATATTAAGTGGCTATTTGACTGTGCAGTTATTTTATTTCCAACATAATGCTGTCTTCACACACATAAACTATGTCTTCTCATCTATACCATCCATCCATCCATTATCTATACACCGCTGAATCCGTCAGTCGGGTCGCGGGGGGGCTGGAGCCTATCCCAGCGGTCAATGGGCAAGAGGTGGGGTACACCCTGGACAGGCCGCCAGTCCATCACAGGGCCACATAGAGACAAACGAGACAAACAACCATACACACTCACAGTCACTCCGAAGGACAATTTAGAGTCATCATCTATATCATGTTCTGTTAAATAATTAAGCCTATTTAAACTAACACAGACTTCTACTGAGCCAACAGAAAGAAGGCAGATGCCCGTAAAACGGGTGGTGGCCACCACCTCTAACGGGAGGGCAGTGGCTGAGGGAATCCCCGGAGGGTGTCCACCCCCAAGACACGAGTGCCTTTATAAAATATAATAGGCCTATATATGTCTTTTTTTAAGCCTATTCATACAAATATTTATTTGTCTTTTATGTCTTTTTTTTCTTTTGTCCCAACACATTCTGATGGTCCCGCTCAAAAAGATAATTGTCTGTAAATGCAAAAATCTATGCGCGGTCTGATAACCATCTCCGACAATATTTATTTCTCTGCGCAATAATGCTGCACCTTCATCCACGGGATCGTTGTCAAAAGGACATGTTCGTGAAAAAAGTCGCCTCCTACTGTGCCTAATGGACTTATAGAAGTAGAAGAACTCGCTCTGCTGACTGAATGAATGAGGAAATCAAATGGCGTGTGTGGCTGAAAGAGGGCGGAGACAGAAAGAAACTCAAGGTTTCTTGAATAAAACCTGGTCCCGACCAGGTTAGGTTCAGAGAGTCTGTTACTCCGGTAACTGACGATGAGGTTAAGTTACCTCTCTTTGTGAAACAGGCTAGAGTTACCCCTCTTTCTCGGGGTTGAGTTACCTCCCTTTGTGAAACGGAAAACTCAGGGTTTCCCTCATTTCAGGGTTAACCTACTCAGAGTTTTCACTAAACCTGCTACGTGAAACGGACCTCTGGATGTGTGGTGGAATTGGGTTTGATTGGCGTGTTTCTCTCTGGAGTTGTGGCTCTAGCAAGCTGCATATTTGCAGCAGCACAATCTTTGGCAATCTAAATCGCGATGTCAGCCATTCATCTGTCTCCACAGGATATCTACACAGTCTCTTCCAAGAGCCTGACGCACTAAGGCATCCAAAAGTAGCAAGTCAGCCGCTGGTTACGCTTCCCATTGACCTTGTTATATTTAGAGTCAAATTAACCTTCAATTAGTGCATACTTTAAGTCAAACAGAATAATGCCAGCATAATTATGTCAGGTCTGGATCACTTATAAAATACGAAAAGATTGGTGAATGCGCAAATTCTCTTAAATCACTCGTACGCACGATTTAAGAACCAATCTGTGTGTACGAACGGTTGTTGCATGAGGCCCATTGATTTGATCTTAGTTTATTCATGCATTATCTTCTTTATTTAAATATGTTTTTGTTGCCACTCAGATTAGGTAATTTGTCTTGCTGTAAAAGAGAAAAGATTGTTTTACACAAGATGATGCACAGTTGGTGCAGTTTTGTATCTGTATAATTGTAGAGGTACTTCCATACTGTAAATATATAGAAAATTGTATTTATTTGTGTGTGCATATGCATGCTTCTGTTAGTGTTTCTGTGGAATAAAACAGCATTTGAACATCGCGGTGTATGGGCTGTCTTGTGAGCAGTATGTGTGAGGCTTTGTGAAGGTGCTGATGAATAGCTCTGATTAGCAGTGAGGATGACACCAGCGCCTATGGAGGACCCTGAAGGATTACAGGACATTGCCAGCATTTGGGAAACAAGCACTCAAGCACAAAATCACTTTCATAAAGTGACACACACCCAAGATAAAACAGTGCGTAAACACACACACCAAAGCATACAGAAGAATGCATCTTTTGAGTGTGTAAAAATAAACACATAAAACCTACATTTGAAGAAGGAAGACATGCATTTGTGCACTTGATTAAGCCCTTACCAACCTCCCACACACATACTTCCCTTTACCTCAAACTCTGAAGCAATTAAATGCATAAATTAGCATATGTAATCCATCTGGAATTCTGTGATACATTTGGATTAGAATACATGAGGGATGGTCCTTTGAATAAACCTGCAAAACCTGATTCTTTTTGGGCAGCAGCAGCAGCAGCTGGTTATGACTATACCATTGTCTCCAATGACTGCCATAATGATATAGGTGTGTCAGGCACCTCATGAATTGTAAATCCAAAATAAGGGTAGCTTTGATTTAGCTGTTTTTTGTATCTCAGTGGAATATCATACTTAGTATTTCTTAAGTTTTTTTTTGAAAATAGAAAGTGTGCTAACAATTTTAAATCTATTACACCACATTGTATCTGAAATTTTAACCTTTTGACATCACATGTCTGCTAGCCCATCAGCTCTGTCATTGGTAGATCACAACCACCCAAAGATATACATGGTAATCTCCGGAAATGTCAACATCTCCCTTACCGTTTGTTAACTTCTCCACCAGAGAAAAAAACATCTATTTTATGCAAATGTAAGTGATATATACAGCTACACTGCCTGTCCTCTGTTAGGAAAACCCGACAACAATCTGGTACTCCCTAACCCTACCTATTCTGCAGAACAATTTCTGCAGAATTCTTTAATAAAAAAAAACTTCTCAAAGGAGAACGGTTTTCTCAAAAAGCTGAATAAACTTTGAAGGGTGCTTTGAAACCAGAGACTAAAATGCAGTATGGAGTCAAGTGGGGATGTGATCAATTACATGTTTGATTATAAAGTATTTTTTTATAAAGATTGTGGCATTTACGTATGTTTTCTCATTCAGAATTTTGTTGAACAAAATAAGCATTTGTGTTGTCTTCATTTGTGCAGTTCATTAAAATACAATACAATAATGAAAAAAAATTACAGTGATTACTTTTGTCAGATTTTTTAAATAACTTTTGGTAGTTTACAAAGCATTTTGTTATTTTTAAATAGATTAAGTACATCAACACTTTCATTTACATTAAGTTAATTGGAAACCATGCTGGGTGATGTGAAATTTCATCATCTACCTTAAACATCATCATTCATCATCTACTTGCTTCAGCCAGCCACTCTCATTTGGACAAAATAGGCAGTATTGTAAGGACTGTGTTATTTTGTTTCTCCAGTGGTTTTTATACAAACTGAACTTTGTGTGTCTGAGAAGGTGGTCAGCAGCACAGGAGCACCACAGGGGACTGTGGACAGGCCAACTGCTTCAGAGGAGTTGATAATTGAAAGAGGAATGTTGCAAAAGCTGCTCAACATAATGGACTCTACACCCTCTACAATGCAAGGAATCAAATGGGGAGATCATTTCTGCCAACAACAATAACTTTCACTTTCATATAGAGTTTATTTAGACGGTTGTGTCATGTATGCCATGACATGCCAAGCTGTGATTTGTCATTCTTTCTTTCTTTTTGTCTTTTTAACCGGAGAGCCACTGCCCTTCTCCAAACTTATGAAGTAATCCACATGGCATGCTGCAGAGTATTAGCCTAGCAAGCCAGACCCCTACAGCAAAAAGCTGTACAGGGGTCTAGTGAAGCTGGATAGCAGTGTGGGCGGGATAAACGGTTGTCTGTTAAGTTGCCTCTGCACTCAACGCCATGCAATAGGATGGCGCAACAACCAATCAGAGCGATGAAGAAGGATTACGTAGTCAGCGCGACGGAAAGTACATGGTGGAGTGTAGTCTAATGTCAGAGAGGAAACTCCGAAAACGTCCTTTTATTTTAAGAAAAACTTAAGTGCAGTTATCTGTTCGTCTCGCAAAGAAAAATGTATATTTAAATCTTCTAGAGTCGCTGCCAAAGCCAAATCGAAAGACTGTTCGCTGGGCGCAGCCATTGTTTACCTCTTTCTGGAACTACACACTGAAACGTCGCACCTCTGTCGTCACTAGGTAGCCCGGCCTCCGACCCCACTCCTCACGATTTCATTGGCCTGATTAATTAATTAAGTCTTACACACTTCTCTGCAGCTTCCCACCTGCTGCTACCCACCCAATCGATTAACACAAAAGGAGCAAATCCTCTTGTGCAAAAAGAAATTATTAAAACAAAAACTTTAACTGAACAAAAACATCAAACTATTAAATGGGGTTTGCTGAATATCAGATCTCTCCTTTCGAAGTCTCTGTTAGTGAATGAGTTGATTTGTGATCATCATATTGATATATTTTGTCTTACAGAAACCTGGCTGCAGCAGGAGGATCATGTTAGCATTAATGAAGCAACTCCCTCTGACTGTTTAAATGTTCACGTTCCTCGAACCACAGGCAGAGGAGGAGGAGTGGCAGCTATTTTCAGATCAGGGTTACTCATCAGTCCCAGACCCAAGATTAGTTTGAGCTCTTTTGAATCTCTGATTCTCAGTTTTTCCCACGCAAAGTGGAAATCCCAGAAACCTCTTGTGTTTGTTGTTGTGTATTGTCCACCTGGCCCTTATTCTGAGTTTCTGTCTGAATTCTCAGAGTTTTTATCCCAGTTAGTGCTGAGTACAGATAAAGTCATTGTAGTGGGTGACTTTAATATTCATGTAGATGTTGAAAATGACAACCTGAATATGAACTTTAATTCTATATTGGACTCTATTGGATTTTCTCAGAGTGTACACAGACCGACTCACTGCCTTAATCACACCCTTGATCTTGTTCTGACTTATGGCATTGAGAGTGAACAGTTAACAGTGTTCCCTCATAACTCTGTCTTATCTGACCATTTTCTGATAACCTTTGAGTTTACATTACTTGACTATACAGTTTCTGAGAAGAAATTTACGTATAGAAGGTGTCTATCAGAGGATGCTGTAACCAGATTTAAAGAATTAATTCCATCATCCTTTTCTTCACTGCCATGTGCAGATATGACAGAGGACGACTACCTAAACTTTACTCCAGCAGCACTTGACTCTCTTGTTGACAGCACTATAGTTTCAATGCGTACAGCACTGGACAATGTTGCCCCTCTGAAAAGGAAGGTAATCAGTCAGAAGAGGTTGGCTCCTTGTTATAATTCACAGCTGCGTGCTTTAAAGCAGACTGCAAGAAAGCTGGAGAGGCAGTGGCGTTCCTCTAATTTAGAAGAGTCTCAGATAGTCTGGAAAGATAGTTTAATAACGTATAAGAAAGCCCTTCGTAAAGCTAGAACTGCTTATTATTCATCATTGATAGAAGAGAATAAGAACAATCCCAGGTTTCTTTTCAGCACTGTAGCCAGTCTGACTAAGAGTCCAAGCTCTGTTGAGCCAGGTATTCCTTTAACTCTCAGCAGTGATGATTTCATGAGCTTCTTTATTAATAAAATTGTTTCTATCAGAGAGAAGATTGATGGAGTCCTTCCCACTATTATCAGTGATGTATCATCAAGTACAGCAGCTTTAGAAGTATCTTTAGAACCTGATTTGTATTTAGACGGCTTCTTCCCAGTTGATCTCTCTGAACTAACAACAGCAATAGTCTCTTCTAAACCATCAACTTGTGTTTTAGACCCAATCCCAACCAGACTGTTCAAGGAGGTTTTCCCATTAATTGACACTTCCATATTGGATTTGATCAATCTGTCTTTGTTGACAGGATATGTACCTCAGACCTTTAAGGTTGCTGTAATTAAACCTTTACTTAAAAAACCTACTCTTGATTCAGAGGTGTTGGCTCATTATAGACCTATATCCAATCTCCCTTTTATGTCTAAAGTTCTTGAAAAAATAGTTGCAGCTCAGCTTTGTGATCACTTACACAGAAATAATCTGTTTGAAGAGTTTCAGTCAGGATTCAGAGTGCATCATAGCACAGAAACTGCACTGCTGAAAGTTACCAATGATCTCCTCTTAGCCTCTGATAGCGGACTTGTGTCTGTGCTTGTCCTGTTGGATCGCAGTGCTGCATTTGATACGGTCGATCACAGTATCTTATTACACAGACTTGAACATGTTATTGGGATTAAAGGAACTGCATTAGGCTGGTTTAAGTCATATTTATCTGATAGATTTCAGTTTGTTCTTGTAAATGAAGAATCTTCCTCACACACCAGAGTAAGTCATGGAGTTCCCCAGGGTTCTGTGCTTGGACCGATTCTTTTTACTTTATACATGCTTCCATTAGGTAACATTATTAGACAGCATGGCATACATTTCCATTGCTATGCTGATGATACTCAGCTGTACTTATCTATAAAACCAGATGAACCCAATAGGTTGGTCAGGCTACAAGCATGTCTTAAAGACATAAAGACCTGGATGACTCAGAACTGTCTGCTTCTAAATTCAGACAAAACTGAAGTCGTTATCTTTGGACCTGAGCGTTTCAGGGAGAAATTGTCTAGCTATATAGTTACTCTAGATGGTATTTCCTTGGCTTCTAGTTCTACAGTGAGGAACCTTGGAGTTATTTTTGACCAGAACTTATCATTTGACTCGCATATAAAACAGGTTTCTAGGACTGCCTTCTTTCACCCTCGTAATATTGTTAAAATCAGGAACATCTTGTCTCAGAGTGATGCAGAAAAACTAATTCATGCATTTGTTACTTCAAGATTGGACTACTGTAATTCTTTATTAGTGGGCTGTCCCACATATTCTCTGAAAAGCCTTCAGTTGATCCAAAATGCTGCAGCCAGAGTTTTGACGAGAACTAACAGGAGAGATCATATTTCTCCAGTTTTAGCTTCTCTTCATTGGCTCCCTGTTAAATTCAGAATAGAATTTAAGATTCTTCTCCTTACATATAAAGCTCTTAATGACCGAGCTCCATCATATCTTAAAGATCTCATTATAAGATATTTTCCTAACAGAGCACTTCGTTCCCAAACTGCTACTTGAGGTTCCCAGAGTTTCTAAAAGTAGAATGGGAGGCAGAGCCTTCAGTTATCAGGCCCCTCTATTGTGGAATAAGCTGCCAGTAAATGTCCGGGAAGCAGACACCCTTTCCACTTTTAAGACCAGGCTTAAAACTTTCCTTTTTGATAAAGCTTATAGTTAGGGATGGCTCAGGTGATCCTGAAACATCCCATAGTTAAGCTGCTATAGGCACAGACTGCTGGGGAGCCTCATCTGTCACACCTTTCCTCACTTTACTCTCTTTATGTATATGTGATATTATTGTGGTCATTAACTCGTGTTTCCCTGTTCCAACAGATATCCTTTGAATGGTGTTACAGTGCCGCCGCCGCGGCCCCCTCCCCCCCTTTCTGTCTTCTCAAACCCCAGCTGGTCGAGGCGGATGGCCACCCTTCCTGAGTCTGGTTCTGCCAGAGGTTTTTTCATGTTCAAATGGAGTCGTTTCTCTCCACAGTCGCCTCAGGCACGCTCAGGCCGGGAGATTGGACCGAAAAACAAAAAGTTTTCAGTGCAATCTGTTGGTTTTCTTAGCTAGGAAATTGTTTTTGAATTGGCTCTATATGAACGAATTGGATTATTTTATGAATTATGATTATAACTAATTAATTGAATTCCAATTGGCTTGAATTGGACTTACTATCTAAGTGCCTTGAGATGACATTTGTTGTATTTGGCGCTATATAAATAAAAATGAATTGAATTGAATTGAATTAAGTTTCGATTTTCAGCCTCGCAAAACGACCACAACTGACTAGACTAGACCCGGGAGCAAATTCAATTTGCTATCATTTGATATCAATTTGACATCATATTGGGTGGTCCTTTTTGTTTCCCCACTCATTTATTAAATCCAAACAAGCCCCATTTGTGGTACCCGTTTGGAGCAGATGCTCACACTTTCATTAACGAGGGCCACTGTTTTCCCATGTGGGTCCTACTTGGTTTACTCAAGTGGACCAAAAGAAGATATCCATTTTGCACCCATGCCTGCTCAGTACCCATGTACCCAACTACCCAGCATAACTCCTGCGGGGCCTATGTGCAGATGTTGATTGGAATGAGATAGTGATGAGTCATGCTGGATATCATCAGCTGCATAACTGAATCATTCTCAAGAGCACAGTTGATTCCACAGGACTTAGAGAGATAACTCAAAGTAATTTGTGAGAAATTGAAGTCTCTGCACTTTTGAAAGTCAGTGTCGTCTGGATGACAGTAAAATGGTTATCAATCAATCAATCAATCAATCAATCAATCAATCAATCTTTATTTATATAGCGCATTTCATACCACAGGCAACTCAATGTGCTTTACATAAAGACATACAGAAATACAGAAAAAAAATACAACACAGAAATACAGGTAAATAAAAACATCAATCAGGTAATTTTAGCTAACAGTAAGATTGGTATAACTATAACAGAGCAAAAGTAAATTTAGCTAATAGTAGGATTGGTATAACTATAACAGGTAATTTGAGTAAACTAACAGAAGCTAACAAACATGGATAAGCTTTCCTCCAAGAGGAAGCATTTAAAAATATAGCTAATAACAGAACGGTTGATATAATGAATGATAAACATGGATAAGCTTTCCTCTGAGAGGGAGCTTTAAAAAGCCGTTCAATGGTCCATAAATTAAATTAAATTAAAGAGGACTGGGGTATCACTTAACAATGTCATCCTACTGTTTAGCATTTTTCTCCCAGGGATAAATTTGTAGGTCAGTTTAATTCAATTCAATTCAATTCATTTTTATTTATATAGCGCCAAATACAACAAATGTCATCTCAAGGCACTTAGATAGTAAGTCCAATTCAAGCCAATTGGAATTCAATTAATTAATAATAATCATAATTCATAAAATAATCCAATTCGTTCATATAGAGCCAATTCAAAAACAATTTCCTAGCTAAGAAAACCAACAGATTGCACTGAAAACTTTTTGTTTTTTCGGTCCAATCTTTAAGTTATATTAGAATAAACTTTAATGTAGGCTAATTGGTACAGCATTATGCTATAATGTGGATGATACATAGCCAGAAGTGCAAATTAGTATATAAATATAGTATAAGATGGAACAATTTTGTATAAATATGATAATATTCATGACAATAGTCGTAAAATTCACGAAGTAGGCAGTATAATATATATGACTTGCCTGATCCAGGATTGCCACCCCTGCCTGGCCTGTATAAACTACTCAGCATGCAGCACGGTGACGGCACAAGTTGGGTTTTCCCCATTCATGAAGCCAACACTGACTCATTCCTGCTAGTGCTGATGGTCACTCAGCCACCTGCAGGAACATTTTACAACTCTCATGTCGCATGTTGCCTCTTGTATTCTTACCATAACCAGACACGATCAAGACCTCCAAGCTTTATCCCCCCTCCTCAACCACGCTGCACGGTAACAGTTAAGTATATAAATTAGGCGCCACCGCTGGTGTGAGAGCTGTGCGGGCATCCAGGAGTCACACATGCACATCGCAGCGGCTCGTCGCTGCTATGCAGCCGGTGAAGCGAAGGAGAACTTGCGGCTTGCTCTCCATCACTCGGAGGAGGAATGGCGTGTGATCAGACAATACGAGCTCGTCTCAATTGCCTAATGCACGATGCTTTTCTGAATGCCTGTCTGTCTGTGTGCGTCCGCCCGTCTAGCCGCGGATTGCTGCAGTGCTGGTTTTCCAGGTGTTGAGTGTGAGAGTGGGTGTGCGTGCGTGTGTGCGAACGTGTGTGCATGCTGGTGCTGTCGTAGCCTAGTGTAATTCTCTTATGAATCGTACTAAGCCGGGAAACGGAGTTTGATGTCACATGTGCTTCATCGGAGGAGACGGGGCATCTGCAAGCTGGATGTTGTGGAGGATGCTGCGGCAAGTGATACACAGAGGGCTCAAGGCTTCGTTCTACTGGCTGGGCTTATTTGTTAGCAGGCACCCGGTTTTCTTCCTCACCGTGCCCGCAGTCCTCACCATCATTTTCGGATCTACAGTGCTGAGCCGATTCAAGCCGGAGAGGGACCTGGAGGTTTTGGTCGCCCCGACCCACAGCCTCGCTAAGATCGAGCGGAGTCTGGCCAACAGCCTGTTTCCCATCGACCAGTCAAAGCACAAGCTGTACTCGGATTTGCACACCCCGGGCAGATATGGCAGGTTGATCCTGCTGGCCAAGTCCGGGGGTAACGTCCTGGAGCTGGCCGACCAGGTTCTGGAGATCCACAAGCAGGTGTTGGATTTGCACGTCAATTACAAGGGATTCAATTACACGTTCGCGCACCTCTGCGTCCTGAGCCACAGGGACAAGCGCTGCCTTTTGGATGATATAATCACCATCTTCGAAGATATCAGACAGGCTGTGCTATCCAATAGCACTTTCCATAAGGTGCCCCTGAGCTATCCAAACACAACATTAAAGGTGAGATTTTATTGCATAATGCATGTCAGCCAGGCCACTGCACATTAGTGCCGTGGTGACAGTGCACCAACAGTCAGTGTGAATAGCTGTTGCAGGTTGGCTCTCGGAGCTTGCTATAATTTCTGAATGAAAGCAATAGGCTTGTCTTCGCTCAGGCTGTGATGTGGGGCGGCAGATTCCTACAGAATCCTCTCTGTAACACAGACAGACCGCTTTTTCGGTGCTCCGCTTCCCTTGTTTGTGCAGGTGAATTGATTGGCTACATATAGCCCCAGACTACTCTGCTCTGGTTTTCCACTTAAATATGTACCCAACACACGCGCACAGGGATATCCTTTTTTTTTTTTTTTTTTTTTTTTGTAATGCAGTGTCTCCCTCTTGCCTGTTCCTGGCTGCATTGTGGCACCGCCACATTATAGCTGTTTATCATATGCAGATGTATCATCCCCAACTAAATATATCCAGATTTTGCACAAAGACATACAGCTCAACAATGAGATTCAGAGGGCCAACACATACTTTAGGTGCAGATGTGCTATGCAGAGGGAATTTGATATGTTTAATCAGCTTAGATTTTAATTGAAAAAAAATAAATAAATCCCTTGCACACATACATGATAATTTTGGCAATTGAAATTAAATCTGCTTTAACTGTTGCTATACCATATGGGAATCACAGTCCAACTGTTCTGGGTTCTGGCTGCATAACATATGCCTTTTAGTAACAGAAAAATGCATCACAGCAGTTACATAAATGTTACAAAATATGAATATATGCAGTGTTATGAACCTACTTACTGAACTCAAGTTGATTAGATTATGAGGTATTATGGTACAGTTGCTCCATTTCTGTCTGCCACATCTTTAATGTGGCCTCAGGCTGATATAAACATAAATCCAGAGTATCACATGCTGGGTCTTCTGAATGGCAGGTTGTTACTTGCACTGAGATGCCACAGCAGTATGAGCTGCACACAGTATGCACTGTGTCAGTGTGTGAGCAGACCAGTGAGGACATCCAAACATGCTTTTGCAAAACTGATCGACTCCTGATATTGGGTTAGAGTTAAGAGTATTGGTAGTATATCAAATCCTTAATTTTTAAATCAGTTTCAAGATACTGAAAATGCAACCCAAATTCCAAACAAGCTTAGATACTGTCTAAAATATAACTAAAAATAGAACGCAATGATCAAAAAAAATCTCATAGAAAACATATAAGATATTGAAACATACTGAGACATTTTACACTTTCATGAAAAATTGTCAATTCAATGTTAGCAATATGACTAAAAGAATTGAGACGGGGCAATGATTACTGCCGTGTAACAACAATTTCTAAATGTCTGTGAACCCAGGCAACCAGTTTCTGCATTTCTGGATTATTTTCACATATATTTTCTTCTTTGCATGATAGAGCTTTGACCAGAATTTGTGGAGGGCACTAAACTGTGTCTATGAACACAGTTCATAGACAATGATTTCTTAAGGTGCTCCATCATAGAATCATGCCTTCCTTAATGCTGTGTCACCATAAGGCCCAAAGATCACAGGTTGGTTGAATATTATAAAATTCCTTGCAGTTTTACTGAAGCAAAGACGTATGCTGAGGAATGATATGGAGATATTTTTGTTCATTCCGTGCTACTACTTCCGTGCCGTGCTGTTGAATTTTATCATCATAAAGTGCAGGTGCCAGTAACAGTTTATTTTAGTCACCATGCTGTACAATATAGTTAGTCTGCTGTAAAATGTAGTCTCACTTATTTGTTTTTTTCATTCATTTGGGTGTTTTTTTTAAGTTTTGATAAATAACATGAATATTACTGCTTGATGATTGTAAATAGATTAAAATCACATGACAAATAAAGCTTTTGGATGGCATGCAGTAATCTAAAATCATCCAAACCTATTTTTTGTGATTTCTTTGAAAGTTACATTTTTATTTGGAACCTGATATCACATATTAAGCAGTATCTGGTAAAGATCAATACATCCCAAATGGCAGAGATCTGCAATTGACTAAGTGCTTTGCCATCAAGAGACAATCCATAAACAAGCCATAAATATCACTGCCAATCTAAAATTAGCATTTATAACTAGTGTGGTTGATCTTTGGTTGAGTGAGCTTTCAAGATGTGATAAATTTACAATTATGAATGGTGTACTGTATATACCAACAGTATCTTTTTAGAATGGCTAATCGACACATTGGCCCACAGCTCAAAAGTATCGGTTTGACAATTCATGCTCAAAAGTTGTAAAACTGGTAAACGTTCCAGGCTCCAAAATGCCTTCTAAAAGTTTTACATGCCTATATTTTGCATTAGATGAAAAGTTGCATCATGGTCATAATTGTACATCTAATATATTTTCAAAGCTCAAAAAACATTAGACACATAGGTTTCCTTTGCAAACTGTAACATGTCTATTGCAACCATAATCTGTTCAAAAATGCTTTGAAGGACTGCACAGTGGCCTATATAATGAATAGGACTGTTGAATGATTATAAAATTCTTGTAGATAATTATTTGTCATACAAATAGTATGATTAGTGATTTATCTTTTTCAATTCACTTTTATGCCCAATGATAGAATATGCCCACTAATAATCATATAATTTATCTAACCCTTACAAAGAACAATAGAAATTTATTGAAAATGAATATGGAGGTACATTTAAAGATATATCTCTGTTTGCCTTTTAGGATTTCTTAAAAAAAAAAGTACAACACATATGCCATGTCCACAGCAGAAGATGGGCCAACAAGATGATGTCATTTAAATGGTGTAAATTCTATCTATCAATCTGTCAGCTCTATTAAGTTGTAGACAACTATGTGTGAAATTTTGTCAGTTTTTGACAATTATGCAACCATGATCACAATTATCATGTAAAATGGCTGTTTATTAAAAACAAAGAAATGACGAATGATTTCCTGTGTGACAGTGTCATATTTTATGGACCCATTAAGGATGTGCATCTATTTCATATGAGATGATTTAGTAAGTATGCATATACATTGAGTAAGATATGATTCAGGGGTGAATTTTTTTTTTTATGAACAATTTGGTTCGATTTAATTCTATTTTATTCAGTTCAGTCTGAAACAATTCTTGAATTTTTTAGGCTTTCTATTCTCAATAAAAACAATCAATTTCTATAAATGTTGCATTGGTTATCAACCTTCAAACAGATACTATATTAGATAAATAACCAGAGGTTACAACTATTTATGGCCACTGTTTTTAGCCACAATCAAAAATATCATTGCAATGCTTTTATGTTGGAAATTTGCCATTTTGAACCACAAAGATTTGGACAGTGTATACTGGATCTAAGAGCCATCCGTCCACCCAGACCCTCTCTTTATGTTGATCTTGTGGAGCTACAACAACATCACATTATTTTCTCAATTTCTTGCGTCAATATTACTACGGCTACATAGATGACACTATTGCATAAAAGGTACAACAATGCTGAATGAGGCAATTTGTAGGAATAACATATGCTGCAACGAAAGTGCTGCATAACAAGTCTAAAAGCAGCATTACTGTTTTTCAAAAAGAAAACATTGTGTCACCTACAGTAACCACGTTGGTTTCTTTGCTTTTCACAAATATTGCTGATATGTAAAATATGTTTAAAAAAGTAAAAATTAGTAGTTATTCTCCCAGAGAACTCCAGGACTTGCTCCACTTGTTGCATATGTGACTATCATAATGCACTCTACCATTTGCACTGCTCACACTTTATCATGGACACACTTTGTTTTTGTTTTTGTTTTTGCATTATCCGCACATTCATCACAAGCATCCCACTCCTCTTCTGGTACATTTTTTGTTCATTCCTTGTTTTGTGTATGAACTGTGAGTTGTGATGTTAGTATGCTGTGTTGTCTGTGGTTGTGTGTTGTGTTGCACTTGTGTTGTTTTTTGTATTCTGATTCGTAATCAGTGTATTCCGTATAAGCTACTGGATCCTTAAATTTCCCCTCGGGATTAATAAAGTATCCATCTATCTATCTATCTATCTATCTATCTATCTATCTATCTATCTATCTATCTATCTATCTATCTATCTATCTATCTATCTATCTATCTAGGAGATCAGGCTTATCTGCTATCCTTTTTGCTATACACATTAATTGTCTTTTACGGCCTCTGTCTTTTGTTTATTGCCATATTGCTCTCTCATTAAGATTCTGGGCTCCTCAAAATACAAATCAATGCATTCTCCTGCACCTGTATAGTGCATATCTTGTCACCTTGAGACACTGCAGCGAATACTCCAATACAGTTCAAATCGATGTGATTTTGTAGATTTCATAGGGATGTGTTCCATAGCTTACATTGTATCAATCAGTCTCTATTAATTAATTCTTCTGCAAGCTCTTTGATTTGTTTTGTCATCTGGACTAATTTTTCCATATCTAGAAACATTTGCCAGAAGAGTTTGAAGTTTAATTTGAATTTTGATACTTAGTCAGAGGATTATAAGAAGTAGTTTAATAGAAAATTCTTCACACAGAGTACTGCGATTTGGAAAGTTTGACAGGGCATTGCACGTGTGATGATAGAAGTTGTTAAGTTTATGGTGAGTGTTGAGTGCTACTTTCTTCTTTGACATAAAATAATCCCTTTCAAAGAAGTCCCCATCTGCTCACCTGAACCATTTCAGTTTCAATCCTAAGACTTTTTAAGTCTGTTTATCCCAACTCTATTCAATATTACTCTTCAACAATGATACGTGTAATTCTTTGGGTCAAACTGCTGAATACCCATTGTTTTCAGAATTCCAGTTTCCAGTAGCTTGTGTTAAAGGGATAGTTAGCCTCTTTTGACATGAAGCTGTATGACATCCCATATTAGCAATATCATTTATGTACATTGACTTACCCCCTGCTGCGTCCTGTGAGCCGAGTTCCAGCCTCGTTTTGGCGTTGACGAAGGTAGTCCGGCTAGTTGGCTGGGGCTTAGAAAATAAAGCGTTTTGCTTCTCAAAACAATATTCGTATCACTACGGGCTGTGTAAACCTTGCAGACCAAAGTCCTGACCGAGCAGTCCCCTGCTTCTGAGCAGTAAACACCGTAACAGGTGCGGCTATCGGCAGGTGGCTGAACAAATTGATATGAAGGGAGGCAAAAATAGCGCCAAGCGATTGTGAGGTCTGACTTTTTCTGGATGGACGATTTTGTGATGCGAATGTATTACTCTTTTGAACGCATATTGTTTTGAGAAGCAAAGCGCTTTATTTTCGGGACCCTAGCCAACTAGCCGGACTACCTTCGTCAACACCAAAACGAGGCTGGAACTCGGCTCACAGGACGCAGCGGGGGGTAAGTCAATGTTCATAAATGATATTGCTGATATGGGATGTCATACAGCTTCATGTCAAAAGAGGCAAACTATCCCTTTAATTTGATCAACTAATAGATCTGACAGATCTGATTACATAGTAATGAAAATAATATATTTTTTCAATCAGTGTCCCCTTATTTTATTTTCTAATTTCTGGGAAATGTACAATTAGTGTCAATGTCTTTTAGATTTGTCAGCCTGGTCTTTATGTATGCAAATGTTGACTTGTATCTGTAAATAGACTGCTAGAAGATTAATTACCTACATGTTGTAGTTGTAATGTTTGCTGGTATGCTATACATATTATTTTACCTTTAGATCAGTAACTTCTGTCCAACATGAACCACAGTATTTCCCACGTGAATGTTGTTGGCACCTCCTTCCTGTCAAATCACTGCACTGTCCGTGTTCCCAAAACCCAATTTTCTCTGCCTCTCTGTCTGAGCTGTCTTGGCTAATTCATCTGACGTCTAAGGCCTCATCCTGCTCTTTGATGTCACAACTGGGATTTATTTCTGTGCTCGTTATAAAGGTGTAGACTCTGTATGAAAAAAATCAAACTTTTTGCTAAACTGAAGTGTAGCTCTGCACCAAGGTGAATACTGCTTAAGATATATACTGTAGTTGTACTCTGTGTACTGTATTTTCAGTTGTGTGATCTTTGATTATATTATGTCATTAAAATGACAGAATAGTCTTTGCAATTTTAAACAAACTTGTATACACACATACACATTTAAATATATATATATATATATACAGTATATATATATATATATGTATAGATTTTGGTTCAGCTGTTGTTGTTTTATTTGTGATTTATAAATAAATTGACTTGACTGGATGCCCTTGGAAAATGCAGCTCTTTATAAAAGAAAAAAAAAATTCTGCACATAACTCCTTGGACTTTGCCATACCTAAAACACCAATCAGCCATAACATTATGACCACCTGCCGAATATGGAGATTGCTGTCCTCATCCTGCCTAAAGAAGTTAGAGGTCTTGTCAAGTTAAAAGATATTTCAGAATCCCTGAAATAACTATTTAAATGCTTATAAGTATATTCTACACCTTGTGGGTGTAGTATGTATTATTTTCAGCCTGTGTTGATTTGAGAAAAAAAAATGCAACAGATGTTAAAACTTGCGCACGTTAATTTTTTCTATAAATTGTTAAATCATTATATCACATTGTCCTTGGACCACAATTATGTGAAAACCTCAGTCTCCAGGCACACAATATCTCTACCTCTTACCTTTGAAAATGAACCATGCTTTTGGAGAAAATGGGTATGTGTTCTGCTGTATCTTAAAATGTCTTAAAATGTCGTAATGCTCTGATTGACAGAATGATCGACAATTGTGCAATTATAATCAAGTCTAATCGTAACGTTGTGGGTTTAACTGCAATTTCAGTGTTTGCTTTTAAAATTGAGGAATACGTTGTATATCTTGTAGTCAAAGGAAAAAAGCTAGACATTTACATGTTAAATGGTTTGTGGGACTCTTTAAGCAAAGAATGTTCATATACAGAAAATATTTTTCTTAATTGCTTTTGTGTGGTGCCCCATTCTCCCAATTACCATCATATTTTCTCTATCTCTCGTAAACAATGAAAACTACATTTAGTTTTTTTTTATGAACAAGTACAGAAGATAAAGCAGAACTAAAGAGCTTTTTTTGCAGATAGAGACATTTTTGTTCTGATTTTGTCTCAATTTTTTAATCAAACCTATAAAAGCTTGTGTTTTAGTGCATAGTCAGAGCACTTTCTGGCTCAGTGTGGTGTGCAAATGTTTATACATGATCTTGTTAGAACTGTTGAGATTCATTTGAAATGCTTAAGGGCTTTTAGAAAATCAGCTCTCGAGTAATTTGAGCTTTGTGCTATTACATATTTGAAAGTTGAGCTAAAAAGCTTTCTGAGTAAACACTCATAAATACTCTTGTACTGTGATGGAATGAAAAATTTGTAGCACTAAGTAAAATTACTTTAGAGAGTAATGACATTATGTGGCAATAACATGCAGATCTGGTCATTTACATTTATTTATCTAGGACACTCAGTTACAAAGTCTCTTCCTCTGGCAGGACATGGCTGGTGATTTATGAATGGGCTTGGTCATGTTTCATCAGATTTTTCATGCAATAAATTGTTTTCAGAAACTAAGGCAAACAATCAGAGTGATTTAACCTACACAAGTGAGATTTACATCAAGCTTGACAGTACATTTGGACTTGATTGTTAAAGGAGAACTGCGGTATTTTCAACATTAAGCCTCATTTATGAGTTGTCTGCAATGTTTTAGAACCTCTCTCACCGCTTTTTTGATGTTTACTGCTGTCTCCGGTATTTGCCTAATTTTGATTCGTCTCAACCTGCTTCAGAATGGCAAGTACGGTGCATGTCCAAAAAGGTCCGTAAAAGCACCATAAACGTCCACTTTCAAAATCATCAACTCACCGGAGTGGTTACTGGTGTGCCCTGGTAATCCATATCAAATTTCGTTGCGAAAAGTTGCTTCTGTCATGTTTTATTTGGCAGCTCGTTCATGCTCGCACTATTTTCTTAGCGGTGGCGGAGTAATATCAACGAACATCCGGTACAAAATGTCAAATAAAACACAAGTGACAGGTTGTAGGAAACTTGCTTACAATCAATTAAATCTAAACTACTTTTAAAAACAATGGATATATGGTTGAAATATGTACCTACATTAAAACATAAAAGTAAAATATATATTGTAGATTTAGACAGAAATGCTTACCTATGGGGTAGTCAGTGGCATAGTGGGTTAAGCAGCCATCACATGTACAGAGGCAACAGTCCTCGCTGCAGCTGGCCCCGGTTCGAGTCCCACACCGAGCAGCCCTTTGCTGCATGTCTTTCCCCTCTCTCTGCCCCTTGCTTCCTGTCTCTCTCCAGCTGTCCTGTCATTAAAGGCATAAAAAGCCCCCCCCCCCCAAAAAAAAATGCTTACCTAAAGATTCAGAAAAAAAGCCATGGTTTTTTTTTGGAAAATGACAATCAGCTTACACTGATTGATGGCATTTGATAGACACCTAAAAGTGCTGAAAAAAGAGATATCGAGAACAGGATAGATAAGATAGCTATGCAATAAGAAAAGTTGGTGGCTTAGAGTGATGAAAAAATAGTTCACTCAGGTAATTAAAAGCAATAAATAGTTCAATAAATGTCTAGAAATATTGCAGAATAAATGTTAATTAGAAATGTGACATTGGCAGAAAAATTGCTGAGATTAGACGTAATGAGACAAGGCACTTTGATATTACAGCATTATTGTATGATTAGTTATATTCTTTTCAGAACACTGTGCATCACCAACGCACACAATATCAAAACAGGAATGACAAACTGGCAAATACAAGGTGCTGCACAACACCATTCACAGCCCAAAATACATTCAAACAAGCCGTGTGGGGTTTTTTTTTGTTAATGTAACTGCAACTGTAATGCATAATAATTATTGTTTTCATGTGTGATGCCCCGTTGTATTTTTCAAAAGATGTAATGACCTTGGTGCTGCATGGTGGTTAGCACCATCGCCTCACAGCATGAGGGTTCCTGGTTTGAATCCTGGTGACTCTAAATTGACCCTAGAAGTTAGAGTGAGGTCCTGGGTCTACCCTGACTCTTGCCCAAAGACAGACCAGTG
Source organism: Odontesthes bonariensis (assembly GCF_027942865.1). NCBI lineage: Eukaryota > Metazoa > Chordata > Actinopteri > Atheriniformes > Atherinopsidae > Odontesthes > Odontesthes bonariensis. Next base: position 26,021,399 of record NC_134529.1, on the reverse strand, counting down.
ACAGCTGGCTTTCCTCACTTAGTTGCACCTGTCAGTTTATTTTATTCAGTGCTAATAGGATCATTTCTGCAGCAAGTATGCTTTGGATATGTTTGCCTTGCCTGACATGTGCTCTTCACATCTTTTCTGACAGAGGCTAACTGATACACATACAGTTAAATGATGGATAAATAGCATTTCTTTCAAATATCCTCGTGGCTGAATTATCATAAAAAAAAATTATTTTCTTTTTTTCAGTTTGAAAAAATCTAAAACCTTATATAATTGTAAATATTTTATACATTTATATAAAATAATTGTATCATCTGATTCCTCAGATGGACTGAACTGCTGAACATAATGTTCATCTGTAATACTACCTTGGCAAGATTTTCTGCTTAAACATGAAAGACTGTACCAACAATAAATTTAAATGATTTCATTCTAATTTCTTCCAAACGAATCAGTGCTATTTATTTTTATTGTCCCAACTGCCTTACTAAACTCTAATCTGTTGCATGCATTGTATGTGACTAAAATACAAATGACCATAGACAAGCATATCAACAGATGTATCACCAGCTCTGTCTACAGCTGTAAGGTGCATTAATTGGTAAATTGTACTTTCAAACAGTTAAGAGAAAAATTAGAAAACTACAGCTGCACTACGTCCTGCTGCTCCCCGTTCATTGGTTTCAAAAGGAGAAATGTCAAGGGCAAAACACAAGTTTACTCTTGGGGTATTTGCACTTTTCATAGAAAAAAAAAATTGTCATTAGAGCTAATGCCAGATTTCTCTTAATTGTATGCAGGATGGCCGTGTGTCCTTCATTGGGCACCAACTGGGCGGCGTGTCCTTCTCGCCCAACAGTCGCGACCAGCAAGTCAAGTTTGCCCGTGCTGTCCAGATCACCTACTACCTCCGGAACCACGGACCTGTGGTGCAGGATGCCATTGCAGAGCGCTGGGAGAACGAGTTCTGCGCCCTGGTCAACAGGCTGTCCACAGCGGAGGCGCCACATGCGCCTGATCAGCTTCACATTCAGTCCCTCACTTCCTTCAGCTTGTGGCGGGACTTCCACCGAACTGGAGTGCTAGCCAAAGGGGAAGTGCTTGTAAGCCTGGTTTTGGTGCTCCTGGCTGCCACCATCTCCAGCTCCATGCGGGACTGCCTGAGGGGCAAGCCGTTCCTTGGCCTTTTGGGTGTGCTGACCATTTCTATCGCCAATGTGACAGCTGCAGGGATCTTCTTCATATCTGATGGGAAGTTCAATTCAACACTACTGGGAATCCCATTCTTTGCCATGGGTAAGTGGGACTGTGAGTTTAGTTTAAAGGGACACTGTGTAATATATTAAGTCATTTATTAGCTCAAATCAACATATTCATTCATAAATTAGTCCTCATTGGTGTAAAATTATCTCTGTCAAAAATCTCACTTATCGTCCTGAGCGAAGAATCACTTGTTTGTATCTACATAGAGCGGGCAAGCTCTATGGAGGCTGCCATGTCCTTCCGGTCTATGAAAAACGACGAAGTGCCGAGAGGGACATAAAGCACTTCGAATCGCGTTGTCCCCAACGCCAGACCTGCAAGCGGAAATGACGTCATTTTGACGTCACGTTTGCAAGTAGGTATAAACAGAGCCAGTCTACGCCATTAGACAAATTCTCTGGTATAAACCAGCCTGAACGGACTGCACTTTTGTTCGCAATGGAAGACCATAGTTATGCCACGTCACAGGAGAAGGGATCCTCGTCGCCAAAAAAGCGAAAAAGAGAATCTTGACACATACCGCCTGCCGTAGTTCAACAAGTTGCAATGCACATTTGAAAACGCGAGGCGCTAGAGAGCAAATTCATTCGACTTTGCAAAATAAAATTGCACCACTAGATGGGGGAAGAAATCACACGGTGTCCCTTTAAGGTTGCGTGTGGAATGGTGAGGTATCGGGCTTATCTTGGTTTGACACTCGCAGCAGCTTGATTTGGAAGGGAAGGCCTATGAGAAAAATTGTGATTGTTATATCAGCAGTTTATAGTGTTGCAAAATGACCACATGCGTGTGCATGTTGCATTTATGCAGCACATTCTTTTGTCATGCAATTGCAAAATCTTGCAATTCACTTTTTTCATTTAAAACTTATTCAGTTGCTCATATTTTTCACAATTTCAGTGAGATTCAGGCAATATTATCATTTGTGATCTGGATTTAACTACATATTGTATCCACAAACAAAATAAATATGCTAAAAAAAAATCCCCAGATCAACAAAATTCATAATTCCATTGTAGCACAACCGCAGCGGTAGCATGACTGAAATCAGGTAAGCAATGTAATATTTCCTGTTAAATGATAGCTTGGTTTTTTTGTACATTGTCTTTCTGAACATTTAAACTGTAGCATTTAATTTCCTGACATAAACAAATAACTAACCAGCTAACCTTTTTTTAACTGTCACTTTCTGGCAGCTGGTTAATAGTAAGCTGTGGATGTGGAGACTTGTTGAAAAACATGGTAATAATTAAAACAATTGTAAACATTATATTTGTTTACTTCTAAAAAAAACATAAAAAGGAACGAACGTTTTGCATTAACATTATAAAAAAAACTTGTTTGGAATGAATGAAATTCATAATATTTTAAGTGTAACCATCAAAAGAAAATACAATTTATCATATCGATTACAAAAAAATTACTTGTAAAGCATCAGGAAAAAGAAAAAAAAAAACAACAACGGACAGTCAGGCCACAACTGACTGGAACAAAAAGAACTGTTTGCTCCTGAACACCACCAAGACCAAAGAGCTGGTGGTGGACTTCAGGAGATCTAAAACTACATACCAGTCAGTCTGCATTGATGGAGGGGAGATAGAGACTGTTCAGACCTGCAAATACCCGGGGGTGGTGCTGGATAATAAACTGGAGTGGTCTGCCAACATAGAAGCAGTGTACAGGAGGGGCCAGAGCCGTCTCGTCTTCCTGAGACGGCTCAGGTCCTTCAATGTCTGCAGTGATATGATGTGCGTGTTCGATTCCCACTCTCACCACTCAAAAAAAAAGATTGGTGGAACTGATAGCTGGAGGGGTGTCAGTCCACCTCCTTGTCACGGCTGAGGTGCCCTTGAGCAAGGCACCGTACCCCCATGCTCCCCGGGCACTTCATGGCTGCCCACCGCTCCAGGTTGGCATCTGTCACTGAGTGTGTGACCCTGTGCATGTGTGTGTCCACTGGATGGGTTAAAAGCGGAGGACAAATTTTGTGTGTATGCATGTATGCATGACCAATAAATCGGATCTTAATCTTAATCTTAATCCTGGCAGGACAGAGGAGCAGCTGCAGTGAGAGCCTCATCTCTCTGCGCTGCAGGACTGAGAGGTTCAGGAGGTCCTTTGTCCCCACAGCCATAAGGCTTTTTAACAGTGACTGCTGTTAACAGAGTTCTTCTCAAATTGATTGATTGATTTTATTTACTTATTTATTTAGTCATTTCTTATTAGTAGTAGTTAGTAGTAGTATTTTATTAGAATTGGTATTGTTATTGTTGTTGTTAATATACAATCATTGTAAATATTAATAATTTTTTCTGAGCGACTTGACTAACTTGAATTTCCCCCATTGGGGGATGAATAAAGTGTTTTATATTCTCTTTCTATTCTATTCTAAGAATATATTAGTACCGTGATCCTGTATTTTCCCTTTTCTCATTCTGCACACTGCTGTCTTTGACTTTCCCTCCATGTCTTCTCTTGTTCTTTTCTCATCATCTCTGTACGTCTTCACCTTAACCATTGTCCATTTACTCTACAGTATATCTAGCATTTCCTCCCTGTGCGTTTCTAAGGTCACAGGATCCCTGGGGCTTTGGCACAGCTCTGCTGCAGGCAGGCTGACATAAGTGATGTTTAAATAAGACTCATGAACAGAAGGCTGGATCAGCTCCTTGTGACCTAGAGGCACAGGAAAAGGGAAGGAGGGAGAAGGGAGAGGTGGGATCAGGTGGTGAGGGAAACTAAAAAAGGAATGTCAAGGAGAAAAGAACAAAGAGAAAAATGCATGTGATGAAGAGGCTGATATTGGGCAGAAAGAAGTGCTGATGTAGGGGAAAGAGGAGAGGGAAAAATGAAGAAAAACACAAAGAGGGTGGAAGTGGAGAAGGCTGAGTGAGGTTGAGAAGACTTGATTAAGTCTGTAATTTCATACCACAGGACTTCAAAGGCAGCATATATGCATACACCCTCCTTTTAGGAGGTCCTGCCTGAGACAATCTTATCACTACAGGGCAGAGAATGAAGACTGAAATGGAAACTGATACCCAAGCTGTTATGACAATAAATGTCCATGTGCTGAGACATATAATTTTATATTCTAAATATGATTTCAAATTGGATTTTTATTTCAAGGTAATTATTTTTGTAAGCTAGAAAACTATACTCATTTTGAATTTGATCCCAGCAAGTATCTAAAAAAATTTCGCTTCGAAGAAGAAATGAGTAGTTAACTCTATCACCAACTAACAACAAAGGTGAATGGAAATTGTTCTCTATTTCCAGAAGATCACAGTATTTTGCCAAAAGCAAAGACAGATTGTGGATCCAGGCCAGTAAAAGGGCAGACTGTGGATCTGTGAGTTCCAAAGACCGCTAAAGTCTCTACAGTGCTCACTTTCTGCCTCAAAATGCAAACGTCTGATCCCAGGTCCTAAGACTTCATGTCTTGTAACCAGGGGCGTCTGTAGCTTGAGCAAACATTCGGGGCTGTAGCCCAGACATGAAAATAATTTTTAACGGGGGTCAGGGGGTTTTTCCCCCGGGATTTTTTTAAAAAAAAGGGGGTGTTAAAATGAAAATTTAACACAGTTCATGACCAGCTGCTTAACATGTTGAATTCCGAGCTGTGAATGTTGGCATTCATGTTTTGATAAAATGCTGAGATCCATATATCCAAATGCTGACATTGTGTCTTTGTTAGCCCGGTGCGTTCACACCAAACGCGATGCGAATATTCGCACCGCCTTCATCGCGCGATTGTTGCCGCAGGTGTAAATTAAATTCCATGCCTCAAACGCCTCTTTCGCGAGTAAAAAACGAGTGAATAGCTCAAGGGGCTATCCATGGCTGATCGCGTCCTTGTACCTGCTGTGGCAGTCCGAGATTCGTCTGAAACGCACACGCCGTCGTGTCTGGGTCAGTGACATCATCCGGTGGTGCATTCAGCTCGGATAATTTCATCGCCTTCTCCAGGAGTTGCGTCTGGATGACGGCCGCCTCCAGCGGCACCCCAGGCCCACCAGGACCCAGCCCGACGACCCGCTTGGGAGGACCGGCGCCTGCAGCCGGCGTCCCGCCGAGAGATCACGGCACCGATCCTCCCGAGCAGGCCAACAAACTGGGTCCCCGCGAGCCCGAAACACCGCTGGAAGCGGGCGCCACGGGAGGATCGGTGCCGTGATCTCTCGGCGGGACGCCGGCTGCAGGCGCTCCGCAGCTGGGCCGAGAGATCGCGGCGCCGGTCCTCCCGAGCGGGTCGTCGGGCTGGGTCCTGGTGGGCCTGGGGTGCCGCTGGAGGCGGCCGTCATCCAGACGGAACTCCTGGAGAAGGCGGTGATTTAATTTTTTTATTTTATTTTGTCAGGGACCATGTGCAAAGTACATTAATTACAAAGTAAAGAGATGACCTGCACCAGATTGTAGCTTAGAAGCAAATTTCCATGTGCAGTCCCATCTGCATGTCACAGACAGCGCCTGTCCATCTGTCTCCACGTCACTGTCGTCCAGAATCTCAACGCTGATAGGCTGTCTGGCGCGAATATTTCGCCAAAGTTGGATTTTTTTAACTCGCGCGGCGGCCACCGCATCACCGCTCCTCACCGCGCCTCAGAATCCTGCGGTCTGAGCTGGTAACAAAGTTGCATGATGACAGCAGCGCCGCGGTAGTCTATCACCGCTCAAAGTGTGGTCCCGTGACGGAGCTCTCCTTCTTTTTCTTCTTCTTCGTTCTTCTTCTTCTTATTATACATATTTTTCTTTATGTCAGTCCAGAGAGATTCGGGGCTGAAGCCCCGAATGACCAGGTCTCTCGACGCGCATGCTTGTAACTATACAGGAAACAAAATGTAATGGATACAGGATTTATATGCACATAGCCCATTGTATAAACAATGTTTTCGAGTGACAGTGACATATCAAGCTATGCAACTACCCACTTGGAAACAGACATTGATTTGCATTAATGCTAAGAAGTATTTTATTTATTAATGGTTAGCTTCAGTATAACAACGTTTCAAAAATAATCAATTCAGAGACCTATTATACACGCATTTAGTTGTATTCGATGTTAAAGAATATTATATGGCTCTCGCGGAAGTTTATTTTAAAATATGTGGCTTTCATGGCTCTCTCGGCCAAAAAGGTTCCCGACCCCTTCCTTAGGCGTCGTCACTACAAAGGGAACAGACACATGAATTGTCATTCATTGTCATTCTCAGAATGCAATCAGAGGAGTTTAACAAACTCTGCTATATTTCACTCTATTTTGCCACAAAAAACTGCAAAACTCTACTCTGAAAATGGCTGGTGTCCTGGAACACTTTTTCATATTCTGAAAATTTACTAACAAGAGTTGTTTCCTACAGGCTAATAAATAATATCCAGTATCAGACGAAATACGTTTCTCTATACATAGTCAATCTGGGACATGTGCAGAGCATATATGAAGGCTAAGAATCCGAGCACTGAAATTGGCAACCGCAGTTGTCACAGTGAATCTCCTTTAAAATGGTACAATAGAATTTATTGAAGTTGGAACAATGATTAAATCAATGGTACTTTCATTAATAAACACTATTGTTTACTTAGCTAATCCTATGTACAAAATAAACAAGCAATGGGAGAAAGACCATTAGTCAGTGTGTGTGTGTGTGTGTGTGTGTGTGTGTGTGTGTGTGTGTGTTGACGTGTGTATTGGAGTGAGAGGGAGGGACCCTGAGACAAAATGGCAGCCATGATCACGTGACGGTCAGAGCACAAGATGGCAGCTGTGAACGTGTGCTCTGTAAGTGATGTGATCTGGTGCCTTTGTCTGTGTATGTAGTTTGCAATGATGATACACCATGACAGAAAGACCATAAGGGGTGGGATGTTCAAATCTCTGTCTGGCTGTTCAGTTCTGGTTGACAAAGACTTGAAATGTTAGGCTATGGCTGTGTTCGAAACAGCATACTTCTCCTACTACTCCTACTAACTTGAACTTTTTTAAGTTCCCGGATGTATACTAGATGCATACTAGATTCGCCGAAATGTTGGGTATTCATCATGAGGTTACTTGTCATACTCAAACTACCCAAGATGCAACGTAACGTGACGTCGCCGATCGTCATTTCCTGTCAAAACGGCAGTTTCAAGCTAGCTACAACGAGGGTAGGTTCACTTCCTGTTTTCAAAACAAAAGCACCAATTGTATCGTAATGGCTTTCCCTATGATCAAAGGCAACGGGTATTTTATTTTGTGAAAATAACCGGAAGTGCGTTGCTCACTGCAGCTAGCTTTAGTAACGCTGAATTCGTGGTAACAAAATTGTAAATAGCCGGTATTTTGTCAGATTTTCAACACATTGGGGATCTAAACGACTACTTTCTCGCCTGAAAATATTTCAAATGTTGCTAAAGTTATATATTTACAGAGTTTATAGCCCAAGCCGAAATAAGCTTCAGGCCGGCTGATTTCGGCTCGGGCAGGAGCGAAGTGCACTGTGTGTAAACGCTCTGCATACTGTCTGATAGATGAGTATGCCGTTTGCAAGTATGTAGTATGTAGTAGGCGGTTTCGAACACAGCCTATGACTTATGTTAAGGTACCAGGTTAAACAAAAGGAGAGTTATGGTTTGTATGCAAGATCACAACAAACATCAACTTCACTCAAATTAACCTTACTTTCTAAACATAACCATCACAAATTCTTAGAAAAGACAATTAAATATGATGCACTTTCAGAAAAAAAGGATGTCCTAAGCGTCCTAGGTGGAGCAAGGGGCTGTGGCTACCTGGAGAGGAAGCCAAGGACTTTCACAGTAAAGTCCAGTTTAAACCATAGATGAAAGACTTCAGTTTGTGACATCCCCAACACTCTTTGTGTAACTCCAAAGTTACTGCAGTACACAGAAAAAAAAGGAGGAATTCCCAAGATAGATGAAAGAACTATGAAAAAGTTCATGTTTCAAAATTTCCTCAAAATAATTTTATTTTTTTTGTAATGTCATCACAGAAGTAAGAGTTTAAAACTAGGGGACAGAAAGTACCGGTCGAACCAGTTTGTTTGACAGAGTTGAGCTTTTAAACAGAGATTTCAAGGCAGTGAATTTTATCAACACCTAAAAAGATGGAAGGAAATTGTTCAAAATTCCAAGTAAATAACAGCCCTTTGCCAAGAGCAGAAGAAGATTGTGGACCCCGGTCAGTAAAAAAAACAAATAGGGTTCCCATAAGTCCCAAATGCAGCAAAGTCACTGCAGTGCTTTCTTCATGTCTGAAAATGCTAAACTCATCCCATGTCATAGGACTTAACTCAGGGAACATAAATATGTGCATGTAAGAATTAGCTTCCACATACATTTTTTATGTTCAAATTACTCAATTCTCAATGATGCATTACTGCAATATTTTTTTTTAAAGTTTCTTTTAGTTACTTCATTATTGAGTCATCAAGAATTTACAAACAATAGAAATGTAATTCAGGAAATTTATCTCAATTCTGTAAATGCCAAATGTGCTTTTGCGTCCTGGATGTATGTGCATCCAGTAATGTTCGTAGGAAAGAAACCTGTACACTGGCCAGCTAGGATATAAACAGAAAGATAGACTTAGATCACAACAAGATAACACATTCACTAAATGTTACTATCATTTGGTCATGCGGCTCGACAAAACTTGCCTAAGGAGAGCATTGAGCCAAGCAGCTCTTTTCTCCTTTATCCTATCCCTGTCTTTCTCTTTCCCTTTCGATTTCTCATGTATGCACTCAAAAGCCTTCTGCAAAGTTATATGACTTTAACATCAAGACATTTCATAAAATTCTTAAACAGCTGATGTAATGTGTTAGCCTGCAGCTACGTGTATCTTGTGGCTATATGCTAACAAATGTCTTTGCTATAGTAGAAGTACAGAGCCACTTCTAAGCCTCATTCTACTAAGTCCCATTATTCATTTGGTTTGGTGATATACACCATAGACCTAATTATCTTATCTTAATGTGGTCTCGTGGCTTCATAGTTGGTTCTGGTTGCCTTCATCTCATCTGTGGAGATTGTGTTAATGCTTTGGATCATAACTGTCCTGTTAAAAGCCTATTATGTGTAGAAATTCAATGTTACCATAGAAATCATCTTGGTAATAATGATATCTCTGTAGAAAAAATTATCATATCATCCTCATCCCCTTGTTCTTTGTTTGTGCCACCATTTCTCAACACTAGTTACCAAAATCAGAATGTTTTCACTCTTCTTGGTGCATTAGCGGTTGAAATATTCTAACGCAACTCAAATCACAAACACTTAAATTTTTTTCAGTAAAATTCATGCCTGAGGCTAATTTAGGCCTAAAAGTCTCTCCCGGATGATTAAGAGACATTTGCAGAATGTATTATTACAAACACTTTTCAATAAATTAAGGTGGGTAATCATACACCATAAACTATAAGTAATGAATTATCTGCAAACTGGTCCTTTTAAGTGCTGATGTTTCTCAAATAGGTGCTCAGGAATTCTTATTTACACTGTATTGTTATCACGTTTTAGGATGTAATAAAATCTGGTTTATACCTTTCCACCAACAAACTTAAAGGAACATTATGTCCCTTTTTCACAGGCTGATACAATTTCCAGCGATCTTATTGAAATTTCTGTGATATGTTTTAGTAAAAAATAACAGGGATTACAGCAACTCTTTTGTCTTAAAGTTATTTTTACTTATATTCAAGGGTGAAATTTTCAGGACGACCTTCTCAACCCTCCCCCTCTCTTACTCATGGTCTGTCTCTTTTTCTGTAATACTTAATATCTTGGAGAATGTATTATGGAATGAGAGAGCATAAAGTAAGTACAGTATATACTGTCCTCCTCCTCAAAAGGTACCCATGTGGTGTTTTGTGTGCATCTTAAAGAACATCTTTAAAGATATGTGAACTCTAATGGTCAGGAGAGCAACTGCATGTGGAGCTGATGTCAGCTGTGTCATGGTTTCCCTTTATCTGTTTCATCATAGCCTCCCCTCACATCAGAGTAAAACTAATCTATTATTCTCTAACTAATGCCTTGCGTGCCCTTTGAATCATATATGGGAGGCAGCTCTGCACAGAGCAGGTAACACCATGTGTCTTTGGACCTTTGTTTAATATGGAGCAGCCGCTCGTTCTCACTGTCCCTAGTGCCTATCTGCCAACCGTGCCTGCTTATCTGAGCTGAGCTTGTTATTTCCTTCTCTCTATGGTGTGATGGCTGTTAGAAGTGTAAAGACAGTCAGGGAGAGGAGGAAAGGAAGCAGACAGGCACCTACAGTCGTGTGCAGGAAGTAAGTTCATCCCACATAAACTGTTGACTTGTTTAAATTTCTAGTAGAAGCAAAAATGTGATCATTTTTGAAAGTCTGCTTTTTAATGAAGATATTTTTTTCCAACACTCAGTCAGTGTTTACAGCAGACAAAAACTGTTTTCTGATTTGAGACAAAAATAAATCTAAATCTACTTCATGCACCAACACAGATTAAGATATTTTAAGCTTCACTCGTCATGTGGTTCATCTATTCATACACTTTATGCTTGCCTATTTGTAAAATATAGTATATTTACTTGGTGATCATGTTTCCAAAAGACTACATTTGTTGTAATGCACTATTACACCGGTGTACTCAGCAGTTGTGTAGAACAGTATAGTCTAGTTAAAGTGAGTTCCAGCCAAGGCGTTCTTGGTTGAAACAAGTTCTCTGTGTGTATGTGTGTCTGTGTGCGTTGCCTCATCAATCAGCACCTGTGATGTTGCTGTCAGCACTGCTGGTGTTTGGAGTTTCTGGACTTGTGTTTCTACACATGAATATTTCCTTTTCCTGTGAGGGCTACATAGATAGTGACACTCAACATTTGCAGCCAGTCACACGCCATGGTTGTCTCTGCTGATGGTGAAAGCCTTGTGAGAATTCTTACATGTGTCTGTGAGTTGTATTGGATGAGTGATGATTGATCTGTGGATCTTATGGCCACTTGTGGCCCAGGGATGATGGTCTCATGACACCCTCAAGGTCATTATTGAAGCTCACGTAGGATAGTCGTTAACCAGGTCTTTAGAGCAATGAGTAGTGCTATTTGATGATATGCCCTAAATGGAAAAATACACTATTTCTTGCAGAGCAGGCCATTTGGAGGCAATACAATATACTCCTTCAGATTTTTACACCATCATTAAATGTTGCCATGGGAAACAAGAAGACATCCTGGACAACATATTTGTTTCTGCATGAGGCTCTTGTAATATTTTTTTCAGCTTTTCTTCCCTTTACATAAAACCAGCTTTCAATATTCCGTTTTGTGAAATTTGCACTTTATTCTACCTCGACTGTAAGAAGCATTTATACCTACAAACATGTTTCTTCATGGTAAAACAGATTGCTGTGACAACAAGGTAAAGTCACAGTTAGCTACAGACAAAAAACGATAATAATGGAGTTTCTATCTACGTTACCATGGTGATGTGGATCAACGGTAAACTCAGGGCTTCATGTACGGTACTCTGAAGAGAGAACATTAAAGTTGTTTTTCCTAAAAAATGTAATGTATATCTCCACTGTCCTACTTCATAACATTATAATATTGGTTTTAGTACATAAAAAATTACATCATGGGGCAGTTACCAACAATGCTTACAGTTAAGTTGTATTTTCCTCATCTCATGTGACTAATAGAGGCTTGGAAATTACATAATTTCTTCTGTGCTTGTGAAGAGGTACCATGAACAAACACAATGCATTTTAATTTATCATTTTGTTGTCCTGCAGGTGTTTTAGCAATACATGGATTTTGTTTAATCTTAGTCCATCTGTATGTTTAATGTTTTAGTTTGTTTTCATTTCACTGAAGGGTTGTAGAGTTTCACTGCTTTTTTGATAATGGCTGAAAGATTTAGGATTTACTGTCCATGAATCTTAACTAATCCACATATTTATTTTATAACTCTGAAGTCTCAAAATTTAACAGGCAATTGGAAATAGTGCAAATGAGAGTTAAGCTGATGGAATTAAAAGGTAGACAAACTGGTTGTGCTTGTTGTGGGATTTAGAGATTCCATGGAGTTCAACGGTTCAGGACAGAAACCAGACGGCAGTTGCTCAAAAGCTGGATGGAGAGCACAGGACGAGTCCTGTAGTATCCGACTGGCCAGAGTGTGAGCCTATCCAATGATTTTGGAACACACATTTACAATGTTGTGTAGGCGGTTCCTGTCCTGCAGGGGGATGGTGTGGAACCAACAGAAAGAGAATGACATAACACTTTCAATGACAGAGTAGTAGATGTTTAGTAAAATGTTCTTGCTGACACTGAAGGACTTCCGTTTACTGAGAAGGTACATCCTCTGGTGGCATTTCAAAGATGGTCCCTAGGTACTTATACTCTTCTACAGTCTCAATCGGTGTCCCGTGGCTTTTCGTGGTGAACAAAGTAGCCAGCTCCTTCTGTCTGCCGGAGAATCTCACCACCATCTCCTTCGTTTTGCCAACGTTGAGCTCCAGCTTGGAGGTGTCGCACCACGCATGAACTGCTGCAGAGCTGGTCCATGGTACTGTGTGCTGCCAGATAGGAGGGACAGAAGAACGGTCAGTGGGGTTACATGGCACTGAAAGGATTGGATAATTGGCTAAATTATAATAAGATTGAGTTATTAAGTTCATGTAGACACCTTAATCTGACAAGAAATTGGATCGGATCAGATTACTCGCAATCGGATTAAGACCTTGAGATAACGTAAGGTAACTTAAATTGATTTATCAATCCATTTTCCGTGTTATTTGTGTTCCGTCAAATTAAACCTGCTTGTAGACGGGTGAAACACGTGGTGAATTAGACTTTGCGTGGCCGTGAACCGGAAGTCGGAAGAGACGATATTACTGTTGTGAAGAAACCAGAAAAAAACAAACAACGTGATGGAGAATCCGCTGTTGTACATCGCGTTTGTGCAATAAGCATGCTCATCACAAACGAAATGTAGAGGGACGTACCTTCATCTTGCTCTTCATTCGCCATTTTCTCGAATGCCTGAGTTTGGTGTTGAAGGGGTCAATCGCAAGTGGCTCTATTAGCAATAGTTGAAATGGGTACAGCGCCACCTATCGTATCAGAGTATAACACGCTTTGTGCCTCTGATCCGACTCATTCACCGCCATATAGCCAAGGATAATTACCCTTGCTCAAATAAGGAGCAACTCATTCTTATTGTAATTTAGCCAATAATCCGATCCTTTCAGTGCCATGTAACCCCACTGAGTGTTGTCAGCAAACTTCACTAAGGGGCAGTTGGTCTGTGTGGTGCTGCAGTCATCAATGTAGAGGATGAAGTACAGTGGAGAGAGCACACGGCCCCATGTGGAGCCTGGAGAGGTGATGGGGATCTTCGATGAAATGTTGTTGGCCTCCTGATGTTCTGTTGGTTAGTCCATAATCCAGAGGATGAGCTGTCTTTAAGTCGGAAGTTAGACAGAAGTCTTTCTGCAGTGTGATACAAGGTCGATATGAAAAGTTGGCAAACAGGAGTCTGGCTTAGTTGTTTCTGGATAGTGTCGATGATGAAAGCTTCAGTATCGTCGACACCTTTGCCTGGCCGGTAGGCAAACTGGAGGGGGTCAAGGTGTGAGTGGGTCTGGGTGAGAATGTGCTGTTGGACCAGGGCCATGCAGAGACCTTTGGAGGGGCAGGTGTTCAAAGTCAAAAGGGGGCACATGGAGCACAAATTTGAAACACTCCTTTTGTTTTTGTTTTAACGTCCTCTCCTTACGAGGCATCTCTGCAGAATGAAATATGATTGATAAACTATAATCTAATACACATAAAACACACACACACACACACACACACACACACACACACACACACACACACACACACACACACACACACACACACACACACACAGACATTTCATACTTTTTTCAAGACATATACTGAATAGCTACAAATTTGATCCATGGTGCTGATTCATAATCTGCCCTTTATTATTCAAAGTGCTGATAATAAAGTAAAAAATAATGAAATGATATAGAAATCATGAATTTAAATGTATTTGTGCTTGACTATCCACTTTGCGCAAGACAGCAAGGTTATAAAAGTCATATATCATGCGTTTATATATATATATTTAATTTGTGTGTATACAAATGTCATAAACAAGTTCTGATTTGTTTAAATGAGAGGTTGAGAAAATCACAATTCAAATTCTTGTAATTATTATTGTCCTTGACGTTGTATTTCTACTAATATAGTCCAAAATTATTCAATTCAATTCTTATTATTTTATTTATATAGCGCCAAATACAACAAACGTCATCTGAAGGCGCTTACATAGTATAGTCCAATTCAAGCCAATTGGAATTCAATTCATTGTAATTATAATTAATTTAAAAATAATCCAAGTCATTTATATAGAGCCAATTCAAAAACAATTTCCTAGCTAAGGAAACCAACAGATTGCACCGAAACTTGTCTTCAGTCCAATCTCTTGTCCTGAGCGTGCCTGAGGCGACTGTGGAAAGGAACGACTCCCTTTTAACAGGAAGAAACCTCTGGCAGAACCAGAACCAGGAAGGGTGGCCATCCGCCTCCACCAGCTGGGGTTTGAGAAGACAGAAAAGAGGGGGAAAAAACACTGTAACACCATTCAAAGGATATCTGTTGGAACAGGGAAACACGAGTTAATGACCACAATAATGTCACATGTACATAATTACAATTACAATACATAATGTATTGAAGGGTTAGTGCCGAGTTTCTGAGTTTTTCCAACGACAAAGAGCCGTGGGCAGCCTCTTCGCCATGCTTACATTGTTTTGAAGGGGGAGGGAATCAGTCTGTGGAGGGCGCTTGTTGTGCCACCCAGATTTTCTTTCCTCCGTGCAGTTTTCTCCAGACATATGTTTCTCTTCCACACGAAAACAGCATTTCAGTCAAATTATGTCAAATTCTGCGATATTCCCCATTAAAAAATAGCTCACTACAGGGACAACCATGCATCCAGTCAGAAGATAGCAGAGGAAGCCCCCAGACACAAGACATAGCCCCCTCCCATGAACCAGGGGTGACAGCCCACCGGCCCCGCCAGGCCCCGGCTACCCAGACAAGAGTTGAGCGCAGGACCCAAAAATCTACTTTGTGAAAAGCTGAAGAAGTTTGTTCTTGTCAGCCTAGTATTCTGTTTCCTGTAACTGAGATGCAGAGTGGAGTAAATAGGACACATAAAGACTCTATGGTCTAATAAATGAATAAATATTCTAATATGTATACAGTCTAATATGTATACAGTCTTTTCCAAACCATCCCTATGGAATAATAGTTGTAGAAGTAAATGCACTTTTTTACCTTTTGCAATTTAGTTTTGACTGTAAACACGATAACATACACATGAATTGATAAGAAGACGCTACTTCATCCTTAGACTTTGCATTTTAACTTTTCGTTAATGTGTGACTATTGACCTGAAAGACGCACTTTTACTGTTAGGTCAATAAGCAGCTGTGTGGGTGGCATAGGAGGGGAGGTGATGGTCGAGATTTATATTTCAAAAGAAAATTCAGCAGGAAGTGGGCTCTCAAAACAGCTCTAAATTTAGCATGAAAGAGAAGCGAGGTCTTGCATTTTTAATGTATCTACAGAAAAAGTGGCTCGATGTTTTTTCCCTGTGCATCATACTTCGCATGACTGTATATTTTCATCTTCTCAGTTATGCGTGTCAGAAATTGCTTGTGAAGCTATTTCACAAAGTTAGGCAAGGCAAGGCAAGGCAAGGCATCTTTATTTATATAGCGCATTTCATACCACAGGCAACTCAATGTGCTTTACATAAAGACAAGGCGTTTAAAAGAACAGCATAAAGCAGCAATTTAAAGAGAAAAAAAAATAGAATAAAAATTAAAAACACAGTTAAAAGCAATCAAAGAAGAGGGGAAAAAGAAAGATATAAACTCAATCATACGCACACCGAAAGAGAAATGTTTTTAACCTGGATTTAAAGTGCTTACAGTTGTGGCTGATTTCAGTTCTGCTGGTAGTTTGTTCCAGTCGTGTGCAGCATAACAGCTAAAAGCTGCTTCACCGTGTCTAGTTTGAACTCTGGGCTCCATTATCTGACCTGAGTCAGCAGATCTCAGAGCTCTACTGGGTTTATACTCTGCTAGCATGTCATTCATGTACTCTGGACCTAAACCATTCCGTGATTTGTAGACGAGTAGCAGAACTTTATAATCTATTCTGTATCTGACCGGGAGCCAATGTAAAGACTTGAGAACTGGGGTGATGTGATCTGATCTCTTTGTTCTGGTTAAAACTCGGGCTGCAGCGTTCTGAATGAGCTGCAGCTGTTTGAGACTCTTTTGGGGGAGTCCAGTCAGAAGACCGTTACAGTAGTCAAGTCTGCTGGAGATGAAAGCATGAATCAGCTTCTCCTGATCTGTTTGGGACATGAAACCCTTAATTCTGGATATGTTCTTAAGTTGATAAAAGGCTGATTTGGTGACTGATTTGATATGATTGTTGAAGGTCAGGTCTGAGTCTATAAGCACACCGAGGTTCCGGACTTGGTCTTTAGTTTCTAGAGACAGTGACTCAAGATGTTTACTGACAGCAAACCTCTTCTCTTTGTTGCCAAACACAATGACCTCAGTTTTTTCTTGATTTAACTGAAGGAAATTTAGGTTCATCCACTTTTTGACTTGCTCTAAGCAGTCGCACAATGACTCTACTTTAATAAGAGCCGTTTCTGTACTGTGGTGAGGTCGGAAGCCTGACTGAAATTTGTCAAGGAGTCCACTGGAGTTCAAGAAGTTACTGTGTTGATTAAAAACCACTTTGTCAACAATCTTGGCTATAAAAGGAAGATTTGAGATGGGTCTGTAGTTGGTTAAAATGGAAGCATCCAATGTTGTCTTTTTTAGGAGTGGCTTGATGGCAGCTACTTTTAAGGGTTTAGGAAACGTGCCTGATTGAAGTGAGCAGTTTATTATTTGCTGCAAATCTGTTTGAACAGAGCTTACAATAGTTTTAAAGAAGTCAGATGGCATTGTGTCAAGACAGAATGTCGATGGTTTAAGATGCTGGACTGTTTCTTCTATGGTTTTTTGGTCAACTGTATTGAATTCTGACATCATAGTTGATTGATTCCTAGGTGGTTTTAAGGATTGCGTCATTTTATTATTTGGCTCATTTATGTTGATATTTAGCCTTATAGATTTGATTTTTTTCATTGAAAAAACAAGCAAATTCATTGCATTTTTCTGTGGAACAGAGTTCTGAAACTATTTGTTTTGGGGGGGTTGTCAGCTTATTAACCATAGCAAACAGAGCACGAGTGTTGTTGATGTTCTTATTAATCATTTCAGATAAGTGTTGCTGTCTAGCCCGGAGTAACCCATGGTTAAAATTACAAAGACTTTGTTTGTAGAGGTCATGGTGAATTTGAAGTTTAGTTTTTCGCCATTTACGCTCTGCTTTCCTACATTCTGTTTTCAAGGCCTTTACCATAATAGTGTTCCTCCACAGTGTTCGCTTTCTGCTCAAGATCATCTTATTTTTAACAGGTGCAACAGTATCCATGACATTTGAGATTTTCAAGTTAAAGTTATCTAAGAATTCATCAACTGTCTCTGCACTCGCAGTTGATGACATAGCTATAACTTCCATAAACTTAGCACTGGTATTCTCATTTATGTAACTTTTTCTAACAGACACACGGGTTAACTGACTGTTTGGAGTTAACTGTAAGTCAGAGAACACACAGAAATGATCAGAGAGCGCCAAGTCCTTGATATCAACAGAAGAAATGTCAACACCTTTAGAGATAACCAGATCCAGTGTGTGGCCTCAAGTATGTGTGGGTCCATTCACATGTTGAAGGAGGCCAAAAGTGTCAAGTAGAGAGCAGAGTTCTTTGGCATTAGTGTCCATGTTATTGTCCATGTGAATGTTAAAATCCCCAGTTATGATAAAAAAGTTATAGTCAGTGCAGATAACTGACAGCAGTTCAGCAAACTCATCAAAGAAAGTTCCTGGGTATCTTGGTGGTCTATAAATGATTAGGAAGATAACCTTTGGATCCCCCTTTACTAAAAAACAGAGATATTCAAAAGAGCTAAAATCACCAAGTAGAATTTCTTTGCACTGAAAGACTGATTTAAAAATGGCGGCAACTCCCCCGCCCTTCTTAACACTTTGACACTTATTGATAAAACTGAAATTTGTTGGTGCGGCCTTATTGAGAATGGTATCACAGCTACATTCAGTCAGCCATGTTTCTCACTAAGAAATAAAAAGTCTAGATTATAGGTCATGATCATGTCATTTACTAAGAGGGACTTGTTGGCTAGTGATCTGATATTGAGTAGGGCTAATCTCGTGCAGACAACAGGTGATACTGGTGTGTTTCGGGGTTGACACACTATATTCAATAGATTGGTAGATTTAACTGAACCTTTTTTATTTCTCACCAGTTTGACCACTTTTCTGTTACCTGTCATCACAGGGATTGAAAAGGCTGTCTGAACTCCATAGGGCCCTGACATATCAGTCAGATTCACAGATATGATGATTCAGAGGAGGTGGGGGGGGTTGGTGACTTTTGTTTGAGGGTCGTTTTCAACGTGATGGACGTGGTGGAATGGGAGGGGCTGGATGAGGTGGGATGTTAGGGGGGAAGAATATGAGATTTTGGCGTGGTGTCAATTGTATTCCAATATTGAGAAAGCTCTTCATCCTGTCTGGGAAATCCAGAAGTGAGGAGTCCAGACTGAGTGGAGAGTGCTGGGGGCTGGGTGAGGTCCGGGGGGGGCGAAGGCTGGGGGTTTCCCACTGGGGCTGGGGGAGACTCCGCCTGTTGGACTGCCGGGGCTGGTGAAGACTCCTCATCTTGGGGTGAGGCTGATGACGTTGCAGGTTCTTTCTGGATCTGCTGTCCTCCATGGTCAGTCCTTGTCTCAGCGCCCTCACCAGAGCATTGTCTTATCTGTCCTTTTGGATCATTTTGTCCTGTCTCGTCCTTGATAGGGGCTGCTGGTGTGTGACGCAGAGAGTAAAAAATGTTGGAGCTTAGCAACTGAACTCCTGACTTGTTAAGGTGAAATCCAACTGCCTTAAAGAGGTGCCTGCATCCCCAAAAGATGTTGAAATTGTCAATAAAGTTCATTGAATGAGCAGCACACATGTCTTTGAGCCATCTGTTTAGCATCATCAGTCTGCTGAATCTCTCATCTCCTTTCCAAACTGTTGGTAGAAGTCCACTGAAAAACACCTCTGTACTTGTGCATCGAACTTTGTTTACCAATTCAATTCAATTCAATTCATTTTTATTTATATAGCGCCAAATACAACAAATGTCATCTCAAGGCACTTAGATAGTAAGTCCAATTCAAGCCAATTGGAATTCAATTAATTAATAATAATCATAATTCATAAAATAATCCAATTCGTTCATATAGAGCCAATTCAAAAACAATTTCCTAGCTAAGAAAACCAACAGATTGCACTGAAAACTTTTTGTTTTTCGGTCCAATCTCCCGGCCTGAGCGGCGTGCCTGAGGCGACTGTGGAGAGAAACGACTCCCTTTTAACAGGAAGAAACCTCTGGCAGAACCAGACTCAGGAAGGGTGGCCATCCGCCTCGACCAGCTGGGGTTTGAGAAGACAGAAAAAGGGGGGGGGGGGGGAGGGGGCAGGGGGCCACCGCGACGGCGGCACTGTAACACCATTCAAAGGATATCTGTTGGAACAGGGAAACACGAGTTAATGACCACAATAATATCACATATACATAAAGAGAGTAAAGTGAGGAAAGGTGTGTCAGATGAGGCCCCCCAGCAGTCTAGGCCTATAGCAGCTTAACTATGGGATGTTTCAGGATCACCTGAGCCATCCCTAACTATAAGCTTTATCAAAAAGGAAAGTTTTAAGCCTGGTCTTAAAAGTGGAAAGGGTGTCTGCTTCCCGGACATTTACTGGCAGCTTATTCCACAATTGAGGGGCCTGATAACTGAAGGCTCTGCCTCCCATTCTACTTTTAGAAACTCTGGGAACCTCAAGTAAACCTGCAGTTTGGGAACAAAGTGCTCTGTTAGGAAAATATCTTACAATGAGATCTTTAAGATATGATGGAGCTCGGTCATTAAGAGCTTTATATGTGAGGAGAAGAATCTTAAATTCTATTCTGAATTTAACAGGGAGCCAATGAAGAGAAGCTAAAACTGGAGAAATATGATCTCTCCTGTTAGTTCTCGTCAAAACTCTGGCTGCAGCATTTTGGATCAACTGGAGGCTTTTCAGAGAATATGTAGGACAGCCCAATAATAAAGAATTACAGTAGTCCAATCTTGAAGTAACAAATGCATGAATTAGTTTTTCTGCATCACTCTGAGACAAGATGTTCCTGATTTTAACAATATTACGAAGGTGAAAGAAGGCAGTCCTAGAAACCTGTTTTATATGCGAGTCAAATGATAAGTTCTGGTCAAAAATAACTCCAAGGTTCCTCACTGTAGAACTAGAAGCCAAGGAAATCCCATCTAGAGTAACTATATAGCTAGACAATTTCTCCCTGAAACGCTCAGGTCCAAAGATAACGACTTCAGTTTTGTCTGAATTTAGCAGCAGACAGTTCTGAGTCATCCAGGTCTTTATGTCTTTAAGACATGCTTGTAGTCTGACCAACCTATTGGGTTCATCTGGTTTTATAGATAAGTACAGCTGAGTATCATCAGCATAGCAATGGAAATTTATGCCATGCTGTCTAATAATGTTACCTAATGGAAGCATGTATAAAGTAAAAAGAATCGGTCCAAGCACAGAACCCTGGGGAACTCCATGACTTACTCTGGTGTGTGAGGAAGATTCTTCATTTACAAGAACAAACTGAAATCTATCAGATAAATATGATTTAAACCAGCCTAATGCAGTTCCTTTAATCCCAATAACATGTTCAAGTCTGTGTAATAAGATACTGTGATCGACCGTATCAAATGCAGCACTGAGATCCAACAGGACAAGCACAGACACAAGTCCGCTATCAGAGGCTAAGAGGAGATCATTGGTAACTTTCAGCAGTGCTGTTTCTGTGCTATGATGCACTCTGAATCCTGACTGAAACTCTTCAAACAAATTATTTCTGTGTAAATGATCACAAAGCTGAGCTGCAACTATTTTTTCAAGAACTTTAGACATAAAAGGGAGATTGGATATAGGTCTATAATGAGCCAACACTTCTGAATCAAGAGTAGGTTTTTTAAGTAAAGGTTTAATTACAGCAACCTTAAAAGTCTGAGGTACATATCCTGTCAACAAAGACAGATTGATCAAATCCAATATGGAAGTGTCAATTAATGGGAAAACCTCCTTGAACAGTCTGGTTGGGATTGGGTCTAAAACACAAGTTGATGGTTTAGAAGAGACTATTGCTGTCGTTAGATCAGAGAGATCAACTGGGCAGAAGCCGTCTAAATACAAATCAGGTTCTAAAGATACTTCTAAAGCTGCTGTACTTGATGATACATCACTAATAATAGTGGGAAGGACTCCATCAATCTTCTCTCTGATAGAAACAATTTTATTAATAAAGAAGCTCATGAAATCATCACTGCTGAGAGTTAAAGGAATAACTGGCTCAGCAGAGCTCGGACTCTTAGTCAGACTGGCTACAGTGCTGAAAAGAAACCTGGGATTATTCTTATTCTCTTCTATCAATGATGAATAATAAGCAGTTCTAGCTTTACGAAGGGCTTTCTTATACATTGTTAAACTATCTTTCCAGACTAACTGAGACTCTTCTAAATTAGAGGAACGCCACTGTCTCTCCAGCTTTCTTGCAGTCTGCTTTAAAGCACGCAGCTGTAAATTATACCAAGGAGCCAGCCTCTTCTGACTGATTACCTTCCTTTTCAGAGGGGCAACATTGTCCAGTGCTGTACGCATTGAAACTATAGTGCTGTCAACAAGAGAGTCAAATGCTGCTGGAGTAAAGTTTATGTAGTCGTCCTCTGTCATATCTGCACATGGCAGTGAAGAAAAGGATGATGGAATTAATTCTTTAAATCTGGTTACAGCATCCTCTGATAGACACCTTCTATATGTAAATTTCTTCTCAGAAACTGTATAGTCAAGTAATGTAAACTCAAAGGTTATCAGAAAATGGTCAGATAAGACAGGGTTATGAGGGAACACTGTTAACTGTTCACTCTCAATGCCATAAGTCAGAACAAGATCAAGGGTGTGGTTAAGGCAGTGAGTCGGTCCGTGAACACTCTGAGAAAATCCAATAGAGTCTAATATAGAATTAAAGTTCATATTCAGGCAGTCATTTTCAACATCTACATGAATATTAAAGTCACCCACTACAATGACTTTATCTGTACTCAGCACTAACTGGGATAAAAACTCTGAGAATTCAGACAGAAACTCAGAATAAGGGCCAGGTGGACGATACACAACAACAAACACAAGAGGTTTCTGTGATTTCCACTTTGCGTGGGAAAAACTGAGAATCAGATATTCAAAAGAGCTCAAACTAATCTTGGGTCTGGGACTGATGAGTAACCCTGATCTGAAAATAGCTGCCACTCCTCCTCCTCTGCCTGTGGTTCGAGGAACGTGAACATTTAAACAGTCAGAGGGAGTTGCTTCATTAATGCTAACATGATCCTCCTGCTGCAGCCAGGTTTCTGTAAGACAAAATATATCAATATGATGATCACAAATCAACTCATTCACTAACAGAGACTTCGAAAGGAGAGATCTGATATTCAGCAAACCACATTTAATAGTTTGATGTTTTTGTTCAGTTAAAGTTTTTGTTTTAATAATTTCTTTTTGCACAAGAGGATTTGCTCCTTTTGTGTTAATTGATTGGGTGGGTAGCAGTAGGTGGGAAGCTGCAGAGAAGTGTGTAAGACTACAACTCTGCATCCTGGTCTGAACCCTGGGTTGTCATGTTTTAGGGTGGCAAATAAATTCATCCATATTTCTAGAAATGAGAGCTGCTCCTTCCAAAGTGGGATGGATGCCGTCTCTCCTCATCAGACCAGGTTTTCTCCAGAAAGATTGCCAATTATCTATGTAGCCCACGTTGTTTGCTGGACACCATCTAGACAACCAGCGATTGTAGGACGACATGCGGCTAAACATGTCATCACTGGTCAGATTTGGCAGGGGTCCAGAGAAAACTACGGAGTCCGACATTGTTTTGGCAAAATCACACACCGATGCAACATTAATTTTAGTGACCTCCGATTGGCGTAACCGGGTGTCATTAACGCCGACGTGAATAATTATTTTACCATATTTACGTTTATCCTTAGCCAGCAGTTTTAAATAGGATTCTATGTCGCCCGCTCTGGCCCCTGGAATGCATTTGACTATGGCCGCTGGTGCCTCTAATGCCACGTTTCTGACTATAGAGCTGCCAATTACCAGGGTTTTGTCCTCAGCGGGTGTGTCGCTGAGTGGGGAAAATCTGTTAGAAGCGTGGACAGGTCGATGGTGAACAACGGGCTTGACTTTAGAGCTATGCCTCTTCCTGACAGTCACCCAGCCACGATGTAATCCCGGCTGCTCGGGTTCTGCCTGGGGGCGGCTAATGGAGCTAGCTACGCTAGGTGGCTCCACACTGGCAAAAGGGGCCTGGCTCGCTATCGGTTGATTTTCAACAGTGCAGAGCCGAGCTTCCAATTCAGATAACCTCGCCTCCAAAACTACAAAAAGACTACATTTGTTACATGTACCATTATCGCTAAAGGAGGCAGAGGAGTAACTAAACATCTGACACACGGAGCAGGTGAAAGCAGGAGAAGGAGGAAGAGAACCGGTAGCCATGCTACGCTAGAGAACCAGACACACCGTTAAAAAGTGAGAATAAAGATCTGTAGGAGTGTGTTAGAACAGAACGGTAAGCTATAGAGTTTAACTATGCAAAATTGTGTAAGTTATAGATCGAAATAAAGTGATTATCAGTACTCCAAGCGGAGCAAGAAATTCCACAGTGCACGAGCAAGGTAACAGGAAGTGATGCAACACGTCTTACCGCAAAGCGTCACAGCGTCAGCAGCAGACATACCAGGTCCATAAAGTCTTGTTTTAATACCTCCTATTGTTGCTTCACAACATCAAGGGCTCCTGTGTGTATAATGAGAGATTTCAGTTTCGGATGCTCAGCAACAATGTCCAGGATCTTCTTTGAGATATCAGACACCATGTCGTTACTAAAACAGAGTATTTTGGTCTTTTTCTTGCTGCAAAAAAACGTTTTATCTCATTCACAGCTCTGTCACCCTCAGAGTTTGAGGCCCAGTGGTTAGCTCTTTCTGTGGCCTTGTAGCATATAATTTAGCCTCATACCTTTCTCCGGTCTTGGGAGATGAGTGTTCTTTTGGAGAGTCAGGATTTTGAGAAAGTGGAGCAAATCTGTTCTCTAGCAGAATTCCTGTGTCTTGTGGCAATTTGCTCCTGGTTTTGGTGGTGGTCTCGGTCCATCGTTGCTTTTTCTTTGGTATCGGGGTAGAGACATTCCTGTGGGATAGTGCAGGCCACTCGGAGTCATTGTGGGTCTCCAGGTGTTGGCTTCTGCCTGATAACCGTCTTCCCACATCTGAGGGAGGCGATTTGTAGTGTTTTGGCTTAGCACCAAGGGAGTTCCAGGGATGACTGGTTGAATATTTTCCATTTACACCAGGCTCCTGCCGTGTCTCGGTGGTGCCAGTTAGCTTCCTGTTAGCCTGCTCCCTTTCAGTGTTTTGGGCTACTGGCAGAGTAGTTTCATTCCCATATTGTCCATTTATCTCCACGTTCACTTCAAGCCAATTAATTTTTGTTTCCAGTATTGCTATCTTCTGGAGTAGCTTGTGGTAATCGTCAGTGGAAAAGGGAGGCATCTTGCTGCTAATTAGCTTCAGTTAGCTGACTTCCTCCAAAAGCAGGAAGCTGCAACGGAATTTCCACACGACAGTTTCCAGATGACTTGAAGACTTGTGGAAAGAAGTAAAATTATTTAAAAGCAAATAAAGCAATAAGCAACAGGAGGAAGCAGAGACACGTCTGCACTCTTCAGAAGCAGGAAGCAGCTGTTAGAGTGACAATGTATTTTTTTCCCATATGCTATTTAAAGGATTACAATGATAGATGTTGGTTTTTGTGACATTTATGACAAATTTTAGCTGGGAAGGATTTAGAACCTTTAAAGGTATTTAATGAGATCACTGGCTAATCTTACAAACCAGTTTCCCTAGTGGTCCATGTACAGTCTCCAATTTGAGAAAAAAAAGTTTCAAATATTTACTATTGTGTTACTTTACCCTTCCTTTTATTTACACTTCATAGTTTTGAAACCAAGAACACAAACTTTTGCATTTTGTAACAATAATTTGTGTCTATTGTTGCCAAATACAAAATTTTGGTTACTCAGTAGTTGTTTTCTGATTCTCCCTCTCATTATGTGCTAAATATTTTCAGTAAGAAACAGATCCGGACTGCATTCAAGCACATGAGTCTATGAAGTCACATTGTTGAATGTTGTGCAAAATTAGGTGTGGCATTGTTCTGAAAATGAACCGAATGAAATAAACATGGACCCCCTGAAGAAAGATGCACCCTTGATTATAGCATATATTGCTAACAAATTTCAACATATGCTTTAAAACAGAGGTCTTCAACAGGGGGTCCGCGGAGGTACTGCAGGGGGGTCGCGAAATCTTTGATCGTTGATTAGACGATTTTTAACATTAAAAAAAAAATAATAATAATTTTTTTTATTTATTTATTTATTTTTAAACAGTTTTTTCTCACAAATTGTGTGCAAACGTGTGCCATCCACAGATGGTTTGAGGATTCATTGTCCCATCTACATGCATGTTTAAAGTTAAAATCTGTGGATTATTTGAATAGCTCAGTGTTGTATGCAAGATGTTTGTTTATAAATGGCAGTGGCACGGCCACCCTGTACCTTGCACGTGTTTAAAATAAAAACATGAATATATTAACCTGTGTATTATTTGAATAGCTTAGTATTGAATGTACAATAACAGAGTAGCTATATTTCTACACGGCATTAGGCCCCGTTAAATATAAAACACAATTGTATGCCATATAAATAGTAGGGGGGTCCCTGCTCCAACTCTCCATCAGTTTGGGGGTCCCTGGCCTGAAAAACGTTGAAGACCCCTGCTTTAAAATCATAAGCGATGTTTTCATAGAGAAACATTTTACATTTCTTCAATCTGATTGAAATAATTCTGTTCATAGAATCAAACACAAGTGTTTAAATGGGCACAAAATAAAGAGAGCTAAAATATGTTGTGTTTTTACATGCTAGAGAGCATTTAATTAGAATTAAAACACAGATTTATTTATCTGTTTCATTTATTTTGCTGGAAATGGGGTTTGTAGTTTTGTAGTTTTACTGTTTTCTTAACTAGTTTCAAAGTAAGTGGAATAACATTCACATTTTTCCTTAGTCTAAGCACACAAAAGTCTTATTCTCCTTCTTTACTCTATACGCCAAATTCCTCTGCAGCAAAAAACTCCAGCAAAATGATATGCAGCAAATACATGCATGTATTACAATATTAAAGATAAGCATATGCAACGGAATATTTCAATTTCAAAGTTACCATTTACTATACCTTCCATGACCTTGAAAACTATTATTTGCTGTGAAATAAACAATAAACAAGTCACTCGATTAAAATAAATGTTACATTTACTATCCATGATTTCTGTACAGCCATTTCTGATACAGGCAGCCGTTTAGCAGTCAGTCTGATCTTCACATTAAGTTAAATGTTAAAGTTGTACCACCAATATTGTTAAATTCCTCCCTGTAACTATGAACAATTAATAAGTAATTTTGGGTTTTTTTAATTTAATTTTGACATTGTTTACTGTCGGTGAATTCCTACAGATAGTGTTATCTTTTCCTTCTCTGACCTGCTTTGATTTCTTGTCCTCATTTCTTCTGTTGTTTTTTTTCTCCTGTCATGAATTTCCAGGGCTGTTTGAGTCTTCTTTATGCATTAAATTGTCCTTCTTTTGGGTTGAATTTGCTGGGACTGTCATATTTGTTCAAAATTGTTCATGCTTGTTCAAATGTATTTTTTTCACATAACTATATGTATTTTCAGACAAACATAAGCAGTAATGAAGACATTCCTTCACCTTGAAATATTGACAAATTAATATAATGTTGCAGCATAGCATCAACAGTGCACCTTGAGTGTAGGCAGGGATGCAGCTTTATTATATTGTTACATCAATAAAACCATGCCACTGCAGGGATGAGAATAAAGATATACAGTATAGCTGATGTGTATAAACTAAGGCAGGGCAATGATTAAAATTTTTAATCTGATTAATCACATGATTTCCCTGATTAATCACGAATAATCGCATTTGTACGCAAAATCCAAAAATGAATTCAAAAGTAGTGTATAGCTTTTAGCATTTAGTTTTATTTTAAATATACTGCCATATGAATGAAAGTGCCATAACATTTGTTGTGCAAACACACTTTTAACATGAGCATCTTTATGTAGTTTTTATGTAGAAGCCTCGCTCCACTGTCTGTTTCCTTGAATGACTTGCTGCTATCAGTTGTGTGTTTTGCCTTTAAGTGATATTTTAGACTGGAACTACTACGGTGAGAAGACAATTCAACTTGGCAGTGTTTACAGATGACTTTGGTTCTGTCGACTCCGCCGTCTAGAAGAACTTTAAAATGAAAAATGGCCAAGTAAAACCTTTCTCCATGTTTGGTGGATCCGCCAATTACTTTCTTTTCCGGTTCCGCAGCAGACAGCAACAGACTTTTACAAAATAAAAGCCTGTGAGCAACAGACTTTTACAATAATAAAATAAATAATAAAACCTGTGCTAAAGCGCGATAAAATATTTCAGCCCATCTGACACAAGATTGTAAAGGAGATTTTAATTTTCGCTGTATATCACATATTAAACCTACAGTCCCTGGAAAAGCAGGGGGCACCCAGATTGGAACTGAGGACCTCTTGATCTGCAGTCAAATGCTCTTCCCCTGAGCTATACCCCCCTGTATGCAGTGTCTGTCAAGTACTTTTTAGTAAAAGTTCCAATTCCATATGGCAGATGCATTGACCATTGGTTTCCAATGTCAACACAAAATATTTCTTTCATAGAATGTGTTCAATTGTTGGGGGGTATAGCTCAATGGTAGAGTATTTGACTGCAGATCAAGAGGTCCTCAGTTTAAGTCTTGGTGCTGTTATTATGTTAATGAATTTAATTTAATTATGTTATGTTAATTATGACAATATCAGGTTAGTTATCTTCTCAATACTTAAAGAAATTGAGAAAACTTTCTGAGTACTGAGGAAAAGACAAATGTAGTGTTCAAAGCAAACATATTAAACAGGCTTAACTGTGGGTTTAGGTTGGTAGTACTAAAGTTGAAAAGTTATCAACTAAGTCATTGTATATCAGGGCAGACTGGACAGGATATTACACCATGGACTAGCATGCAAATTCACATCACATCCATTCAAATATTGCAAAGCAACCTTTATCTGTGGACATAGCAGTATTAGTTGTCCCATTTGGCTGGGAATTCTCTTTTCTGATAATGTGAATTTCAAGAATGAGTAATATGCATTGATTAATTAAATACGTTAGTACTAAATATTGCAAAAATTCAGTAACAGCATACTTTGCATTAAAGTAGTCTTAAAATTGCAAATAAATCATCTT
Source organism: Odontesthes bonariensis (assembly GCF_027942865.1). Lineage (NCBI taxonomy): Eukaryota > Metazoa > Chordata > Actinopteri > Atheriniformes > Atherinopsidae > Odontesthes > Odontesthes bonariensis. The sequence goes on along the minus strand of NC_134529.1, from coordinate 25,992,431 downwards.
TATATTCATATCTCAGGGCAGTTCGAGTTGAAACTCTTCCCACACTCCTACTTAAATCCTGGGACAAAATCTTTGTACAGGACATTTGGGAATTAAACATCCTTTACAAATGCATCTGAACAACTAAAAAAAAAAAAAATCAGAGGTAGTCCCAATTGAACAAGTTTTTTCACCACTAGAGGGGGCAGAAGGCCCTTGGATGAATGCCAATGCTGAACAGGACAAGGGGAATTTTTATTTTATTTTTTTAAATTGGCTGATATGGATCGTTTCCGATATGGAAATATATACTGTATACACTACCTGGCCAAAAAAAACCTCGCCACCTACAAAAAAAAAGGTCAAACACTTTCGTTGGACCGCCTTTAGCATTGATTACGTCACTCATTCGGTGTGGCATTGCTTCGATAAGCTTCTGCAATGTCACAAGATTTATTTCCGTCCAGTGTTGTATTAATTTTTCAACAAGATCTTGTATTGACGATGGGAGAGTCGGACCACTGCGCAAAGCCTTCTCCAGCACATCCCAAAGATTCTCAATGGGGTTAAGATCTGGACTCTCTGGTGGCCAGTCCATGTGTGAAAATTGTGTCTCATGCTCCCTGAACCACTCTTTCACAATTTGAGCCCGATGTCCAGTGTCATCTGGGAATATGCCTGTGCCATCAGGGAAGAAAAAATCCATTGATTGAATAATCTGGTCATTCAGTATATTCAGGTAGTCGGCTAACTTTCTCTATTCTTTGGGCACATATTGTTGCTGAACATCAACCTGAACAACTGCAGCAACCCCAATCATAGCACTGCCCCCACAGGCTTGTACAGTAAGCACCAGGTATGATGGGTGCAGCACTTCTTACCCATATGCGCCCACGTCCTTGGAACAGAGTAAATCTGGACTCATCAGACCACACGACCTTCTTCCATTGCTCCAGAGTCCAATATTTATGCTCCCTAGCAAATTGAAGCCTTTTTTTCCCAATTAGCCTCACTGATTAGTGGTTTTATTAGGACTATACAGCTGTTCAGTCCCAATCCCATGAGTCCCATGCTCTTCTCTCTCCTGCTTTTTTTTCACTTACTCATTGATTACAGTTCCTGCAGTGTACACAGTAAGCTGCTTTTTTGTTTAATTTTATTGCAGCCACTGACAGAAGGTCTGAACCCTGGATTGGTCTGCACAAGCTGGGCATCAATTATTAAAGAGTCTATCAGACATATACACCTTTCCAGGGATATAATTTAAGTTCATGTCCTAGTACTCAAAGCAATATGAATTTTACAATATGAATTTATTACAAGTTCCCCAGTTCAGAATTCACTTTTAGGAGCAAGGAAATCATACTTCATATATATTGTAAGGCAGTTATGGACCTATGGGCATTATCTTGTGTTCTGTGTGGGTTTTCTAGTTTGCCTAGTGTTAATGGGATAGTTCGCCTCTTTTGACATGAAGCTGTATGACATCCCATATTAGCAATATCATTTATGAACTATCCCTTTAAGTCAGTGAATCTGGCTTGACTATCCAAATAACGCCTGCCATCGCGAGACTTGGGTTCAGTTTTATGTTGTTGTATGGTACTCGTGGCTCACTGCATGGGCACTGCTGAACGTCGTCTGTGCCAGAGCTTGAGGCCAAAACAATGCAGTGTTTATACAGACCAACTTCAGCTGTGATGTAACTCACCTGTTAACGGATACAAGTAAAGTCTGCAAAAGAAGGTCCCGTGTCGTGTGCTTCAATACTCCCACGCACTTCCATTCCGGTAAAGCACGACAATATGTATATGAATTCAAGAGCCTGTCAAAACAGCGGTGCACTGGTTGCCCATTTAAAAATAAATTAGTAAATGAAATGATCATTTATTTTCTATAACAGATAGCTTTAAGTTTCTCTTTTTTTCAATCTTTTACAAAACTGATATTGATATTCCAATTTGATCTCACTGTGAACATTCATTTGCTAATGAATCAATCAGTTTTGCTGGTTTCATTGTTACCCATTTTTAGAAAAAAAGCCTTATTTCTTCCCTCTTTTTTATTTGGGGTTTTGAGGCATTTTGGGCTTTTGTACTCTCCTCACTTAGGTAACAATCATCTGATGTTTGATTAGAACCAGTTTGAATGGTGCAAATTGTTTTAATGACAAACTTTAAGCCCGCTGGAGCATCTGCGTGGAGTGTGCTTTGCAGCTATACTTGTTAGGGCAACGGCATTCGAGTTAGTGACTCAAACAAACTGAACAAACTGATATGGAAGGCTGGATAATCTGCAAGCATGTTGCTGTTTTTTTTTTATCTCTGTTTGCACTTTTTCATTTCCCCTCGCTCTCCCTCTCTAATTGGGAATTCTTCACACTGTGGAGCAACAAGGCTTTCAAAGACAAAGGTAGTTTCACAGAAACACAAGACAGGTGTGAAGTGTTAGTCTGTGATAAAATGAGTTATCTTGCTAGGCAGCAGACTTGATCAAAACACCAGCAAGACAACATATCAATGGCTTTAAATCGGGTCCTTTTGAAGGGTTTTACCAATATGTTTTGCCTTTGTACTATATATGCTTTTGACTGGTATTTATTTCTAACAGGCAGCTATTGTTGTCAGATCATTTTGGTTTAGAGTGAAATGGGAAATGGTATTGAGATACAGTACCAAGAGATAAGGCCATACACCTTTTTCTGATGTTGCTTTTATGTTTTGTTTGTAACCTTTCACTGTTTGTTTCTGTGCTGCAGGGGACATACAAATTACTCTCCGTTTATTTTCCTGGTGTGGAAGAGAATTTGATATTTGTGGGTTTGTGACATTTTGAAGAGTACGCAAAATCAGTCAAACGACCACAAAGATGGTAGCAGTAAAACAAAAATAATCATAAGCTTCAGCCCTTTTGAGATATTTGATATGATTGATGAAAAGAGGTTTCTGAGAGTTCATACAGTAACGCGAGAATAACGCGGAAAACGACAAACAGGATGGACCAATTCCAATCCAGACTCAGCGAAGAAGTGCGGTACAGGCACCTGTACGACGCCTGTTTGAACACATCAACTCCCAGAACTCGTTGACGGAGATTGGCAGAACTTTGGGGCATTTGCTGTTGTTTCATTCACTGGAAGTGGTTTTTAGTATTATGAAAAGCGCTAAATAAAACCGATCTATAAATATTATTATTGCATCCTGAAAGTAATAAGATAATTCCCAAGTGTGTCCACTGAAGCACACTATTTCATAACAAATGGAAAAGTTTTTTATTTTTCTTCTTTTTAAATACAGACATTCAAAATATACATTTGAGAGCTGCAATCATAATACCATGAAACCGTGATATTTTTGGTTATCATACCGTCAGAATATCGTACCGGCCCATGCCTGGTTTCATTACATGTGTTCACGACCAGGAATTAAAAACAGTTTTTTATCTTCAGGGATATTTTCAAATAATAACACAACAACACTTCTCCAAAACACTTGTCACTTTCTGGTTGGGTTCAGCCAATAACAAGACTTGGTTAGGGTAAGGGCTACACCTTAACCGCATAGCTTTTTTTTACTGTGGGGCTGTTACCTTCATTAATGAATTTTCACACTTTACATGTGATTTCTCTCACGGCCACTAGAGTTCAATTATCCTATCAAATGCCATAGGTGAGACTGGGTTGAGAATAGTCTCCTTTTGTAACTTCAAAGATAAAGACTATAAGTCATAGAAATATCTTTCTTAGAAATCTTTCTCAGTGGTGGTAGTACAGATATTAACCAGGGATACTTCACCAGATGGGCTCACTATTATTATCCACCTCCACCTGCCGGCAATCAATCACTGTAATGAATCCCAGAGCCTTTCCAATCATGTCTACAAAATGACATGCTACTTTACATCCTATTTGGTAATCAGTGACGGGAAACGCCTGCGGATGTCTCTGGTGTAATGCTGCACAAACCAGGGGTGTGAATTCTCTCCCTACGCTTTCTCTAAACCAACTGGCACTTACTAATCGACTTGCAGCACAGCTTAATAAAACTAAAAGCAGGAAAGAACCATCTAGCTAACTCATTACATAGGCTTATTCCTTATAGTTAATTAACTTATTTCCTCTGTGTCAAACAAGAGGAAATTTATAGTGCTGTCAACTCACTTCCCTGTCCACCTGCTCGATTTGTAGGGAACATTTTAAAGCTGATGTTGGCATTTATGGGGAAGGAACCTCAAATGGATGCTGTCTTCACAAATTCATAAAGTAACACATTTACTTGCAATCATGTGGCTCGTGCATTTTGCAAAAACTGTCTCAGTGAGGGTGAGCAGGTGTTTCAATGTGGGTGGTTTTGCACTATGCTAAGGTTTCATGTCTATATTTTGGACTAGCGAAAACCCCACAGATTTGACTCACATTAAAGGACCTGATGCTGACAAATTTGGATTCTCTTTTTTTGTTGCATATTCTTGTGAGTAAAACTTTACGTCAAACATAAAGAGAAGAAGAAAGACGGCTGCTATGAACGGATTCACTTGTGATGTTCAGAAAAAAACTAGTTTGACCCAAAAGTCATCATTTGACATTTTTTTGATGTAATGTACATTTTTGGGTGTAATGAACATGGCAGCCCCAAGGAGCTTTAAATGGGACTTTGTTGACACTCTCACAATTTGTAAATTGTGATACCCCCTGGTTGATCGCATACTTCAAAAAAGGGTTTTGTTTTGCAATTAATTTCAAATCAAAATATAGATTGTATGAAATATCAACACTTATCGTTCAATAACTAAGAATATTGTAATATTGCCCCTAAGTAATACACCCCCACCCCCCCAAAAGAAGATATATCAAATAAAATAGCTTTTGTGGAGAAAAGACAAAAATTAAAAACATATATTTTACCCCTCTCCCCACTCATAATAAAACATGACAAATAATTCATTAAATGTTGGGATGAAAAATATTATATTAAAGGGGTTGTTTACATAGCTGTTTCATGCAGTAATATAACTCAACAAGCTGTTGTTTTTTGTTGTGATGATGATATCAGGAGAGTTTTAATGGCCCCTGAGCTTTGAAAATTAACCATCTGGCCGACTGCATTTTCATACAGAAAATAGTTGAGAAAAAACAATTGTCAGAGGCAACAAATAATGAGAGTATTTCTTAATGATTCAACATATTGTAACGTGCAAATATAACAATTATCTTGACCTTACTGTTTTTCATGTACTTCTCTCTCTCTTGTCCTCTAGGCCATGGAACCAAAGGGGTATTTGAGCTGCTGGCAGGCTGGAGGAGAACAAGAGAAAACTTGCCCTTCAAGGAGCGTGTTGCAGATGCTTTTGCTGATGTGATGGTGTGCTACACCATGACCAGCTCACTCTATATTATTACCTTTGGCATGGGAGCTAGCCCTTTTACCAACATCGAGTCAGTGAAAATCTTCTGCCAGAGCATGTGTGTGGCCATTCTGGTCAACTACTTCTATGTTTTCTCCTTCTATGGCTCCTGCTTGGTGTTTGCCGGACAACTTGAGCAGAACCGCTACCACAGTGTGTTCTGTTGCAAGATTCCCTCAGTGGAGTATCTGGACCGCCAGCCCACGTGGTTTAAAACGATGATGAGTGACGGCCATGACCTGTCCACACACCATGACAGTGTACCATACCAGAACCACTTCATCCAGCACTTCCTGCGAGAGCACTACACAGAATGGATTACCAACACCTATGTCAAACCCTTTGTGGTCATTCTGTATCTCATCTATGCCTCTTTCTCGTTCATGGGATGTTTACAAATAAGCGATGGATCAAATATAGTGAACCTGTTGGCTAGTAACTCTCCAAGTGTTTCATACGCACTGACCCAGCAGAAATACTTCAGTAATTATAGTCCCGTGATTGGGTTTTATATTTATGAGCCTATTGAGTACTGGAACTCCACTGTGCAGGAGCACTTGAAGACTCTGAGTCATGGCTTTAACAAAATCTCCTGGATGGACAACTTTTTCCACTACCTGCGTGTAGTGAATGTGAGCGCATCAACCAAGAGTGACTTCATCAGCATTCTAAAGGGTTCATTCCTGCGCAGCCCTGAGTACCAGCACTTCACAGAGGACATCATATTCTCCAAGAACCGTGAGACTGATGAATATGATATTATTGCCTCAAGGATGTACTTGGTAGCACGGACAACAGAGAAGAAACGAGAAGAAGTGGTGGAGCTTTTGGAAAAGCTTCGCCCCTTGATGCTGATTAACAGTATAAAATTCATTGCCTTCAATCCCACATTTGTTTTCATGGACCGTTATAGTTCCTCTGTCGTCTCACCCATCCTGACCTCAGGCTTTAGTGTACTTACGATCCTCATCCTCACTTTCTTCCTAGTCATCAACCCCTTGGGAAACTTCTGGCTTATTCTAACAGTTACATCCGTGGAGCTAGGTGTCTTAGGATTGATGACTCTTTGGAACGTCGGCATGGACAGTATTTCAATCCTGTGCCTTATTTATACTCTCAACTTTGCTATGGATCACTGTGCACCACACTTGTACACTTTTGTGTTAGCCACCGAGCACACTAGGACACAGTGCATCAAACTGGCACTAGAGGAGCACGGGGCAGCCATCCTACAGAACGCATCCTGCTTTGTGATAGGGATAATGCCCCTGGTGTTTGTGCCTTCTAATTTGACCTACACACTGTTCAAGTGCTCCCTCCTCACTGCAGGTTGCACTGTGCTGCACTGCTTCGTCATCCTGCCAGTCTTCCTGACCTTCTTCCCTCCCTCCAAAAAGAGACATAAGAAGAAGAAACGGGCCAAACGAAAAGAGCGGGAGAGGGAGCGAGAGCGGGAAAGGGAGAGAGAGAGAGAACGGGAGGAGATAGAGTGCATTGAAGTCAGGGAGAATCCTGATCATGTGACAAATGTCTGAGCAATTATTAATGTTAATAGTCAGTACCCATCAGTCACTGGTGGATTGGAGAAAATCTCTGATGCAGAGGCACCTCATGAGGTGCAGAGGACACTGAGATGTCCCATAAGGAGTGTTCACTCCTCAACAACAGCAGCTTAGCTGGCCAGAGTCGAGTGCAACCCCACTGGTCAGCCATTCGGTCCTTCAGTCTGGACAGTGTATCTCATTTGCACCAACTGTAACATGCTTATGGTTTTAAAGCGCTTTCAAAACTATTTGGTATATTTTGTTGCCAAACTATATACCTGCTAAAATTCTAAACACATGATAGGTTAGTCCCTTTGAGTGTTAACAATTCTGTGTTCATCTACTGCAGTACTCTTCTCAAAATAAGCGAGTGAGGGTAACAGCAGTCAGTTAAAGCTATAAGTAAACAGATTAAAAATGCAAACCATCACACACCTCAATATCAGAAAAAGAACACAAAAGCAGATTTTGTGGAAAGAAAACTAGTGGGCCACAAGCATATCACATACAATTCTGTAACATTAAAAATAGCTGAACAGCTGAACCTGGCAGATGGCATACACTGTGTCCATTATGAAGAATTATCTTGCACATTGCCTTATGTGGATAGGACTGTGAAGGTTTATCTAAGCGGAAGGCAAATATTCTTCATTTTTTCAGAGGTCATAGAATGAGGCAATGGCAGAAAGAACTGCAGTGAGCTGCAGCGTATGAAGTTGAGGTGGTAAGTGACTGTCGTGCAGCAGTATCTAAAAGGCGATAAGCCTGATTCTTTGACTATGACTAAACTATATCCTATACTGTACTGCTTCGCAGCAGGGAAGTAAAACCAAAAGTAAAGAGTGTTTCTGTGGCTTGAAATATTGAACTTCCTAACGGATTGAGATGATGATGATGATGGGAACATTCAGTGTGTGCATGACTGCCTCTGTGATCCCCTTATGAAAGTTCACTGTCATTAAATTGAAAGGTTTGAATGTGATTAATTTTCTTGTAGTGGTGCCAAATAGTGTAAAGAAATTTTGGTTTGATAGATTTCTATTGAAACTTAAAGTCTTAGTGAGTTTATACAGTCAAATAAATCGACCATGAATCACAAGACTTTTGTGCAAATTTGAGTGCAGTTTAATGTTGTTCAGGTTTGTTCAATAGATTATGATGCAAGGTTAAAGTAGATAGTGAGGCTTTCATGGTAAATTATGGTTTCAATGATTTGTATGAAAAATTGATGAGAAGGTTCAAATTAAATCCTTAGCTTCCTCTCTTTCCCCTGAGAAAATACAAATGACAAAAATTGTCCTATTCCATATCATGTGTTCACATAGTTTGTCTTTTTGGGGCTTGTACTTTTTTCCAGAAGCTATCAGCTCTCATGATTTATTCTGTGTTTTCTTAACCTTTAAAGCTGAACTCATTTATTCTTGTATATTGGCAAAGTGTAAAGTTAAAAGGGTCAGTCACACTGGTGATATTTTGAGCCTATTCTATATTTTTGGTGTAGGTATGCTACCATACAGAAGAAACAATCGGCAGACAGAGAAAACTAGCTTAGTGTTTCTATGATAAATAGCAAGATAATCCCTTTTAGGGCTGTCAGAGACCAAAACAAAGAGATAAAAACTGACTGTTGGAATTAAATCGATTAGGTGATCAGAGACATAATGACATTCTAATACCAATATTGCTCCGTATATGCTAGATGCATATAAAGGCACAACACAAGGTGATATTTTTTTATGTTTTAAGCATGTTCTGTTGCCCCAAAAGTGAAATGGAAAAATAAAAATAATAAATGTTGTATTAATGAACCTTGTTTTCCTTAAGGCTGAAATTAAAGAGGTAATGTTAACAACTTTATAAACTGGAAAGACAGATCTTTGAGGCTCTTAAAATTACAACATTAAGCATATGGAGAAATATACAGTACCAATGTTTTTGTTAGAGTGTGTTAGAGTTTAACTTATTGAGAAAGACCAATTAAAGAAACTCTCTATGAGCGATCCCACCAAAATACAGAAGTGTGGAACAGAGACTATTCTCGATGTAATGTCGATATTTCTGTTTTTTGTTGGTGGCATTGGGAAAGTAGTGAGTGAGAGTGTGCAGGCCATCATTGCCACCTGGAGGCCCGGAGCTGCTGTCAATAATACAGTAAATTAGTATTCTTTGCTGGAATTCTTTAAATGGTATTGAATCAAAAAATAACTTGCCTTTTACATTGACTTGTTCTTTTTTAAATATTCAATCTTAGAAGTCCAAAATGGCTGCAAGCTCCACAGAGGGTAAACATAATAGTCTTTGTCTGCCTTGATCAGATAAGAAATCTCTGTCCCTGAACAAACACTCAAGGTCAGCAGCCCCGACAGATACCAATCTCATATTGACCTCCAGCAGACTGCTGGCATGTGATAGAGGCCTCACATGTGAGCTAATATAGCTGATTACAGGCCAGTCGATACCTTCATAGGGGACTGGCTGGGTCTTGGATGGATGTCATTGAGGGGACACTGCTGTCTTGTTTCTTTGTGCTGCCACCAAGAGAGCAAACAGCTCTCACACAGCTCTTATACTAATTGGGCAAGTGGAGTGGTGATTAGAATATTCATACTGGTACAAATGTCAGTTTTAAATTTGTGATGATATTTGACAAAGGAGTGTCTACTTAAAAGTCCAATTCAAGTGTACAGTAAGTGAACAAATTATAAACAAAAATAAAAAAGAATCTTCTAAAAACACAACTTGTGTTTATGGAGTTAGAAAGTAGATTTATGTATAATGTAAGTTTCATCTTTCAGACAGACAGACAGATTTGAAGAGATTAGGATTTGTTGTAGCTACTACCTGCAGGAGCTGCAGTTAATGTCACTTAATGTAAAAGCTGTATAGTGAGAAGGCATGACATGTTTGACTAATGACTAATGGTAATGAAATGCAAATTCTTGAATGATTTATTCCCCAAAAAATGGACCTTTTGCATGGCTCTGTATTGTATGTAAGCATGTATTTTTTTTCTGTATGAAGTCTATGTATTTCTTTTTTAATTCCATTTCTCTGCTAAGCTGTAGTAACTTATGTTGGTTGTTTCAATGCACATTCTGTTACACCATTTGCTACAAAAGAACACAATGAGTCATATTTGTTCCAAAAGAAAGGCCAGAGGATATTTCATGTGTAAAATAACTGTAAATTTCTTTTTTCTATATTTTCTAAAAAATATATATATCTTTATATATATATATAGATATATATAGATATATATATCTATATATATATATAAAATAGAAAGATTTTTAATGACAACGTTTTCTTATAAAAGCATAAAAAGGGAAAAAAGTTTAACACAGTAGGCCAGTAATAAACAGTGGAATGTTACAGTATACTAGATCCTATTCCTTGCACACTGCAATGTCAATGTTTGTGGATGATTCACATTTTTACATGGAACACTGTATCCACCATTTTTTTTTTTTGTATTTATTGTGTGTCTTGGCTCCTTCATGATTACTACTTGGTCCATACATTTAAGGAAATCATACAGCACTCGACAGCTCAGTCAAAATTTTCTACAAAAATGTAAGCTAGAAATGTATGGAATATAGATGTATTATGGTGTGAGTGCGTTTCATTATGTAACAGATCAAGCAAAGACATTAATATCTGTCTTGAAACTCTTGGACCATCCTCCCTAAATATAACTGATGTTCTTTTATTTCATGAAATATTCCATTCATAACTCCAGAGCTATTGCTGTATCCTAGCCACATTCACCACTTTTCATATTACTACCATATTGCATAATTCCTTCTCTAAAAGCCATCTGGTGTGCTTAATGTTTAATTGAATGGTATAAGAAATTAATAGAAATTAACTATCTTTGACGACAGTCTTACCAAAGGTTATTAAAATAGCATGAAATATCTAATATTAAAATTGCTTTTTTTTCTTTTGAGAAACTCACAGGCATAACATTAATTTTTACCTTATGGTCAAGAAAACCATTAAAAAAAGGGAACATGTCACTGTGTTAATTTGTGACTCAATACTTCTTGAGTCTCACAAGATACTCTTGAGGCCGGAGCTCACTCTGAATTAAGCATTTATGTGTATTAATGTTGGCACAAATGCAGTTAATTTTTGAAGGTAATATTAGTTATTCCTCCACTTTATCATCACAGTCAGTAAACCATAAAGTGTCTTAAAACGTTTTCTAATATTACACAACTATTTAATTGAATCCATTCAAAAAGTTTATTCTTTAAAGTGCTTTATTGCCCATTTTGTCATCTACACGACTTGTAAACATTACGGCTAAAACAATGACAAATGACAGATGTGATCTGAGGGGGATCTTAGGCAACTTTAGAATCTTGTCATCATCAATTAACAAGCAAAACCCAAGTGCAACACATTATAATACACAATATACAGAAATAGAATAAATATGACAAATTGTTGGTGTTATCTAAAAAAATCCTTGTTTAGGCAGGCGGTTAAGTGCACTGTAAGTCTCATGGAGTCATGTGATCATGCACCAGCATATTTTTAGTTTGTACAACCAGAGACAGCACAATATATCCACAAAACAGAGCAATAAAATTATGCAATCAGAAAAATACTGGAATGATCTACATGGCAAATCTGTTTCAGCTACAGCCTCAGAGGACAGATTTATGTTTTATTGCATATCATCTGTCTTGTATGTCAAGTAACAAAGCTAAAAAAACAGGCTTTTGTTCCTCTAAATCATCAATATATGCTAAAATATCTACAAGGTTTACATACAGTAGAATAATGTCTTGGTGTATCTGTGAGTGCACTTCATTGATTATGACTACAATGAACATTTGTGAGGATTCTGATCAGTGTTTGAACCTTACACTGTGTCTATTAAGGGTATACCACTCTGTTTAAGAAATCATACACATTAGTTACAGTTTTCATCGACAAACCTACCAATATTTACATCTCACATGAAGGATCTAAAACTGACAGCAATAACTCGCTGAAAAAAAGTTGAGAATGATTGATTATTTAATTTAAATATATTTATTAATTTAATTAAATGTATTATATTTTTACAAAATTTTACAATTATCTTTTTTTTTCTTGTCAAGTCAGCTGGGAGCTTTTCTGAGGCTGAGGTCTGCAGTCCAGTTAAGATAAATAAACTAGCCTGACTATTCCAGAGCAATGATAAACCCGCCACTATATGCTCTAGGAGTGGCTTTAATTGGCAAGTTTTAGCAGGTGTACCCGTGTCGAAAATAACAAACCTGTTTAAACACTTTACCTATGGTTTGAAATAATATCCAAAGTTCCATACTCAACACAAAATGTGTACAACCGTTTGAAATATTTTTCAATGGAATAAACATGTAACTGTTTGGAGGTACTTCATAGTGTGTATTGTCATTGCAATACTATATCGGAACCTTGTTGCCAGCTGGAGGAACAATAGAGTGGTAACGCATCAACAGTGCAATTACATACACATGTGACAAAAACTGTCTACTAATTAAAATTTTTTATCATGCTGGAAAAGTCTAAACTTATTCTTCCTTTATGAAGAGGTGATACTACAACAGAGTATCATATTAGTGAGATTATAGCATCTTAATGTGGAATTTTCCTGGGAGCGGAATAATGAAATCTTGGCTCAGTTATCGAGTTCCAAGACATTTTTTATATTTTTATTGCATTATTCCCTCAAGCTTTTTGTTATATCTGAAACAACCCTAAAAGAATTTGACTTTTCAACCACTACCTGAGGCAAAATAAATCTGTACCTGTAGCTCATCATGCAATAGAATTATAGAATAATGTAAAATGATAAGCCATCAGGGGCTATTTGCAATGACAAGCAAGACAGGTTATCGTGTTAAGAACCCCTAAGTTTTTCTATTTCCTTCATTATTCTGGTTATAAACCATTGAGGAGCCCTAATTGTTCTTTTAAGGCAGTTAGGTACTGTAACAACAAGGTAACATTTTATGGTTCAAGACTGATGACAAATTAGAATCCAACTTGCCCCTTGTTAATTTACACAATACAGGGAAAGACTGTTGGTTTAATTCTAGCCACGTTATATAAGTATGTCTTGAAGTTAGTACCTTACAAGTTTCTGTATGCATTTATTGAGGGGAAGACATTTCATTTTTATGAAATGTCTTTTGAACAAGAATTTGAGAGTTTGTTGTGGCTGCAAACTAATATGTAATGGAATGTTCAATGATGAGGTACAAGCAGTCAATGAACTAACTCTGAAAGGGAAGTTTTCCAGGATCTATACAAGTAAAGTATGCTAAGGTTAGTCACCATATACATTGCCCTCTTCTCCAAAACATACCCATAGATTATATTTCCATGCAGGCAGTTACAAACTATAATTACATTAAGTTAGTGGTCATAAATTGCAAGTGAAAAAGAGCCAGTTTCTGTTTTCTAATCCTAACCAATATATCATTACCTAAAGCCAACTAAAAAGTGGCCAAATTTTGTCATACCGTGTTATATTGACAAAATTGAGAAAATAGAAAAATTAGAAGTTTTGTTGTAAAAACAGAATGTTTTTTTTAAATTAACTGTGTTCCTTCTCTGATGCTACTGTGAGTAAGAGCGTGTTGTGTTATGTTATTGACTGAACATGACTCAGAAAGGAAAAATCAGTTGTCATATGTTGGTACTGATCTTGTGTCACATGGGTTGTAAACCTCAGATGTACTGCAGCTAGTAAATGTGTTGTTTGATTTTTTGTATATGGCTTTAATTTATAAAAGGGAATATATGTTTTTTTTTTAGTCAAAATCTTGCTTTATATATTGTGAGCTAGTTAAGTGAGTGAAAGCTACTCAAGTAAACTGATTTCTAGTTGGCTTTTCTGGTCATGGTATTATTAAGGACACCTTTGGAATCAAACATATTCTTACAACTATCTCAGAATGTGGGAGGAAGTAAGGAGAATTGTTTCTTGAACTGAGTGGTATTTGTCTGTTAAATGTTACAAGCGCCTTTTAACTTTAGTAGTCTTTGCCCTTTGTACAGTCAGGGGCATTGCCTTATATGTATTTTCCAATATTTCTTTGCAGATGTTGACATCCTTTTTGATGGGGTATTTTCTTTTTTACAATTGTGACAATAAGATACAGTCAATTTTAAGAACCAGGTGCAGTAAAGACACTGTGATGAGATGACAATGCTGTCAGGGTTTTTAGGCAGTGTGTGCATTGTGTGTATAGTTGAGTGTATCAAGTTTGATGTTTGAATTTTAGACTTTGAAGTGATGGTCATTAATGCCTTTCTCATCCAGCAACATTTGTTTTATAAATCCACCTAATCTAATTCAGGATGTTGGGGGGGACTGGAGCCTATCGTTGCTGCCATCAGATGAGAGACCATCCAGTAACAACCAGTTTTAATTATATGAAATTGCACTATTATGAAACTGACAGAAATACATGCATGTTTGTGTCCAAAAATGATGGCAATATGGATTGTTATCCTCTTCTTAATACCTCAAGTCATTGTTAAATATCTTATGATTTATGTAAATGATCTTGCCATCCAGGGGTTTGACCTCTGCACGGCTTGCTACTTTCCACACATGTAGACACATGTTTGTTACTCTTCAAAGAAGAAGAAGAAATTATAAGATTGCTTTTGTGGTCACCTATAAGAGTGCTGGCAGTTTTAAGACTGTTTTGAAAATGTGTTCTTCCTACAAGGCAGCTCGAAAAATGTTTTCCTCTTTTGACTGCAGTGGCAGTGAGGGATAAGAAAATGTTTTATGGAGGAAGCATTGGAGAAAAAAAGATGTGGGCTAACCAGGAGGTAAGCTCTCATTTGAATTTTGAAAAGATTAGAGCAGAAGGGATGGGGGAAATTTTACTGGTTAGTGCAGATGATGTTTGAATTGAGAGAGACTGCAGCACTGTCTCTTTTGAATCTTGTGGTGGTGTCTCAGTTTACATACTGTATATCAAAACATTATTGACTGTTGTTACAGTTGCTGATTTGCTTTAGATGGAACTTATTCTATTATGTAAAGTTAATCATTTTATCAGGTTTGTGTCCCTTTCTGGAAAGCATAATTCCTTCATAGTTGCAAACATGAAAAGATTTTGGAAGGCTTCTCAAATTTGCCAAATTGTACCCCCCCCCCCAAAAAAAAAGACAGAAATCATTTTATTAAATACATTTTAAGTAGCAGAGAATGCACCTGAGGCAGAGATGTTTACTCATTGTTCTGCCACAGACCTGGCTGGGTTGCCATTTTTTTATATAACTAATCATTGGCATCATGAACTACATAATATATTATTATTACCAACAGAGATATTCATAATCTTAAAACACGATTAAGACACGGAGCTCCAAGCTAGGTAGAAATGCTAGAACCACTTTAAGTCCTGTTATCTTGCCATGCCTGTGATTTAACAGATGACAGCATCTGGTGGTGGAAATGCTACTTTGGGCTGAAAAAACTATCTTAATCAATATACTAAGTGACTAATGTTGTGTGCAATAATTTAAGTTCCCTAGAAGGTGAAGCCCATTTTATGCTGACTGCTCCAGCAGGAATCCTCAAGTTCAACTTCATTTCATGACACCAGTAATTCTCAGACTTATCCTCTTCCTCTAACACTAGGCTTACATCTTTGGTTTTGGGTAAACTGTACCAACAGTATTTTAATGGATCACCATGACATTTTAATACACGTAAGATAGATTTATAGTCTCTCAGAACTACATGTAGGAAATTTAGATGCCTGTAGCATATCTTTGTAATTCAGAAACATATTCAATTAGCCTTTAAATGCTTTTAATTTAGAGTTTTGAACAGAAGCTCATGTATGTATTTACTTTTAAAAGATGTATCTTGTATGCATCAAGAAGTGGAAGTTTTGCTGTCGACAGCAACATCATTGTAGCTTCTTATAATCCTCCCAAATGGTTTACATCCTGAGCTGAAGACTGGCAGCAGGACTAGCTGCTGTCATGTTGTGCTCCACTGCAGCATTATTGCGCCAAGCTGCCTTGGCCAGGGATATTTTTGGCTCCCACCTTGTCTTAATCCTGTCGTGAATTCCCAATGGATTATTCATGCTTCCTCTCTTCTACCCTCCACTCCTTCCTCCCCACTCACCTCCTCTCTTTCACACCTTTTCTCTTCTGCTTCTTTTTACACCTTCTCCTCCTCTCCTCCTGCATGCTTTCCTAGCACCAATGTCAGTCTTCCCCTGTATATGTTTCTAAGCTCATTAGTATATGCTCCCATGCAGTGAAGAGTCACTTATTTGATTTATCTCTGAATAAAATTACACAATATATTTGCAGTTTTCCTTGTATATTCCAACTATCAATACTCTTAACACCACTATCAACCCTAAAATGCATCCCTCTGCATTCTTTTCTTCATCGCTTTTCTTTACATCCAACTGAAAATGTCTGAAATCTCCTCTGAGGGCTGTGCAAAGTACTTTCGGTGGAATATTTTTAGTTATTATCTAACCAGCTTAAAAGAGATTTTCACGATATTCAGCAAATGATACAGTTGAGAATTATATGGATGTACATAGAAGATTATTGTCATGTACACACGAATGTTAACACGAAATTACTCCTCCGCATTTGACCCATCCAGGTTGGCACCTGTTGAACACACATGCACATGCACACGGTCGCACATGTTTTAATGTTTTACAAGAGGCTATGAGTCAATTGAATTTATTGTACCCTCATGAAATCTTTATTGTTTTGTTTTTTACAGCATGTGTCATAACACTGCAGGGTTAGTAACACATTTTTGAAAGATGGTAGAAATACATTTATTTCTCTGTTTTATGTTGAAGTAACTCAAGTTTTAAGTTTGTATCTTTTCAAATTTAGATTACATTACAGTGGTCCACAAAATTAAAGTTGTCTTAAGTTGTCTACGCCACTAAAATCCACTAAAATAGGACATAGAAGAAGAAATTGCATTGTTTATTCAGGAAGGACAACAACTATACAAATAATTCTTACTTTCACATTTCACAAATTTGCCAGCTAAACAAGTACAAAACTATTGTTGTTGTCAGTTGCTTTGCTAATCTTTAATTTTTTAAATTAGAGGGCCTGAGGGCTATAGCCATGAGGAGATTTTTCGCCTTTAATTTATCATCTTTTGGACAGAACAAACAATTTTCATTACATCTTCGCAACATGGTAAGAACCAATAAGAAAAAAAAAGAGAAAATAACTTGCTGTGCATGTAGTTGAAAATGTAAAAAAAAGATGTTCAAATTATATGACACATAGCAGATTAAGACTGTTTAGATTAATCCAAAACCTTTCATGTTGACAAAATCTTAAAATCCAGATGAACCACAAAAACAAGTATGAATAGCACCAGTTTTCTGGTGCATTTGATCATCTGATAGAGGTGTAACAAATGTTCAGAAATAAACACACACATTACCCAGGGATGACTGCAGTATAAACTTCGAATTAGCTTGTGTATATTTTTGTCATGTATGACTTGAATTTAAAATTCCTCTCAGATATCACTAATCTTCCAGGGAGCAGCAACCAAACAAAAGCTCTTCCTTAAATGCTTACATTTAGGTGATATATAACCAGTAGAAAAGATAGCTAAATAATCTCAACCTAAACCATTTAGCTCTTAAAAGAATAGAAAAATATTTCAAAAAATGTTATTTTCTGAGACTGAAATTATTTAGTTAGAAAATGTACATGTACAGACTTAGTCTGAGCTTAGAAGGATTTTGGTTTGAGCCTAGGCTTATAGTGCAGACATGTCTCCTGAAGATGAGGAGCCACCACTGATCAGGCTGTCCAAAACTAGAGCCACAGTGAGACAACATCACAAAGGATTGAGTCCATTTCAATTAACTAGACCTTTACTGTAAATCATGCTTTTGAATTCTCTGATTATTTTAAATGTAAACTTATTTTCTATTGCCTGCAATGTTGAACCTATAAATAGTATGCATATGATAAACCTTTTTTACTTGAGAGAAAAAAAAGATTTTCATTAAAGGAGCTTTTGTTTATGAAACACCCAAGTGACTTTTGTCATTCTTGTTGCCCATTTCATTGTCAAGCTCAAAAGACAGTGGAGAGGATAGAACATGTGGGCAGAGCCTTCTTTCTATATAATGTTCTAGTTCAATGATTTTATTTCATTTATTTTTTTACAACAATGACTTGTAGAAATTGAAAGAACCCTGCTGTGATATAAACCAAGCCAAGAATTTTTGGCAGCTACGCCTAAAAACAACTGAAAACGAAAGTACTGTGTTTCCTAAAATACAAACCAAGCCCTTAATTTGCTTCAGCCACTTAATGTAAGATGCCTGTATCAGAGGCAGACCTCTAATATCTTACTCTCATTCTATCAGTGTGACTCATATTTTCTACAGTAACTTATTTTAATGCCTCAAAATGAAATCTGGAATAGTGCAAATAAGCACTTGTGCCGTATTTTTACATAATCATGTGTTCACATGTTATGCAACCAAAAGTCCATTTATTTTTTAATAATGAATTTGAACGGCCAATAGTGACATTCAGCTTTACAATTCTCCCTCCCAAATGTTCTGAACTTGAAGAAAGCACAAACCTTTAAGAGTGGGATATAGTGGGAAATTTGATGTGTACGTGAACGTTGACAAGAATGTATCCCTAATTAATGTTCTTTTAACCTTTATCACATTATTGGACTCACTGGGCTCACCAGACAATGTAACAATTGTGCAACAACCTAAACCAAGATATCTATTCTAACTGTGCTAAAGTGGCAACAATGACAGATACTGAGAAAGCTGCTGTATTGCTTTGTGTTGCTGACGTATATTCATTAGATTTTTTGAGAGGCATACATTTTAATTAGATATTGAAGCAGTCAGAATTGCAGTCGTTAAAAACTTTCACTTTAACCAATCTGCATTAAGCATCCTGAAGCAGTTTTTCTGGGCAATTTAGAGGTTCAGAGGTAGAGGAAAGCTGAGGGTGCAGTCAAAGTTTAAGATTATAGGTGCTGATGTCATCACAATTACGCAATATAACTTTTTTTTTCTTTACTGTAGTCAACAAGAAGCTAAAGTACAACCAGTATCCATTACCTAATTAATCAGATGATCACAAAAAAAAGAAAGCTGGACATCTTAAAATAGAAAAACAGCCAAACAAAAGCTAGCATCGTCAGCAGCTCCTAACTTCAACAAATTACAGCCATAAATATATCCTTTAGCAAATTAACTAACTGCTGTAGTGATGCTGCTCCTTCACAAATGGAAGGAAACTGTGGTTTTACTGGGCAGCTACTGTATGAACTGATTAAAGTAGGAAGTTGGACCTTGTTGAAATGGGTCATGTGTATACTCAGCAGAGCTTTGCAGCATTAATTAAAGTTAAAGGCATACACAGAAAGAATGAAAAAAAGATTTTAAAAAAAGTAAAGATAAAACATAGTATGCAAGAGAAGACTAAAAGTGTGTGTGTGGGGGGGGGAGGGGGATCCAAGGAAAGTATCATTTATGCATGGCCAGATTACATCTGTTATACATGTACTGTTTTATTAATAATTTACTCATCTGAAGAATGTTAGCATCAAAATGGAAAAGAGGCAAAGATCAAGTAACAAGTTAAAGACATTTCAATTCAATTCAATTCAATTCAGTTTTATTTATATCTCACCAAATCACAACAAAGTTCATCTCGAAGCACTTCATATTTACAATCCAATTCAAGTTAATTCGAAATTAAATTCCAAATCAGTCCAATTCATACATACAGAGCCAATTCAAAGAAAGTAGCCAAGCCAAGGAAACCAACAGATTGCACCAAAACTTCACTTCAATCCAATCCACCATCTTGAGCGTGCACAAAGTGACTGTGGGAAGAAAAAAAAACTTTTAACAGGAAGAACCAAGCTCAGGGAGGGTGGCCATCGAGCAGCTGGGGTTTGAGAGGTCAGAACAACAAACACCATAACACCAGGCCAGGGATACCTGCTGAGAAAGACAAACAGAGATCAATGACATCACTAATGTTACATGTACACAGAGAGAAAAAGAGCAGAGTGAGGATAGATGTATCATGGGAAGTTCCCCAGCAATCTAGGCCTATAGCAGCATGTCTATGGGATGTTTCAGGGTCACCTGAGCAACCCACAACTATAAGCTTAGTCAAAAAGGAAAGTTTAAAGCCTGATCTTAAAGTTAGAGAGGGTGTCTGTTTCCTGGACGTACACTGGTAGCTGGTTCCACAAGAGAGGGGCCCGATAACTTAGGGCTCTGCCTCCCATTCTGCTTTTAGAAACTCTCGGAACCACAAGTAGACCTGCAGTCTAAGAGCTCTGTTTGGAAAATATTGCACAATGAGGTCTTTAAGATATGATGGAGCTTGGTCACTTGGAGCTATATATGTGAAGGAAAGAATTTCAAAATACTTCTTAATTTCACAGGGAGCCAATGAAGAGATGCTTGTTCTGATCAGAACTCTGGCTGCAACATTTTGGATCAGCAGAAGCCTTTTCAGAGAATATGTGGGACAGCCCAATAACAAATAATTACAGGAGTCCAATCTTGAAGTAACAAATGCATGGACCAGTTTTTCTGCATCACTCTGAGACAAGTTGTTCCTGATTTTGGCAATATTACGAAGGTGAAAGAAGGCAGTCCTCGAAACCTGTTTTATACAGTAGATATTGTCAATTAACAGCACTTCAGATTCAGAGTCTGAATCAATGCTTCACAGCTTTCAAGTGACAGGTTCATTGTATTATCAGCCCTTCAAAGTAAATTGAGTAAATCGGGCCTTCATGGTTGAATTACTGCAAATAAGCCATTGAATGAACTAGCAGAAATCTGTTATTTGGTTGATAAATTCAAAGTTGACATTTTTGGTTTCAAATGTTGTGTCTTTCTGAGGCACTGGCAAGGGAAATAGATTGTACCTCTATGTGTGGCTCCCACTGTGAAGCATGGAGGAGGTGGTGTGATGGTGTAGGGATACTTTGCTCTAGACACTGTTGGCAATTTATTCATGATTGAATATGAACGCATATGAACTTAAGTGACATCCCATTCTTAATCCATATCGTTTAATATGACGTCAGCCCACCCTTTGCAGCTATAACAGCTTCAACTCTGCAAGCTTTCCACAAGGTTTAGGAGTGTGTTTATGGGAATTTTTGACCATTCTTTCAGAAGCGCATTTGTGAAGTCAGACACTGATGTTGGATGAGAAGGCCTGCAGTCTCCGCTCTAATTCATCCCAAAAGTGTTCTATCGGGTTGAGATTAGGACTCTGTGCAGGCCAGTCAAGTTCTTCCACACCAAACTCGCTCATCCA
The DNA here is from genome assembly GCF_027942865.1 of Odontesthes bonariensis. Lineage (NCBI taxonomy): Eukaryota > Metazoa > Chordata > Actinopteri > Atheriniformes > Atherinopsidae > Odontesthes > Odontesthes bonariensis. The sequence continues at coordinate 25,971,150 of NC_134529.1, read as the reverse complement.
TGTCTTTATGGACCTTGCTTTGTGCACTGGTGCGCCGTCATGTTGGAACAGGAAGGGGCCATCCCCAAACTGCTTCCACAAAGTTGGGAGCATGAAATGGTTCAAAATCTCTCTGAAGCATTCAGAGTTCATTTCACTGAAACTAAGGGGCCAAGCCCAGCTCCTGAAAAACTATCCCACACCATAATACCCTCTCCACCAAACTCTACACTTGGATCAATCATACAAGTACCGTTCTCCTGGCAACCGCCAAACCCAGACTCATCCATTTAATTGCCAGATGGAGAAGCGTGATTCGTCACTCCAGAGAACATGTCTCCACTGCTCTAGACTACGTGCCCACGACAACGCTCTGAAGTATAAACGCAGATGTCCGTTTTTTTCCTCCACAATTTATCTGCGTTCTCACGAGCGTCTTGGGGTGGATATCTGTCTACCCATGGGAACAGGGAAAACGTATAAAACTCGCAGTTTGCCGATGTAGTATGCACGCCCCGGAAGTAGGTGGCAGTAGCAACAATACCTTTGGTATTGTTATATGAGTTACATATATTAATAAATATGAGAAATGCCTGTTTTGTGGCTACTTCCTCCGCGTCAGTTGGAAGAAAATGGCGAAGCCCGGCGGCAACAACAGTACGCCTTCAAACTTTGTTTGGACAGATGATGAGGTCCAGTTGCTCCTGAACACGACACTGAACTACAAAGCCAGGAAGGCAGTGGATAATGTGGATTGGGAGAGTTTCCAAAATAAATATAGTGAGATATGTGAGTCGTTAATGGAGAACTACCCACTTAACGCGTGGAAAAAACGCACTTCTGCGTTTTGAACTGTTCCTACGGCGACGAGAGGTTGGATCGTTTTCAAGATCTCCACTCTGGAGGGCACTTGGTGATGTATGGCTTGGATGCAGCTGCTCAGCCATGGAAACCCTATCATGGTACCACACTGGAATTCATTGAACTCCTGAGAGCGACACATTCTTTCACAAATGTTTGTAGAAGCTGTCTGCATGCCTAGGTGCTTTATTTTATACACCTTTGGCCATGGAAGTGATTGGAACACCTGAATCATTTGGATGGGTGTGTGTATACTTTTGGCAATATAGTGTATGCACTAAATTCTTTGGTGCCATTAATTATTATGACTTTGTCAGTTTGAAGCCTTTGTAGTTGATATAATAACTAATATGAAATATTTCCTAGAGATATGAATAACATGAAAGAAAATAAGGTAAAGTCATGCTAGCGTGAGGTGCTGAGTAAAAGCCAGACTATTATGACTTTTTATTCAGTAATTTGTTGTTTGTATCCTTTGTAATTTTTTACCTAATAAGTGGCAAAAAGAGGTATGATATGCCCCTGTCTTTTTCCAAATTTATAACATTAAAAGTTCCTCTGTGCAAAAGGCCAGTAAGATAATGAAATAGTTAATCCAACACAGGGAGGGGAAGATTTTTTAGGCAGCAGAAAGCAGCTGTGAGGACAGGGATGGCAGCTAAGACTTTTTTCTAAACTCCCTCTCACCCTCTTCTACTGCCTGCATTTCTCTAGAAATGAAATATTCATGGAGGCCTGGACTGTATCAGCTTCTTATCATCTCACCAGCCTCCTGCCCTGCTACTATTGCTGGAATGCCTATGACAGCAACTGAAAGAGAGGCCTGCAATAACGAGATCAACCCCCACCTGCAATTTATTTATTTATTCAACAAGGGTGGGGGGCACTAGCAAATGCACCATTTTATATCTGTTAGTATGAAATCACTCTTCTTTCCACAGAGAGCAATCTGGAAAAATACTTTGCACTTAGAGGATACAAGTGTATCCTTAATTTTCAGAGTGTATTAATTGAATTCTATGATTTGCTACCATTCATGCTTAGTAAGATGGGGCTTTTTCCTCTGAGCCTGAGTTGCTTTTGAACATCAAGGGAAGAGCAATTGCTCCCTCTGGTGGATCCTCCTCATACTACCGTAAAATTGTTTGATCAGATTTATACAACGGATATAAGGAGTGGCAAAACAAAAATCAGGAAAAAGCAATTGTAGACTGTTGCAGAAACACTTTCTGATTATGAAGTACAAGTGATTCTGAAAGACGCACACATGTACACACCCAACATAATAAAAGCAAGTTTGAATGAGCAAAGACTTTTTTTTCCGTCACTTTTTAAGAAGCTGGGTACCTGAAAACAACCTTGTTTTTAGGATTTTTACTTATGATAGTTCTGGATTGCATGCTTATGAACTTCAATTGGCTTTGTGTAGATTGGCCACAAGAGGGCTGCATCAGTCTGTGATAGAGAGATTCTCCAAGCAGGCACAATCTTCATACATTCAAAGTCATAATATTGTGGCTTGTTGTTGGTGTTTAGGAGTTTTGAATATTGTATTTTCTATGTTAGTATTCAGGTTTCATATTCTGGAGTGGGGTGTGCGGTACATTGTTGTCAATAATGACAACAGCATCTCAGCATCTTTTTAAGGTTATCGGTAACCAACTATTACTATTATAATAGTTTTATTTCAGAGGTATTCTTAAATATTTTCTAGAAAAATAAATATTTGCTAGGTCTTTATCCGTCATCAAATGAAGTCCTTGGATTTACATTGCAAAGAGCTGCTTGGTTGTGGGACAAATTATCATTAGCACATCTTTGATCAAATATTAAATATAGAATTTATATGTTTTGTCTTCCATTGTTTCGGGATAATATTAATATCTCAGTAAAATTGCAAACATTTGTCTTGAAAACAACATATTCAATTAGGGACGTTTGAGCATTTTTTTTTTTTTTTTGTAAGCTCACTGGACCAGAGAAAATATGGAAGCTGAAGTTAGAAGGCATCAGAATAATTGACTATCTGACTGAACACACAAACATACAGAGTTTGCTTTTTACTTTCAGTCACACCACTCACTAAAACATGTTTGACAACCAAGCACACCCCCCATGCAGCTCTCCCTGATGACAGCTTCTTACCACAGAACAGCAATGCACCCCATCACACTGCAAAATATACTGACAAACAGCTTGAAGAAGACAATAATCCAAAAAGGTGATGACCAAGAGTCTAAACTACCCAGATTACAGTCAAGATGACCATCTGCAAGAGATTAGACCCAACACCAGAACCCATATGGTCCAACATCCTGATGCAAGAAATTATGAAACCATTCATGTGTTATATAGAGAACAAAATCCAGAACACAATTGGTCATGTGCACCCAGAAGACAAGCTGTTTTGGTTGCAGAAGGCATGTTTACGCAATAAAAGGTAGATTACAAAGTAGATTACATCACTCCTTATGTTTCCTTTGGCCTGAGAGCCATCCAACCTGGTAGAACAATGAGGCCAGCTTCACTTTGTAATGTTCTGTTGTCAGCTGTATTAAGGAGTATGCATTGTACCACCAGCCTCAGAAAATATAAGAGCCTGTTGGATAAATTATATTTGAGAGTATGTTCAAGCAAAAGTTAGCAAAAAATTGTGTATGTGCAGCAACCACTTTTCACCGTACTGTTTTAACAACTTTGGCCAGTTCAACATTGGAGTTGAGAAGAAAATGTGCCACAAAGAAGGCTCCAACTTCTGGTTAGCTGGCTGCAGTTCAGGAGGCGTTTCGATACTGGCTTCCCTTGATCACATGTCAAAGTGTGCATGATTAAGACAATGAACCCCACATTGCCTACAGAATGTGTCCAGATGCGTCCATCACAAGAACAGTGTCGCTTGTAAAAATTAATATGTATTATATATGTATGTGGAGACATGGCATGAAATTTTCACTTTTTAAGGTTGTTTAACTTTAATATGAACTCCTCTAGCCTGCCTGCGGTCCCCCAGTGGCTAAAAATGACGATAGACCTAAACCATGCAATGGAAATTATTCTCCGCCTTTGGAAATGTGACCATGCAGATGGCCTGATCGGGAAAGCCGTCGCTTATGATGTGGGCGCCGCTTATGACGTGGAGGTTGTTTCCTCCCAGAGCCCGTATATGGCTATGCCAAAACTGCCTTTCCCCGCCCACAGCTCTTTGGCCAGCTCATTGCGCGGTACATGGATGTAAAAAATCTGTTTAGACCTCCTGCATCAGAACCTCTAAAGAGCCAGTGGACAGATTTAGTTTTTTTCTGGGAAAGTGACGACAGAACCAAAGAGATTTGTGTGTGTGCCAAATATTTCACAGGCAAATGTTTCCAGAACTTGGGCCAATACCGAGCCCAATAAGGGAGATCCCAGACACCCTGTGGAGGAAACTCATTTGGCCGCTTGTATTCGCGATCTCATTCTCTCGGTCACTACTCACAGCTCGTGACCATAGGTGAGGGTAGGAACATAGATTGACCGGTAAATCGAGAGCTTTTCCTTCTGGCTCAGCTCCTTCTTCACCACGACGGGCCGGTGCAGAGCCCGCATCACTGCAGACGCCGCACCGATCCGCCTGTCAATCTCCTGCCTCATTCGTCTCTCACTTGGGGAAGGATCTCATTCCAGAGAGTAAGTAATTTAATGCTCTATAATTGTGTTGCTTTCCTGTATGTACAGTATAGTTACATAGCTTGTTACCACAAGAAAATGTTTGTATCGTTAGCTATGCAGCTAATAGCATCTGCAAGCTCTTATCTCTGCTAACTGGGCTGTTGGAGGTGTTTGCATGCCCATGAGATGGTTAGCTCGCTCATTTTAGACCAAAACCCCCTACTTCAAGCTTCCTGAAGAACAATGAATCTGCAAATTCAGTGCATTTCATCAGGATAATGATTCATTCATGGTTCCAGCGCTAGCGCTACGTGCATCTTTGCAAACCAGAGCAATCAGATGAGAAAGTCAAAATCCTCACTCCTGCTTTCCCCTTCACGCACGCCTTTTTTGCTGTGTCTTGTGTAGCACTTGCTTGATGTTTGACTGTGTTAGGAGAGTTGTTCAGTAACTAGTTCGTCATATTGTCAAAGTAAGCTCATTTCAACAGGTTTCGCTAGTTTTACGGCATAGGGCTGCCGTGCCATCTACGTGCCATAGCGATTCACAACTCATTCTGAGGATCCTAAGGAAAGCTAATTTTTGGGACTGGCTGTAATTCTGCACCAAGGCAGAATTTTTTTGGGAAAAAAACTCAGATACAGTATTAGGGGACCACTAAAGCCTATAAGAATATATAAAAGTCTCCATTTATTTTCATGCCATAGGACCTTTAATGGGTGAATGTGGTTTATATAGTGTAAAAGCCCTTTGAGCGGTCAACTGGATTAGAAAAGTGCTATAAGTACAGTCCATTTACCATTTAACTCTGTACCTGACGTCAGATGAGGGAAATGTAAGCATTTGAGAAATAATTCAACAGGTGTGGTTATTTTTATTTTTCGTGTAGCAGTGGGTAATAAACTTGGGTAATAAGGATGAGACACAACAACTTCTTGCTGTTACTTTAGGAAAGATTAACTTGGTCTTTACACCATTACTTTGTCAGTTAAATGCTTTCTATTTGAACTTCTATGTTCTGTAATTCAGACAGCTGACAGCTGTGTGGATAAGGTGTGTTTTCATCACACCAGTCCTTTCCTCACACTCGTTGCTACACTGAACGCCATGCACTGTTCTTGGAATGTTAACATTGCATTATTAGAATATTTTTGAAAAAGATGTAGCTTTCCAAGTAAAAATATTCAGGTGCCAATATATTCAAAATCTTTAAACACAGTATCTCATGGTACACATACATTACTACAAGTTACACTGTGTACATCACGGGTTTGGTGCATTTCTGTGTCAACAAAGCATTGTTTGCTGGCATTTGTTGCTAACTTACAGTGCAATTTCCCTCTTTCTTTAGAACTAGAATGCTTTTGGAGGAACTGCTTCATTATATTTATTACAGTTATTTACTGCATTAAATTGCTCACTGGATGCCTCGGTTTTGAGGACAGATAATATACTTAAACACACCGTATGATATGAACTTGTGTCAGTGACAACCAGCACAACAGTGTGTCTTTAGCCAATGCAGAAACATACATGAAAAGGCTTGATGCTTTCTGGAAGCTCCTTTTTATTTAGGGTTTGACGAGTTGAAACTGCTCGTTTTCTCGGTTCTGTCAGACTGTCTGTTCGCAGACTTTCTTCCTCCCTTCGCTACTCACTCATATGTTAACATGGTACAAAGAAGCCATCGTTTTTTCAAGATTAACCCCTACAAAAGATTGGTGGGGATTGAGCAGTACAGGTACAAGAATGGCCACTGTGCTTAAACCAAAACCTGTCTTAATTAGACCTCATGAAAGTGTCAACTTGTTAAAAAAAAAGCATATGTCCCTGTCACGGTTTGGAGGTGGAGGCGAAGAAGGAGGACCCAGATGCAGATAAGGGACAGGAGCCAGGAGGAAACTTAAAGTCTAAAAAATAAAAATCACAGCAACGCTGGAGTAGCAAAAAGCTAAACTAGAACAGACCAAAAGCACCAAAAACGAAACAAAATCATACAGAACATGACGAGTTGCGGGAACAAGACAGACGGGGAAAACCATGGGTATATTGACGGAGGATCTGACAAAGAATGAAGAGAACTGGGAGACTAAATACTGAGGGGAGAAGGTACAGCTAAGAATAATGAACTCAGGTGAAGGGAGTGGAGCTGACGACTGGCAGGAGGGAAATGAGGAACTGTGAGGAAATGGCAAGGCTAAACTAAGAGACTAAACGGAGACTAACCAGAAAAAACACACAAAAATGACATGGATAGTGACAGTCACCCTAAAAAGCTCTTAGACTGTCTCCGTGGAGTGCATGCAGTGTGCTTTTTGGCTATTGACCATTTGTCCTGAGATACCTAGTCTAATTATCTTTGCAGCAAATAGTAAATCACTATGCATTTCAGAATTCCTAAAACGGTTTCTGTCACATCAATAATTAACACTACTGACCTAGTGCAAGTAAAGCAATCCACACCTATGCTATCAAACTGCCTCACTGCTTCAGATCATTTTCAAAATTTCACCATGTGTTTTTTTTATCACATTAACTATGTTACAGCTCGACCCTAGTTTAGCCTGCTTTATCATAACTGGTCTGGCTTTATAAGATTTCCATTCCTTTCTATTTTTGAGGCTCATCAATGGTTTGCACCTGTGATAAACTCTACATTTTTCCTCGTGTTATAACTATTGCTGGGCAACGATTAAAATTTTTTATCTAATTAATAACATGATTTCCCTGATTAATCACAATTATTCGCATTTGTACACAAAATCCAAAAATTAATTCAAAAGTAGTGTATAGCTTTTAGCATTTAGTTTTATTTTAAATGTGCTGCCATATAAATGAAAGTGCCATAACATTTGTTGTGCAAACACACTTTTAACTCATTGGCTGCCAGCCATTTTCAGTTCAGAGCCACCCATACTGCCAAGTGTTTTTCAGTATTTTGACTGATTTTCCAAGACCCACAGAAAAGTGTGTCTTATAATAATAATAATAATAATAATGACTTGGTTTTATATAGCGCCTTTCAAGTAACCCAAGGTCACTTAAGACTATGTACACACCGAAATTACCAAAAGAAAGAGTAGACTCTCTTCTTTGATCAGGAAAAAATAGTTTGTTTCTACCATTTTCAGTCTTTTAGTAATAGACAGTAGAACATAGGTTGGTTTCACCAAAAACAGCTGTTTGACCCAAAAAATTGAGAAAACGAGCTCTTTTTTTTTTTGTGCATAGCGGCACTGCTGCCACCTAGCGGGTAATTTTGCCAGTATATTCTCTGTTTAGTGTTTACAAGCCTAAGATTTAGTGACGAACTCCGCTAGATTGTCCCCCAGCCCGCTCCGTTAAACTACGGGCTATGTAAACTGTGCGGACCGAAGTGCAGACCGAGCAGTCCCCTGCTTCCGAGCAGTAAACATCGTAACAGGTGCAGCTATCGCTAGGTGGCTGAACGCATTGATATGAAGGGAGGCAAAAATAGCACCAAGCGATTGTGAGGTCTGACCTTTTCTGAATGAACGATTTTGTGATGTGAATGTATTACTCTTTTGAACGCATATTGTTTTGAGAAGCAAAACGCTTTATTTTCGGGACCCTAGCCAACTAGCCGGACTACCTTCGTCAACGCCAAAACGAGGCTGGAACTCGGCTCACAGGACTCAGCGGGGGGTAAGTCAATGTTCATAAATGATATTGCTAATATGGGATGTCATACAGCTTCATGTCAAAAGAAGCAAACTATCCCTTTAAATAATTAACGAGTTAACACGATAATAAAGACGTAAACTTGCCCAGCCCTAGTTATAACACAAGGGAATTTATATATTTAATCTGTTGTGTTTTGTTGTCACTCACTTTTTCTGAGTGGTAGACTTGGATATCTTTTCATGCTACCAAACTCACCAATGCACTCTTATTTTCCTAGAATCTAGTAAACGGTTGATCTACAAACTCCTAATGTTTCTCCTATCGTAGTGGTGGATGTATTTTGTTTTTGAAACCTACAGATGGACCGTTTTCCTGGTTTTAAGAGCTCATTTGACCACATGTTGCTCACAGCAACAGCTTCCAAATTAAAGTGACACTATGAAAATAAACTTTAAAGCAATGATTAAAACATACTGAAGGATTAGCCCATGCCTGTCCATGAAACAGGTTTTGTGCCAATTGTGCAATTATATTTAATCTGCCATAGAAGATTCTGCATTGTTGTCATTTCTAAATATTTCATCTAATTTTGATTTGAGTACCCTCAAATTAAACCAAAGCGTCTCAGTTTTATATGATTTTCTCTAGGTCCCTAATACACACCACCATCCCTTTCCCCTCTGATAGGTGTGCTTCCATGTTGTAGAGTTGGTGAACATAAATGTTCTGAAAAATACATGATGTGTTGATTTTTTTTTTAACCCTCCATCTCTGAAAGAAACATGGAATCAATTGTCTTTGCTCTCAGAAGTAAGACACAGTTAGATATTGATTTAGTTGAAGACAACAAAGAAGTAGATGTCTCACAAAAAAGGTAAGCAAGGTATGTGTGCTGCTGTACCTCATTTTGTTTCAAAATGCAGTCACTAGTTGATAAGGCATTCAATTCTATAAGGGTTTGTCCTGATGTGACTGCAAAACATAAATTTTATACTGCGTTTGAGGAAAAGCAGAAATATTCTTATCATTGCTAATGCACTTGCCATGGTATGCAAGGCTATTTGCTCTCAGATTATGTTTCAACTAACTACATATTCTAAAAAATTGTTGCTTATTGGGTGTAATTAATATATTTGTCTCTGAATATCTGCAGTATTTTAAGGCAAAAGAGTGCTGGGTTTTTAACTGTACTCAGCTAAATATGGTTACTGCTTTGTTCAAAGAAATATCCCCAGTGCGGCTTAAACGTTGAACATGCAACCCACCTATAGGTTGCCATCCAGGCAAAAGATTTCCAAATAGGTTCTTTTTTTTTTTGTACTGATTTTTTTATTTGACATATACATAGATACATACATACAAACACAAACTTAACTAACACAGAGTATATTGTATGCAGTCATACTTGCTTAAAATTCTTTAAAAGTCATTTCTTACTTTTTTTATTTATTCTGTAATAATAAAAAAAATTAATTAACATTAACATTTGGAACTGGACTGAAAAATGCAAAATGATGGAAAAAACAAAAATATTTTAAAAAAATCAAAGTAGGCCTAATTGTCTTCTTCAGGGTGATGGTGAGCCATCAGGGAGTGAGAGGGCTCATATGAATACTTTTTAGGGTGTCAGGAAAACGCGTGCTTACTTTACAAAGCATGCTCACATTTAAATCACAAGCTTACGGTCCTGTAGCCCACTAAAGCGGACATAGCCCTACGCTCTATGCTCAGCTGTGCCCCCGTTACAAACAGCATGAACAGCCTATTTGAAGAAGAGTAATTTATTATTTGTCCGAGTAGAAGACATGTTTCAGTATGCCACCCAATCACAAAAACATGCAGTTTTTGAAAAGCCGATTTAACATTTCGCTGACACAGTTTTAAAGACGAGAGTCGAGACGACTTCATTCACTAGAACTAACTGCGGAGCAAGCGCGGGCAGGAGATGGAAATTAACGGAACGCAAGCTCCAGAAAGGCACCAACAGAAAGACCAAAATATATGGGATATTTGCAGACGTTTTGAAAACTGATTACCATAGGCTACTGGATGGCTTTCCCATTAGTAAAATTTAGTACCATTATTTCCAAATATTTTTTGTTGGGGTCTGAATAGGGGTGGATTTGAAAGCGTCAGTCGATGCAATTGGAAGCTGGCGCATCCTTTGACTATTTTAAGCAAGCCAAGCTGTTATCTTCATTGGAGCTGGTCAAAAATGACATATTGTGGGTAGCCTAGATATGTTTTGTTCTTAAAAGGCGAGCGTTACTGCATTTTTTTGTATTTTTTTTATTTATTTATTTATTTTTTTAATTCAGCATAATAAACCCTTATCAAATCTTACCGGTGCGCCGCACCGCCTCGAAATTTTTTACAGGAACGCAGCACCGCCTCGCACCGGCTTACTTTCAAGGCTGGTTTGTAGTACCTCATTAAAGATTGATTAATTTACCCATGAAATAATAATTTGCCCTCTCCGGGTGAGGAATGAGATCCTTCCCAAAGTGGAGGATTCAAGTATCTCGGTCTTCACGAGTGAGGGACAAATGCAGCGGGAGGTTGACAGGCGAATCGGTGCGCCATCAGCTGAGCCAGAAGGAGAAGCTCTCGATTTACCGGTCAATCTATGTTCCTACCCTCACCTATGGTCACGAGCTGTGGGTAGTGACCGAAAGAATGAGATCGCCAATACAAGCGGCCGAAATGAGTTTCCTCCGCAGGGTGTCTGGGCTGAGTTATACCTCTTTTAACTGCCCTTGCGCTTGCGTCTTGCGCTTGTGTTAATGGCTCGAGACGTTTATGCTTCATTTTGCTTTGCCGGCGGTTGCGTGTGCTGCGTGGCGATTCACCGCCAGGAAAGTAGGTGGATAGGGTGAGAAGCTCGGTCATCCGGGAGGGGCTGAGAGTAGAACCGCTGCTCCTCCGTATCCAGAGGAGTCAGATGAGGTGGCTCGGGCATCTGGTTAGGATGCCTCCTGGACGCCTCCCTGGTGAGACACGTCCCACTGGGAGGAGACCCCGGGGAAGACCCCGGACATGTTGGATCTCTGGCAGGGGAACGCATCGGGGTCCCCCCAGAAGAGCTGGAGGAAGTGGCCGGGGACAGGGACGTCTGGGTTTCTCTGCTTGAGCTGCTGCCCCCGTGACCCGACCCCCGGAGAAGTGGAAGATGATGGATGGAATAATAATTTAAAAACAATGTGAACATTTTTGGTTTGTCATTCATGTTTTCTTTGGGAGTGTGCTTGGTGTAATAAAGAGGGTGCTTGTGTTACTTCAGGTGCTTTAAAGTAGTTTTTGCTCAGTAGAAGGGCTCAAACGGTTTCTTTTTATTTTTTGAGTCAATTTCTCCAGCTTTGGAAAATACTCTGTCACAGGGAACAGAGGAGGCTGGTGTGACAAGGAACTGTTTGGGTTGAAATATTCCCACACTTTAGAACGCTTCCTCGATGGTTGTTCCATGACAGAATAATCCAAAACTCCGAATATCAAAAAACGAGAGCTGTTCGTAACGTATAATACGTGTAGAACGGGGACATGAACCGGGGCTTCAGCCATCTTGAATACACTGAATCGCGGCAAATGTTCAAAGCTCCGCACATCAACTCGAAGCAGTCAGCTGACTTGGTCTGAATGAAGCAGTGAAGTGGTTCAAACGTCATCAGTGACGTCACATGAAGCAAGCTCCGGCCCACTGCTTCACTATAACTACCCTGTCGAGTTTGAAGCGTGCTTCGAAGCTTGTGTTGGAGGTAACATCACTAATTCCATGCCAAGTCTTTTTGTTTGTTTTTCCACAGTTAAGTTTTTGATATCCGGCTCAGTCGCGCTTTTCGTTTGTACTTTGCTTTTTGACCCCTTGAATCCTGTGAATAAAACCAAGTTTTGCTTTTGAAGTCCGCATCTGTGTCCTCCCTCTTCACCACAACCTGACAGAAAGCACCGACCAACCATGGACCCGGTGGACGAGGAAGCATTCTGGGAGCTGGTCGGGGACCAGTTTTGCTTTTGAAGTCCGCATCCGTGTCCTCCATCCTCACCCACACTTGACACATTATGCTTGGAGGCTGTGGTTTCAACCAGGAAGCTGTTATAGTCTTCTTTGCTATCAGCAGCAGGATTCTCAGTAAATATTTAGAGCTCTTCTCTGTCATACTGTCAGGACTTATACCCAAAATGTAAAGTGGTGGTTCCAGATGGAGGTTAATGCCCATAATCTGTTTAATATCCTTTTGAATATTCTTCCAAAAATCCTCTATTTTTGGGCAATCCTAGAATATATGAGTAGAGTCACCCACTGCTCCACACTCCCTCCAACATAAATCAGTTGTATTGTTGTATTTTGATGTAATGAAAGGAGTGTAAAAGTAACGCATTTTCACTTTCCAATCGAATTCCCTCCATGTTGGACTATTAGTTCCCTCTTTAAATGTTTCCTCCCACTCTTCTTCTGATATTATGATATCCAGTTCCCATTTTTCTTTGATATCCAAGTTGTTATAATTGCATTCGTGTTGTAGTGCTTTATAGATTTTTTTATATGTAGCACCCAACCACTCTATAACCTGTCTGCCCAACTTATAAAGACCGATGGGGTGGTTTGGGTTCTTCTGGTAACAGGTAGATATAATAATATTTACCTTTACAACCAAACTATATTCAAAATAAATGACTCCAGACAACTGCTTTGAAAATAATAAGAATACTTAGTTTTAATAAACAAAAAGTTAACCCTTTCCAGTAAGAACAAAATCCCTTTTTACCTTAAACACTTTAAGTGTCAACACCAATAAAACACTTCTTTCTGCCAAAATTAATAAAGAAAAGAAACCTTATATACACTTACTATATGAACTTTTACCATGTACAGTATATCAACATCAGTACGTTATTCATGGGCCCCACTCACACACGCATTCACTCACTCACTCAGAGTTACCACGTGGCTGAAAGCGTTGCAGGCCTGTTCGTTCTCCGCAGTGCGTTGCAACAAATCCCGGTTGCTCCAAACCGAAACAATTCACTGCGCTTCAACTGAATACTTCCCGGCTGGTTATTCCTCGTTGGCTAACAGGAACACAGCTGTGCAGAAGGTCTTTAGGCGTCGTCCTCACCCACATGTAGAAGATGGCCAGGCAGCTACAGTTGCTAACCGTCTCGTTGAAGCACCTTCTGTCTTTCACTGACGTCTGCAAACTCCGGCTCACCTTCATGCGCTGAATGGTGTGACTGACTTAACTTCACAGATTACTTTACTTGGTTATTTCAGTGGTCTTCAACCTCTCGTTGCTGACTCAACCAATTCTCTTTGCTTCTCCGTCTCCTTCCCCTCGTGGTCCTTCTCTCTCTTCCCTTCTCTCCCTCTCATGTCCAACCAATTAGTACAGGTGATACTCGATGACCAAACTTTGAACCAATTAAAAACGAGTTAACAGAGAATGGAGTTTAAGGGTGTACTGTGCATTTCTCACACAGCTACTAGGAATGATCCACAAGATTGTACTTTCAGTTCACTCCATGGGTACACACAAAGCTCACATACATACATATTTCTTACACAAGATCACAACTAAACTTACTTAACCATGTTATAAGTCTGTCTTAATAAACAGACTTTTCATTCCCCCTTAATTTCCATCTCTTCTTTGCAAAAAATGAGATAATTCAACTAATTACCTTGTTACCAGGGTTACATATATAAACCCTTTTTTTTTACTTGTCCTCTGAGAACAACCATAACACTTCCTCTAATTTGGATGGTGCCTTATGTTCTCCCATTCCTGATGTTTCTGTAGGTAATCTCTTAACTGTAAGAATTTGTAAAAGTCATGAGCGGGTAAGTTAAATTCTTTTTGAAGTTGTGTGAATGATTTCATTGTTTGTCCCTGAAACATTTGGTCGATATGTATTAGTCCCTTATCAGCCCATCTGTTAAATCCTGAGTCCATGGTAGATGGTACAAAGTCTGGGTTATTTGCTATTCTAGTAGCCCTGCTTACAGAATTTGACAGTTTCAGTTTCTTTCGCACTGCTGACCAGATTTTCATTGTTCCTTTAATCCATTCGTTACCCATCCCGAGTTTCCTCCAAGCCTTTTCGTTTAAAAATGGGTGATTCTAAAGGTGTATTTTGACATGTGTTTTGCTCCATCTCCACCCACACTGAATCTTTCTCTTTAGTGATCCACATAATTAAGGCTCTGAGTTGTGCTGCCCAATAATAATTTCTTAAATTAGGTAAATTCAACCCTCCCTTTTCTTTTTTGCTGAGAAGCGTCTTGTATTTAATTCTTGCTTTTTTATTTTGCCATAAGAATTTCGATATAATTTTATCTAATTTTCTTAGAAAAGCTCCAGAAATCACAATAGGTAATGATTGGAACAAGAACAACAATCTTGGGAGAATATTCATTCTTACTGCTTCTACTGCCAACCAGAGTCAATGGTAAAATCTCCCATCTAGCCAAATCTTCCTTTATCTCAGTTATCAGTTTCCCATAGTTAGCTTCAAATAGCTGTGTTGTATCAGGAGTGATAACTATACCCAGGAATCTAAATCCTTTTTCTGTCCATTTAAAGTGAACCTTTTCTTTAAGTTCCACTGGATAGTCTCCTGAGAGCATCATAAGCCGCTTTCGGACTGTAGGAACCTTTGGCAGTTCTAATAACCTTTTAATCCGCGGGGCCGTTTTCTCCCGTGTTCGGACATACAGGAACTCGGGGCCATCGCCCTCAGTTCCTATAACCATTTCAGCTCCTTCTCCGAGGTCGGGTCTTTTCATGGTTCTATAGAACGCATCTGAAGTAGGTGTGTGGTGGTCGGTAGCTACGCCCCATGTCATGCTATCACGGCTGAAATGTTTCTTAATACCACACAGACAGAACCGGCGGGTGTTTAATAAGTTAAACTTACACTGGTCTCATTTGTCTGCAGCGCTCTGCTCTCCTTTCTTCCTTCATGAAATGAAAAGTATCGTCTCCTGACTCTCTCTGAGAGCTCTTCCAGCCTCGATGTTAGACGCCTGATGTGATCGTCCATGATTAATATCACCATCATGCAGACCATAAACACGGTGGCCTCCCCGCTCTCCATATTAGCTTCTTTGTGGTGTTTTTTCTTCTCTCCTTACTTGTTTTGTTTGGTTTTGTTTTGTTGTTGAATGTGGCGCTAAACGGCTAACGTAACACGTCACTGACGCAGGCGGCTGCACGCGGCGCATCAGTCCCGACCTGGTCCCGACTCATGTGCGAATGCAGACTGAAACAGTTCCGCTGGGGAAGGACAGTTATCAGAACGAAATTCGAGTAGGACAGTTCTGATAACTGCGTTCTTATAACTACTCTGTCCGAAAGCGGCTATAGCTATTCACTTGGCTTCATTTGTCAAATACCCTGATATTTCACCATATTCTTTCAAGTTATCTAGTAGAGCTGGTATAGACGTGGAGGGCTCCGTTACATATGTTAATAAATCATCCGCAAACAACGATGTTTTGTGTTCTATGCCCCCTTGATCTTTTATTCCTTTTCTGTTCTTATTTTGTCTTATTGACTCTGCCAACGGTTCAATACTTACAGCAAACAGCAACGGACTCAGGCAGTCTCCTTGCCTGACTCCTCTTTTGAGGTAGAAAAAGTCTGAGCAGCAGCCATTGACTCTGATCCTTGATTTGGGATTTTTATAAATAATTTTTACCCAGTTTATAAACGTTGAATGAAACCCAAAAACCTCCAATGTTCCATTTCACACGGTCAAACGCCTTTTGTGCATCTAGGCTAAGCAGCATGATAGGTTGGAGGTTGTCTTTAGCACATGATATAAGATTTAATGTTCTCCTAATATTGTTAGCCCCCTGTCTCCCCGGGATAAACCCTGTTTGATCTGGTTTGATTAATTTACTTACATGTTGTTGCATTGTGTGTGCTAGTATGCTTGTTAATAGTTTTAAATCATTACAAAGCAAGCTGACAGGTCTATATCCTTCACATGAGGTCGGATCTTTGCCCTCCATAAGTAGCACGGAAATTACGGCTTCTGACCAAGTATCTGGACGGTTTCCTGTTGACAGAGCATAGTTAAAAACCTTACATAGTACTGGTGTTATCTCTTCTACAAAATATTCATAAAATTCTCCTGAGAAGCCATCTGTACCTGGGGATTTGTTACTTTTAAGGGTTTTTATAGTGTCGGCTATTACTTGTGATGAAATTGTTTTTATCATTTCAGATACTTCTTCTGCCTTTAATGCTGGTAAACGTAGTTTTTTGAAGAATTCTTGTGTTTTGGTCTCAGTGAGATTAGACTCTGATTCACTGTATAAGTTTTTATAATATTCCGCAAAGGCCTCTGCTATCTCTTTTGGCTTAGCCATGATTAAATTTGAACTGGGGTGTCTTATTTTTGTGACTATTCTATTTGTTTGAGCTTTTCGCAGTTGGAATGCCAGTAACCGTCTTGCTCTGTTGCCCATCTCATAGTATCTTTGATTTATAAAACGAAGAGCTCCTTCTGCTTTATGCGCTAAAAGTTCATCTAACTCACGTCTGACTTTTTTTAGTTCGAGGAGAATTGAGTTGTTAGATGTTCTTTTATGTTCTAACTCCAACTCCCTGATTTTGTTTTCTAGCTTTTCTTGCTGTTCCCATCGAGCTTTTTTTCAACCTGGAAGTTATTTCTATTATTTTCCCTCTTATGACTGCTTTTCCTCCTTCACCATAAAATCGATGGTGAGACCTCACCGTTGTCATTTATTTGAAAGTATTCCTTTAAATTTTGCTTTAGTTCTTTGACAACTTTTTCATCTGTTAAGATTGACACATTGATTACTTCAAGATTGGACTACTGTAATTCTTTATTATTGGGCTGTCCCACATATTCTCTGAAAAGCCTCCAGCTGATCCAAAATGCTGCAGCCAGAGTTCTGATGAGAACTAACAGGAGAGATCATATTTCTCCAGTTTTAGCTTCTCTTCATTGGCTCCCTGTTAAATTCAGAATAGAATTTAAGATTCTTCTCCTTACATATAAAGCTCTTAATGACCGAGCTCCATCATATCTTAAAGATCTCATTATAAGATATTTTCCTAACAGAGCACTTCGTTCCCAAACTGCAGGT
Organism: Odontesthes bonariensis; assembly: GCF_027942865.1. Classification (NCBI taxonomy): domain Eukaryota; kingdom Metazoa; phylum Chordata; class Actinopteri; order Atheriniformes; family Atherinopsidae; genus Odontesthes; species Odontesthes bonariensis. The sequence continues at coordinate 25,953,902 of NC_134529.1, read as the reverse complement.
TTACTTGAGGTTCCCATAGTTTCTAAAAGTAGAATGGGAGGCAGAGCCTTCAGTTATCAGGCCCCTCTCTGTGGAATAAGCTGCCAGTAAATGTCCGGGAAGCAGACACCCTTTCCACTTTTAAGACCAGGCTTAAAACTTTCCTTTTTGATAAAGCTTATAGTTAGGGATGGCTCAGGTGATCCTGAAACATCCCATAGTTAAGCTGCTATAGCCCCAGACTGATGGGGGAGCTCATCTGTCACACCTTTCCTCACTTTACTCTCTTTATGTATATGTGACATTATTGTGGTCATTAACTCGTGTTTCCCTGTTCCAAGAGATATCCTTTGAATGGTGTTACAGTGCCGCTGCGGCCCTCCCCCCCTTTTCTGTCTTCTCAAACCCCAGCTGGTCGAGGCGGATGGCCACCCTTCCTGAGTCTGGTTCTGCCAGAGGTTTCTTCCTGTTAAAAGGGAGTCGTTCCTTTCCACAGTCGCCTCAGACACGCTCAGGCCGGGAGATTGGACCGAAAAAGAAAAAGTTTTCAGTGCAATCTGTTGGTTTCCTTAGCTAGGAAATTGTTTTTTAATTGGCTCTATATGAATGAATTGGATTATTTTATGAATAATTATGAATACAATTAATTGAATTCCAATTGGCTTGAATTGGACTTTATTATCTAAGTGCCTTGAGATGACATTTGTTGTATTTGGTGCTATATAAATAAAAATGAATTGAATTGAATTGAGTCTCCAGTATTTAAAGAAGGATTCCCTGTAGTATGACAGGAGCGTGGTCACTTATAGTTATGGACTCTATTCTGCAGTCCCTGACTTTATGTATCTCTTGTTTTGACACGCAAAAAAAAGTCTATTCTCGAATAACTACCATGTGGGTTAGAATAGAAGGTAAAGTCTTTTCTTTTAGGATTATTATGTCTCCATGGATAAACAAGGCCTAGTTCTTTTATAACATTATTTAATACTCTGGATTTTTTTGTGTATGGTCCCCTCTCTGATGGCAACCTGTCTAATTTACCATTCTGTATGGTATTGAAATCCCCCCCCAAAAAAAATTATCATCCCTCGTCCGTTACTGGTGAGTATATTCGCTATATTTTTAAAGAATGTTTCATTTTCTTCATTTGGGGCATAGATATCGAAATAGTCATATTTACACCATGATATATCTTCTCATATCATCTTTAATCACTTTCTCTGCAGAAAATGGTAGGGATTTATTAATTAGTATGGCCACCCCCCTTTTCTTGCCATATGAAGCATGAAATACTTGGTTTGGTCCAAATAGGTTCTTATTTTAGAGAGCTTCAGTCTGCAGAGAGGTACCAGACAGGGTTGCCCACTTTCACCCTCACTTTTTGCAATCTTCATCGAACCTTTAGCAGCTGCTATCAGACAAGATGGAAATATTAAAGGCATCCATCCCAAAAATATTGAACATAAAATAAGTCTTTATGCTGATGATGTATTACTTTTCCTTCAGAACTCAGAGACATCTCTCACTCACACGATCACACTCATAAACAAATTCTCATCACTTTCTGACTACTCTATCAACTGGTCTAAGACCACCGTTCTGCCCATCAACTGTAGTTTCAAGAATATACCTGCTATCACTTTACAGTCAGGAAATATTAGATACTTAGGCATAAACATTTCCTCCAGGCTGTCAGAGCTAACAAAGCTAAATTATGTTAAACTCTTAAAGACAGTAGAGGATGATCTCACTCGTTGGAAGTCATTACCCATATCACTTATGGGGAGAGTCGCTACCATTAAAATGATGGTATTACCAAAAGTTAACTATTTGTTTTCAATGATCCCCATAAAACCATCCCCTACTTGGTTTAAAGCAATACTATGTAACATTTCTACCTTAAAATAACAGCTTGAAAAAATGTGTGCGGCTAGAATGAGTTTTAATATTACGATTGGCCTGTCTCCTATGCCCTTCGGGGGTCAGAGTTGAAAAAACTGCGCTATGTAACTTTGCTGGAGCGGCCCGGGAGCTGAGCGGAAGTACTTCGACTTGCTTTCTGGCACACCTACCGCAAAAACAAATAGACCCCTCTCACGCTCCCAGGTACATTTGATTACTCTTACCTTCTCGGTCGACATAGCTTGCACCTTCTGACTCCACGCCGGTTCGTCAACAAATGTGAAAAGTGAAAGTGAAAGGGTGTTGTATTTACTACAGTATAACCGTACATTACCTCCAAGCCTGTAGGGGGAGCTCCAGAGTGGGCTTTTTGAGAAGTTACATTGTATCGCTTTAAGTCATTAGATTCATGCATCTCCAAATTTTTGTGGAAAAACAAACCACCACGTATTAGTTTAAAAACTCTACAGAAGACCAAGGACAGTGGTGGATTAGATTTACCTAATTTTCAGCACTATTTCTTAGCCAATAGGTTACAATATATATCAAAATGGTTTAAATCTAGCCCACTAGATGAACAATGGATAAATATAGAACAAGCTTTATGTGATAATATGGAAATCTTGGACCTGCCACTTATTAGTCCAAATGTAAAACATCACAAATGCTTCAAAAGCATTAACATCAGCACCTCTCTGACAGCCTGGTGGGAATTTCTTAAAATTACAAAGTCGTCACTTCTCCCGTGTAAACTTACATCCATCTGGAACAATCCTGACATCCTGCAAAACAAAAAAAATGCTAAACTTTATTCTATGGAAGAACAAAGGAATAAAACATCTGGAACATGTTGTCCAAAATAGAAATTTTATTTCATTCGATGCGCTCATATCACAACATGGGTTAGGAAGCAATAAATTTCTAGAATACCAACAACTTAAATCTATAATAACTAAGAAATATATCCTCCAACAACCAGACTTACAGTCCCCTCCAAAAGTATTGGAACAGCAAGGCAAATTCCCTTGTTTTTGTTGTTCACTGAAGACATTTGGGTTTAAGATCAAAAGGTGAGTAAGAGACAAGAGTTCAGAATGTCAGCTTTTATTTCCTGGTATTTACATCTAGATGTGTTAAACAGCTCAGGACATACCACCCTTTGTTTGAACCCACTCATTTTTCAAGTGAGCAAAACTATTGTTACCATGGAGACGGCGCCGCGGATGGCTGCCTCGGTACTTCGCTCTCTCGTGTTTTTTACGTTTTTGTGCATTTGTCGTGTTTTCTGTGCTCCTTCTCTGGTCACTTACTCCAGAGAAGAACTCCTAAACATTGGTATAACCACCAGCAAAGTTTTTTCTTCGGTTCTCATCGATCCGGAAAACTTAACAGAACTACTCATTGGAGGAGCAGCAGCTCTCTGTGGTCTCCGCTGGAGACGCCGGACACATCGGGGGAAGCGAGCCGGCGCACTTGTCAGATTGCGGCAGCGGGGGTTTCGCACTGCGCTCCCGTCTATTCACCTGGCCAACGTCCGCTCTCTGGCGAACAAGGTGGACGAACTGCAGCTCCTCAATACAACCAACACGGACTTCAACAGATCTGCTGCCTTGTGCTTCACCGAAACCTGGCTCGATGAGCACATCCCGGACACTGCTCTCTACCTGCCTGGATTTCACCTGCACCGAGCGGACCGGATAACGGAGCTTACGGGGAAAACGAGGGGAGGCGGAGTCTGCTTTTACATTAAATAAGGTTGGTGTACTGATGTCACGGTCCTAAACAAATCATGCAGTCCTCAACTAGAAACACTCTTCATCAACTGTAAACCGTTCTATTCGCCGCGGGAGTTTTCCTCGTTTGTTCTGGTCGGAGTCTACATCCCTCCTCAGGCCTGTGTTACTGAGGCGTTACAACAGCTGGCCGACCAGATTAATAACGTGGAGAAAAAACACCCGGACTCTCTGCTCATTGTTTTGGGGGACTTTAACAGAGCAAACCTCAGCCACGAACTGCCACCAGGGACACAAACACTCTGGACCACTGTTACACTGTTTTTAAGAACTCATATAACTCTGTCCCCTGTGCAGCCCTGGGACTCTCTGACCACTGCATGGTTCATCTTATCCCAACCTACAGGCAGAAGCTGAAATCTGCTAAGCCTGTGGTCAAGACGGTGAGGAGATGGACCAACAACGCCAAAGTGGAATAACAAGCCTGCTTTGACTGCACTGATTGGAGTGTTTTTGAGACTGCAGCCTCAGACCTGCATGAACTGACTGATACCGTGACATCTTACATCAGCTTTTGTGAGGACATGTGTGTGCCCACCAAAACCTTCCGCACATACAGCAACAACAAACCCTGGTTCACTGCAAAACTCAGGCAACTTCGTCAGGCCAAGCAGGAGGCCTACAGAAGTGGGGACAGAGTCCTGTACAACCAGGCCAGAAACACGCTGACAATGGAGGTGAAAGCAGCCAAGAGGAGCTACGCTGAAAAGATTAAAAACAGCCTTTCAGCCAACGATCCAGCGTCAGTGTGGAGAGGCCTGCAGTCCATCACCAACTACAGGAGACCATCCCCAAACACTGCAGCGAATCATCAACTGGCTGACGAGCTGAATGTGTTCTACTGCAGGTTTGACACATTCACACCTCTCCACCTCCCCCCCCCCATTGACATCACCTGCCACTCTGCCACCTCTCCCCTCTGACCCTCCACCAGCACTCACGATCTGTGAAGAGGATGTTCTGTCAGTCTTTCACAGACAAAAGATCAGGAAGGCACCCGGCCCAGACGGTGTGTCACCTTCCTGCCTGAAGGTCTGCGCTGACCAACTGGCCCCCATCTTCACCCGGATCTTCAACAGATCCCTGGAGCTGTGCGAAGTCCCCTCATGCTTCAAACTCTCCACAATAATCCCGGTCCCCAAGAAACCCACCATCACAGGACTGAACGACTACAGGCCTGTTGCCCTCACATCTATAGTCATGAAGTCCTTCGAGAGACTGGTGTTGGGGTACCTGAAGGACATTACAGACCCCCTGCTGGACCCCCTGCAGTTCGCCTACCGAGCGAACAGGTCAGCGGATGATGCCGTTAACATGGGACTGCACTACATCCTGCAACACCTCGACTCTGCAGGGACGTACGCTAGGATCCTGTTTGTCGACTTCAGTTCGGCGTTCAACACCATCGTCCCAGCCATCCTCCGCAACAAACTCACCCAGCTCAATGTGCCCTCCTCCACCTGTTAGTGGATTACAAACTTCCTGACTGACAGGAAGCAGCAGGTGAGGCTGAGGAGCATCACATCCAGCACCCGGACCATCAGCACAGGTGCCCCCCAGGGGTGTGTACTCTCCCCACTGCTCTTCTCCCTTTACACCAACGACTGCACCTCAAGAGACCCGTCTGTTAAACTCCTGAAGTTTGCAGATGACACAACAGTCATCGGCCTCATCCGGGACGGTGATGAGTCTGCATACAGACGGGAGGTTGAACGGCTGGTCTGCTGGTGTGGTCAGAACAATCTGGAGCTGAACACGCTAAAAACAGTGGAGATGACAGTGGACTTTAGGAGAAGCCCCCCCACTCTGCCACCCATCACCAACAACGCAGTGTCTGCTGTGGAATCCTTCAGGTTTCTGGGCCCCACAATCTCTCAGGACCTGAAGTGGGAGACCAACACAGTCACTACCATCAAAAAGGCACAGCAGAGGTTGTACTTCCTGCGGCAGCTCAGGAAGCTCAACCTACCTAAGGAGCTGCTGATCCAGTTTTACACCGCCATTGTTCAGTCTGTTCTCTGTTCATCCATCACCGTTTGGTTCGGATCAACCACCAAACAGGAAAAAAACAGACTGCAACGGACAATAAGGTCTGCAGAGAAGATTATTGGTGTCAGCCTGCCCTCCATCCAGGATCTGTACCTGTCCAGAGTCAGGAAACGGGCAGGTTACATCTCTGCAGACCCATCACACCCTGGACACAAACTGTTTAAACTCCTCCCTTCTGCAAGGCGCTACAGAACTCTGTACGCCAAAACAACAAGACACAGGAACAGTTTCTTCCCTCAGGCTGTCTCTGTGTTAAACAGCTAAAACCGGACTTCAGTGTTTCATCCTTGCACCATGCACCAATTTGCACTTCTGATTTAATCTTGTTCTATGTCTATTTTTTTATCTATTTTTTTGTAATTGTTGCACTAAAGAGAGTGAGGTGTAACCGGAGTCAAATTCCTCGTGTGTGTCCACATACCTGGCAATAAAAAGCGATTCTGATTCTGATTCTGATTCTATTGGAACATGTGACTGACAGGTGTTTCTTGTTGACCTGGTGTTGCCTTTAAGGTTGATTATTCAAACCATAAATAGCTCTGCATGTTTAAACCTATAAAGACTGAATTTTGCCCTGCTTAGCCTGTCTGTGTCTGTGTCTTTTGAGCATCTTTTTTACATATCAGACGAAGCCAAATAACATGGATTTGGTCAGCTGGGGTCTTAATGCTATTGATCAAATTTTTTCAACCGCGAGGATGACGAAAGGACAAGCGTCTTGCCCTGACGGGACTTTCTTCGCTGGATACACGGAGGATGCATGGGGGACGTGGCGCACCGTGTGTTTGGCGATGCTGGCTGTCGAGGACGCGGAAGACGTCTACATATTTGGATTTATGATACTCGGGTTCCTGCTGTTTGGAGTTGGAGGATACCTGGTATTTGGTGAAATTAAGAGATCGTGGAAAGCGTTTGATGGGGTCACAAGGGCAATCAACGCTCAGACTGAAATGCTACGGGAGCAGAATCGGAAACTAGATGCAACCCTGGCGCAGGTTCGCAGGCTGGCGGAGATTCCTGGACTCAGAAGAGAAGTGGATTGACCTGGGAGAATGGTTGATTGATCGCTTGGACCGGGTGGAAAGGGTCCACATCCCACAATTCGGCTAAATTCGGGACTTCGCCATGAGATTCCAGCAATGGACAGAAAGACAGAGAGCGCAATCAGTTGTCTGTCTGACCTAAATTAATTGTTATTTCAATCTGGTGCCCCATACTGGCCTTGTAGCCAGCTGCATAATCACTTGTCCACGTTTGTTATGATAACATGATGCTCACTCCCATGTGCTCCCCCTCCCTTCCTGCACTCCTGTGAGATTTGTTGTGGAACTGGCTGACATTTTCCAACTTGTCAAGGACAATTGCCTGATCCAACTTTCTGTGCAGACTTATTGAACAAACACACACGCATACACATACATGCTCACTTATAACACATGCAACTCCTCACCTCTTCACTGTCCCATTGCTTATGGTGTTGTCTTGTGTATATGTTGCTTTTTATGTGCTGAGGTTTTTTTTGAGATCTCAGACCGTATCCTGATGAGGGTACAGTGTGAAGTATGATTTTTTTTCCCTCCCCTCACCCAATGTTGTCCCCCTTCCTTCTTATCTGGCGGCGCCTGCGTGGCCGTGAGCCCGCGGGCTGCGATGCCTGGTCACACTCTCTCTCCCATGTCTGTTTTTCTGTTTTGTCTGTCCTGACCGAAATTGGAATTTCCCCTCGGGGATTAATAAAGTATAATTGATTGATTGATTGATTGATTGTTAAAGAGGAAAAACCAACATGAAGACCAGAGAGCTGTCTATGGGAGAAAAGCAAGCCATTTTGAAGCTGAGAAAATAAGGAAAATCAATCAGAGCCATTGGACAAACAGTGGGCATAGCAAGCACAACAATTTGGAATGTCCTGAAAAAGAAAGAAACTACTGGTGTACTGAGCAACAGACGTCGAACAGGTTGGCCAAGGAAACAACAGTAGTTGATGACAGAAATATTGTGAGAGCTGTAAAGAAAAACCCCAAAACATCAGTAAGTGACATCACCAACGACCTCCACAGTGCAGGGGTGAAGGTATCACAATCCACTGTTCGAAGAAGACTCCGAGAGCAGAAATATAGAGGCCATACCACAAGATGCAAACCACTCATCAGCAGTAAGAAGTCGGAAGGCCAGATTGAAATTTGCAAAGAAGTACAGAGATGAGCAGCAAAAGTTCTGGAACACAATCTTATGGACTGATGAGACCAAGATTAATCTCTACAAAAGTGATGGAAAGGCCAAAGTGTGGAGAAAGAAAGGAACTGCTTATGATCCTGAAGCATGGTGGAGGTAATGTCATGGCTTGGGCATGCATGGCTGGTTCTGGAACAAGCTCATTAATATTTATTGATGATGTAACTGATGATGGTAGCAGCAGAATGAATTCCGAAGTGTATAGAAACATTTTGTCTGCCAATTTATGGAGAAATGCATCCAAACTAATCGGGAGGAATTTTATCATGCAGTAGGACAATGACCCAAAGCACACTGCCAATAAAACAAAGAACTTTATCAGGGGGAAAAACTGGAAGGTTTTAGACTGGCCAAGTCAATCACCTGACCGTAACCCGATAGAGCATGCATTTCACCTCCTGAAGAGGAGACTGAAGGGGGAAACCCCCCGAAACAAACAAGAACTGAAAGAAGCTGTGGTAAAAGCCTGGAATAGCATCACAAAGGAAGAATGTAACAGTTTGATGATGTCGATGGGTCGCAGGCTTGAGTCAGTTATTGCAATCAAGGGTTATGCCACCAAATATTAAATGTTATTTACTTTAAGATTATTTGTTCCTTTACTTTTGCTCACCTAAAAATGCTGTGGTGTAATACAAATGGTGATATATCCTAAGTTGTTTAACGCATCTAGATGTAAATACCAGGAAATAAAAGCTGACATTCTGAACTCTTGTCTCATACTCATCATTTGATCTTAAACCCAAATGTCTTCAGTGAACAACAAAAACAAGGGAATTTGCCTTGCTGTTCCAATACTTTTGGAGGGGACTGTACAACTCCCCATTAGGGTAGCAGAATTTTTAAGCTTCTGCACACCAAAACTGCTATCAAAAATATATAAATTACTGTCTAAGATGGATGATACAATTTCTTTACCATCCTCAAAATGGGAGGCAGATCTATCCCTCAGTTCTAATTCTAACCATAACTTCTGGCCACAAATGTTTGAACACCTTCAGAATGACTCGAAATCCTAATTTGCAGCTCATACAATACAAAATCCTTCACAGAACACATTATACAGGACAAAGGATGTTCAGGATGGGTCTAACACACTCAAATATCTGCTCACATTGCACAGATAACACACCTGATAATTATGCACACGCTTTATGGTTTTGTGCGCCTGTCCAGAAGTTCTGGCTTGAGGTCTGTGAGGACCTATCAACATGGCTAAAGTGTAGTATTCCTGCTGCCCCACACTGTGCATACTGGGTGACTTGGACAACATCAACATGGAAATTAACTCCGCACACATGGTCCTCACAGTGCTATGTATCGCAAAGAAAACTATTCTCATGAACTGGAAAGCAAAGAGGAATCTGTGTATTAACCAGTTTAGAAATTTTCTTTTAGATTATATTAGCATGGAAACAATGTCTGCCTCCTCAAAAGATCAACTGGCTGAATTTCATTCTCTCTGGTCCCCGCTGATATACTTTATCACATAGGGGGGGTGGTGGGTTGCTGTCCCGCCGCTCTGGGCGGTCGGTTGTGTGCTGGGGGGGGCTGTGTGGCTTCAGGTTTCTGGTGGTCTCTCGGGTCGTGGGGGCCGGGTTGATCATTGCTGGGGGGGACTGTGTGTCTGGCCTGGTTGACAGTTTGTTGTACTTGGGTACTTGTGGGTGGAGCTGTCTTGCGGTGTTGGGCGTGGTCTCTTGGTGGGCATGGGGGGTGGTCGCTGGCTCTGGGTCGGGTGGTCACGCCGCTCTGGCGTGGGGTGTAGTGCTGGGCCTGGGCCCTGGTGTCTGGCCGCTGCCTTGCGCCCCGGGGAGTGCCCTGCCTGTGCCCGGGGGGTCTGGTTGCCCTGGGCACGCCGCCGTGAAGGTGGGTCGGTGCGGGTCCTGGTGTCGGGCTGGTTGCTCTGGGGTCTCTGATGTGCCTGCAGGCTGTTCTTTGTTAGGGTGGCGTGCGGTGGCGTGCGGTGGCGTGCGGTGGCGTGCGGTGGCGTGCGGTGGCGTGCGGTGGCGTGCGGTGGGGTGTGGCGGTGCTTCTCCCCTGTTGGGGGCGGCTTGGGTGGGCCTGGGTGATGGTGGGTCTCAGGCCCGGGCTGTTATGACTGGAGTGATTGTGTGGTTTGTTTGTTGTTTATTTGTTTTTGTTTGTTGTGTTGTGTTTTGTTCTTTTCTTTATTTGTAGGGGCCGTCTGGGGTGGGGCGGGTGGGTGCCTTCGGGTTGCCAAGTGGCTCCCCGAATACGCTGCGGGCCCCGGACCTGGTGAACATCGAGCCCTCTCCAGGGGAGCCTCTCTCCCCCGGTCTTCTAGATCCCCATACCCCTCTCCCTTCTGGCTCCTGTACACAGCACACATTCACACACGTAGGGTTTGAGGGCGGGTGTGTTCTGTGGGGGGCAGCGGATGGGTCCACGTAGGTGGTCCCCTTTGCTGCACTCTGCAGCCCCCCGCCCTTGTTTTAATTACACCTTAGACATTACTAATCATGAGACACACACAAACACACACACATTAGGTCTTGGGGGGCGATAGCACTGAGTGGTATCTGGTGGGCAGGGCTCTTTGGGTATGTAGGCTGCCCGGAGGGCCACGCTCCCAGTTCCACAAGGTTGCTTGCCCCTCAATTTTAAATGCTCACTATTAGAAAATATCAAAGAGCCAGAGGGGAGAGGGGAGGGGTCTTCCCGCACCCCTGTTGCCTGGTTGCTGCCTGGGACGGGGGGGCCAGGAGGAGGAGTTGTCCTGCTGGTTCAGGGTCTGTGGCTGGGGGGCTGCTGGCCCCCAGATGTGCCCGCTACGCCACACTCCAGCGGAGGTGGGGGATGTATGCATGGGCTGTGCGAGTGTTTGTGGATGTGTGTTTGTTTTTTGTTTTTTTTTTCTTTATGTATGTATTTATTTATTTATTATTATTATTATTATTATTATTATTATTATTATTATTATTAATTTTTTTTCTCTTATATGATTTATGGGGTGTCTGGGTCTGGGTCCTGCTGTCCTCTGGCCTGCTTATGCTGTTCCTGATGGGGGGGGGGGGGGGGGGGGGGGGCATTGCTTCTCCCCGCTGCTCGCGGCCTCACCCACCTGTGGGCACGTCTTGACTCCCGGGGAGCTTGCCCAGGGGCACTGGGGCAGGCGCTGGTCCACTGCGGCTGGCTGTCTGGGGCGCCTGGCCCTCTCGGGTGTTGGGCGGGGCCCCTGCCGGGGGGTTTTGGTGGCGCGGGAGCCGGTTTTGGTGGCGCGGGAGCCGGTTCCGGCGCGCGGCCCATTTCTGGGTTGCGGGGACCTGGCGGGGCTAGTAGGCTGCCGCCTCTGGTCCCCGGGGGGGCTCTGCCCGATGCTTGTGGGGGCTCTGTCTGGGAGCTTCCTCTGCTGTTTTCTGGGGGGATGCGTGGTTGTCCCTATGGTGGGCTTCCCGGGTTCTGTGCTCCTTGGGGGCTGTTGGTGGCCTGGGTCTGGGGGCCCTCTCGGCCTGCTTCTGATTGCTGGGGGGGGGATTGTGACACATACACTGATATTTAAGCATGGTTATTATGTGGGACCATCTATGTGTATTGCATGTTCATGCACACACACACACTCACACTCACACACATTCATTAGCCCAGTAGCATGCTCACTAAGCAGTTGTTGTACTGTCCTGTGGTTTAAGGTCACCTGTGTATTATATGAGATTGCTGCTGCTTGTGTTTTTTTGTTTTTTTTGTTTGTGTGTTTGTTCTCTGCTTGTCTGCTTACAGGTGCTCCTGGTGCTTCTAAGGTTGGATTCCCCACAAAAGCCGTGAATCGTCTTCAGTTTTGTTTTTACAGGTGTAGCAGCTGGTTGTCGGATTTTTCCTTGTTTTTTATGTTTGTCTCTTCATGTTTCTGTTCTTTTTTTTCTCTTCTTCGCTTTCCCTCTCTCTCTGTCCCCCAGTCCGGTTCGGCACTATTATCCTATCATGTTAAATATTGTAACAAAAATAAATAAATAAAAATGAGGACTTGATGGGCGTCAAGGGGAGCTTTACATTCATAAAGCTTCCCTTGGCATAGCAAATGTGTTTAGCATAAACGGTATTCAGATTACAATTCTGCTGCCATAATGCTGGACAGGACAAGGGAAAAAAAAAAAAAAAAAAAAAAAGAATTAGAAGGTATACTTAGAAATGCATAAGACAATACAGCCTCATTCCTTCCTTTTTAGGAAAGCAAAATTCAAAGCATGCCAGGAGTGTTGCTTCAACACACTCAGCAGAGCACAAGGCTGCAGCCCATTAGTTTCACATTCAAGAACAGTGAATCTTTTTTATGTGCAGGAAATATGGGATAAATCAAACAATAGTATAGTTCTTACTATCTGCAGGTTCTATTAGCAGGTAGCAGGCCTTTTTTAAGTTGAAATGTGCTATACTGTTTCACTACAGTCAAAACAGTGTGCCAGTTTCTACAGCTTTATTTATTAGTGTCATTGTCAGCGGATATTGAGGATTTCTTTTTCAGCACACTTTAGCACAGATGCCTCTAAATTTCCCTGAGCAGGTGAGTTATTGATTAAACAGCTTTCAAATATAATTTAGCTTTCCATAATACTGTTGCAGTGCAGCACAGTTAATTTATTCATGTGAAACGAAAGAATAAAAGGGATTAAATTGGGCTCTCATATTCTGGTTTTTCTTCATTTGAATCTGCAATGTAAACATCTGAAGCCTCTGAACCTTTCATGTAGAATACACATATGCACCCTTTGAAACTCGGCTCCTCCCTCTTCTGCTCCTGTACAATTAGCACCGGCTGTCCTCAGGGTTGTGTGGTGAGCCCCCTCCTCTACTCACTCTACACACACGGCTGTACACACGACTGTACACACACGCTAGCTGCACTGAAACAGGAAGAGGCTGCAGAGCGTGGTCAACACTGCACAGAGGACCATCGGCCGCCCTCTCCCCTCCCTGGACTCCATCTACAACTCCCGCTGCTCAAACAGAGCTAGAAACAGAACTCAGGACAGTTTGCACCCAGGCCATCATCTGCTCAACTTACTACTGGGAGGCACTACAGGTGCATCAAGACCAGGACAAATAGACTAAAAAACAGCTTTTATCCCAGAGCCATTACCCTGCTGAACGTAAACATGCACTAACTGCCAAAAGACATATTAATGTATTTATCTTGCTGTGCATTCGCACTTTACATTCTCAGCTCAGGCAATAACCGTTGAATGCTGAATGATGGCATAGATTTTTAGTTGTTTATTGTTTAATGTCTGTTTGTTAAATGATCTGCACTTTAAAGGCTTTTAATTTTGTTGTGCTCCTGTACAATGACGATAAAAATTCTCAATCTGTGTGCATGTTAAACTGTAGTAAGTTCGATTCACACGTACTGTTTAAACTAGTATGCTTCCTGTCCTCTCAGCAGCTAGCCCTCATGATTGACTTCAGTTTCATCATCTTTCTCAGCAGAGAACTGGATTATTTGCAGTTCAACGGACCACAGAGGAGCATTTAATAACAAAATTACTGCACATGCAGCTCAGGCTTGATATTTTTCGAAATTCTTTAATATTTTCTCCTCAAAAGACATGTAAAGAACCTTCGGTATCAGGTGATTTAGTATTTGTCTTGGCAACACGCTGATAATTGACTTTCCACAGTAATTCCCATCATCAGCTATTTCCTAACTGGAAGTAACCATTACTGTGCTCATTTGTTCTCTTGGTAAATATTTGTTTGTTCCACAAATTATACTGCTTCATATGGGAGCCAAGAGCAGTCATGCTTGACTTTTTTTTCTTTCTATAATCATCTAAAGATCACAAACTAATTACCTGATTAAATCAAGAATAACAGGGCTAATTTTATTTTAGCAATAAGGGCTTCTTTTTCATTTAATAAAGGGGTTAAAATATTTGCTAGTTGAGGCAGCCACTCAACCGTTATCTATGTCCCCAGATGCCACTGGCTGTGTTCAAGAGCAAGTTGTCACCGAACTAAGTGCAGTAAAACAGAATTAAACATGCATTCCTAAACACCTTGTGATTTTGAGAAAACAAAAGGCTTGTTTCTCGAGAGAACGAGATAAACTAACTTGTTATCATGCAAAATTAAGCTTTGTTTGTCCTGACATAACAGAATAAAAAACAAACTGCAGCCAAGGCGGTTATTTGCTCCAGTAGCCACTGTGTGAGCTTTTCAAACCTCCATATTCTCACTTTAATAATGTTATTAATTGCTGTATCATGGATGAGAATAAGGAAGACAAATTCACTGTCGGTGTCCTGCTTCAACCACTTTTAAAACGAGAAGCGAGAAGAGAGAAGGCAAGAGTTGTAGGAAGTAAACCTTGTACACATTGAGCAGTAAGTGATATAATGATGGTTATAGTAGCCTTCATTTATGTAATCTGTTTTTTTGTGGTTGTTTGTTTTTTTCCTAGAACACTATATAAGTGGGAATGCTGTGGGAGCTCTCAATTAGCTTTATTGGCTATTACATAGCAGCTGATCTAGACAGATCCAAAGGGGAAATGTAATTGAACATTAAAAAAATGTCTGCCTTGTATATTCAACACATAGATCTGCTATGACCAAACAACTTTTCATCAGATCCTTCTGCACTTGAACTAACCCATACAAGCTTAACTAAACCGTTTTCCTCAGTGCTGGATTATACTGATCTAATTGCTACTACATGCTATACATTATGTACAAACATTGTTATTGGATTGTTATAAATTGGACTGAAATTGGATTTAATGTGACTTTATCATAAAATTATCTCTTTAAAGTGTGTTGAATGACATGTTGTGAATTTGCACAATATAAATAGACTGAATTTAACTGATTTGAATTAAAAGGAAAACAGCAACTTTGTAACTCCTGATTCAGTTACTTATTTTTTAACTTCATCTTCTGCCTTTTTGTCATTCCCTAAAAATAAATAAATAGTAAACATAGTAATCTTTTGTTTCTTCATTAAAAGGACAAATGTATCACTAAATTTTACACATTTGTCTTTTTAATGAAGAAACAAAAGATTACTATGTTTACAAATTTCATATCACAAGATGGAGTAACTTATGGAAGATTGAAAATACACCTATCAGTATTTTCATGTGATTCTACACTAATGACAACATAGCTTCAGTTATTCTATTTCATAATTGCCAGTAGATCCACCAAAATGTTACACACTGAAACTTCAAGTGAAGTACATCATTTGATGTTCATATAGAAGCAATACAGCAAACCTGGATATAGCTGGTATTCAGCTAACAGTATATTTAATTGCATAGTGCTTGTACATTATCATTCTAAATTGGCAATAGGAGTAAGTGCATGGTTGTTTGTCTTGTTTGTCTTGTTTGTCTTTTTGTGGCCCTGTGATAGACTGGCGACCCATCCAGTTGTCCATTATCATTCACTCCTCCTTCAGCTGCACTTATAACACAAGCATAGTAAAACACACAAATCATTCCTAAAGAATCAATGAGCAGCCCACTTGCACCAGAAATCATGTTGTATAAATGTTTGTCAACATATAAAAACAACGTATAGTTTTAACAATGCAGTGTTATCAATTGTAAGATGACAACATTTTGGTTACATGTATTTTGCAACATGTAAACCTAATCATGGACATAATTTCTAACCCTAATAATGTACTATTAATCTCTGACCCTAATTATTTATGGATGGGAGCAAAGTAGAAATGTAAATAATGCCCAAGTAGAAAAGGGAAAGAACTTTTTAAAATGTAGTACACAGGATTTGAATGTGCAACCTTTCCCTTTAGAGTCAGGGGTTTAACACTATCTGCCAAGCCCCACAATCTGTCATGAGATGATTTTGGAGCTAGCCAAAGCTGCAGCTATTGATGGTGGTCATAAATCATAGAGGCCTATCAGGTGGAGTTACACCGAGCTGCTCTCATGTACAAGGCAGCACCGCCATGGAAGAGGAGAGAAAATAGTGGTAACGTTAAAAACATGAAAAGGGGCCACACTCAGTGTAAAGGAATGAAAGACAAAGATGTATTTATAGCCATTACAAGAGGCATCCGTGTGTTTAAAAAGTTGTGCAGTTACTGTACCACAGCAGCACCACAGAGTGATGTGGATGCACAAATGCAACCATTACGCAGCAGTTCAGCACAGCACACACAAAGCCCACGCTGCATTCTCGATGTAAAGCCGGTCTTAGGTAGTGGTCAGCTTTACACTCTCAACCGAACAGAGTTACATGGCAGAGCAGAAGCAGTGTTTTAACACACTACTGTGACCACAGGGCAGGTCAATTATTGAAATAGTTGTGAATTTGTTCAAATTAAGATATCATCACAATCACACAAATTAGATTAGAGAGGAGGAGGAAACTTGTAAATCCAACATCCAGACATTGATCAAAGAAGCAGTAGGACAACATAGCAATCCTCTTTCAGAGCAGCCTTGAGACATAAATCAACAAGCCTTGTGTGTCCCTGAAATGAAAAAAACGTCATCCAAACTCTCAAAGCCTGTGACTACCAGCTCTTTTTTTAGTATTGATGTTTCAGTAAACAAAAAATTCAATTTGCCCCCCATTTAGTATTATTACCATGTTTCAATACATAAAAGCCTGTGGTGTGTTAAGCATTTGCACTTCTGAAAAAATAACTCAACTTATTTCTTTTCCAGATGGGGTAACTTGTAAGCATGAGGACCCAAAAGGAAAGTATTATGAAATGCCGTATTGCCCCTTATAATCTGATGCCTTGTTCAATAGATAGAGGAATGAGGAATTCATTCTCACATTCAAGAAAAGGAAACTTACCTAGTTGATCTCTTTCATGGAGCTGGTCCAGGTGTCAGAGAAACAAATGATGAGCATAAGTCGCACAAAGTTCCACAGCAGACTTTTTTCTTGCAAGAAAGTGGCAAGGAAACATGAGACTGAAGAAGGCCCATCCTCAGTATAAATACAAATTCACTAAGAATACAAGCAGCCTTTTAGTTACTCATTAAACACAATGTGCATTTGACTATTGTGCTGAAAGGTAAAGTAAGTCAGCATTTGTGATTTTAATAAAATTACAAAAGAAGAAAAAAAAGAAATGAATGTAATTTGCTAAGTAGTTATTTGAAAATATATCATTCTGGAGCTGCTTGCAAGCATTTTTCTGCTCCAAAATCAACACCAACACAGCATCAACATGAGTAGTGTTGCTGTTGCTTTTTGCTCCATTGTTGAGTTTCACGGTCAGATCCCGCTGAAAATTGGAAAAAAGCTAATCCAAGTACACTGTGTATGCAGAGCTTGTCATTGTGAATAACTTTTCTTGCCTATCACATTCACTGTTCAACCCTCTGCCACCAGGTAACAGATTCAGAAACATTTTGCTAAATGTTCTTTTCTTAAACTGTCAGAGCTCTGAATAACCTGCTGCTTGTTAACACATTACGATCATAACAACCAACTCTCAAAACACACATCAAACAAATAATTGACAATTGCCTCTCCAAACAGAAACAGACAACAACAAAAGCACATCTCAAACTAACATCTATCAGTCTGAGCACTGTCTCTTTATAGGAGACCGTGGACATTCAATACACAAATTGCGCAGTGTACTGACACTTTTCCTGTGCTCTCCACCTCATCACAACGGCTCCCAGTATGTTGTTGTTTTATTGCACAATTTTGATTTTTTTTTTCTATTTCAAATTTAGCACATTCATATATAATGTATATTTATTGTTACTATGTTCATGTGAAATGTCCATAGAAATTAGATTTTGTTTCTATGTATGGCATGTATGGAGAAAATATGAGACTAAAAGTGAGATGAACTGAGTTTTCTGCAATATGTTAACAATGATGAGGGAAAAACAAGTTTCAGATACAGTTTTTCAGGATGTGATACCTCATTCTATCAGTATATGTGAAACCTGTGGGAGTGCTTTGCAAAACAACATTACGATGGAAACCTCTAGTAACTATCAGTGTGTATCTGAGTGGATGATATTCACCAACCAAATGATCTAAAGTGCTTCCTGCTCCAAGTGAATGTTGCAATATTAAATTCAGTCTGTTAAGAATCAATGGTCTCATTGACATGGAAACTCCAAACTGCCAAAACAAGGCCCCATTGGCCCAAATGAGAAAAAAAATAATAATAGTGCTCTGTATAAACTTGCGTGACCTCCACATGCATTGGAAATTAAACAAATGGAACTTTGTGGGAAGACTGCATGGAAATTTTTCACTGTATGATGTGACCAATATGTTGAGAAACACTGAGCACTGCCTAAAAGGTTACTTGGTTCTCAACACATATGAATAAGTAGTATTTTAATGAAATTGCTTTCTATCAAATAAATAGCCATGCACTCTGTAACCCAGACCTCACATGGTCACAGTGTGCCTCCTCTTCAACTTAACCAAGGAAACAGTCATGTGAGAAAAAAAAAAAAAAATGGTTTCATGGATTGGGACATAAGAAATGCTGAAAGAATATTTCTATTATGTCCTGATATGTAAAACCTTATAATCGAAAGATGGTGTTTCTTTTTCACATGATTGTAGACAAATGAGCCACATTAACTGCTACATAAAAACAGAAAGCAATGACTTGCAGTTTGATACCGATGGTTGCCCTTCCTGAGACTGGTTCAGCTTATCAGATGATGAGATGTAGATACATTGAATCAAACAATTTTGAAGTGCCTTGAGATTACTTGTTGTGAATTGGCAGTTAAGTTGTCACAAACAGTGATTCCAGCCAAAAATCTATTGCATTAAGATCACTGTCTATGATTGACATACACCTATTTTTGTTCTGCAAATAACCCTCAGAATTGGGATAATATAATATAACACAATACAATACAATTTAATATAATACGTCCCTTACCTCCTACCAGCAAGAGGAATCAAGGATACGTCTTGACAACGTAGCAGAAACTGCCAAATAAGAAATTTTTGGATCCTATTTGACACGACCCGCATCAAAAAGGAGGAAGCACACAGTTTAAAGGCTTACAAAATAAGTATTTAATTTATTAAAGTAATCCAAAAACTAAACTGAATAGCAACAAAAGAATAAATGTGAGGAGTGACAGTAGTGCAGTGACGTTGTAAGTGGAAAATGTGCTGCAAGTGTGTTGAATGGTGCGAAACTTAAGAACCAAAAGGTAATGTCAACAGAACCCAAAATACGCTGCTGTCCTCAAGGAGCAAGAAGGACCAAAGGAAAAGAGACAGAGTTCTAATCACCACCTCACAGAACATTGGCCAGGTACCGAGTTGCACTTATCAGAGCCCATTGCTCCAGTCAGCTCAGGATCAACAGGGCCCTGAAAAACACCTAAAGGGCTGTCACATTTGCATCTTTCTAAAGTTCAAAATGTTTAATTCATACATCTAATAACTCTATGGGCCTCCTTTCTCTCCACATTTCTTCCTGGGTCGCATGAAGACAAAACATGCAAAGGAAGCATAATAAGTCAGCATAGTGAAAAGTGTCAACACACACACACACACACACCTTTAACAGCTGTTTGACATAGACAGAGAAATTAAGTAGAGATGAGACAGCTGTGTAACCTAATTGCAAAGTTTTGATAGACTTCAGCTCCCACATACCCACAAGGTGTCCTGCACCCAAAACTATCCTACACACATCAAAGCAACAATTGAGAAAAATAAGCCTAGAAATATAGTCCCACATAAGACATCCAATCTGCTCATGAGACAGGATTTTAATGGCTTATTTTTATGAGTCAATATAGTTCTTTATGTCTTCAAGTAATGCAAACATAAATCGCAGAAATAAGGAATTTTCAAGACAGAAAATTAGAGATCTTTGACAAGTAAACACCACTTACCCCTATTCCAGAGTCCTACATTTGATTTAAGATTAAATAAAGAGATAACTGTCATTATCCTTCTGTTATCAAACAGCAGACATGAAATAAGAGATAGGACCTCATGAACAGCAGATTTTACATAAGCAGTGACACTTAATATAGTATGTTAAATAGCACTTCCTGCCATTTAATAATCTTGAGGTGGAGGTTGCCATGGCTTTGGTATTACATGACCCACTTATTTTCGGGAAACAATACGAGTTCAAATTCAAAACAAAAAAGCTGACTATAGCAACTAAAAGCAGTGAGAATAGTTACACATGTGGTCTTTAAGCTTTTATTACTTTAGTTAATATTAATTTTACCTCGTGTGACTTCATAAACGTAGTGCTTAATTGAATTTACAACATAACAGCCTGGGGGTGAGGGAGTGCCACAAAATGGTCAGAATATGATCCAAATGTAGTGATTGAGACTGCTTTTTTGTAATTAGTTTTTGGGGTTTTTATGCATTTAATGGGTAGGACAGTGGGACTCAAACCAGGGCCTATAGAGGACTAGAGCCACTGGGCACCTGCTGTACCCACTACGCCACCGTACAGGTAATCCACAGGTAAGCACACGAATTGGCACTGACTAGAGAGCGGGCTTGAAAGCAGGAGGCAGTCAGTCCCGACACAGGTGAGTCAGGTGATTTATCAGTCACGCTGTAGGAGAAGAGGTGATGAAAAAATAAAAGAGAGAAAGAAAGAAAAACCTACAGATCCTAAGACTTTACTTTTTCAAACAGAAAAAAATAATATTCCATTTTTTATGGTTTAGTTTGTTTTTTTTCTTGTCCAAACGGGATCCTTTCATTCCTCTTTTATTTCAAATTGTGGTAAACAAAAGGCTTGGAACTCGCTCCTAACTGTCCTCTGTGCATTTTAACTGCAGTGTGTGATTAAGGTTTTTGGAATCTGGATCCAGGGGGTGGGTGGTTTGTGTTTGGGACAGTAATTTTTATTCCTTCATTTGTTTATTTTATTTTAATTTTTTTCTTTGATCTTATATTCCAATATTCTTATATTTATTCCTATATATACAATTCATTGCATACAAATAGTTCTAAACCCAAGCCATAACTACAATAACCCCAACATCACAGGACTACCACTGTATCTATAAATACCAAACATTTTAATTTTTTTTTTCATATCTAATAGTCTACAGACATGATGAAGTAGTCTGATTTTTGTGGCAATGCACCAATACACTTAAATTACAGTGCCCTCTTTAGACTTGGTCCTGGTTTTATTAACTCTTCTGCAAAACCTAATCATTGCTGAGCATATTATCAGTCAGCCACTAGGTGCTGCATCAGGACAAGATTGAGATTGACTAGAATCTCTCCCAGCCAAATTGACCTCAATGTCATTTAATTCTGTGCAACGTGAGGAAACCCCAGAACTCACTGTCCCAAGTGATTCAAACTGGTTTGGCCTGGTTTGTTTTCTTTATTTTGATAGTAGTTTTCATTCAGGGTTACAACAGGACACTTTAAAATGTGTATCAAATGCCTTAACTACATTTTGGAGTCCTAATGATATTTTCATATGTTATATGGTGCTGATTAGGATGGTGGTAAAGACTTCCCTTTACTATGTGGTCAACGTTTGATCTAGTATTGCCTGATCAATTACCTCACCAGTAAGCCTGGTTTTAGGTTGATTAATCACTAACTCCCAGATTTGATTGTGTTTACAGAGAACACTCATTGTTCTCTTTGATGTCCCAGGAGGATGAAATTTGTTATGAATTCTGTTTTAAGCTAAGGCAGTCCTTAAAGTCAAGTGCACACACTTTTTCTCAAATTCAAAATAGTGTAAAATTGCATGCATTGCAACACCTGGGCATTACAAATGACTGAAGCACATCTCATCTGAATTGTATAGCCTTTTATGTAAGGTTTAAAAAGCCACCATTATTATGGTTTACAGGGATTTACTTACAAGAGCATTTCTGAGATTGGCTACAAGGTTCTACCCACTGTTCCATTTCATCGTTGAAGTGTTGGATGGTGTTGTTGTCGAACCTTACTATTATTTCATGCCAGAGTAGGAAAACAATTTGTTATGGAGCTGCCTTTGTGCATGAAGGCTGCAAGGAATACATAATAGACTCTCAAATGAAAGCCACTCTTATCTGTAAATTGTAGAAATGATAGTGTTCACATTTTCCTTTAAAAAAGTGAAGAATCTTTAACAGACTAAGGAAAAATTTCCTTTTATCAAATATACACACTTGAAAGCAGCAGTGTGAAATACTTACATATATGTATTCAATTACTGTCACTCCTCAGGACAGAAAATTTTGGCAAATACATATAGTTATGGTCTTTCAATCTCATTTGTTTTGAAATACACATATGCAGGTAGGACTGTACAGCTTATTTGCATGTGTTCTGAGAAACCAAATAAATGAAAAGGTAACAAGCTAAGAGGAGAAGTTGGTGTTTTGTTCTAGTCCAAAGATAGCAGACCTAACTCATACTCTTTATGACTGTGGAATGATAGCATGAAATTGGGTTCCTTAAGCCAGAACACAGGAGTGATTTACATTTATTTGGAGATAATGTAGTGTCTCTCTAAAATACCAGAAAGGAAAGACAGACTTGTGTCTGCAACCTTTATTTTAAGTTTTTTAATCTATTTATCTTTATCAGCTATGCTAATTGAAAAGCTGCTGTGAGTCCTTTACAGAGTGAGAGTTAGCAGTCTTGATCATTGTTTTCTTGCTATATGGTCTAGATATCAGTGTAGCACAGACAGTTTTCAGAGGGAAATGTGGGCAAGTCTCCACTAACATATCCATTGATCTCTATTCAGTGATTGAGGAAAACTTGCAGATTCATAGGGCAAACAATATTAAGCTATGAGGATTTTTTTTGTTGCAAAAAATTCAAAATGTACAACTACAAAAACACAGATGAGTTTTTAAGGCATAGTAACTTCCGTGGCACTTTAATAATGGTCTGCCAGCAAAATGTTGGTCGTACAACAGAGATTGTTTGAGTTATATATTTTCTATTTGTGTTACGATTTTATAACAACTGAGAGGTTATGGCCAATATAAAGGAATGTTTATTGATGTTTTTGAATATGGCCTGGTCAACAGGTCAGGTTTTTTTTTATCATATTACGATTTGATGAGGATTTGAGGATAAGAGAAAAGACGTGACCAAGGCCGACATAACCGGAGGACCGAGTTGGAGTGAGCAACACCGCTGCTTCTTGAGGATCACCCGTGGAAAAGATAATTTCCAATTTATCGGATGGCGAGCCAGGTTGAGAGAGGCAGAGAACATACCTTTCTTACCTGTGGAGTGGTAGGATACATGGATACTCACACAAAATAAAGGGCCCATAAATAAATACATACTCACCACAAAGTTTTTTATGTGGACAGTTTATTATTTTTCCTTTGTTATTTTTTCATGTATTGTTCTGCATTGAATACTTATAGCCATATTTATAATTTGGAAGAAAATATAAAAAAACATGTTATTTGCAAATTAAACCACGTGTGTGTCTCAACATTGGCATTCACTCCCGAAATCCTAGATATCCTAAAGGGGGGGTGTTGTAATGTAACCCCCCCATGCAAAAAATCCTGTATGTAACTGATAATAATTTGAGTTCATGAGCTGCCTCGCCTTGCCTTGTGTCTTTGCCCTCAGTGATTGTACATATTCCAGATCTTTTGGGCCTATCTGAACACGTTCAGCTGATACCAGGTGACCCAACATTTCACAACATTTCGTCCTTATTCCTTTGGAATGCTGTGGGTGTGTTGGAAAGACCAAATTATATTCTTACCCACTCATACAACCCCCAAGGAGTTACAAAGGCAGTGAGAAGTCTTGAGCCTTCTACCATAAACCCTTGGTGTACATGTTACCTTAATCAAGGACGCTGAGCCAGGAATGAACCCCAAGGTGTCAATTAAATCCTGTATCTGAGGCAGCGGGTGTCTATCAGGGATGGTTTTCCAGTTCAGCAGCCTATAATCAATACAAAGACATCACAAGCCATGCTTTTTACAGACACATATAACAGGGGTTACATAAGGAG
Organism: Odontesthes bonariensis; assembly: GCF_027942865.1. Classification (NCBI taxonomy): domain Eukaryota; kingdom Metazoa; phylum Chordata; class Actinopteri; order Atheriniformes; family Atherinopsidae; genus Odontesthes; species Odontesthes bonariensis. Next base: position 25,930,005 of record NC_134529.1, on the reverse strand, counting down.
AGTTTGATTTGACGATCAACCCTTTTGCCAGATGATTTTGGATGCAGTCTTTTATCAAATCAAACCAAATTTATTTGTATAGCACATTTCATGTACAAAACAATTGAAAGTGCTTCACATAAAATAAAAGCATTGCAGCAGGGAGTGTAAGAAGCATTAAAAATGCATAAAAAAATAAAGAAAAACAAATGAAATAATTTAATATAATTTTACTTCTGCGAATAAAGGTTTTAGATCGTAGGAGCAGGCTTTCTGCACAGGAATGTCAACCAATATCATTAGCACCTCTTTCAAAAAGCTAATGACTTTTCAGACAGTATTTTTCCACACAATGTCTTGTTGTCCCTCAGTAAGCTGACTTAAGTCCACTGATTGGTGCCAATGTGACAGTAAATATTCAGAGACAGCTGGGGAAGTGGTGGCAGTCTGAATCCTCACATCTCTGTTTACAAGCAAATCTGTTCCTATTATTCTTTTTATTGTGTATGTGTGAGTTTCTCACTTCACTTCACTTCACTTTTTATTTTCTCACGACCACATACGTGGTATGGAGCACAAACACATATCAAACAGCATTAACAAGCAAACGCAGCAAGCTCAACAGGATGTCATGTTTTGTTTGCTTTCCTATAGACACAATGACCTGGGATGTTTTAAAAAAAAATTTTCTTCAAAAAGTCCCCCACCCATATCCAACTGCTGTAGCTGTACACTACTTCCTTCTCAGGATTATTGAGAATCACTACTTCAACCACATTAAATCTTGTCAGTGTCATCTCAAAATTCAATGGTCTCACATTGAAAGCTCTGGGTCCTGATTACCTGGTTAATTGGCCGTAATGCGCCAGCAATGGTTGGGGTCAACACAGCACCACAAACAGGCATAGTGCACAAGTTGATGGAGAAAATTCGAAGCAGTCAATGCAAAGAAAGAGACCATGCAAATTAAAACTAAAAAAGATACATTACAGAAAGATTTGATAAACTCGCAAAGATACTCACTTGCACAGACAGCAGAAGACAAAAAATATTACTGCACAGTTGCCAAACCCCAAGAAACCAAAATAAAACATCTGTATGGTTATCCAAAGTGTGGAAACGTATGCAGTTAACGTGTGATGGCTGGGTTTAACACAGGGCTAATCAGTGGAAATCAGCTTCTGTGATAGCTCAGTCTGAAGGACTTTGCATGATGTCAATCTCTATGGAAAATGTCAAGAAAAACATCGACTGCTCTGGCACAAAACTAAAAAATTGCACTTTTGCAAAGAAACATGTCAATGTTAAAAATAGAGAGCATGTACTTTGGGGTCAATCATATTTAGTGTGAAACTTTCCAAGACAGTCAGACTAATTCTCATTGTAGACTGAAAATGATGATGGATAGAGCTGTTGTGTCACCACTTATTGGTTTGTAAAAAACTGACCAATTTTGGTCAAGAAGGTGGAGCTACAGACTGATATTTGAAAGCCGGATGGACAAGAGTTTATATGTTTGAGTATAAATATTTACAGAAGGTCCAGGTCAAGATCAAGTTTATTTACATAGGACATTTACAATAACTACACTTGACCAAAGTACAGTACATTCTGAAAAAAAAAATTACAAAAATACAATACAAAAATTAATAAAAACCTCAACTGTCTTTAAAAGCCAGTGAAAAGAAATTAGTTTTAAGAGGGGACATAAAACCTGACAGTGTGTGCAGACTGTTCACTATATTAGGATCAGCTTGAGAAACAACTCAAATTTTTGAGCGTGCGATATGGAACGTCTAGCAGGAATATGACCTCAATGTTCTAACTGGAGTATTTTTGTGTAGCAGCTCGGACAAACACAATTGAGCCATGCCATATACAGTTTTAAAAACAATTAATAACATTTTAAATAAACTAGATCGTGAAACCAAAAGGAAGCCGGTGAAGGGAAGCAGGAACAAGTGCTCTCCGTCCAGTCCACATGTGAGCAGCTGCATTTACTTACCAAAGTAAAAGCAATGTACAGAGATTGCTGTAGTCTAACCTTAGCTAGACCAATAACAGAAACCCCATTTGAACCACAGAGCTGATCTGCTGATCAAGTCTGAAAGACATTTCAATAATCACTCCATGATTTGCATAAGGCCAGCTCTTAGATATTACCAAACCAAGGAACGCTATCAACACCATTCAGTAGACCAGGTTTGCCAAACAAAATAATATGAATTGTCTTTTCACTGAGATTCTGTAGACATGAAAAACATCAACAAAGACATTATCTTTAAAAGGACCCTGAGCACAGTGGTTAGATGGGACAAATCTAGCTAATAAAAAATAAAAAAAAGATTTTATCCTTTCCTGAGAAAAGTTAGCACTTTTTGATCAGCGTATTTGGAGCCAGTGATGTTTTGAAGCCATTGTCTGGTGGTAATCAGTTATGCTGCACAATCACTACCCTTTCATGTCTGATAGCAGACATCTTTGTCTATTGTTGTTTTTAGGGTTTTTTTGCCTCACTTTCACTGTCTCTGGCTTAAAGTAAATCCCAGTGATCAAATTGTGGTGATGAGGTGTTGGGGAGATGCCATTTAGAGACTGCACCAGAAACTCTCCAGGAATAATTGCAGAGCATCTTTTTAAAATTCTGTTATACAGGTATCCTCCTATAGCAGTATTCAAAACAATGCAACATAGCCTTACAATATCCCACCTGCCACGATATCTCTCAGTATTGTTGTCAAGGAACACCAACAACAGCAAAAAGATTATATTGATTTCCTTTCTTGATCAATTACTTTCGAAAAACAAGGCAGAAGACAGAATATCAACATTTATATATTTTTTTTTTAATAAATAATGTGGCAGAACTTGCCTAACTATATATCTGTATATACAGCATTTACCATACACTTGGCATTTACCATACACTTGGCTTCAGGTTTATTTAAATTTCTATGACTCTGATTAAAGTAAAGGTGTAAAAATGTCATAATGTGATGTAATGATTTATTTAGGTTAAGGGCTGTTTCATCGAGACCGTGGACGTGTGATGTGATTAAAGTTTGAAAGACTAATTGGCTGAAAAGTATGTGATAGTAACTCGTTCTAAATGAAACCTGTCACTTTAAATTCCTTAGAGAAGACAAGATAAAAAAAAAAACTAAATCAGAAATAAAACAAAACTTTTGAATATTTTGTGATATCCACAAACCAAGAGTAAAACAATCGATTTTCTCAAAAGTAGAGAATTGTTTCAGTAATGAAGTGGAGATAATTTATTCATATTTTTTATTTTTATTTATTTTTTTATTTTTTTACTCAAGGTGGGAAGCTGGAAGATTTGCAGCAAAGAAAAAGCGTCATAATTTCATGGACACAAGTGTGCTTTGTTGCACCTTTATTTGCATATTCATTTGAAATTACAGAGCATAACATATTTGAATGCAGTGTTGTACTGTATGCTTTAGGTGACAACAAAATAGAAAGAGTGTACTTAATCTTCAAAAATACAACAGAAAGTCACTGTAATGGTACAGACCAGTCAACACATATTTTGTTGCACAGTTTCATGTTTGAAACTTTTGGAGAAAATAAATAGTAACTTATGGAAGTTAGAATTTTTATGTGATTTTTCTATTCCTTGAGTTGGAAATTTTGTGACATGTAGTTTAAAAACTAAAAACATTCTAACGCTTGAGAGTGGAATTGTGTTTATGCATCCCTTGAACCTCAACCCACCCAACTCTTGACAACTGCTGAGGTTTATAATCTAATGACTACCGAGCAAGAAGTATACATCCTTTATGAAATAAAAGACAGAGACAATGCTTTTAATACATTTAGTTGCTCGTTCTTTCAATTTCACCTATAAAATGAAGACTTAAGAATTGACACAACAGCTCAAAATTGTCAAGATAAAAAAAAGGTATAGTTTATGTATAGTTTACACAAGGCTTGACATACTATTTATGTCAGGACAGCAAAATTAGAATTTTTGTGATCACTGAACTAGAGTCTGTGCTAATGATGAGAAATGGACTTTTCTCACTGAGCATTAATGTGTGTTACTCAAATGAACACGTGATGAATCACCACACTGAAGGAAATCATGAAGAAACATTGGATTATTCTGTGTTTGAGTAGGCTGAATTCTGTCAAAGAGATGTTTCTGCTTTAGAAGTACACCAAACCATGTGTTATAATTCTAAATTGTCCACACGTTACACTCATTGAACTTACTCAACAAGATCTTAAGTCGTGCAAAACACAGAAAAATATGATATATTATACTAACAAAATGTTACTGGCATTGAGATTGGCATAGATGAAACTAAAAGCTGTGAAAAAGCAGAGACAGGTGACAAACTCAATATGTCTCTGGTGGAGGCGGATGGCCACCCTTCCTGAGTCTGGTTCTGCCAGAGGTTTCTTCCTTAGCTAGGAAATTGTTTTTGATTTGGCTCTAAATTGGATTATTTTGAAATTAATTATGATTACAATTAATTGAACTCCAATTGGCTTGAATTGGACTATATTATTTAAGTGCCTTGAGATGACATTTGTTGTAATTTTGCATTATATAAATTAACTGAATTGAATATATAGTGTGTCATTTGTAATAAAAAAATACCTTGATAAATGTATACTGTTTTATGATTGCTGTTTTTCATCCTTTTATTAGTTTATTCTTTATCCTCTTGCATCATTTTTGTGGCTTTGCTTATGACATCTCTTCCAAATTTAAAACCGTATCCCAACAGAACCACAGTATTCCATCTTCCTGCAGTCTATATTGTAACTGAGAGAATGCTATACACAAGCGACAAGGTGATGTGACAAATAGTGTTTTTTCTATCATTCTTTAGTTTATTTCAACTTAAGCAACTGCCATTAAAATATCAAATACCCTGATCTTTTTTAATCCCTTCGCGGATGACATAAAATTACAAATAAGAATAAAAACTTGAGTAAATCCTGTCTTTGTTTGGGATTCTTTTCAGCATATATAGATATTTAAATATATTGAGCCTATTGTTCAATTATGAAGTTTGGGAGAGCAAACAGGTCTTGTCAGTGTGTAAGTGTTTAATAGTAAAGTCATAAGCACACTGTGTCCATCGTAAAAAAAATAATAAAGACTGCTGTTTTTATGTTGCCTTCATGATAATGTATGTATAACTAAATACAGAGGTCATAGAATTCAGATCAAACAGAAGTAATATACAAAGTGATAAATGTTAAGATCAATTCATTTGCAAACAAAGATGAAAAACATATATTTACATAATTAACTCCAAAAACTGTGTTTATGTGCAAGACATTTTTGAGACAAACATGAGCCTATACATCTTCACAGGACAAGAAAGAAATTGAAACAACTAACATCCAATACCTGAGAATCAGTTTGATGCCAAACAAGACATCTTTGCAGTTGCCGTTAGCAGCGTCACAGCGGGCCAGGCTCCCACTTTAGTAGTTAGCATATCCAAGATTAATTTACTAATATCTGTCATTTCTTATGTTAGAATACTTTTCTGTGTGCATAAATTTGACTTATATTTGTCCTGAATTCATTATGTGCTTTCTGGAAAACTTAACAAATTAGTTTCAAATTGACCTCATGCAGACATAACAGAAATCACACATCATTTGGCCAAAATGAGAGACAACGAGCAACAAGCTTTTCTATGAAATATAAATAAATCTATGTAAATACAGTTATTCATTTATGAGCTAAACAGCACATTGATAATTATTAACAAAACATTTTGACAGAAGCAGGGAATTACAAGGGTTTCAGCAGAAAAAAATGCAGGACAATGCAGAGAAAGGAACAATGTAGTCTAATACAACAATCCTGCAATAGAGACACTACCTTTCTATCTTTTTAAGATAATTTTGTAACAATACGAATAATAAAGTGCAGCTGATCTAGGATTATGAAAAATACAAAAATACATAACAATAAAAAAATATTATGCAGTCCTCAACATCATTTGTACAAAAATTACCATTTGAACTGTGGTACTCTTTCCCATTGGATTATATCAGATTGCAAAAATGGATGTCATCAGGCACCTAAGAGACCCCTAATGTTTCCATGATTATTTAGTTACTGTGTTGTGATGTTTAAATTGGGAAATTACTTAAAAAGAAACAAACATTTACATCCCAAGTATTGATGTGTGTCTTGAATATTTTTTTAAATAATTGGGCTTTGATCGATCGGTCTTTGTACAGAGTCATGGTTAAACTAAATTTAGATTCTACAAAGACCTGAAAAAAAAACAGTTACATGTTAATGTCAGTAACAACAAAATAACCAGTCACTTTTGAAGCAAAATCAAAATAACTTCTCCAATGCTTGGACAAAAGCTCAAACTACATGGCAGGATTTGCACAATTTGTAAAACTGCTATAAATTTAACAAAATGGAAACGTGAAATTAGATTAATACATTGGAGAACTTCTTAAAGTACCATAATTCAGCAAAGGTGACCAACATGTAAGCTATGGAAATAACTGCATGTGGAGAAAACTTTGATCATAAACAGAACATTGGTGTATAACAGTTACTCCATAATATTTCTGACCACAAATTATAGAAGTATTCATCAATGCGATGTCAACAAACTTTCACTAAATTATAAAAGTTGACTACATTTTCTGAGATGAGGAAATTTAAATTTGATCTGTTCAAGAAGTATGGAGAAACTAAGAAGGAAGTACATCTGTTTGTAACAGTGAAAGTTGCACAACACAAGCAATCATTGCTAAAAGTCATGGTGTAAATTTGGTATATGAGTTATGACTGTAACAATAAGTGGCAGAAAAATGGTTACAAGGGGATACACAAGGAATCTTGCTGACATGGGTTGCCAACATAATCTAGGTAAATCAGATAGTCCATGCATTCAGACATGTTAAAACCCCTCTGAGCTTAGAGCTTCAGCACTGGACTTCCTGCTAACGAGGAGGAAAACAAAATAGGCTCAATTTGGCATGTATCCAAAAAATTAAGCACAACAAAGGCATTCAGTGTTCATAGTTGAGTCTTGATAAAAGGCTTATCTGCATTATGAATCTGAAAACTGCATTTAGGCACAACCTGTGATAAATTGTGATTGAAATTACGTTTTGCCATTCACTGCTATGACTTTGACCTAATGCAATGACATTGTTTCATAACTTGTTCAAAGTAGGTTAAAATGCACTGATGAAAATTAAGTTAATTCTCTTTTTTGGTAATATATTTCACTACAACAGGCATCTTTTCACGCCGTCTCTGCTAATATCTCTTTATATTAGTGTCTGATGCACGATATCCCAGTTCTGGAAACATCTGTCTCCAAGATATATGCCAGAATCAACATCAAAATAGCCAAATGGATATGTTGGTATTTGTCCACTAAAGATTCCTGCATGGGCCTCTTGTGAAGCATGTGAATGTGCATCTGATTGATAACAGATATTCTGTGCATTCAGTTTTTGAATGAAGATAATGAAGATTTTTAAAAACACAAAAAAGCCCCAAAGCTATCATACAATATTTGATTGTTGAACTCTGCAAACAATATTTAGCTTCACATAAAACTAAAGAACATTATTCAGTTCTGCCCAGGTTGACAAAAAGAAGCTGGAGAGCCTCCCGAGCCAAAATCGTGTCCTTTCTGATTCTGATTATTTAGTATATTTCTATTTAATACAAATTATTATCTGACAAATGTTTAAATGTAATACCCTCAACATCAAGGTTATATCCTTCCTTCTGTTCAATTCAATCCATGTTTTCTGCAAATAAATTCTGCTGTCTCATGCAGTTAAGCTCTCTTGCTCGTGCATTGGCAACATTTTCCGGGAGAGATACAGCACAAGATCTTAGCACAAAAATGTCTATGGCTGACAGATTTGTACAGCATGTGACATATGACCCAGTCCCTTCACTATTTGACATGTTGCAAGTTAAAATTAAAATACATTTAAAAAAAGAAAGAAGGAAAGAAAGAAAGAAAGAAAAATAAAAGAGAAAGAAAAAGAATTATTGAGCAGATGTCATTTAACTGACATATTATTGATTGATGCCACCTTGTTATTTTGTCCAATATCAATATCAAATACCTTTGCACAAGTGTGCAAATACATTTTTTCCAAGTGTTCATTCTAACGCTTGAGAGTGGAATTGTGTTTATGCATCCCTTGAACCTCAACCCACCCAACTCTTGACAACTGCTGAGGTTTATAATCTAATGACTACCGAGCAAGAAGTATACATGCTTTATGAAGCAAGATGAATCATAAAGACATCGATTCTCATACTATGATTTTTTTTGCCACTGATTGAAGATTACCAAACAACTAAAATTTGTTCAAACTATTATCAATATATTTACTAAGCCTTCACAAAGCAGTTTTGGTTAAGTTTGGTTTATTTGCTGCAACGGATAATATCCCTAAACTTGTTCACTTCACAAGTATTGCAAATGGTTGCAGCCAATTTAAGTTAAGCTTAGGTTTTTCACAGGCATGCATTTGTTAAATGTCATTTAGGGAAACATGTAAGGGTTTTTCCACATATGTCCAATAGTTAAATAGGTAACAAAAAAATGTGATGTCCTTTCTGGGCTATGAATGAGTTCAGAGATGCATTTTGGATTTAGTGATGTTCTGATCTGAGGGTTTGATGAGTTTTGCACAATCAGGCTGCAAGTACAGAAACTTATATCGAGTACTTCATGTGGACATAATCCCAGCCCTTCACTTTACACATGAAATTTACATACTTGACTATTTTCAGATATAATTGTTACAACTAACAATTGTGTTCACTCTTTGTAAACACAATTAACAATATTATAATTCAGAACTTTGAATGATGTCATTTATCAAGGCCTTCATCCCTGTTTGCCTCATTGTGTGATTAGGCATCTTTTTGTCTGAATCTACTCATCCCATCTACTTAGCTCTGCATAACCCTGTATTTCAACCATTTGCCCTTCTCTTTGTGCCAGCAGGGATTCAGTCCATTGATGCGACCAATGTCCTTTCTTCCAGCTACCTGATAATGGTGAAAAGCTTGATAGATTAGTTCAAAATCAGTGTGGAGTGAAAGTGCGCGGACAGATATGCACACAGATACGTGAAGCATATATTTGAATATTGGGTATTTTCATTCCAGAAATGTGCATACATGAACATTAAACAAGAATTACAGAACATTTTCAAAAAATTAGAAACCAGGTATATGGAGAAAGAAATATACTCAACCAAGTAAATGTTGACCTCTTTTTGAAACATGTTTGTCTACTTGCCAAGAGTAAGGTTTATTCAGGCACGAAAAGGACCTTAGCCAATGTTAGTGTCATTCATTACACCCAGCTTTCCATGTGATAAAAAGTGAAAAAACAGCTGTGTGAAAGGTTGATCTAAATGCCATATCTTTTCTAATCGAGACACGATTGGAAATACATTATTTTCTGTATAAGATAGTCAAGGTTACAGCATCAAACCTTTGATGAAATCACAGTTTTTAATGTTTTGTTACATCTCAGTTTGTATATACATGAAATAGTAACCTCCAGGGCTGTAAACCTAAGCTGGTGCAGATGTGCCAAAAACTGCTGTACCTTGAACATGTTTTCAGCAAGCCTGGTACAAAATACAGTTTTGGTTTTCTAACTTATGACCTCATTAATGACCATCTCACAGGGGAATGAAGACTGATATTACTCGTTTAACTAGAAAAAAATCTTAACGTGTACATTTGTGTTAATGTGGCCCCTTTGGTTATACACCAACCAGCTGTAACATCATGACCAGCAAAATGGAGTAGGTCCTACTCGTGCCCACAAATAAGCTATGATCAGTCAGAGCATTGAGGGAGAACATCTGAGGATATCATAGAGTGTGGGGTGGGGTCTTCGCAGATTTGACTTGCTTCTCAATGATGCCATCAGTTCTTATCAGATTAGTATCTGTAGAACTTGGAGGTCAAGTGACCCCAAGGTGAGCCCTTTCTAAGGATTTTGGTTGATTGCTCTGCACGAATGTTAAGTAAAGTGGCAAGTGTCAAAGTAACATCTATCTAAATGTAAGGATGCAGTTTTTCCCAGCAGAAAATTCTGTTGTAACAAGATGAGCAGTGTTTAGTTGTGACTTGGGTTATTTAGATATCCCTTTGGCATCATTTGTGTGTCCATAAATCGAAAGAAGTGGATAATCAAAAGACAGTTTTAGGGTATCAAACTAATGGGTCATAATGGTGTTAATGTCCATTTATCATATGTAGTATATGGAACTCTTGCTAATCATGGCACATTCTGTAATATTGATTAAACCCTCAAGATTTAAACTGTGATCTTAAAAACTTGTGCTATGTCTATAATTCACGGCTAGCTTACTGATTCCCTGTGCTTTATTTGCCTTGTGTCTTTGTACTAAGCTAAGCAATAAATCTTTCTGCTTTAACATCATTTTTCAACTTTTTCATATACCAGCATTTGTTTCATTAAAATTATGTTGATGTTTTTTGTTCAGTTCTTTTCTAACTCTCGCCAAAAAGAAAAACTAAATCAAAATGATAGCAAACAATAAATATATTTAAAAACAGTCCCTGAAGTTACCATAGTTATTCCTGTGCCCATTTCAAGCTGTCATCAGTGCATGATTTTGAAAGATTCTGAAAGTTTTTAAAGTAAAGTGCACTCGTTCTGTCTGTTTGTTTTCTTGTAAAGTGCTAATTATTGAACTGTTTTGCGCCACCGTCTTTTAATAAATTTAGCTAAAAGACAATTTCCTGAAAGGTCGTAGCCTGGTTTTCACTGACTGAACTAGTGTAATTGCACCCTTTCCGCCATTTATCAGCTGATGAGAAGATAAGCTAATGTGATCCAGTGCCTTTAGATATTGATACATTTTACTCTATACAAGCTACAGGTGAAAGAGTATAAAAGACAATACACTATACAAACAGCAAAAATACAACTTTCAGTTTGACATTTACTTCCAAACCTGAAGTGACTGGTTCTTGTGTGTGTCTGTTTTTCTTTTTTTAAGCTCAGCTAAAGAAACATTTGAAAATATATTTGCCCTTACATTTGACCTTTTTTTAGTATTTTTACATTTTTTCAAAAATTATATTAAAAAAAATAGCTCAAAATGTAACTTGACTTTGGTTGCAAACCTCCTCAGTTTTCAAATCAAAGTGATGCCATCATCCATAGATGACGTGTGCTTCTTCCTCCAGTCAGCTTTTCTTTAACAGAGTCTCACACTTTTTTATGCTCACACCACATATCACATGCATGTTGTAACCAATGTATGTACCAATGTACGGACAGTGCAGCTCCACAGATCAAGGAAAACCTCAGGGGTAAAATAAGTGTCCATCAATAAAGAGATAGGAAGCTGCAGGAAACACATGGACATCCAGTGTGAGGGTAACACCAAGCTGCAAGACTCGGGAACTGGTGACAAGGGTGAGCAGTTGATGATGTTACAGGAAGCAGTTTATGATTGGTTAAGTGTAGGGTACAGAGGGCAGGGGGCAAGGCAAATTGTCCAAAGTAGAAGAGGTAAGTCACACAGTCTCAAATGTCTCACATCTCAGCGTGAGCTTCTTTGGCTGGTGCTGTATCCTTTATTGAGCCAGAGATGGTGTAGAACCTACAGGAACATGGACGGAATAGGAAACAACGTCAAAAAAGGATCTTTCACACATTGAACCATAAAAAATAAAATGAAATATTGTAACTGTAATTGTAAAATTTTAAGTATAGCTCACAAAGACTTAAATAGGTGGAACACTCATGACATCATCTATGTTTCATATCGCTCCCTTGTTTGCTCAGTGACCATCATTCATTGCATAATAGACTTTCAACAATCTAATCAACAGTCATCAGTGTAATCAGTAAGTGTAGTGTCTAACAACTCCAATTTATATCTCTATCACATCTGCTGTAAAAGAAAATTAGCTTAAAATGTTTTTTTTGTACAGAATTGAAATTCACAATTCAAACAGCAATGCAGTAGATATGTTCCCTGTCTAATATGCTATAGTGCTTCCTGCTTTACACCTACGAACCTTTGATCGACGTGCTTAACCAACGCTACTTTATTTCCATCCCCTATGAAGAATGCAAAAAGAGGAGGTGCTCAAGGAACTACCTGGTGCCTGATCCCCCATGGCCTGTTTGATGGTCACGTCTGGCCCATGTATTTGAAACAAAATCTGTGAGTGTATCCAGTGGTAAAATTGGTAAAATCCCTTGAGCCATATCTGTTGAGTTGAATTGACTATGGATCATGCTTGCTCCCATAACATCCTGGTTTATGGTTGGCTCCAGGGAGCATGCCACAAACCTAGCTGTTCCAGAGATACTACAGTCCCATTGTGTGACCAGATTTACCCGGTATTTGACAGACAGATCATATTTCCTCAACCTTGACATTCATCATTCTTACAACATTAACAACTTCATTAGTTTCACTAATAAGTGTATTGTGACAAGATCATATTGTGCTAATTTTTTATGAAATACCATGATTTCAGTGAATGTGTTATCTCCTACCACCACTGTAATGGCCCTGTAATGAGACCAGTGTCCTTGTTCTAAAAACACCTGGCCCCATTGGTTTAATATCTGTTGGACTTTTCGATAATGCTTTAAATAAAGTATTTTCATGTCGGGTCAGTTTGGCACACAGGAACAGGTGTGCCTTCCAAGGCTGTGAAAGCGGACTACGATCGTTACATATTCTTCCCCCGGAAAGCAATGTTCGCGATCAATGGCTTTTATTTATTTTTAACAGAAGCTGATCGGCTGCAGCCTCCCATCTATCCATGACCTGCACGTCTCCAGGACTATGGGGCGAGCAGGTCGGATCACAGCTGACCCTTCTCTATTCGCACCACTCCCCTTGGGCAGGAGGCTTCGGTCCATTCGGACCAGAACCTCCCGTCACAAAAACATTTTTTTCCCCCTTGCAGTTGGACTTACGAACACTTCATAATCACCTCATAACCTGCCCCAGTCACTTTACCATCATTAAAATTGCACTAATGAAGCTGCACTGTTGTTGCTCTGTATATTGGATACTGTGTATTGTTGTACACACCTTGTACATTTTATATTCATATATTTTTATTCTTTATTTTTTATTATTATATCCTATGTTACAAGTTTGCACCTTACGCCGCAGCAAATTCCTAGTTAGTGAACACTGTTCACTAACAATGGCAATAAAACGAATTCTGATTCTGAACAAAATCAACCCCAGCAATCAGTACAGCCTGTAAGTATCACATTTTATTTTGTTTTAAATGTGTGTTGTGCCATATTCCTGTTGTAAGAATTGCACGTTAGCTTGTTCATCTAAAGGGAATGAGCTTTCTTTTCAGTCAGTGTATTACTCTATAGCTCTGTTTTCAGTGAGAGCAAGGGCAGCCAATCAAGCAACGGCAACCGAATAGCGTCAACACCTACCTGCATTTCATAATGAGGTTGCCAGATAAGCTCTGAAACGACGCCAATAAGGGCAAACGACGCATTCTAAACCCAGCATAGTAACATAGCTGTTTCAGAGAGCCTTTTAGGGAGGTTCTGAGCCATTACAGACCCAACCAATTTTTTTTGGTCTACATGTCACATCACAGAACAAGGATTAATGCCCCATTCAACCGTTCTCTATCACCTTTAAGTCTGGTACGAGGAACGGAAAGTAGGTCCTTGTCTGAGGAGTGCAGAAGCCGCGACTCGGAGTAGGGGTGGAGGAGATCAGAGATGTACTTAGGTGCAAGTGAGTGGAGAGATTTGTAGGTCAAGAGAAGGATTTTATAGGCGATGCGTGCTTTGACTGGGAGCCAGTGAAGTTGCTTTAGGATGGGGGTGATGTGCTGCCAGGACTTGGTGTGAGTTAGCACCCAGGCAGCTGAGTTTTGGACATACTGAAACCTGTCAAGGGACTTACTGGGTAGCCCAGACAGGGCACCATTGCAGTAGTCCATACGGGAGGAGATAAATGAGTGGATGAGGGTCTCTGTTACTGAGTCGGATAATGAGGGCCGGAGTCTTGAAATGTTTCTGAGGTGAAAAAATGCAGATTTAGTGATACTCTTGATGTGAGACCAAAATGAGAGAGTGGAGTCCAGGATGACACCCAGGTTCCGTACCTCTGGTGATGGAGAGATGGAACAGCCATCTATGACCAGGGCCAGATCACCAACCTTCTTCAGCAGGGGTGCCGGGGCCACCACCATGAGCTCCGTTTTGCTGCTGTTGAGTTTGAGAAGGTTAGAGGTCAACCAAGCTTTTATTTGCTGCAGGCAGTTGTTGAGTTGCGTGGGTGGGAGCTGAGAGGAGGGGTTTGTGCTGATGTACATCTGAGTGTCATCAGCATAGCAGTGAAAACTGAGTCCATGGTTTCGGATAATTTGTCCTAGGGGGAGCATGTAAATAGTGAAACGAAGGGGACCCAGGACAGACCCCTGGGGGATGCCATGGCTAACTGATGCAGTGATGGAGTTGGAGCCTTTCAGAGTGATGCATTGTTTCCTGCTTGAGAGGTAAGACTGGAACCAAGAGAGTGCTGTGCCAGTGAGGCCAATTAGTTTAGAGAGACGGGTGAGGAGGATGGTGTGGGAGACAGTATCAAAGGCTGCGGACAGGTCTAGGAGGATGAGGATGGTGATAAGACCATTATCTGCAGCAACCAGGAGGTCATTGGTGATTTTGATGAGGGCGGTTTCAGTACTGTGGTGGATTCTGAAACCGGACTGGAGAGGTTCGAAGAGCTCATGGTGGGACATGTGGTGTTGGAGCTGGGCAGCCACTGCTCTTTCCAAGATCTTACTCAGGAAGGGAAGTTTGGAGATCGGGCGATAGTTGTTAGGGTCATCTGGGTCCAGTCCAGGCTTTTTGAGGGTTGGAATCACAGCTGCCATTTTGAAGCTGAGTGGTACCACGCCAGAGCTGAGTGATGCATTAATGATGGTCACCACTAAGGGGCAGAGGGTGGAGAGACAGGCCTTCACCAGGGTCACACACAGACATCAGGAGCTGCTGATCCACTTTTTCTTGGAAAAAATCCAGGAATCTGGAGCAGAGGTCAGCAGCATCAGAAGGTTGGGGGGCATCGGGAGGGTCAAGAAGACGGTTAATGGTAGAGAAAAGCATTTTGGGATTGTTTTGTTGATGAGTGTGGAGTAGTATTGTGTTTTTGTCCGGGAGAGAGCCTCTTTATAGCTCTGAACATGGTCCCTGTAGGCTTCAAGATGGACAGTGAGACCAGATCTTTTAAAGAGCCTCTCGAGCCGGCGCCCAGTAGCCTTGGCTACTTGGCTACTCAAGCCATCTAGCGATAGCCACACCTGTTACGGTGTTTGCTGCTCAGAAGCAGAGGAGTGCTTGGTCTGCACTTCGGTCTGCACAGTTTACATTGGACGCATTGATATCAAGGGAGGCAAAAATAGCGCCAAGCGATGTGAGGTCTGACTTTTTCATCGAGAACGATTTTGTGATGCAAATGTATTACTCTTTTGAATGCATATTGTTTTGAGAAGCAAGACGCTTTATTTTTCTAGCCCCAGCCAACTAGCCAGACTACCTTTGTGGACGCCAAAACTCGCCTGGAACTCGGCTCACAGTTATCCCGAATAGCTTAGTACAAGCGCTAATGGAACCTGGCAGTATCTCCAAAATTACCACACTAAAATCACATGCCATGACACCAAACTTCTACAGTAGTACAAATTAGTGCTGGGCGGTATGACCAAAAATACATAACACGGTATTTTTTCATGGTATCACGGTTTCACGGTATATCACGGTATTTTTTTTTCATGCACAATTAGGTGTTCACAGCATTTTTTACAGATTGAGAACAGAATTAAAAATTAAAATAAAAATTCTTCAAAATAATTCCTTCGTTAATAATTGGTCACACAGAACTTTATTGTATTAATATTCACATCTTTATTGTAAACAAATTAATAACATAGCTAATTACACTGATACCTCCGGTTCAGGCTGGTCCTCATCCTCAACACGTCTCTTTTTCAATCGTGGAAAATATTTTTCTGGATTGAAGCAGCAAACATTCAGTGTAAGAGTTTAAAAAAACTACTTTATTTGATTCACAGCTGCTAGTGTTTAGACCTCGACAACCCAACTACCTTTTTTTTTTTTTTTTACGGCAAACTTGTGACTAGTTAACTTTATAAAGAAGGCGTAATCGCTTGTTTGCTATGGGTCGGGACAGGACAACATTGTATTAAAAATATAAAATATTTTTATAGGACTTTTTAATGGGAGCTAATCTAACGCGGCGCTGAAGCTAGCAAGCTTCCATGCTTCCCAGGCATGATCTCGCTGCTAAACCTGCGTTGACGTCACTTCCTTGATCTGGGAGCTTCAAAGTAAGATGAGGGTTGATCTACTACTGTAGACAACAAAGCAAGGCTGCTCAATTTCTCCATTGATGAAATAAATTCACAACTCTACAACATAAAATTCATAAAAAATCATGTAGAATATTGCATATACTTTGTTGTCTACAATCTGCCATCTCAGGACCATCTGCAGGACCTGTACGCCTCCAGGACGCTGAGGCGTGCAGATTGTGATTGTGGCCGACCCCTCCCACCCCGGACACAAACTTTTTGAGGCACTCCCCTCTGGCAGGAGGCTGTGGTCCATCAGGACCAAAATCTTCCGCCACAAGAACAGCTTCGTCCCCTCTGCAGTTGGCCTCACCAACAAGGCCCACTGAACCCCACTGACATGACCCCTTATTCCCACTGACACTTATATATTAACGTTATATTAACGTTCTGTCTCGCTGTCAGTACAGAGTGCGTTACATTAACGCACTCTTCTTACAAATACTTTGCACATATTTTTAAATTTTTTTACATTTATTATTACTTTATTCTATTATTATTATATTTTTTGTCTTGTTCTTATGGCACCAAACAGACCAGGCCAAATTCCTCGTGATGTACAAATTACTTGGCAATAAAACCTTTTCTGATTCTGATTCTGATAGCTGGCACCGTATGACTGCAACATTAGAATTTGAACATTGCCTGCACATTGATCACCCTGTATACATGGATTAACACAACACTACTAAAGAATTATTTTACCTTGACTTTCGAAAATGCTTTCGTTTCTTGATTACTTTCCGGCAACAGGATGAGCATGAGTTTTTTAGGTCCACAAGCTGATAGATGATGGGGTTGTACATTGCTGAGGACTTGGCCAGCAAAGTAGGAATGACAGACACAGGGATGGGGACCGAGTCCGGCTCGCCGAACGCTGACCACACCGAGACCACTGCATAAGGAATCCAGGCTATCAAGAATCCTGCACAGATTAGCATTGCAACCTGGAAGGTAATACAAAACATTATTCAGGTCACAGATTCTGCCGTGGTTTCTGAATGAGCAGTGCTAAATCTAGCTTCTTAGCGTTCGTTATTTCTTTAGTAATTTCACTTCACCCTGCTTTTTTTAATGTTTAACTCACCTTTGTAAGTTTGATCTCAAGATTGTGGTTGTTTTTGATGCGGGCATCAAAGTTTGAAATCTCCTTAGAAGAGGACTTGACCTTGAAGATGATCATTACGTAGGAGAAGAAAATTATGCCAGCAGGAAGGACAAGACAGAAGAATAGGATGGCCATGACAAAGCTCTGGCCTGACACTGAGGCTTGTGCAAGCCACCAGTCCAGAGTGCAGGAGGTCCCAAAAGGCTCTGGAGCATAGCTCCCCCAGCCGACCAGGGGCATCGTAGCCCAGAAGGCGGCATACACCCATACAAAGGCCAGGCATACGAAGGTGTGGTGGCGTTTCAGCCATGGGCCTATAATTGAGGAAAAGTAACATCATGTATGAAGGACTAATGGTTAGAGAGATAATAAAAAACACATTTCAAAACTTTAACTCTATCCAAACTCTCAAACTCCAATTTTTTTAGGCGTTCATCTTGACTTCAGTATATTTCTCATCCAAATCTTGACAGCAAACCAATTAATATCTAAAAAGAAGCTGTTGCTTTTGGCATTTGTATACTGAGTAGGAGTGTTTTCCACTTATAACAACATGCCTGCCTTAAACAGATGCAATTTGTTTTCTTCAATTCAAGCAGTGTCACTAAAAGAAAAAAAAAAGACAAACACAAAGGCAATTAACCTTAGAAAGATGTTTGTGTACCTTCTTTTTGCTGCATTCTAGCTAATTGCTGTAGTTAGAGTTAAGGGGAGCCAATATTGTGATTCTTAGGTCAAACTAAAATTGAACTGCTATTCCACACAAAATAGTAAGAGGAAAAAGTAAGAAATTGGCATTTATGTTGCAATAACGCTCCTAATACAAGTGTTTTCTTTCATATTCTTTGTTAGCTGTTGCCAAATTTTATTTCTCACTTGAACATTACAAAAAAAGAAAAAGAAAAAACATTCAACAAAGACAATAAGTACTGAGGTTCTGACATGACTGAGTTCTGTCAGACTTTGCAATCAACACAACTAAAACTAGGAGGAAAGACTGCTATTGCTAACTACAGCTGTACTAACTTCTTTTTTATGTTGCTCGATGACGAATATGTTTTGCAGGAGCTTTATATTGGCCTGCTGTACATTCCCTTGGGTTCAATGCAAAGGTTAGCAAGCTAAGCGTACTAGCCTCACTTTCACTTTTATATAAAGTCATAGCTTTGGATCCTCGTAGTATACAGGTCTGTATTCTTTTTTATAAGAAGCCCTCATACAGCACACGTTACATCAGGCTTAAGACAGTAATTCAATACAGGTACAGCTGCACATCAGAGGTTACATGCTAAATTCTTCCATAATGCTCAAACAGTGTGTGTGGTAATATGTATCTGTGAAAGTGTATGTGGAATTTAAATGTATAGGAAAGTTTGTGCGGGGAGTTTCTGACGTACCATATTGGAGATGACAGATCTTGAGATACCGATCCAGGCTCACCACTGTCATTGTGGTGAGGCTACCGCAGCCAAAGAAGAAGCCTGCCCAGCCGTAGAATCGACAGCCCTCCCAGCCAAACAACCAGCGGTGGGAGAAACTAGATACAACAAAAAATGGCTTCCCTGTCACTGGAAAGAGTGACACAGAAATGAGAAATGAAAGATGAGGAGGACAAAACAGAAGGCATGACATGGAAAGAGAGATGAGGAAAACAAAGATTGGAAAAAGGAAAAAAAAAAGTAAAGAGTTAAAAGTGTTAGAGAGATGAAGGGGTATCTTATTATCCATATCTCAAAATATTTCAAAAGGTTTGTAGGGCTCTTTCATGGAAAATTGATTAAATTTAATTATCTACAAATCTGTCTTATCTTAATCTTAAATTACTCCACTCAAAACAAAAGTAATTCCAGCCAACCTATACATATAGAATATTGCTGTGCTTAAGCGTTATGTAATATACAATTCCAGCCTATAGTTGAAGTCAGAATCATAATGCAAATATTATGCTGTACTTGAAATTTTTCTCATAGAATATTAATTAATTAACGATATATTACAAATCTTTCAATTCTGAGTTTGCATCAATTAAAGAAAACTGCATTCTTTTTTTTAACAATATGTTTATTAATATTTGAAAATATTTGGAATCTCCCCCCCCCCCTCCCCCCCCAACATACAATCGGTATAAACAACAAGAAATAAAAGGATAAGTTATGCAGTAGCCTGTACATAATGAAATACTTTAAGTGGCTAGGTCTAAACATGGCCATCACAATTAAGAGAAGTGCTATTTTGCAAAAAGGTCACAAAGTTTCCCCAGCATTTATCAAAAAGCAGGATCTCAATTGTTCAAAGGATTTCAAATTATTGTGCTCATACAGATGTCCAAATGTACATATGTACGTAGAAATCTGTTTATCCAAGTTTTTAAAGAAGGTTTTGGGGATTGGTGTTGGCAATCATTTTTATACAATTTATTCTGCCAATTAGGGAGAGAGGTAGAGACTTCCACCTGTCCAAGCCTGCTTCCACTTTATTAAACCTGGGGCCATAGTTGAGGGAGAAAATGTGGTCTAGTTGGTTGGGTACTTGCAGACCAAGATAACAAACCTTGAGGTTCCCAACGAAAGGGGATATTTTCCTTTGACAATTCCTGGGCAGTTGAATTGAGAGGCATTATCACACTCTTACTTGTGTTTATTTTGTATCCAGAGATGCAACTATATTCATCTAGTAGGGTGCAAAGAGCGGGGAGCGATGACGCTATGTTGGTCAAGTATAACATTATATCATCAGCATATAACGAAATTACATGTTTTTCCTTTTCAGCCATAACTCCTTCTATAACAGGATGCGCTCTTATAGCAAGTGCAAGAGGCTCAATTGCCAGTGATAAGAGAAGCGGGGACAGGGGACAACCCTGACGTGTACCACGTGACAAGGGGAAACGAGAGGAGATGTTAGCATTTAGCATATAGTATCTGTATTATCCGTATCAGATTCGGACCAAAATTAATTTTTTGTAGAACTGCAAAAAGAATGGGCCATTCTACACGATCAAACGCCTTTTCGGCGTCTAGTGAAAGGGCAACTACAGGGGTATTGATTTTTTTTTTTCGGCACAATGAATTATGTTGAGACACCTGTTGAGGGAAAGCAATTTTGATCCTTAATCTGATCCTTAATTATAAGGCTATGTATCACATTCTGCAGTCTAGTGGCTATAACCTTGGTAAAGATCTTATATTCTGATGAGAGGAGGGCAATAGGCCAATAAGATCCACAGAGTCCTGGGTCTTTGCCTGGCTTTAACAGAACTGTAATCAGGGCTTGTTCTAAAGTTTTAGGTAACTGATCAATTTCAATTGCATGCTTATACACATCCACATATCCACACATTACCCCCACACTGAAACACCTTCACTGGCTCCCAGTGAAGTCACGCATCACCTACAAAATCCTACTCCTCACATACAAATCCCTCCACACTCTTGCTCCCCAGTACCTCTCCGATCTCATCCAGCAACACTCCCAACCAAGGTCCCTGAGGTCCTCTGGCGAGAACCAGCTCGTCACTCCCCGCTCCAGACTACGGACTTTTGGAGACCGAGCCTTCTGTGTTGCTGCCCCCACCCTTTGGAACAGTCTAACTTTCCATATCCGCCAAGCTCCCACACTGGAAACGTTCAAAAAGCACATCAAATCCCACTTATTCACTGAGGCCTATGGTCCTTCATCACCTTGGCCCCATCCCCATTTCTACTCCCTCCCCTCTTCTTTCCTCTATTCCCTAGCCCCATCTCCTTTATGTAAAGCGACCTTGGGTTACTTGAAAGGCGCTATATAAAACCAAGTCATTATTATTATTATTATTATTATTATTATTATTAGCGGTGTAATCAGACTAGATGTAAAAGCTTTATAGAAGTCCATAGGGAACTCTTCCGGCCCTGGTGATTTTCCACCTGAAAGCTTTCCTATTGCTTCTAAGACTTCCCTGTTTGGTGATGTCAGAATCTAGATTATCCCCTGTCTCCGCAGTCAGTCCCGGTACGGCCTGTCCCTTCAAAAAGTCATTAATTTTACTAGTATCTACATCCTGAGAGGAATATAAGTCCAGATAAAAGTCCTTGAAGGTCTCATTAATAAGTTTAGGATCATGGACTACAGTGGTACCATCTTTAATCTTAACTGCTGGGATACATTTTGAGCTATCTTCTTTTTGGATCTGCCAGGCTCATAGTTTACCGCTTTTATCCCCATGTTCATACAAAACTGCATTCTTAACCAGTTTAAGTGTGTAATAATTGTCAACAAGCAGTGTCAATTAAGCTTTTTGGTGTTGCCATCTTGAAAATCAGCTGTGTGGTGTGAATGCGAGACCTGAACCAAACCAAGAGCTTGAATTTCAGAACAGATGAAATAGATCCTAAATGGCAACAAAACTTTCATAGTAATCCAATGATCAGACACAGATAAAGTAAGTGCTGCACATGTAAATAGCGAATTAAAGTACGATGGGTTTTCCACATTGTCACATTGGGAGTGGTGAAGGAGGACCCACGGATATACCGAAAAAAACAAACAAACAAACAAACAAAAAAACTTTAAATCCAGACAAACAAATGGTGCAGCTGAGCCACTATACAAAAACCGAACTAAAACTTTTAAATATAAATAATTTAAATAAAATTGTTTTAAAACACGACTAGGACTGTTAAAACCTGAAAAAGATGGACAAACCTGATAACATGAGCGACGATGGCATGGATGAGGATCTGGCAATGAACATGAAAAAAAAAAAACTGGAGACTAAATACTAGATAGCCCCAAATAACAACAACACAGCAAATCTCGCTTAACGGTTAAGCATTAAGCGAGACAGTGGCAGCACCAAGTTCCTGGGTGTGCACATCTCTGAAGATCTAGCATGGAGCACCAACACTGCATCACTGGCCAGGAAAGCCCAACATCGCCTGTGCCTCCTCTGGAAACTAAGGCTACCTTTACACGGAAACGATCTGAAACCAAAACGCAAAAGTGGCGTTTCGTTTTCACTTTTAAATCTGCATTTAGACGAGCGTTTTAGGGTGAAAATCTGCGTGCATACGGAAACGCAAAAGTGTGTGACGTTTCATATTTATTGATGCAGTAAACATGCCAGATGGCTAGGTCGCCTGCTCTCTCTATGAACTTCAAGAATTTCGAGGACGTAGTTCATATTTTTGGTCTGTTCTTTACTACTCTCGCTCATCATTGCTGTTATCTGATGAAATGACTCTTGAGCGTCAATTACCACGCCTAAGGCGAGTTGAAAGTCCGCAGGGACGGACATGTTGATAGCCTACTGATGTGTTTCCCATGGTTTTCTGGCGCTTTATTATGCTTGTCACGTCATTTCTATGTGACGAGAAACTCAGTTTTGCGTTTTCATCCTTTACACGGTGGCGCGAAAGTGGAGCGTTTTTAAGAATTCCACTCTGGAGGGCGGTTTCACTTTTTTGCGTTTTCATGCCCCCAAAACTCAGTTTCCATCTAAACAATATAGTGCATTCGCAAAAAGGTTTTGCGTTTTTAACCCGTTTTCGTTTCCGTGTAAAGTGCCCCTAAGAAGAGCAAAAGCCCTGGCCCCCATCATGACGGTCGGCAAACTTCACACAGAGTTTGCTACTGCTAGTTTGGTGCAACATGGCAGGATATTTATCAGATTTTGACAAAACTGGATGACAACTTTGAGTACGATGGACCGGAGTAAGTGAATCGTGCTGCAGAAGCGTGCGTTGATGACATCATCCCACTAGACGCGTGTGTAGAAAGCCCCCGATAGCCCCCAATAACAACAACACGGCAGCTCTGAACTAACAGTGCAATAGTACGCGTTCGTTCATTCATTCATTCGTCTTAAGTCTGGAACAAGTAAGTAACTCAGAGTAATGCAGAAAAACTAGTCCATGCATTTGTTACTTCAAGATTGGACTACTGTAATTCTTTATTATTGGGCTGTCTCACATATTCTCTGAAAAGCCTTCAGTTGATCCAATATGCTGCAGCCAGAGTTCTGATGAGATCTAACAGGAGAGATCATATTTCTCTAGTTTTAGCTTCTCTTCATTGGCTCCCTGTTAAATTCAGAATAGAATTTAAGATTCTTCTGAATACACATAAAAAGGTCTTAATGACCGAGCTCCATCATATCTTAAAGATCTCATTGTAAGATATTTTCCTAACAGAGCACTTTGCTCCCAAACTACAGGTTTACTTGAGGTTCCCAGAGTTTCTAAAAGTAGAATGGGAGGCAGAGCCTTCAGTTATCAGGCCCCTCTATTGTGGAATAAGCTGCCAGTAAATGTTGGGGAAAGCAGACACCCTTTCCACTTTTAAGACTAGGCTTAAAACTTTCTTTTTTGATAAAGCTTATAGTTAGGGATGGCTCAGGTGATCCTGAAACATCCCATAGTTAAGCTGCTATAGGCCTAGACTGCTGGGGGGCCTCATCTGTCACACCTTTCCTCACTTTACTCTCTTTTTCCCCTGTTTAATTTCTCAAATGATATTATGTACAGGTGACATTATTGTTGTCATTATCTCGTGTTTCCCTCTTCCAACAGGTATCCTTTTAATGGTGTTGATGTTTGTTGTCCCCTCTTTTCTGTCTTCTCAAACCCCAGCTGGTCGAGGCGGATGGCCACCCTTCCTGAGTCTGGTTCTGCCAGAGGTTTCTTCCTGTTAAAAGGGAGTGGTTCCTTTCCACAGTCGCCTCAGGCACGCTCAGGACGGTTTCAGTGCAATCTGTTGGTTTCCTTAGCTTGGAAATTGTTTTTGAACTAGCTCTATAAGAATTAATTGGATTATTTTGAAATCAAGATTACAATTAATTGAACTCCAATTGGCTTGAATTGGACTATATTATTTTAAGTGCCTTGAGATGACATTTGTTGTAATTTGGCGCTACATAAATAAACTGAATTGAATTTAATTGAATTAAATGTTATAACTGTTTGTTGATGGGTTAAAGGTCTTTTATATTGGGAATACCCTTCACATGCAACTACGCTTAAAGAATTCAGGACCAAGCTCAAGTTTATTTCTCACAACTTAGTACCCCCAAAACTGTGGTGTTGTGTATCGGATGTGGGCTCTATTCCTGGAGAGTTGGACAGGGCAAGAGCCATGTGGTGTGCCAAACCATCTCTCGGGTGAGACCAGAGAGATGATGAGCCAAAGGTTTTCTTGGAATCACTGAAAACCCAGCGGGTAATTTGTAGACACACACACACACACACACACATGATCGCTCACATGTTCAGAGGCTTAACAGCGTTTACAGTACATACACTTGTTTGCAGCGATGCCCTCCAGCTGTACAAACAAGGGCAGTGTTTTGTTTACCCTATGGCTTGTGTTGTCTGTTACTGTTAGTGTTAAAAGCTTCCCAACTCTTGTGGAAAGTATTAAGAATATATATATATATATAGAAAATTAAATATACAGAGAGTTATCAGCCAGGTTGTGGCTATGTCACTCCAAATAATAGCTGGTGGCAAAACAATGAGCCGTTTGGTGGCTGGTCCAACTTTTCATTGAGGAAAAGTATACTGGCTACACAACAACAACAAAAAAATGCTTTACATACATCCACAACAAATTTCTCTGAAATGAAACCATCAGCTGACCAACAGACTTGGTCTCATGACGGTCTAACCCCAGCTCACGTACCCTATTAGTGGGTGAATAGTCCAACACTTGGTGAATTCTGCTTCAATAATAAGATAAGCCAACATTAAAAAGATAAAAAAAAGTACAGTCAGTCAGTTCTTCTTGTAAAAATTTTTAACAGTAATTACTCCAGTGGCTTTCTAAACAACTTACTGTGGACCGATGTATAACCTCATAATATTTGGTATTAATGTGCTAAATCTCATTTCATAATGCAGAATATTCATAATGTTAATGTATCAGGTTTCTCATCATCCAGAGAGTCTGTTCCGGCTTTTCCACACAAAATAAGCAGTAGATGACTACTACTTTTAGCTATGATTTGTTTAGTTTTTTTCAGTATATTCACAAAGCCCACAAAAGGGCTTAATGGATGAAGAGGTCAGCTGAGGAGGATTAGTAAGGATTAAATAAATGAGTGTAGTGGTTAGTATTATGAAGGAGATAAAATATGTAACTACCTTTCACTTTTTTAAATATCAGCAAATGGATGACTGAAAATGTATTTCTTAACTTCTTATATGCATATCTGTCAAAAAAGAAAGTACACCCTTTTTTAATTTCAAGATTTTGTCTGTCAAGACATAAAAAAATAATCTGGTGCATAAATATTAGATGTCATTAGATGAACACAACCTCAGGGGAGGTCAAAATTCAGATTCAGAATGTGAAACTCCACCCTTCATGCTTTTCATAAAAATTAAGAGAGTAAGTAGCCGTAGTGCTTCTAATCAAATACACTTGCATTAATAAAAGTGTGAGTAGTTAACTCATCTGGTGTTAGGAGGGAAGACATCAGCAATGATCTGAGAAAGAAAATTGTTGTTGCCCCATCGATCAAGAAAAGGGTTATCCAAACAATTTAAAGTCCATAATTCTACGGTGAGAAAGATTCTTTACACGTGGAAAACAAATTAGTATGCATGTAAACCCAAAGCTCACACAGTGGAATGCTCAGGGAAATAAAAACACACACACACACACACAAAAAAAAAAAAAAACAAGAGCTACACTTCAGATTTTACAGGCTGCTGTTAAAGTTTATAATAGTAGGAAAATACTGACTTATTGGATGGGTCATTTAGTCAGCCATGAATTCATCAGTGTACCAAAGTATTCAGAAGTCAAATGAGAGGCCATCTGTTGGCCCCTGCTGGGTGATGACTTAGGAAAATGATTCCAAGAACACTGACAAATCTCCAACAGAATTGCTGAAAGTTCAGACCTAAACCAGATTAAAAAGCTTTGTGGTGACTTGAACAGATCTGTACCGAAATGAATTCCCATATTTAAACCTCAATGAACTGAAGCAACGGCATACAGAAAAGCAGGCCAAAATTCCTCAAAATTAATGTGAGAGACTGATGATTACTTCATTACTTCAAGTTATCTCTAAAGATGGTTGTACTAGTTGCTGAATCATTGAGTGTACAAACTTTCTCATGACACACAACTGCATTTTGGCTTAGCTTTTGTTAAATAAATAACGACTGTGTGTAATGTGTTGCTTTTCATTTGAAGTGGAAAGGATTTTTTTTCTGTCCCTGTGACTTGAATTGAAAGAAGTGTTTCCTTTTTTGTTATTGTATTCGATTTTGTCGACTCTCAGTGGACATCTTTGTATGGAGCCTTAAATGTATGTGTTCAAATAAGTATCTAAAGTCTAAGTGGCTTTATGTTGTTCAAAAGTGTGCTGTGGCCTTGTATAGTACATGCCAAGTTCATGACACAGAATGTTTTATTTTGTTTTACCAAAAGCCAGTGTATTCCAACCCTAGATATCTGAAGTAATTCTGACTATAACAGAGTTATAAATCTGCCCAGTTAGAGGGCCTGTGAAGGAATGTCAACTGTATCTATATTCTACAGTAAGGAGCTAGGTTTAATTATGTTTGGAATAGAAGTCTACATACTTAAGGTGATTTAACCTTTTTCATTGTGTTAATGATGAGTTGAGTAGACATGAAAAGTATATGTTTAAGCGAGGTAACTATCTAGGCTTATAGCACTCTCAAGTTCAATCAGATATCTTACAACCACCTCACCCTGCATTCAACAAGGGCAGCTGTGTAGTTAATGTTCTTTTCTGGTAGGAAATGCTCAAACATCCAGTCATGTGACTTGAATGGCTTGGGTACACAAAACTGCAGTAAACAAACTTCAATTAATTGAAGCAATGTTGTAAAAATGAGTGAGCCAAAATTCCTACCCAAACAACGTGACAGCATGATAACTTTATGCAGAAAATGATAACTTCAAGTCATTGCAGCAAAAGAATATTCTACAATCTATTTAGGGTGTAGGGGAGCGTGTGTGTAAGATGAGCCATTTCTTATTGATGTAGTCTATAAGACAAGGACAAATAATACAGAAGAACAATAATAGCATTTAACACATTTCTGGATGTTTAACTATCATTGTAAATGATCAGAATTCATCTATGAAAAAAGGTTCTAAAAATAAGGCTTCTTAAAAAAAATTGAAAGAAAGAATTTAATTCCACGGATCAATTTGAACCAGGTTTTGTGATAAGCACCATCTGGGCTAAACTGAACATCTGATTAAATCTGAATAATTTCTTAAACAAATTGTTGAAGTTGTAACTGTCCTAAAAGTTTTCTCTCCCTTCGTATCACTCCGTGATTGCCACCTGCCGATAGCCGCACCTGTTACGGAGTTTACTGCTCGGAAGCAGGGGACTGCTCGGTCTGCACTTCGGTCTGCACGGTCTACATAGCCTGTAGTGATACAAATGTAGAGAAAATAGCGCCAAGCGATGGTGAGGTCTGACTTTTTCCTGGAGAACGATTTTGTGATGCAAATGTATTACTCTTTGAACGCATATTGTTTTGAGAAGCAAAACGCTTTATTTTTGTGGCCCCAGCCAACTAGCTGGATGTACCTTCATCAACGCCAAAACGAGGCCGGAACTCGGCTCACAGGACGCAGCAGGGGGTAAGAAAATGTTCATAAATGATATTGTTAATATGGGATGTCATGAAAGCAGTTCATTTAAGTAAAAAGTTTTTTTTAATAATTAAAAAAAAAATAGCTTAATATTTTCAACAGCTAAACAAGCACTGTAACTACTCACATTTTCTAAAAAAAAAATATTTTTATGAGTATTTAGAAGTTAGCTCTGACATAACTAAGTGTTCTTGCGGGATGGCCATGGTACAGAGGTGGTACCAGTGGTCGTATTGGAATCAGATGGTGAGTAGTTTGATCCCCAGCCTCTCCAAACTCAAAGTTTCCTTGGGCACAACATCATCACATCGTCCCCTTGTATGCTCGTTGGTGTATAATTGTAGACAAACAAATATTGATAAAAAAGATAATGGTAAGATGGACTAGCGGCCCGTCCTTGGTGTACCCTGCCTCTCGCCCATTGACTGCTGGGATAAGCTCCAGCCCCCTCGCGACCTGACCGACAGATTCAGCGGGTATAGACAATGGATGGATGGATGGAGGGAAGACAGCTTCATGTCAAAAGAGACAAACTATCCCTTTGATGTGGCTTTACAGAAAACTTCAGGTATTCAATTATTAAAATTTGTACTAAATTATTGTTAAGGAATTGAAAGTCTCGGTATACTTTCTATAAAACTACTGTTCTACTAACAAAGATATCTTTCCACAACTGCAGTCTCTTTACCATTACATGCTTCTTATTTTCAGGTGTGCCTAGAGTGGAAATTGCTATTCAGTGGTGCAACAGCCTTTAAATTGTCTCTCCACCTCTTTTGAATTATTCCGCAAATAAATTGACAGAGAATCTTTGGATACAGCTGAATAATCTTTTCTGCTGAGGAAGGTGAAATGACCTGGAAGAGGCAGCTATGAAAAGAGCTGATCAAACTCTCACACTGCTGGGTAAAGTGAATGTCAATCTTCCTTTAAAGTCAGTTAGCAAAGGAAAAACTGGATCAATTTTTGTCAATCTCCCGCAAAACAAATCATAGGGGAAAGTTGAAAATTTAAAATATGTACGGAAGTATCATCACCCAGTCAAGTTGTATAATCAAGTCTTTACATCCCCTGTAATTCATTACAGTATGATTTTGTCTACCCTGGTTAATATCAAGACATTCATTTTTGAATAGAACTATGCAGTTGCAATGTTGCAATGTCATTGTTAACATCACAAGGCATGAAAAGACAGCATACTGGTTTCAAAACATTTATTGTGAGTCAGGAATGGTAGCTGCAGGGGAAACACATGGGCTGATTACCCAGCTTTGCTCACTTTTAGGACACACACGTTCTTTGTTGACTTAACTTTGACTGTGTCTGCATCTAATGGGGCATACACAGGTCAGTATCCCTTACTGCTGTACCCAAACTTCAGCTTCCATACTGACCAGGCAGATAAAGTTTTAAAAAAATCATTTAATAATGACAGTGTGTGGTATTTTACCAATAAAAATGATCTCAAGGTGAAAATGTAGATGTATAACCACCTCTCAGCTGTTCTGGGGATTGCTGTTTCTCAAACTTCAAACTCCCGAGAGAATATTTTGGTTTATTTTTGCATTTAATAAAATTTGCAGACAAAAATTATTTTCATGTGGAGAATTATTTAACCTTACCCTTTCTGGTTTATGCAGCTGCATTCATATTGGGTTTAATTAATGTGGTGACTTAACACTTCAGCTACTAACTCAGCTATATTAACTTTTTTGACTGGCGAAATCCAGAGGGTAACTGGGCAAAAAAAAAAAACACACACTGATCACGAGTACACTAAAACAAATTTTAGCACAGGGGATTTCTATGATAACATCTCTAATTACTTTTACTTTTACAGTGTCTGCAAGTGGAGTTTTTACATTTAAAAAAACATCCTAACACAACAATGTATAGCTCTGTAAAGTATGTTAGTAATCAGGTTCCAGTAGTATTTCTAGCCGAGTATGGGGGGTTATGATTAAATGAAAATCCTTATGAGCTTCATCTTACAAGAGAAAGTTTTTATACGAATAGTGAACTTACGTATTTTGTTTGTGTAACCCATTAAGACCTGGGGCAGCCTCTAAATATGGGCACATACAAACATATATGTTAAATCTGTCATTCATGAGTAAATCACCACTTTTTTAGAGAAAATCTATAAAACATCTGACTGCTTAAAAAATCTCAACAACCTAAAAAAAGATCAGGTGATGTTATCAATGACAATTTTACTCATCAATCTCAAACCACATTAAAATGATTTCTAAAAGTAGTAGGTGTTTTCATTCTTTTTAAGCATATGAAATTGTTTACCTAGAGTCTACCTTTCAATGAAAGCTACATATTCTGATGATCAGGAATGATATTCCAAAAAGTTAGAGATAGGATAAGCCCTGTGATGGACTGGGGACCTGTCCAAGATGTACCCTGCCTCTTGCCCCTATGACAGCTGGGATAGGCTCCAGCCGCCCAACAACCCTGTGTTGGATTAAGCGGGTATAGAAAATGGATGGTTGGGATGGATAGTGATAGGATAAGAAATAAATTTGCTTATAATCAAGAAATTTGGAGCATTTATGTTCGGGAAACAGCATTCATGTAAACAGATTTGATTGATTGATTGATTGATTGATTGATTGATTGACAGATTCTGTCAATAAACTAATTGATTCAGCCCAAATATCTACACATGTGGCTATATGTTGTACATTTAGTGGGCTTTATATCAACTGATTTGCATAAAGGGATGCTAAATGCTGGACCATCTTGATATGTGTTGTACATGTCTGGAAAGTTATTGAGTGGGAGGCAGGATGTTCAGCAGCTGAAGAGGGAAGAGTATTTGAAAATATCTGTAAAAGTCGACTTCATGATTAACCTGGGGGTTTCTGATTTTCTATCAATTTAAACCACTTTATTGAGAAAGAAATTAAAATGTCACGTAACGTTTTTTAACTGAAATTATCTAATCAAATTGGCCAAATCTATTGAAAAACAACCAAGGCTTCGATGTGGTGAAAAAAGGAATTCCAGATTAAAATTTACACAGAACATAATTATGTGCATCCTTTATATGGCTGTATGATGTTTGTGACCAATAATTGTGCAGAAATCCATGCCTGTCCACTCACGATTACCACTAGCATTAATCAAAGTCCCAAAATGCAATATTTTAAAATTTGTACAGCAGCAGACAAACTATTCACAATGTAAAGATACAGCAGTATATTGATGTTTTTTCCATAGCACACAGCCCTCTCTCCCTCTTGTGGCTTGTATTTCCAGCTAGGTGTTTAGTTCTCACAAGATGAACCAGAAGGCATACATGAACACAGACTTGCTTATTTTAACTAGTAATATGTAAGTGAATATAACTAGCATCCGACTATAACAACTGCCTTTTGATCCTAAAAGACACAGAAAGAGATTTTATTTTTTCATTTATTTTCTTGCATACCTTCAGAGTGAGCAAAGCAGTAGTAGGTATATATATATATATATATATATATATATATATATATATATATATATATATATATATATATATATATATGTACTATAGGTATACTATAACTATAGGTTTTCCTTCACTGACTAAAACACTTTCTTTGGTTAAAAAGATTCCAACAAAGGGGAGGGATACGATCTGACACAATATTTTGGGATGAGACTATGTAAGGGGTAAGTAATCTACTGCTCATTGTGGCATTTTTAACTGTTAAAAAACGTATGTCTTGAAATTTGCATTTGACATGACTGTGACAGCTGTCGTAAGGAGGAGGTGCTGCTGGGCACAGAGACCATGTAATGCAGTGAAGTGAATATTTTCACAAATGGGAATGTGCTTTCATTTTCTGGAATAGCAGCCTTTTTCAGAAAGAGTGTCTAAACTATTGGTTCAAAAATATGAATATTAAAGCTTCACAATTTAGGAAAAAGATAAATTGCGATTTATAAGGTTAATATTGTGATATGATACATGGCATATAATGTAGATTATTTGGGTATCAAGAAAGAGTCAAAGTAATGAGTGTTGCTGAAATGTGTAATTCAAAATTGAAGTTTACACAATACCATAAACAACTGAAATGCACAGGGCTATGAAAATAAAATTACAAAACAATCACAAAATTAAATAACTGCCAATACAAATCTTTACACCACTGGGCATTTGTTAATAAATAGAAAAATAAAGAAAATAAACTTTTTGAAATAATCATGTCTTTTGCAAAACACTGTGTTATTGACTCAGTGATTTCTTTATGTATTTGAGAAGACGGGTCATACACGTGACATTTATAAAAGCACCAGTAACTGTATTCTGCTTTCTTCGTCTAACAGGTTGTGTTCATTGGGTTCATCCCTCGCATATATCTCTGCAGCGCACTGGGAAGTCATTTCACCAAATAGACCACAGGCACTACTGAATTAAGTGAAACTGACCGGACGATTGCACCACAGACTGACAAAATCTTTTTTTTTTTTCAATTAAATGGGAGATTGAATGAATTGTCACTTTGGTACTTACACTTATTTAACAATACTGCATTTTTAACTTCATGTAATCGAGCAGACTGACATCGCAATTGCAATTTGATTAATTGTGCAGCTCTAATTAATATAACATATTAGGTTTTAATGACTTTCACCAAGTTTTAGTGTATTTTGGATGAATATTGAAGCCTTATGACATTTTCATGAAAGCAGTTCATTTAAGTAAAAAGTTTTTTTTTTTAAATAATTTTTAAAAAACTAGCTTAATATTTTCAACAGCTAAACAAGTGGTAAGCACTGTAACTACTCACATTTTCTAAAAAAAAAAAAATGTTTTTATGAGTATTTAGAAGTTAGCTCTGACATAACTAAGTGTTCTTGCGGGATGGCCATGGTACAGAGGTGGTACCAGTGGTTGTATTGGAATCAGATGGTGAGTAGTTTGACCCCCAGCCTCTCCAAACTCAAACTTTTCTTGAGCACAACATCATCACATCGCCCCCTTGTATGCTTGTTGGTGTATAATTGTAGACAAACAAATATTGATAAAAAAGATAATGGTAAGATGGACTCGCGGCCCGTCCAGGGTGTACCGCGCCTCTCGTCCATTGACTGCTGGGATAAGCTCCAGCCCCCCCCACGCGACCCGACCGACAGATTCAGCGGGTATAGAAAATGGATGGATGGATGGAAGATAATGGTAAACTCAAGTTGATTATAGGTTATAAAACTGCAGAATTTTCTTAATCCTGTATGACATCAATGTGCAATTTGATCATTAGAGAATGAAGTTTTGAGCTACTAGTCAAAACAACCTCTGAAAACTCAATAGTAATCAGGTCATCTTTAAGCTAAAGGGAAAGTTTCAGCAAACGTTTGCAGAAATTCCCTTTAGGCGTTCTGAGATTCTGCACTCACAAGAACAGAATGAGCCAAAAAACATAATGCCCGTGGCCACAACTCTTGCTGGTGCAGATGCATCGTAAAATAATTTGGTAATGCACTGCAACAGACCTTTTTGGGTTAAGTACTTTTGTAAATCCTCTTTGGATTTATATTTCTTTTTCAATCTGACTTTGTCCGTCTTTCGTGTGATTAAAAAAACTAACTTTAGACCAGCTTCCCCCAGTCATTACATACAGTTTCATCTTCTGCAGCTGTCAGTCTTCAGTTAATACTGTAAATCATAGTTCGATCTATTGATATTTTGCATGTCTGAACATTAACACAGTGGATGAAAACAACCACATAATTGTAAACTAATTAAAAGTTAATGTATCCAAGTAGCACGGAAGTTTATTGAACTCACATTTTTGTCATGGGCTCTCTCTATCTGCCTGGTAACAACCTCTGTTGATTACCTCCACCTGTCCCTGCTCTGCTCCACTCTTGTTAACCTGCCAGCTGCACTTCATTCCAGCTCATCATGCTCTGTATTTAAAGCCCTGTTTTTCAGCCACATCTTGTCAGATCGTCTGCAAAGCTCACACCCGGAACCAGTTGCTTGTGACTCTCTCTGACTCCTGTTCTGTCATCTCGGACCCGCCTGCTTCCTGACAACTCTCCTGCCCCGGAAAACCAGACCTGCCTTCTGCCTTGACAACTGCTGACTACTCTTCTGCCCCGGTAATTCTGACCAGCCATCTGCCTTTGCACTACGATTTCGGATTCTCCTTGAACTTCACTTCTGCCTTTTCATCTGCCCTGTTGTCTGTGTGTCCCCCCCCCCCCCCAGGACTTCCGGACCATCCACCACCAGCTCCATAGGACGCATCACTGCCACTGGGGGGAACACACATACGGCACCTTGGACGGATCACCATAACCCCGGTACCCCTGTAACCCTCGGAGCCCCTGAGACTTTCTCCTCAACTCACTCCCAACTTCCCTTTCCCCTGAAGTTTAATAAACCTTCTTGTGTGACGCAATTGTGGTCCTCTGGTCGTCTGTCTGAGCCGTGACACATTTTAAACCCTTAAATTGGGCTGCTAATAGGTTTGGACTTCAACTCTAATAATTAATGCAAATCTGTGAAATTAATGGAATTTTTAAATTTTTTACTCAGCTTTGCACCTTGCACAACAGTCAAATTCTACTGCTGACATATGCTGCTCAAATTCCTCTTTTCTAAACTTAAGAAAGAGATGGACAAGGAGCAAAGACCATTTCAGGATAAGGAGGCCTTTACCTGTCTCAGCCGTATTGAGAAAACCCTGTTAAGCCACATCTTGCAGTAGGCATGAGAGGGAAGATAGAACAGTATGAGTTGTAATGACTAGGTGAGCTATTGACCCCAGGACAGTTTACAAGCGACTGAATGTATCAACCTGGCCAAGGAAAGCAGCTTAATTAAATGTCAGCATGTCTGCAAACACAGTAGGGGAGTGAAATACTTTTACCTAATATATGACATGCGTGATGAGCCCTCAACAAATACCGAGTACTTGCGCCTATCCTGCTGACTTGATGAAAGCATTGATATGATTCAGTGTTTACTGCTATTTTCCAAAGAGGCTTCAAAAATCAATTTAAAGTAATTAAGGGACCTGTCAATATTTAAATACAATGCAAAATTATGCGCAAATGATGTATTTCAGTGTCTTTGTGACACTGTGAAGTTTGTCATTTAGGAAAGTAGATGGAATAATAACAGACTGTATGTGATTTTGAATGTTAAGAGTCCTGTTGTTACCGTGTACTGTATTCTTTGCTTGCAGACACTACATAGTAAGTATATGAAAGTTATATCAGTGGTTGAGAAACAAAAATTACATCATATCCAGGGTCTTTCAGTGACAGGAAATGAAGTGGTGTATGGGGATGTCCTGGAGTTCAGAGTGAGCTGAGCAGGGGCAGTGAGATCCTTTGACTTGAGAGAGAAAATAAAATCTTTCACGCAGAAGCAAAGACTATGCATTAATGAGCTTGATGGTTCAAAATGTGTAAAAATTCTAACTTTTATTCAACATCACAAAGAGGCCAATCATATTTAGTTTTAAGCTGAAAGGCCTCAGCCACTGGCAGGGGCGTCGAGAGACCTGGTCATCCGGGGCTTCAGCCCCGAATCTCTCTGGACTGACATAAATAAAATATGTATAATAATAAGAAGAAAAAGAAGAGCTCCGTGGCAGGGGCGGATCTACCGGGGTGGCATAGGGTGGCAAATGCCACCCTAAACGATAGCCTTGCTACCCCTAATGCCACCCCAGTTGGGAGCAACAAATTAAAAGAAAAGTTATGGCCGATTTGATATTTACGAGCGCGAATCTCCAATGTCCGACTGTCGTGAATGCAGCACGTGATGACGCCAGTGCGGCAAGAGACTGCTTCTGCTTTGTTTGGAAAACTGAGTGGCGCGAAGCGAGAGAACACAGGGAGTCGCGAGGAAAGGAGACACGGAAGGAAAGAGGTACTGATTATTAATTATCTAACTATCTATCTATCAAGAAGTTAAATTATAATGAAAGCACAGTGCTAGTATAGTTGCGATTCTGATTTTGAGATGATAAAAATCCGGTGAAGGACGTTATTTCGCTAACTATACATGTAATATTAGCTAGCTGACCTAGCCTAGGTCTGAGCCTAGCCTAGGTAAAGTACAACAGCTAATATTCATTCAACATCTGTCAAGGGAAACATTGTAAATTTACATCTTACAGAAATGAAGAGGAAAGGGAGCATATGCAGTTTTTTCTCACCAAAGAAAAAGGCGAGAGAAGTAGAAAATGAACAACTTGGAGGTGATGAGGTAGAAGGAGAGCGAGAAAACGAAGAAGAGGTAGAAGGAGAGAGAGAAAATGAAGAAGAGGTGGAAGGAGAGGGAGAAGGGCAACAGAAACGTGACAGAGATAGAATACAAGGCCAAGGCGACCAGAGACAGGAGGAGGTGGGAGAACATCACAGCAGTGAAGATATGGAGGAGGGAGAGCATCACCAAGATGAGGGAGAAAGCAAGGGACAATATAACGTGCAGGGTTCAGACTGTGAAAGGGAAAGGAGAGTGCCTGAGCCATCACCAACCATCTCCACTCGAGCTGGTCCACATGGTATGGAAATTGTTGCTGCATTGTATACTAAGTTACATATGACTAAGACAACAAATAACAAAAACGGATATTTTGCTATAAGGTATATTGAAGAGACAATGCTTAGACTTCTTCAGATAAATATGAACATTCATGTTTGCTTAAATATGAATAATTGGGGAAACTTAAAAACTTGATGAGATGGGGACAGAACTAGTGGCCAAAGCTGAACTCTTAATTGTGTAGCAGCAGTTACATTAACACAGAAACCCTTTTTACATAAGTCAAAAACAAACATAAACACTGTCACCTGTTAACATCTAGCTTTTAAGTGAGACTTGGAAAGTGTTTTATCTACATTCCATCCTGTGTCAGGTCTTTGCGTTTTTTCACCCATGTCTTTAGGACATTACTTTCAGATACTTTTCTCCTGCTCAGGATAGTTTTTAGGGCTGACACTTCTCCTGTCCTCCTCTAATCCCGTTTCCCTTAAAGCTGCAGTCTGCAACTCTTTTTCAAGCATAATGCCTGGAACTGTCCGGGGATTCTGAAAGTAGTACATTAAATACCCCAATGCAAAAAAAAAAAAAAAAAAAAGAGTTCTCTAGGTCCCCTTATTGTCCCGCTAGGTCCCTCCAAAGCCAGCAGGTTTGTTTACAAAATTGCAGACCGGACCGGTAAAAGGTAACCAATCAGGTTACGAGCTGGGCTCTGCTGCCTGTCAATCACCGATTGTGCACGCGCGATACAAGGTAGGTTCGTCCCCACGCTTATTTATCTAGACTATTGAACTTCATTACGGGCTAGTCTACTTACTGTGTCTTCCATGATCGCAAATGACAGGTGAGTTGATGAATGAGGAGTCGTGTAAGCGCATCTGGCGTGCACGTCTACGTGGACGAGTTTTCATGTGTTTTGATGGGGCGGGACAGGAAGTTGAATAACTTTTTATTTTTCGGTTAAAAAATAAGCATTTCTTGCATTTTGCGACTACGGAGGTCACCGTTTTCAACTTCAAGCGTTCTGATAGATCATGTAAACTCTTAAAATGCCAAAAAGTAGGACTTTATGTATGACAACAACAAATCCTGCAGACTGCAGCTTTAATTTCTTTATGGACACACTGCACACCCTACTAATACACACACACACACACACACATACATACTGTATGTATATGTATATATTCATATGTATAAATATGTCAATTTTTTGGCAAATAGCTCTTGGGGTATCACCTTCTCGTCTGTGTTATCTTTGCCATTTTGCCGCACATAACTAAAAAAATGGGAACAAGTTATGCATCTTTGTAACATACTGCCACTGCCCAAAGATACAGTTTTAAAAAGATTCTTTACTAAATTGTCTGTTATGTTTGAATACAAAAAAAAAAGCAGAGACCCGATTCTGAGGTCGCCAAAACGGACCCCCTCAACGCCCTGGCTGCGCCTAGAAATTCTGTCCATAAAAATTATGAACAGAATCGGTGACAAAGGGCAGCCCTGACGGAGTCCAACCCTCACAGGAAACATGTCCGACTTACTGCCGGCAATGCGGACCAAACTCTGACACCGGTCATACAGAGACCGAACAGCCCATTTCAAGGAGTACGGCACTCCATACTCCCAGAGCACCCCCCACAAGAGTCCCAGAGGGACACGGTCGAACGCCTTCTCCAAGTCCACAAAACGCATGTAGACCGGTTGGGCGAACTCCCATGCACCCTCCAGGATCCTGCGGAGGGTATAGAGCTGGTCCACTGTTCCACGGCCAGGACGAAAACCACACTGCACCTCCTGAATCCGAGATTCGACTATCCGGCGGATCCTCCTCTCCAGTACCCCCGAATAGACCTTACCGGGGAGGCTGAGAAGTGTGATTCCCCCTATAGTTGGAACACACCCTCCGGTTCTGTTGGCGTCGTCGGGCTCACTGCATGAAAAGAGGGATTTGTGGATGTATGTGGCCCCTTACATGTCCGCATACGTTAAGCCCCTGCATTTGCGGTGGTAAAAGTGAAAACTTGGCCCAAGTTGTCGCAAATTGACCTGGCAACTGCTCCCCCATGCCCCCCTCCCCTCCCCTACTTAGGAGAGCCTTTAATATGTAAATGCCAGTGATCAGGTCAGGAGCTGCCACAGTCATTTTCAAGTGGGTTGGGGTGAGGTGAGGTGGGGGTTGGGCATGCCTGTTTCTACACGTTCCTGACCATCACCTCCAACTCCAGCCAAGTTTGTTGCTGTGTTGTCTTGAAAAAGAAGAGGTGCACGCTGTCTGCTGGTGACAGGTGATGCATATCTGTTTTTTTTTTCTCCCAAACACCTCTTTTGTAATACCGCATTTTGTGGGCAAAATTCAAGGATTCAAGGATTCAAAGGTTTATTGTCATGTGTGCAGTTAGAAACGTGTTTCCTTGAACAATGAAATTATTTTCTTTGTTGCCCGCACTGGATGTCCAAATGTATAATAATAAAGATAAGATAAAGATAAAATAAGCATGGAACAGCAATATTCTAAAAGGTTTCTTAAATAAAATAGAAATATAGAAATAAAAATATAGAAATCTGGCCAGTATAATGTGCAGTAGTGCGCTCAGTGTTTTATTGTGTATGGCTTAATTTGGTGTCACAATGGTCACAATATCGCCGAGGTCTTTTCTTTGTCCTTGCAGAGTCCATTTTTGTGTCAAAACAGTGCAAATTGCCAGCTGTGGTCAGACAGCATTAAATAGCAAAAGGACGGGAGATTGTCTCGCGAGTATTCCGTGTAATGACGTATACGCATATGATTGGTGGAGCTTAACGGCTCGCATAAGCTCTCGTTCAATCACGTATGAGAAACATTGTGTCGTGCAGTGTAAACAAAAAGTTTAAAGAGCAGATCTGGCGGTAGAAAGGCAGACAGAAATCGCTGAGGTCCCGTGCTGGGAAAACTGCCCTGGTTTGCGGAATACAATGGCTGGAAGACGACTTGCTTTCAACTCCCCAGCAACTCTCTGCGGGTCTACAGGTTTGTGTGTTTTTTTTCTACTTGCACATGACCATTTGATTGTTTAATTTTAGTCTTGTTGACACTGTACAGCACTTGGGACAGTTCTCGCTGATTTTAAATGTGCTGTATATTAAACTTACTCACTCACTTGCTTACAGGCAGATAAAATGAAAGTCCTGTTGAATGCTATGACCAGAATGTCTCGTATGGTGGCCAGCACTGTGGATACGGTCGTGGAGAGGGTTCTGGAGGGAATGGACCAGAGATTCGCTAGGTTGGAGGCAAGATGGCCGTCGAGAACGGACTGGAGTTACATTCCAGAGAAGTTGAAGAGCGCAAGAGAAGGCGGATACAGAATCCGAAAATCGCGGTAAGAGTAGGTTATTGACTGTGGCTTTAGGCTAAACTCAACTTAATTGTGTCCATCACGTGAAAACCAGTGTGAGTTGCTTTATTTAAAAAAATGAATTTCATGTTTTCAATTTATAGGAAGCAGTTCGCTGCCTGCATAACTCACCGTGGCATTATAATCCAGGTCAAGGGTAAGAATAAGTGAATGTTCTCCCAATATCTAGTTGAGTTGGACCCGATGTTACGTTACGTCAATGCAGTTTTTTTTTATTAACCATAGGCCTATTGTTTTTACAGGCTACTGTCACCTCACAATATGGATGTAACGAGTCGCTTGAAGGAGGCGGTGTCAAACAGTCCGAACTTCAGAGAGGTAGACGGCGACACTATCGAGGGTGAGCGGCGCTGACTTTTACCACGGCTGGCACTGATACTTTTAAGCACTGGTCATTTTATTCATTCCTCTTGTTTGTTTTTTTTTAGCTGCGTGACGGACCTGTGTGCTGTGCTACAGGCGCGTCTTGAAGCCAACCCGAAATACTCACAGTCTCACCACAGAAGAGTGAAGGAGAGTAAGAACATATACGCTGTCAATATGACTTTTGTTACTTTATAGACAAGTTGTCAATATGCTGTGCATGGATAGACTATGTTTTGATTATTTATTGGTTATTCCAACAGCTCCCAGAAGCCAGCTTCTGATCCAGGATGAGGACGTCTGACAACTCCCGCAGACCCTGCAGGGACCGGAGTAATGCGAAGAATGCGGATTCCAAATTGTAGGCTACAGCAGTGTGTGTATATAGTTTTCAATTCTTTATTATCAACATGGTTCTTATTACAATGTTAGCTATGTGCATTGTGTGGTGTGGCAATAAAAGCGCTTTAAAAAAAAAAAAGTTTCCTTTTTAATTTCCTCAATAGATTCACGTCATTCATGCCTGCATTAGCCTATTCATAGTGCAGCTTATAAGAATGACGTGAATATATGAAGTACACAAACATCCCAGGAATATTAGTAATCATAATCAAAATTATTAATCATAATTGCTGAATGATATGCCCATATAAAGTATGTATATATTAACCTTATTGGC
Organism: Odontesthes bonariensis; assembly: GCF_027942865.1. Lineage (NCBI taxonomy): Eukaryota > Metazoa > Chordata > Actinopteri > Atheriniformes > Atherinopsidae > Odontesthes > Odontesthes bonariensis. The sequence goes on along the minus strand of NC_134529.1, from coordinate 25,888,914 downwards.
CAATGGGCGGTCAGCTTTAAAGGAGCTTTTTTATGTAATCACGTGCCTTTTTCGTCCAATACCAGCGAGGCCAGTGAGAGGTCCAGGCACTCTCACAGCGGGGTGCTAATCGCTGGGCCATTAGCACCCCGCTGTGAGAGCCCGCCGCGAGTCGGATTCGTTTCCGACGATTTTCTCGCTCAACAAACTTAAAGTTTGTCTGCCTGCAAGCGCCCAGGTGCGTCCGAAAACTAGGCAAATTCGCGGATGTTCACTGCCGTCCACAGTGACACAAATCCCTCTTTTCGTGCAGTGGCTGTGACCTTCAGCTCTCACTGGAGCGGTTCGCAGCCGAGTGTGAAGCGGCTGGGATGAGAATCAGCACCTCCAAATCCCCAGGACAAGCGGCAGAATGGATGGATGGATGTTTGAATACAACACTGGTTCATCCCTTGAGTTAGGTGCCCTTTTATGCTTGAATGAATCATAGATCAGGGTCAAGTGGTTTGGCAAATACAAAACACATTACTCTGAAAATGGTACAAAGACTGAACAGAAAATGAATAAAAAAAGCAGGCAGCGTCCAAAGAAAAACATTGGAAGATCAATATGATACCCAAAGCTATCATATTATCTATTAAAGTCAGATTGCTATAAGTATTGGTTGGCCAAATGGAGTGTGCTGTCCTCATCCTGCCAAAAGAGCTCTGACCAGTCATGGTATGGTCAAAGAGTCATCTGAAGGTGTCCTAGAGTGTCTTGTACCAGGACCTTAGCAAAGGATCCTTTGGGCCCTGTGGGTCGTGTATTGGGCTTGCTACCTACATATTTTATCAAATCCCATCAGAATTGTTTCTGGAGAGTTTAGAGGTCAGGGGAACACATCAAGCTTTTTGACATGCTTTTTAGCCCTTCCTATGCTGTTTTTGCATGACTCAGTGCTGTCCCTCTGCAGAAAAGGTCCTCATTAGGACTGATAAAGGTCTGTTTAGTCTCTCAAATATGGATTTATTTTCTTCTTTAGAACATGATAAATAAAAAGATGGTGAAGGTAATTAGGAGATGGCCAATCCCAGCTGCCACTGGGCGAGAGGCAGAGTACACCCTGGATGGGTTGCCGTTCCATCACAGGGCCACACTGAGACAAACAACCCTGTATTCTCACACTCACTCCTAGGGTAAATTTAGAATCACTCATTTTAATTTTTGGAAAATTTACCCTTTAAAAACTTTAATGTTAACAATCCAATAACAATTGGGCTCTATTATCCTTATTATTTGTTTCGTTTTAGTGTTGTTATTCATTAACATATATGTATAAATAATCCTAATTGTGCTTATAAAATGTATCACATTACCTGATATGCCAAAATCAAAGATGGCTAGATTAACAGTCATGAGCTCAGGAGGCTTCAACTTGGTCTTGCGTTTGATGGTCATATAAATGACGTAGCCATTCCCTGTTGCAGACATGATTCCTGTCAAAGAGAGAGAGAAAAAACATTGAATGACAGTGACAATGATACAGATAGGTTACAGTCACATGCGTCTTGTGTGATGAGACATCAGGTGTCTCATCACAAAAAAAACCAACCTGCTTGTCAATTCTGATAGCAAATCTAATACATATTTTTTGAAAGGCACACTGTGATATTCAGTGAAAATCAGCAGGGAAACCAGTAAAGTTAAAGCATTTCCTTAAAACAAAAATCCTGAACAAATAAAGGGAGAGAGGGAACAGGTAAAAAAAGAAATGTGAAAGATGAATTTCTTTGACACAGTTACATAAGTATGAATGTAGATATCTCAGACAATGCAAAAGTTGTCTTGAAACGAGTGAATAATGCAAAATAACACCAAAAGGGAATTTTGCCACTTTCTAATTATACTAATAAGAGCACCTTCCAGCAACTCTCATTCCTAGAAGCTACAACCAAGATGCTCAAACCAGTAAAAAAAAAATAAAATAAAATAAATCAGACAGCGTTGAGTATACTCGCTGAATAATTTTTCAATTCTAATAAGTGAAGAATTAAAGTAAGGAAGTGCTGAGGTCAGAGACACAGAATCACAGAAGGCACCTCCCACAGAGTGCTCTTTTGTTGTAAAGGGCTTTTCTCCTGTAGATGTACTAAAGCAGACATTACTGATACTGATGAGTACAAAACCCTTTAATCACACTGCAATAATTCCTAAAGTGCAGCAGCTGTTTGATTGTTTCTAAAGTCTAACGCATTGTGAGATTAAGCTGTTGTCACACTATTAAAATAAGTAACAAGCTTTTTTCCCCCTTTTTTTGTTCCAAGTATACAGGAAGCAACTTTCCAATATCCTTCCATTATTGTTTTCAGTAGAGTTGAAGTGATTCTATTCGGCATCAAAGCAAAATAGTTTAAATAAACAAGTTTCTGCATGGCTACTGGGTATACTCTTGCTATTTCTGTCTCCTTTTTTCACATAAAAGGCCGTGGCTCACAAATGTGTGATAGTAAAATGAAAGAGGGCAATTTAAAACAAACAAATAACTATACCATGGCACAAAAAAGAAATGGCCCCTTTTAGGAATGTCAGACATGTTGGAGATACCATGCTATGATTAAATCCAAATAGATGCCTACCATCCACTTTATTTCTTATTAGAAACACATGTGCATCTGCTGTGAAGCAACCCAATAAAACAGCCATATGTTCAAAAAAAAAAAGGGGGTCAAAGGTGCACACAATATATAGGTATTATAGTGTTTATATAATGAACTGCACTACCATTTGGAATGTTCCTAATATTTTGCTCCTTTGGCTTATGTTCAATTTAATTAGATTAAATTCAGTTTAATTCAAGTACTTTATTAATCATTGTTCAATCACGACTCAGACTTAATGAAGTATTATATCTGAGAACTTTAAAAAAAAAAAAAAAAAAAAACACGAGCTGGAAAGCTGCAGTAACCTGAGCAATAATTGACTGGGGAATATCATTCCCCAAAAAACAAAATAAACAACACTTTTCATGTTATACTGCAGGCACTCGATTTATTAATAGAATAAGAATCGTGAAACTAAGTTATCTTTGATTTTTTTTTTCTCAATACAGTTTGGTACTATATCAATGTAGTAGTAGCCTGCCTAGCACTATTAATAACTATACACAGTTCAAGGGGTAATTTGGCTGAGCAACATAAAGGACAGAATGTTGTATTTATTTAATTTCTGACTCAGACATGTCATTACATGCTTACGGACTAAAGTTGTACAAAATATTTTTCAACTAATACACAGTATTACTAATAACAGTATTTTCTTCAATTTTTACAGAAAACATAAAACATGTGATGTTTGAACTAAATACTGTTATTTGCTTGACAAATTTGTGTCGTATTAGCCAAATATACTTCCAGAAACATAACCACATTAACACAACCTGTAACATCCCCAAACTTCTATTGCTGACTGTAAATGTGAAAACTGAAGACCCCTGCTGATTTCCCTGATTCATAACCTTCCATTTCAGCTAATTGCTGACTAAACTCCTTGGCTGGAGGTCAAATCTCATCATGGAACACTGTGTGGACAGTTATAAGCCAAATTGTACTCCTAAAATGAAGGCTAGCCGCAAATTCAACATGGCAGACTCACCAGGTGTTGGCAATCGCTCATCAACCATTCAGATCCACATATAAGGCGCTCCTGCATGGGGCTTTACCGGTTCATCGGCAAGCTGCATGATCGGCAAGCTGCATGCATTAGCTCTCGCTTGTTGGTCAACCCCACAGGATTATCATGTCTGACTCGGATTCTGACGCCGCTCAGAGGCCTCCGAGCAGTCTTTCTGGCATTTCCAAACCTGCTTTACCCGCTCCCTTTCGTCGGAGCGCCCGGCTCGCTCCTCTCTCTGCTGCCGGCTCTTCAGCATCTGTTCTCCGGTCCAAGAGCATCCGCCCAGCCGATGGCCTCGGCTCCGATCAGCTCGCTTCTTTGGCAGAGCTTCTCCAAACCGGCGATTCATCCACTCCTTCCCCACCCACAGCTGGTAAGGTCCAAGAAGCGATCCCCGCCTCCGGCTAAGCGAAGCCGAGGCCGAGAACCGCCCTGCGGTTCCTCCGCTCCAGCTGCTGGGCCCACCTCAGCCGCGAGCCGCTCGGATTATTCCGCCCCGGTTGGTTCTCCGCTGGCTTCGACTTCGGCCCCCCCCTGCTTCCCGATCTGTCTTCAGCTCTGCCTCCCCTGGACGCCCAGCAGCTCACGGCAGCTCTCATCTCCTCCATGGAAATATTGCAACAATCCATCGCAGCTCTCTCCACACACCTCCTGCCCGCCGCAGCAGCTATCCGCACAGCCCCCTCCGACTTCTTCGGTGCAGCCGAATCAACAGGCTTCTCAACTTCTCCAGGCTGCGTTTTCCCTCGCCGAAGCTCGCCCCGGCTCATCACAGGGTAAGATGCGGGACTCTGTCTCCGTTGTTTTAACATGCCTCACCTGGTCTCCCTGTTTGCTTCCTCATACTAGGCCGTCGCCTAGCAGTAGCGCCCTCTGTCCCTCCATTCCGTTAAGCCGGCCCCCTCCGCTCCCCCAGCTGATCACCGTACAGGTAACAGCCCGGCTAGCTCAGTCGGTAGAGCACGAGACTGGTAATCTCAGGGTCGTGGTTTCGAGCCCTACGTTGAGCGTAGCAGTATAATCAACAGATGTTTGCACTAAAGTCAAAGTTCAGCTCTGTTACCACCATCACAGCATCCGCAGTGGTGCCTCTTTGAATGATCACAAAAAATGATGTCTTGCTAACAAGGACCATTTATTTCTTAGTCTAACGAAATGATGTTGCAGCCAAAGCCAGCAAGAAATGACCAAACTGTTGGGTAAGGCGTTAACACATGATCAGCATGTAAAGATGTTGGTGACGCCATGTTTCATAAGTGTTGCAGCTCAACTATGATAGATATTAACTTGTAATGATATTGACTAAATCAGACCAGGAAGAGAGAAGATGACCGGAATATCGATAACGATGGAACTGACTATGATGTTGACTCTGATGTGAAACAGTTGTGTGCGTATTAAGTGAGAAATACAGGCGTATTTTCTCTTGCTGTCTGGAAGGCAGAACTTTACAATTGGAGGAAATGTTCTTATTACCTCAAACGGTCTTCACATTGCATTTCCCACAAGGGAAGTCAGGGCTGTGCGTGACACAATACGTTTGGTATGCGGATATGTTGCAGACCACATAAAGAGTCCTTCAGCGTGGCAACATGTACACAGCTACACCACTGCATTCAAATGTATAGAGGAGCTCCTCGAACAGCTAGCTGCGATTGTGAGTGCAGCCTCGAGATGAAATGGCTGTCACTGGGGCCGCTGTTGGCGCTGTTAGGATTATGGCGGCAGCACATTTGTTTTAGTGTTCATGACATGCAACAGCTCGATGCAAAGCGACGGCTGCTGCAATGCAGCATTACAGCTGCCGTGTTCTGGAGCAGCATAAACTGTTACAGCTGGACATAACCACAGCAGTAGTCATCACAGCGAGAGACTGCGCTCACATACCTGCCCTCCTCTGCTGTACCCTGCTCTGCTGTGCTCTGCTCTGGTCTCCAGTGCTCTGCTCTGCTGTGCTCTGCTGTGCCCTGCTCGGCTGTGCTCTGCTGTGCCGGTTCTGCGCTGTGTGCTCTGCTGAGCCCTGCTCTGCCCTGCTGTGCTCTGCTGTACCCTGCTCTGTCCGGCTCTGCTCTGCTGTGCCCGGCTCTGGTCTGTTCTCCCGTGCTCTGCTGTGCTCGGTTCTGCGCTGTGTGCCCAGCTCTGCTCTGCAGTGCCCTGCGGTGCCCTGCTCTGCAGTGCCCTGCTGTAGCCGGCTCTGCTCTGTTCTCCCGTGCCCTGCTCTGCGTGCCCGGTTCTGCGCTGTGCTGTGCCCGGTTCTGCGCTGTGTGTGCTCTGCTCTGCAGTGCCCTGCTCTGCAGTGCCCTGCTGTAGCCGGCTCTGCTCTGTTCTCCCGTGCCCTGCTCTGCTGTGCCCGGTTCTGCGCTGTGTGCTCTGCAGTGCTCTGCTCAGCTATGCTCCTTGGCACTGCCTCACGCCCTGCTGCTGCCCCGTTAGACAGGGCTTTAAACTTTACTGCTGGCAGCTGCTCGAATGTTGTGACGCTTCTGCCTCTTGCACAAGGCCACACTGATCTGCGGGACATTTGCAGACAATCGTGCCGCATGATAGATTTTGTTATTAGTTGTTTTTAATCCGACGCCACCGTATTCTCAATCAGCCGCTCCCAAGGCAGTGTGACAGCAGTCATCTCTCATTGTGTCTGGGCGCACCTCACACAGCTACTTTCGTCCCGGATCAATGAAATATTGTTTTTAAAAGATTTTAGCCACTCGGAGCTACTCCGGACATTAGTTTCGGATTGGGGCAGCTACCTCCGCAGCCGTCCAGGGTGTGCCTGAGGCATCTCTCCAACAGCTCGGTCGCTGGTCTTCGGCAGCCTACTCCTCCTGCATCCGTCCAGACCTTCAATCCGTGCTCGCTGCTCAGCGCTCGCTCAGCTTATAGGTAAGCTCTCGCAACTACTGGTGGTGGAGTCCTTCAGCTCTAATTGTCGCTTCTCTCTGGCAGCACTATCTCTTTGGAAGAAAAAGGGGGCTTTCGATCTCTATGGCAAATCAAGTGAGCTCACTCTCCCCGTTCTCGCACTTCCCCTGCAGCCCAGGCGGGCTCAGTGTTCCTGCCGCAGCCCAGGCGGGCTCAGTGTTCCTGCCGCAGCCCAGGCGGGCTCAGTGTTCCTGCCGCAGCCCAGGCGGGCTCAGTGTTCCTGCCGCAGCCCAGGCGGGCTCAGTGTTCCTGCCGCAGCCCAGGCGGGCTCAGTGTTCCTGCCGCAGCCCAGGCGGGCTCAGTGTTCCTGCCGCAGCCCAGGCGGGCTCAGTGTTCCTGCCGCAGCCCAGGCGGGCTCACTGTTCCTGCCGCAGCCCAGGAGGGCTCACTGTTCCTGCCGCAGCCCAGGAGGGCTCACTGTTCCTGCCGCAGCCCAGGAGGGCTCACTGTTCCTGCCGCAGCCCAGGAGGGCTCACTCTCTCTTTCTCTCTGTCCACAGGCAGCCCAGGTGGGTTCTATCCACGGCAGCCAGGCGGGCTCACTCTCACGTTCTCTCTCCTCAGGCAGCCCAGGCGGGCTCAATCTGCTGCAGCCCAGGCGGGCTCAATCTGCTGCAGCCCAGGCGGGCTCAATCTGCTGCAGCCCAGGCGGGCTCAATCTGCTGCAGCCCAGGCGGGCTCAATCTGCTGCAGCCCCATCGGGCTCAATCTGCTGCAGCCAGGCAGGCTCACTCTTACATTCTCTCTCCGCAGGCAGCCCAGGCGGGCTCAATCTACTGCAGCCCAGGCGGGCTCAATCTACTGCAGCCCAGGCGGGCTCAATCTACTGCAGCCAGGCGGGCTAACTCTTACGTTCGCTCTCTCCGCAGGCAGCCCAGGTGGGCTCAATCCACGGCAGCCAGGCGGGCTCACTCCTACGTTCTCCCTCTCCTCAGGCAGCCCAGGCGGGCTCAGTCTGCTGCAGCCCAGGCGGGCTCACTCTCACGTTCGCTCTCTCCGCAGGCAGCCCAGGTGGGCTCAATCCACGGCAGCCAGGCGGGCTCACTCCTACGTTCTCCCTCTCCTCAGGCAGCCCAGGCGGGCTCAGTCTGCTGCAGCCCAGGCGGGTTTAATCTCCCTTTCTCTTTCTCCTCAGGCGGGCTCAAATCTACTGCAGCCCTGGCGGGCTCAATCTACTGCAGCCAGGCGGGCTCACTCTTACATTCTCTCTCTCCGCAGGCAGCCCAGGCGGGCTCAATCTGCTGCAGCCCAGGCGGGCTCAATCTGCTGCAGCCCAGGCGGGCTCAATCTGCTGCAGCCCAGGCGGGCTCAATCTGCTGCAGCCCAGGCGGGCTCACTCTCACGTTCGCTCTCTCCGCAGGCAGCCCAGGTGGGCTCAATCCACGGCAGCCAGGCGGGCTCACTCTTACGTTCTCTCTCTCTCTCCTCAGGCAGCCCAGGTGGGTTTAATCTCCCTTTCTCTTTCTCCTCAGGCGGGCTCAATCTACTGCAGCCCTGGCGGGCTCAATCTACTGCAGCCAGGCGGGCTCACTCTTACATTCTCTCTCTCCGCAGGCAGCCCAGGCGGGCTCAATCTGCTGCAGCCCAGGCGGGCTCAATCGGCTGCAGCCAGGCGGGCTCACTCTCACGTTCTCTCTCCTCAGGCAGCCCAGGCGGGCTCAATCTCACATTCTCTCTCTCCTCAGGCAGCCCAGACGGGCTCAGTCTGCTGCAGCCCAGGCGGGTTTAATCTCCCTTTCTCTTTCTCCTCAGGCAGCCCAGGCGGGCTCAATCTGCTGCAGCCCAGGCGGGCTCAATCTCACGTTCTCGCTCCTCAGGCAGCCCAGGCGGGCTCAATCTCACGTTCTCTCTCCGCAGGCAGCCCTGGCGGGCTCACTCTTACATTCTCTCTCTCTCCGCAGGCAGCCCAGGCGGGCTCAATCTGCTGCAGCCCAGGCGGGCTCACTCTCACGTTCTCTCTCTCTCCTCAGGCAGCCCAGGCGGGCTCAATCTGCTGCAGCCCAGGCGGGCTCACTCTTACGTTCTCTCTCCTCAGGCAGCCCAGGCGGGCTCAGAATACCGCAGCCCAGACGGGCTCAGAATACCGCAGCCAGGCGGGCTCACTCTCTCGTTCTTTCTCTCCTCAGGCAGCCCAGGCAGTCTCAGTCTACCGCAGCCTAGGCGGGATCACTCTCCCGTTCTCTCTCCTCAGGCAGCCCAGGCGGGCTCTCTTCTTTTTTGGAGGGAGGGCAACTCTTCTCACAGGCTCCTTCCTCACCTTGCAGCCAGTCCCTCACCAGCTCGGCCCCGGCTCAGTTTTTGGGGGGAAGATATTCAGCATCTATCTCCCTATGCCGGACTTGCAAGCTCACAGCGGTTCAGCTTGCATGTCCTCCGCCGGGGCCCGAGCGCCAAAGAAATATTGACAATAAACCTTGCAATTGTCTCCTATCTCTCCGTCTGAGTCTCTCCAGGTTGAAATGAAGGCTAGCCGCAAATTCAACATGGCAGACTCACCAGGTGTTGGCAATCGCTCATCAACCATTCAGATCCACATATAAGGCGCTCCTGCATGGGGCTTTACCGGTTCATCGGCAAGCTGCATCCCACCACCTCCCCATCTCCACCCGCTGTCTCGAGATCTCCTTCCTTTGTATGACTCCGCCACCAGGTTCGGGTCCCAAGGGGGAAGATATTCAGCATCTATCTCCCTATGCCGGACTTGCAAGCTCACAGCGGTTCAGCTTGCATGTCCTCCGCCGGGGCCCGAGCGCCAAAGAAATATTGACAATAAACCTTGCAATTGTCTCCTATCTCTCCGTCTGAGTCTCTCCAGGTTGAAATTTAATTTAATTCATACCATGCTTCACTTAATCCATATCGTAACTGCATCTAAAACGTGAATATTTAAAGAAAGGAAAGGGAGTTTCATCTTTCACTATGACATAAGGAGTGTGCAAAACATCAAACAGCTAAATAAGTACACATCCAGTTAATTAGTTTCTTTCAATATCTACACAATTTTCTGGTTGTTGATTATATACATGTTTTGTGCTACCAGTGAAATTACCCCTGTGCAACTGACTGCACCACAAAAGCATGATCGATCTCCACTGTGCTTAACAGTTGATGAGGTGCTCCACTCTTGAAATTCTGCCCCCGTCTTAGATGTGGGCTGAAAACATACTTCTGCTTTTTGTTGTGAAAGACCTGAACTTCATCAGTCCATAATGAGTCAAGTTTGTTGTAAATTTGCAAACTTTTGATGATGGAGTTTGTAAGGAAACAGGCAAGGTTTTCTTTTAATGAAGGCAATATTTGAGGTGTTACTGCACAGTAGAATAGTGTATACATCTCCAGAGTCTGCTTTCAGGGTTTTTTATTTTCCTTTATAGCTATTCTGCAAGAAGTACTCTTGGAAAGTTTTTTTTTTTTTAGACAATAAGTTGACCTCCACAATGCACACTGGTGCACCCTGATAAACAAGCTGAAACTGGAAACTTGAAACAAGAGAGAAAAAACAAAGGATTTTACTATTAGGACTTTACTATACTTAAAAACTATAAAAATGATGAGCTTTCATTGTATCAGACTTGAAAGGTAAAAGCACACATATATGAATCAGGGGAAAAACCTGCTGTCAAATGGAACCCCTGTCAATTAATGCAGACGCTGAATGGTTGGAAATTTTAGAAACACTTCATTTTTAGTGACACTTCAAGACTGATTGACAGACGGCAAGAAAACAAAATCCAAAGAGGAAAGACAACTAAACATCAGAGTGGACGAACACCATCTACAGAAAAAATAAAAACAAAGAGAGATTAGGTAGTATCATGAAAATCTATATTTATACTATCAGCTGGACAGGGGATATCAACAGCCCTAAGCCTGAGTGCATCATCTGTTGGGAGAAGCTGTCTAATGCTAACATGGTGCAAGGCAAGCGGACACACAGCAGCTTCTGACAGGAAAAGAAGTATTTCATGAGCAATCATGACTCTAAAACAAATTATTATGAAATGGTTTCCTGTACTTTTATGGAAAAGAGAAAACACTCCTCCACTCATTATCGGTTTTGTGACAGCTTAAATCAACTGTGTTAGCATGCAGGGCCTTTTGATGTAGTCGTATTGTTTTAACTTTTTTATTTCCAGCTAATTCTGTTGAATAATAAAATATGTATGATTTTTCTTCAATATTTTTGGTACTGGATGTTCATCATTAGCTACAATGTCTGGGTGAAGTTCTAGATAATAGTATGAAAAAAAATCGTCATTTTTAAAAGTCAAACAATTGAAGAAATAGAACACTTTTCTTGATCAGTGACTTGACTGGCTGTGAATGCAGTATGACAACTGAAAGCTTCAGGCCATCACCACCCAATGGCAGCAGCATTATTAGGTTATTAAATTGTCACTGATGTCACCATCTAAAGGCCTGGCACTCAACAAAACTGAATGAATTTCCGTCGCCTGCTGTGTATATTCCTTGAAATTGAAAAAAACAGACCATTTTACAGTGAGTTACAAAATAAATTGCAGCAGTCTAAAGTTGTTGACTTAATTTATTTTAAATTTTCTCTTATATTTAGTACGTCGAATACATTCTATCAAATATGGAATGTAAAATTAAATAGTTAACTATACTCTTGATTTAATTGTAGAAGAACAAACAGCAGTAGAATAAGCAAGCTGCTACTGAATAAAGAAGCTCCAATGTCTTCTTCAATGAATCATTTGAATAAATATAGCTTTTTCTTTACACAATTAGAATAAGAGGCCTGAGACCTGCAGAGGCAGAATGGAATTTGGCAGTTTGTCTTTTACCCGTGCTCTCATACATAAATACTGTCTTAAGTTGCCTGACACAATAGCACTTCTCTTTTATTACAAGATATTGACATACATTTTTTACTAAAGAGTAAAACTAAACATACACATTGCTACTGTATTACATTAAACATTGAAACCTGTCTCACATCCACTGTTAATGTCAATAATGATTAAAAGGAGAGATCATATTTCTCAAGTTTTAGCTTCTCTTCATTGTCTCCCTGTTACATTCAGAATAGAATTTAAAATTCTTCTTGTCACATATATTAATGACCGAGTTCCATCATATCTGAACAATCTCATTGTTAGGTATTTTCCTCACAAAGCACTTCACTCTCACACTGCAGGTTTACTTGTGTTTCCCAGAGTTTCTAAAAGTAGAATGGGAGGCAGAGCCTTCAGTTATCAGGCCCCTCTCTTTTAGAACCAGCTGCCGGTATACGTCCGGGAAGCATTCACCCTCTCTTACTGTAAGATTAGGCCTAAAACTTTCCTTTTTGATAAAGCTTAAAGTTAGGGATGGCTCAAGTGATCCTGAAACATCCCATAGTTAAGCTGCTATAGGCCTAGACTGCTGGGGAGCTCATTTGTCACACCTTTCCTCACTTTACTCTCTTTTTCCCCTGTTTAATTTCTCAAACAATATCATGCACATGTGACATTATTGTGGTCATTAACTCGTGTTTCCCTGTTCCAACAGATATCCTTTGAATGGTGTTACAGTGTCCCGCCCCCCCCCCCCCCCCCCTTTTCTGTCTTCTCAAACCCCAGCTGGTCGAGGCAGATGGCCACCCTTCCTGAGTCTGGTTCTGCCAGAGGTTTCTTCCTGTTAAAAGGGAGTCGTTCCTTTCCACAGTCGCCGCAGGCACGCTCAGGACGGGAGATTGAACTGAAGACAAGTTTCGGTGCAATCTGTTGGTTTCCTTAGCTAGGAAATTGTTTTTGAATTGGTTCTATATGAATTAATTGGATCATTTTATAAATAATTATGATTACAATGAATTGAATTCCAATTGGCTTGAATTTGACTTTATTATTTATCCATCCATCCATCCATCATCTTCCGCTTCTCCGGGGATCGGGTTGCAGGGGCAGCAGCTTGAGCAGAGAAACCCAGACGTCCCTGTCCCCGGCCACTTCCTCCAGCTCTTCTGGGGGGACCCCGAGGCGTTCCCAGGCCAGCCGAGAAACATAGTCTCTCCAACGTGTCCTGGGTCTTCCCCGGGGCCTCTTCCCAGTGGGACGGGCCCGGAACACCTCACCATGTCAGGGTCTGTTTTATCTGTTCATGGTTTATTCTGATAGTCTTGTCTGCTTCCTGTTATTTTTTCCCTCACTTCCTGTTGTGCGTCATTTTAGGTTTCTTGACTCCCGTTGTGTGTGATTGCCCATTGTTTTCACCTGTGTTCTGTTTATTTATACCTTTGCTCCCCAGTGTGTCTTTGTCAGATTGTCTGCGCATTTTTGGTAGCTTTCCGGCGATTTATTCCTTGTGATTGATTACACTCCTGGTTATTTCGACTCCTTGCTTCTTTTCTGGATCCTGCCGAGGGTATAGAGCTGGTCCTCTGTTCTACGGCCAGGACGAAAACCACACTGCACCTCCTGAATCCAAGATTCGACTATCCGGCGGATCCTCCTCTCCAGTACCCCCGAATAGACCTTACCAGGGAGGCTGAGGAGTGTGATCCCCCTATAGTTGAAACACACCCTCCGGTCCCCCTTTTTAAAGAGGGGGACCACCCCCCCCGATCTGCCAGTCCAGAGGCACTGCCCCCGATGTCCATGCGATGCGGCAGAGGCGTGTCAAGACAGCCCCACAACATCCAGAGCCTTGAGGAACTCAGGACGGACCTCATCCACACCCTCGAAGTATTCCCCCCACCGACTCACGACATCCCTAGTTGAGGTCAGCAGAGCCCCGCCCTCATCATAAACGGTGTTGACGGTGCACCGCTTCCCCCCCCTGAGCCGCCCGATGGTGGACCAGAAACTCCTCGAGGCCGTCCGGAAATCATTCTCCATGGCCTCCCCGAACTCCTCCCAAGCCCGAGATTTTGCCTCAGCAACCGCCGAGGCCACGTTCCGCTTGGCCTGTCGGTACCCATCAGCTGCTTCCAGAGTCCCACTGGCCAAATAGGCCCGATAGGACTCCTTCTTCAGCTTGACGGCTTCCCTCACTACTGGTGTCCACCAGCGGGTTCGGGGGTTGCCGCCACGACAGGCACCGACCACCTTACGGCCACAGCTCCGGTCGGCCGCCTCAACAATGGAGGCACGGAACATGGCCCATTCGGGCTCAATGTCCCCCACCTCCCCCGGGACATGGTTGAAGTTCTGCCGGAGGTGGGAGTTGAAACTCCTCCTTACAGGGGATTCTGCCAGCCGTTCCCAACAGACCCTCACAACACGTTTGGGCCTGCCAGGTCTGACCGGCTTCCTATCCACCAGCGGAGCCAACTCACCACCAGGTGGTGATCAGTTGACAGCTCCGCCCCTCTCTTCACCCGAGTGTCCAGGACATACGGCCGCAAGTCCGACGATATGACCACAAAGTCGATCATCGAGCTGTGGCCTAGGGTGTCCTGGTGCCAAGTACACATATGGACACCCTTATGCCTGAACATGGTGTTCGTTATGGACAGTCCGTGATGAGCACAGAAGTCCAATAACAAAACACCACTCTGATTCAGATCAGGGGGGCCGTTCCTCCCAATCACGCCCCTCCAGGTCTCACTGTCATTGCCCACGTGAGCATTGAAGTCCCCCAGCAGGACGAGGGAGTCTCCCGGAGGAGCACTCTCCAGTGCCTCCTCCAGGGACTCCAAAAAGGGTGGGTACTCTGAACTGCTGTTCGGTGCATAAGCACAAACAACAGTCAGGACCCGTCCCCCCACCCTAAGGCGGAGGGAGGCTACCCTCTCATCTACCGGGGTGAACCCCAATGTACAGGCGCACAGCCGGGGAGCAATAAGTATGCCCACACCTGCTCTACGCCTCTCACCGCGGGCAACTCCAAAGTGGAAGAGAGTCCAACCCCTCTCGAGGAGGCTGGTTCCGGAGCCCAAGCCATGCGTCGAGGTGAGTCCGACTATATCTAGCCGGAACCGCTCAGCCTCACGCACCAGCTCAGGCTCCTTCCCCAGCAGAGAGTTGACGTTCCACGTCCCAAGAGCCAGCTTCAGTAGCCGAGGATCAGACCGCCAAGGTCTCTGCCTTCGGCTGCCGCCCAGCTCACATTGCACCCGACCCCCTTGGTCCCGCCCACGGGTGGTGAGCCTGTCAGAAGGGGGACCCATGTAGTTTCTTCGGGCTGTGCCCGACCGAGCCCCACGGGCACAGACCCCGCCACCAGGCGCTCGCCGGCGGGCCCCACCCCTGGGCCTGGCTCCAGGGGGAGGCCCCTGTAACCCACGTCCGGGCGAAGGTACACGTTCTCCAAAAATATTATTCATCATAGGGGTTTTATGAGCTGTTCTTTGTCTGGTCCCTCATCTAGGATCTGTTTGCCATGGGGGACCCTACCAGGGGCTTAAAGCCCCAGACAACATAGCTCCCAGACTCATTGGGGCACGCAAACCCCCCCACCACGGTAAGGTGACAGCTCATGGGGGAGCTTTATTTATTGTCATTTCAACGCACTTTATTATCTAAGTGCCTTGAAATGACATTTGTTGTATTTGGCGCTATATGAATAAAAATGAATTGAATTGAATTAAATTGACACTCCATCAGTTAAAAGGAGGTTTGGTGATGATGAGGTCGTTTGCAGCTATGTGGATTACCATGCTAACGGTGACATCGAGAAGAGAAAATCTGATAGAACTTATGTGAAAGGTGAGGTTCAAAATGGTCTCTGTTGTTATCAGAACATCACAGACTGTGAAGATTTCAGGGGCAACATCTGTCTCCATTCAGGAGAAAACAGTCCTAGGAAACCTTTAGGCCAGAGGAATCAAGCATAAGTAAGACGTCCAACATGCTCATGGAAAGTGAAAGTATTCTTCTCATTATTATTATCATTATCATTATTATGAATTCATTAAACTCTGACAAAACGTTTTAATCATAACAGGGAAAACTTAAGAATGTTAAAAAAAAAGGTATAGTATTGGTATGTATGGGCTCACTTGTGTAGAATTTAACTCTCCCATTTCACTTTCGTCCATTCTTTTGTCAGAGATTAATTGGTACTTAACAATCTACAAACTAGCCACTACTTCAGCCAACTTCTATTTGTGTGAAAGTGTGTTTGGTTGTTGTCAACTTAATAACTTAAGTTGTCTGAGAGCATGTAATTACTAATCAATTATTTACCCGCCAACAAACTGCCTGCCAGACCCAGATAATGCGCAACATGTAAAGTGGATTTACAACCACAGGAATACTGAACACTCAACACACTGCTCAAAGCTAGTGAAAAAAGAACCGTATGGCACACTGTGTCCCTGACAAAAAAAAAAGACACATCAAATCAAATCAAATCAAATCAAATCAAATTTATTTGTATAGCACATTTCATGTACAAACAGTTCGAAGTGCTTTTCATAAAATAAAAGCATTGCAGCAGGGAGTGCAAGAAGCATTAAAAATACATAAAATAATATAAAGAGAAACAAATAAAATCATTTAAATGAATTTAAAATCAGGCAACAGTCTAGATAAGTTAAAAGATATTTCATGCATAGACACATGAGAAAAGAAATGTTTTTAACCTGGATTTAAAAATGTCTACATTTGGTGAAAGTTTAATCTCCACTGGCAGTTTGTTCCACTTATTTGCAGCATAACAGCTAAATGCTGCTTCTCCATGTTTAGTTTGGACTCTGGACTGGACCAGCTGACCTGAGTCCTTGGATCTAAGAGCTCTGCTGGGTTTATATTCTCTGAACATATCACAGATGTATTTTGGGCCTAAACCATTCTGGGATTTGTAAACCATCAGCAGGCTTTTAAAATCTATTCTGTGACTGACTGGAAGCCAGTGTAAAGATTTTAAAACTGGTGTGATGTGTTCAGATCTCTTAGTCCGGGTTAAAACTCTAGCAGCAGCGTTCTGGATGAGCTGCAGATGTTTAATGCTCTTTTTGGGAAGTCCAGTTAAAAGAGCATTACAGTAATGGAGTCTACTGGAGATGAATGCATGGATGAGTTTCTCCTTGTCTTTTTGGGAGAGGAAACCTTTAATTCTGTTGATGTTTCTGAGATGGTAAAAAGCTGCCTTGGTGACAGCTTTGATGTGGCTGCTGAAAGTCAGATCTGAGTCTATCAACACTCCGAGGTTACAAACTTGGTCAGTGATTATAAGGTCCCGAGTCTCAAGATATGTACCAACGCTGACCCTCTTCTCTTTGCTACCAAACAGAATGATCTCAGTTTTGTCTTCATTTAATTATAGAAAATTCTCTCTCATCCAGGTGTTTAGTTCCTCCAGACACTGACGCAGTACGTCTGCTGGGCTGCAGTCGTCCGGTGACAGAGACACATAAAGTTGTGTATCGTCTGCATAACTGTGATAATTGATGTTAAAATTCTGCAATATCTGACCCAAAGGGAGCATATACAAGTTAAACAGAAGAGGTCCAAGAATTGACCCCTGGGGGACTCCACAAGTCATGGCCACTCGCTCAGATTCATAGCTGCCAATAGTAACAAAATAACTCCGGCCTTCAAAGTAGATGCTGACTCTTTCAGCATCTACTCTGCTGTTTTTCTGTTTTTACTTAAGGCAGACAGTGACAAGCTGGCAGTCAGACAATGACAATGTTCCTGACAGGTCTAATTACTCTAGTTTCAGACAGACAAAAATGGAAG
Source organism: Odontesthes bonariensis (assembly GCF_027942865.1). Classification (NCBI taxonomy): domain Eukaryota; kingdom Metazoa; phylum Chordata; class Actinopteri; order Atheriniformes; family Atherinopsidae; genus Odontesthes; species Odontesthes bonariensis. The sequence goes on along the minus strand of NC_134529.1, from coordinate 25,871,732 downwards.
AAAAGATCGAGTTGACAACAAATACACACCAAAATGAAAAAACACAATCAAATACAGAGAAAAGTTGCCAGATTATAGTCGTAACACAAGCTGCACAGATCACAAATAAAATTGATGATGACGTATGATGCAATCACAGCATTTTTACAGAAAGCATTTTTTTTACCATCTTTACAGAAAGTTTTACATTTAGGGATGTTTTCTGCACATGCAAAATCTTTAAATCTTTTTTTTGTTTTGTTTTTTCTTTGGAGTTCCTTTGTGTTTCTGCAGTGGATTCCTGCACTTGGTTACATTGTGTGATTACAGCATTTCCTCTTCTAAAAGCTCTGCTTGCGTAGTGAGATTGGTTAAGGCCTCCAGGTCCCATGAGACATTTAACAGATGTTATCAGAACACATTTTATTTGTCCGTTTTTTTTTTGTTTGTTTGTTTTTTAGGAGTATCGAGCCTTCCAAGTGGAACAAGTTTGTGTTGTTCTGTTTCCAAACTACTGTTTTAGCAGCTGTTGTCTTCATCACCCTAAACATTTAAAGAAATCTTCTGCAAAGTCTGTCTATTTTTTACCATCATTAACCATAATTCATACCTGTTTTAAAAGCACAACAAGTGTACATACACAGCACACAGAATTTCTGCGCTTTGTGTAGATCTAATGCCAAAATTTACAAGGAAAAATTTGAGGAACTCAGTGTGAAATGACAATTAAGCTAAAATTCTCCTAAAATATTCCTGTCATAACTCCATGAGCATTGTAACACTTGTTTTTGCGCTAACTGTCTTAGATGTGGGCTGTTGTTTAATTTGACTTCACAGTCAAATGACCCTCTTGGATTTAAATTAGATGAATGACTAACACCAGTTTTTTTTCAAGCTTCAAGCTGTTATTGTGCAGTAAAACATTTCACAAAGACACCTAAATTAATGTTAAAACTATTTAAAAAAAAACATGTTGTCATTAGCAAATCATTGTTAATTCACATTACATTATTTTCTAACTCGTGGTTGGTTGGACACAGAAAAGCTCTGACTTCACCTTCAAATGCAGCAGCAGCTCTCAACAGATGAAACTTGTATTCCTTTTCTTCACCAAGTGTTCTCCTGAATGCATTTCATGTGGAAAACTCTCATGCTGCTCTCATCAGATTTGCTCTTGTACATTTCAGGCCAGACAAAACTTTTCTATCGAGTTATGATGAACAGAGTTGGGCAGGCACATTGAACAATATTTTGCAGTGTTTTGTACCCGCTCAGTTACAACGGAGATTGCAAATTAGAAGCTTTATGAAGGGAGGATTTATTGCAGGACTGCTGAATCCCTTTTATGTTGTTGTTGTACTAAATTAATTGCCAGCTGACTACATTTAGATTTCTAACATGTTATGATAGGAAAGCTGTATATTATACTTTATGTTTGTAATTTGATAACACAATTTAGTTTTTTTCAGACAGACTGGAACAAAGATCTTCATTAAATAGAGGAAATAGAGTCGATAACAGCCCTTTTATACCCTGGGAAAGGAAGATACACTTAAGCATATGATTGTCCAAATTCATCGCATTCACATTCCAGTGCCAATAAGAGCATGTCAGCAGACCTTCTTTGAGGCCACTGACAGATAAAATAATTTAGATGCATCTGGTTTGTGCAGAATCTGTGTTTACACAGACCAGTACACTCGTTAAAATGTTCCTTTTATGCCTTTGATTCAAAGAGAGCTCCTCAGGATAATCCCTTTGCTTCAAGGTGCTTGATGTGTGATCTGTGTTTGAGCATGTGACGGTGGGGCAGAGGAAAATCGTGCTTAAAATAATACCCGTTACACTCAGGCACAACAGCAGCACTGACTGAAGCTGCTCCAGTGAGAGTGACCTGCAATTCTGGGGAAAAGACTTGAGTTAACAGTGACAATCTATTAATAAAACTACTAATTCCACTCTATTCTTTTTTAGAAACTTAAAATGGATAATCCTTGAAGAATGCCTAAAATATACTACAGTATATTATAACTGCATTGTGTCCAATTTCTTTATCAGAGATGGGGGGCTATGAATGTTATGTGGATCCAACTAATTAGAGGATGAGTGATTCAGTCCCCAGCTTCTCTGCTCCATGTGTTTAAGGGAAGAAACTGGGGTTTTAAGTATCTAAGTGTGTTTATGAAAGGGTGTTCACTTGAATAAAAAAGCACTGTATTGGTTTGGTAGAATTTGGCGTGTACTGTAGAGCATCGTAAGAGGTCGAAAAGGGAAGAAAAGCACTATGTTCTGTTCTGTGACTGTGATAATAAAGTCAATTTATTGTATGTTGTTATTCAAACTATCTTCTTAACAGATGTCTCACTCTGTGTCATACTGTGTATCACAATGTGTCTCTCCTGTGTAATAAGAAAGGGCAACTGAAGCCTACAGTTTAACTTAGACCTGGTTGTTGGTGACAGAAGCTGTCATACCTACAGTGGCGTCCCATTTATAAATTGGTGCATGGACAATGCAATGTAGGGTTTTTTACACACTTTTAATAGACCGAGCAGCCTAGCCCCACAGAGATTTAATATTTGAGTTGAAAGAAAAGGGGTTCAAAGATATCACTATGTCAAACAAAGTTTGCCATTGGTCATAGTCATATAAATTATAGGGTAGACAAAGATATTTAGTTATAAAGTAGTGTGCCATTCAGGTTCTTTCTCAAGCCATTCAAAGTTATTTTTTTCAGGAATAACCAGGATGTAAAGAGAATGTGTGACATGTTTTATTAGGTTGAGTAAACCCATTGTTTTTTTTTTACTTATGAAAAGGATTCTGTTTCAATTTACCATGAAATGGCGTGACAAATCCCTGAATGAAGAGCTTCTGCAGTCTGTTGATGTGTTTGATGCCTTAACTCAGTGAAATTAGAACGCATAGTGATGGTACAGATATTCTTAGATTCACCATGACATGATGGACTCAGGGGGGGAAAGCGGTGCACCGTCAACACCGTGTATGGTGAGGGCGGGGCTCTGCTGACTTCAACTAGGGACGTCGTGAGTCGGTGGGGGGAATACTTCGAGGGCCTTCTCAATCCTACCGACACGCCTTCCGATGAGGAAGCAGAGTTGGGGAGCTTGGATGTGGGGCCTCCAATTTCTGGGGCTGAGGTTGCCGAGGTGGTCAAGAAACTCCTCGGTGGCAAGGCCGCGGGGTGGATGAGGTCCGTCCTGAGTTCCTCAAGGCTCTGGATGTTGTGGGGCTGTCTTGGTTGACACGCCTCTGCAGCATCGCGTGGACATCGGGGGCAGTGCCTCTGGACTGGCAGATCGGGGTGGTGGTCCCCTTCTTTAAAAAGGGGGACCAGAGGGTGTGTTCCAACTATAGGGGGATCACACTCCTCAGCCTCCCTGGTAAGGTCTATTCAGGGGTACTGGAGAGGAGGATCCGCCGGATAGTCGAATCTTGGATTCAGGAGGTGCAGTGTGGTTTTCGTCCTGGCCGTGGAACAGTGGACCAGCTCTATACCCTCGGCAGGATCCTGGAGGGAGCATGGGAGTTCGCCCAACCGGTCTACATGCGTTTTGTGGACTTGGAGAAGGTGTTGGACCGTGTCCCTCGGGGACTCTTGTGGGGGGTGCTCCGGGAGTATGGAGTGCCGGACTGCTTGATATGGGCTGTTCGGTCTCTGTATGACCGGTGTCAGAGTTTGGTCCGCATTGCCGGCAGTAAGTCGGACATGTTTCCTGTGAGGGTTGGACTCCGTCAGGGCTGCCCTTTGTCACCGATTCTGTTCATAATTTATATGGACAGAATTTCTAGGCGCAGCCAGGGCGTTGAGGGGGTCCGGTTTGGCGACCTCAGAATCGGGTCTCTGCTTTTTGCGGACGATGTGGTTCTGTTAGCGTCGTCGGGCCGGTTCGCAGCCGAGTGTGAAGTGGATGGGATGAGAATCAGCACCTCCAAATCCGAGACCATGGTCTTCGGCCGGAAAAGGGTGGAATGCGATCCTTCCCCATATATATATATATATATGTATATATATATACATATATATATCTGTGATAGGTCTGTTAGCGCATTAGGTCCAACCCCCCTATGGGTGGTGTTGAAGGGTGGGAACTAGCGCTTGTAGTCTCAACAGAAATCCACCCCTCTTACACTTCCTCCTACAATGACGCAAAATGACGATTTTTGCGTCATTGTAGGAGGAAGTGTAAAGAGGTGAATACGGATTTCTCCCATCTCAGGGGGAAATGAGAGAGTGTTGCATGACCATTCAAAAGTATGACTGGGTTTCTAACAATGCAAAGCCTAATGCAAATGGGTGGAGTGTCCCTTTAACCATTCTAACCTTGATAGGAGCAATGATATCCAAAACATTTAAGAGACTTGTGCAAGAGACATGTGTAAGAGTTCAACAGATCATCAACATTAGAACATGGGGTGTTCTCAAACCTAATCATTTGCATAAACTGTGTCCCTGTTCTGTCATTTATGAGTCTTCCCTGAACAACTGCAGACCCAGCTGTTGGTTTGGGTTTAACTGTAACTTAGTTACACTAATTCTTAGTTTGTATTTATTTTTATTTCATGTCACTTCACTAACTCTCCTGTCATTTCAGATCATGCCATGCAATTTACTCATTTCCCTCAACTAGGTTTCCTGCTCATCTCCTCCTCACCTGCAGTCTATTTGCTCATTACAGTTTTTCTCTATTGCCAAAACACAAAACCCAGTACTCTAAACCAAATTACCAGTTGCTTAAACACATTTAGTAAAACTACCCCCCATTTGCCACAACCACAAACACAATTCACCTGTAGACACTGTTCACAAAACCCATCCCCTTTTTCTCAAAACTCTAAACACATTTTGCCTTGCTAAAACACATTTTGCATATATCTCTGCTCCAATATGCATTGTGAAGCTCATGTGATGCAAAATACCACCCACAGTCAGGAAAACTTGAACACAATGAACATACCTGGTGTCATTCAGTAAACTAAACGACTCATAATTGAAAACACTTATTGCAAATGATGTGACCACACCTATGTAAGTCAGTTTGCTGAAGGTTCCAAACAAAAATGGATGATCAAGGTAGAAGAAGAGGAGTTTGTGTCAGAGGAGGGAGAGGAGCAGGTCAAGGAGGGAGAGGAGTTTGTGCCAGAGGAGGGAGAGGAGCAGGTCAAGGAGGGAGAGGAGCGGGCCGAGGAGTGGGCCAAAGAGGGCGAGAAGCAGTCCAAAGAGGAGCAGGCCAAGGAGGGAGAGGAGAAGGAGGGCGAGCAAGACGACGCATTTTCATTACAGATGAAATGAGAGCAACAGTCATTGACCACGTCATTGACCACGTCATTGACCACGTCATTGTCCACGGCATGACAATGACCGAAGCGGGACAACGAGTCCAACCAAACCTCAGCAGATTCTCAGTGGCCACCATTATTTGGGCCTTTAGAGAACACAACAGGTACTGTATGTACTAGGTTTTTAGTCACTACACTAGATGTTTACAGTATACAGTAGTATAGTGGAGTGCACCTACATACAGACAAGTGCAATCATGGTTATAGTAAAAGTGTGTACTGCAAGGACCATTTCTGACCAAATGACTGTATGTTTGTTTCTCCAGAGTTGAAAGATTGCCATTTGCAGGTGGGAGGGCTTCCATATTCACACCAGCCCAAGAGGTCCTCATTGTGGATATGGTTCGGGAGAACAATGTGATGAGACTACGGGAGATACGGGAGAGGATCATTGGTGACAATTTGAACTTTCTGAACACTGACAATGTCAGCCTGACAACCATAGACAGAGTCCTCAAGCGCCAGAGAGTACGCATGAAGCAGGCTTATAGGGTACCCTTTGAGCGCAACTCTGACAGAATAAAACACCTCCGTCACCAGTATGTGCAAGTAAGTACAGTACAATCCATGTACACGGTGGCCTACAGTACTTTACATGCAATACTATACTATCGTACAGTAATGTGCTGTGTTGACTGTCTTTCTGAACACCTGAAAACGCTATTTGTTTCCACAGAGCATCTTCAAGTTGGAGTCCATGGCCAGACCCCATGAATTTGTATTTGTGGATGAGGCTGGCTTCAACCTCACAAAAAGGAGGAGGAGAGGCCGTAACATCATAGGACGGAGAGCTATCGTTGATGTGCCTGGCCAACGTGGAGGAAACATCACTCTCTGTGCTGCCATGAGTTATAGAGGGCTTCTCCATCGAACTTGGTGCCTACAACACTGAGCGTCTCCTCACCATCCTAGGAGAGCTCAGAGATGTTTTGCATGACAATGACCACCCGAATGCTGGGCCAGCTGATCACCACGACCAGCAGAATCCTGGGCCGGCTGCTCTTCCCATATATGTCATCCTCTGGGACAATGTTAGTTTCCATCGCAGCATCCAGGTCAGAGAGTGGTTTAACATCAACCAGCAATTTATTACAGTTTTTTTCAATCGCTAACAAGCCCTTACCCATGCTTCAGATACTTTTTCTAAACTCTTAACACAATTAGCACAGCATCGGTATTTTGTGGTCGTACCATTCACACATTTCATGTCGTTTCACACAATATGCAGTCAAACACATTTTCTTAACAGACAAGCAATACCCCCCAACAAAATTATGGATTGTTTTTGTATTATTTACGAATGTTAACACACAACATCCCACAATAGCAAAAACAATATTCAAAACCTTAGATACAGTATAAAAACCTCTGCTTCTGCAGTGATATCAGTTCAAAAACAATATATCTCAGCTGATAATTAACAAACAATTGAATAATTGACACACAGCTGATTTACGTTAATTTATGTTTATAAATTGGGCCAACCACAGCTGACTCCAGTCTGGCTTAGGCTCAGTGGCTTTGAAGAGTGATATTTTTGGAAACAGAAACAGAAAAAGACAAACACTGTAATGTCTGGACGGGGAAGAGTAAGAGCAAGGGGCCCAGGGAGAAGAGCAGGCCCAGTGAGAGGTGCAGTGAGAGGTGCAGGAGCAGTGCAGGAGCAGTGAGAGGAGCAGTGAGAGGAGCAGGGCCAGGGAGAAGAGCAGGCCCAGTGAGAGGTGCAGTGAGAGGAGCAGGGCCAGGGAGAAGAGCAGGCCCAGTGAGAGGTGCAGTGAGAGGAGCAGGTGCAGTGAGAGGAGCAGGGCCAGGGAGAAGAGCAGGCCCAAGGAGAGGGCAAGGTAGAGGTGTAAGAATGCGTGGTGGTGGCATCCCAAGGGCTGCAAGAACAGTAGTCAGTGATGAAATTTGTGCCACTATCATTGACCATGTAATCAACCACGGTGTAGCGTTATTGGTTATCAAATATAAGGATTTATCTTAAACCTCGAATTAAGGGCACCACCTACCGGTATCTTAACTTTAGTTACAGTCAGGTAGGAAAACTGTTACAATCTTACGATCCTGGTATGTTAAATTAATAATCAGTTAATAATCAATTAATAATCAGTCTCATATCTCGCTACTTTCGTGAAGTTCTCGTTTGGTTGGACAGACATTGCGTAAAGAAAGCATACGACACAATCTGTGATTATAATATATATATAGATATATGAACTATTTATTAAAATGATATGACCAAAACATGAACCTTTAAAACAAACAGGAGATGCATTGAATATATAATATATATAATATAATATTATATAAAACACTTAGTGAATGGAAAATAAAATATGGGGAATGGGGAGATACTGGATGTATTCAAATAGTTTGGGTTGGCTGACTATTTGACGCTAAATACTGACATTTCGGATTAATGTATCATTCTGTGAAAGCCTCGAGACATCCATCAAACCCACTTTAAGGTGAAAACGGGTCGGTCTTACTGTGCTGAAGTTCTGCTTAGTCGGTTCGGAACACGGCAGCGGCCACGCGGGGTCCGAGGGGGTTTCTCTTCCGCTCTCTGGGCCTTCCTGGTTTTGGTGGCTGACTTTAGCGGACTTCTCAGTTGCTTCTTTTCACCGGGAAACGGGAACGATGGTGCCGAGGGCTGTGGTTAGATGATCAAATCTTCTGAGTGTCAGTTGGTCCGTTGCTTCTCTGATGAAGTGAACTTAAGTTCACAGAAGATTAATAAAAGGTTGCTTGGAGTTGGCTTTCTGGGTAGGAAAACTTCATTCTGTTCTTATCTTTGTTCGGGTCTTTCTTTCTCGTCTCCGGGGTCTCACTGGGTTCTGGAGGGCTTCCTCCGGTCGTCCTCTGTATCGCTCATCCTCTGTCTTTCCGCTCTCTCCTGAGATTATGGGAAAACTCCCAAACTCTGGTGAGCTCTTCTCTTCTGCTCAAACCATCTCCAAATCTCTCTGAGCAACTGTTCTCTGCTCAAATCTCCTTCTGAAACTCTGGGTTGGAACTCTTCTGGAACAAAAACTAGAAGCAAGAAGCAAGAGAACGAGAGGCTGTGTTTTTCGCGGGCTCCGGGTTTTGACTCGGGGCGTGACGTAAGCTTACACTACTCTTTCAGCCAATGATATGCCTGAACTGTGTAAGATGATCTGTTTTGCGGGGGGATTTCTGGATGAGACAAAGAAACTCTTATTTCTCCATTACTCTGTCTCATAGAACATTTGTCTCGGTGATTCTGAAAACACCAGATCTTGTTAAGATATGCAGATTAAAGATATAACATAGACTTGCAATATAAAAACATCAAAATAACACACAACGTAATTGATGATTTTGACTTTCAAAATTCAGATGAATATCTATGAAATCGTGACATATGAATAGTGAACCACACAATGTTAATTTTCTGTGTTAACAATGGGGATACCAAACAAATACCAAATAGATACCGAAGGGACATCGTTAGAAGTTAATAGTTGCATATATCTTGTCCATTTTACTGAGTCCTCTGGGATTTAAATGTTCAACTAATCAACACTGCAGACCACTAGGGGGCAATGTGGTTCCATCAGGCAGGTTGGGCATTTTCAACCAAGATCAGTTCTTTGTCAATATTTAAGCCAGAATCGTAAAAATTGTCTCTATATGCGTCTTGTGATCAAGCTGGAAACCTGAAAGAAATTGTATACGGTTATCAAACACATTTAATATAGTTTTAAGATTCGACTAAAAGTGAGTCTTAGTGAAGTCTTCTCAGTTCGTATGTAGCCATCTGGTCTCTTTCTCTGGTGGGAGAGGGTGTTAAAATGTCAATTCGATTCATGGTGAAGATAAGATAGTAAGTCTCCCACATTTCCAACAGAGAGATCCTTTGTTCATTCGAGTTTATCCCAATTTATGGAGAGCGTCTGTTGCGAGTTCGACTCCCCAAAAACTCTCAAAAGGGTAGAAGGTTAACGTAAATTAGGCAGTTTCTGTCTCTTTTTCCTTTGTGGAAAGAAAATGAAGATCTGGTTTATATCCACATACGTAAACATCCCCCACAGGAATGTTGGTTTTGTCAAAGTTTGAAAAACTCTTAATCCACACGGCACTGTGACTGCTACAACGGTCTTTCACTAAGAGAGACTGGTGAAAGAGTGCAGCCCAATTTGAGGCGGTCAACGGTTGCCTACATTATATACATCTTTCAACAAACCAACGGATAAGTATTGCATTTTACATGGATTGTTTCTATTCCCACTTGACATGTCAATAAGGGCATACAGTAATGCATATGTTGATTTTTTTTTTTTTTTTGTCCCTCTAAAGAATACAACGTCTTCCTGCCTCTGGGGGAAGAGGAAAGCTCCTCAATAATGATCAAGAGCTTTCCATTGTAGAAATGGTTGTTACAAATAATGCAATAAAGCTACGTGAAATTCAAACCAGAATTGTGGAGGACCATGAGATATTTGACAATATCGACAGCATCAGCCTCACAACCATTACACGGACATTGTCCAAACACAGGGTGCGGATGAAGCAGCTCTACACTGTTCCCTTTGAGAGGAACAGTGAGAGAGTCAAGGCACTACGACGACAATATATCCAGGTATAGTACTGTATATTCAATTCAATGTCCAGTTCTATAAGCTTTGCACATTGCAAGTAGGTAACCTACACAGTAATAGTTTACAGTACAGTATGGTATACAGTAATGAGATTTACATAAACTTTGTTTCAGAGAGTTATGGAATTGGAGGCCAACCAGGCCCCTCATGAATTCATATACAGAGATGAGGCAGGATTCAATCTGGCCAAAAGGCGTCGACGTGGACAAAATATAATAGGAAAAAGGGCCACAGTTGATGTGTCAGGTCAGAGAGGGGCAAACATTACCATGTGTGCAGCAATTGCAAATGCAGGATTACTCCTTCACAGATGTCAGGTTGGACCCTACAATACCGAGCGCCTCCTTGCCTTTCTCGATGATCTCCACCAGCGCCTGGTTCCAGAGCAGGATCAGCAGGGTGAAAACATGAGGACCTTTGTGATCACCTGGGACAATGTGGCTTTCCACCATTCACAAGCCATAACTACATGGTTTGAAGTCCACCCAAGATTGGTACGTCTCTTCCTTCCACCCTATTCACATTTCCTCAACCCCATAGAGGAGTTCTTTTCTGCATGGAGGTGGAAGGTTTATGACCATCAGCCACATGACCAGATGTCCCTCCTTGAAGCCATGGATGCTGGCTGCAGGGACATCACAGTTGATGATTGCCAAGGGTGGATCCGACATACCAAGCGGTTTTATCCCAGGTGCCTCGCCTTGGATAATATCAGATGCGATGTTGATGAGAACATGTGGCCTAATCCTGAAGATCGCAGAGATCAGTAATCAGTAATTTTGTGCTTTTTTTTTTAGTTCCCCCCCTTTTTATCTGGGCTTTTTGCTGTTGTTTTTTTGTTCAGAATGCTCTTGTGTATTTCATGGATTTTTTGTTCACTGTAAGTGAACTGTTTTCTGTTCGATCATATTGTAAACAGTATTTCTACTGTACCTCCTGTAGTAAACAGTAAAAGAAAATAAAAACGTATTTGCTTTTTACTGGAATGCCTTTGAATGTGAACATTACATGTGGACATACAGTTCCCAACCAAGAAATTTAGTGAAAAAACGGTGGATTTCATGGTTTGCATGCAAATACCTGTAAAACTGAAACATAAAAGTCTATGCAGTTTTTTTAATGTCAACAATAGCCAGTATTTTGAAACCTGGTGTACTCCTTTTGACTGCATGTACCTTGTGAAGTGTACACAAGTGTTATTCTTTGACAGAATAATTTCATTTTGAGTCAGATTTCCAGTGTTTTGGTAAAAAATGTGTGCAGAGAAAGATGTGTTCTATTTTGAAATGAAGAGTTACAGTTTTTTACGATTGAATAAACACTCAAATCAAAAGTATTATACAATTATCAAAAGCTTACACTCAACGAGCAAAACTCGGCCCAGATTTAAACCACTGTAAGCACAAAGTCAGTTCACACTTTTTGCAAAACAATACACACAGTGATTTGCAAAACACTAAACACACTTGTATGCATTCGACACAGAAGTATATCAAGATGTCACTTCCTTGCAATTCTAAAGCACTGACTGTCAAAATGACCACACCTATGTGCCAATTGGTTAAACACAGCCATCAGGTGTGCAAACACAAGATTGCTTAATTGTAGACACACCAATCAGGTTTAAGCACTATAAATATGCAGCAAGTGAGTTCACCTATCTTTTACCAAAATGGAAGGAAGAGGAAGAGTGAGGGTGAGAGGAGGAATTGCAGGAGGAGAAGGAGGCAGAGGCCGTGCCAGAGGCCGCGCCAGAGGTACAGGTAGAGGTAGAGGCGGAGGTGGAGGTGAAGTGGAAAGAAGAAGAGGACCAAATTTAACCAATGAAATTCGGGCAACTCTTGAGGACCATGTTGTGAACCATGGTTTGATGATGAGGGAGGCTGGACTGAGAGTCCAGCCAAATCTCAGTAGATACACCGTGGCATCTGTCATAAGGGCTTTCAGACAAGAAAACAGGTAAGAAATAACCGGTTTACAGCAGTTATTGTATGCACCATATCACTACTTTTGATATGTTTGGTGTGACATTTTACAGTAGGTTACATGTATTTTGCTCTACATAGGATTGAGGGGCAAGTGCAACAAGGAGGAAGGGCTCCCATTTTTACACGACTGCAGGAGAGAGTGAGATTGTGAGCATGGTTTTGGCAAATAATGCCATCAGGCTTCGTGAAATCCAGGCCAACATTCTTGGAGACCAAACCATCTTTCAGAACGTGAATCAGGTCTCTCTGTCCACTATAGCACGCATCCTTAAAGGATAAGACCGGTTTTTTGACATTGGGCCCTTGATTTCACATTATAACATGATGTTCTACTCACCCCTGCGTGTTGTTGAACATTTGGAGCTGTTCCGAAGATATTCGCGAGGCGTCTGGCTGCTCTCTTGAGATATTCGGCCATGAAACGGTTTCCTATGGGCAAGCTTATACAGGTACAAACTATGCTGTTTATAATTTATTAATTACTGTACACTAGCACTGATAACGTGGAGGTGCGTCGCTTACTTAAAAAAATCCGGGTTACTAATTTTGAATTTTAGCCGAATGAATAAACAGGCAGCAGGTCTGTGGGCTGTCTGTGGCAGTAGCACGACGATGACGTCAGTAACACCCACTTTACGACAAAAAAATCAAAATTACAATAACCCGGATTTTTTTAAGTAAGCGACGCACCTCCACGTTATCAGTTCTAGTGTAGAGTAATTAATAAATTATAAACAGCATAGTTTGTGCCTGTATGAGCTTGCCCATAGGAAACCGTTTCATGGCCGAATATCTCAAGAGAGCAGGCAGACGCCTCGCGAATATCTTCGGAACAGCTCCAAATGACAAACAACAAGCAGGGGTGAGTAGAACATCATGCTATAATGTGAAATCAAGGGCCCAATGTCAAAAAACCGGTCTTATCCTTTAAGACCCATCAGGTTCAAATGAAGCAGATCTATCGAGTGCCTTTTGAAAGGAACTCGGAGAGGGTTAAACAGCTTCGGCATGAGTATGTGGAGGTATGTATTGTTCACTTTAGCACTCTGATGTTACATACTGCACACATAACCTTTTTACATGTAAATGTACCGTACACTAAATCTATGCTGAACTACACAATCTTGTCTTTCACTGTATTTTAGAGAGTTTTACAAATGGATGCTCAGTCAATTCCACATGAGTTCATCTATATTGATGAGGCAGGGTTCAACCTCTCAAAGGTGAGGAGGAGAGGAAGAAATATAATTGGCCAGAGGGCAATTATCAGTGTGCCGGGGCAACATCACCCTGTGCGCTGCAATTACCCAGAATGGGGTCCTCCACCGTCATACCAACATGGGTCCCTACAAAACACCCCACATCCTCAAATTTCTGGACAGATTACACAACCTCATAGCCGCACAACCGCAACCGATGCAATGCATTGTCACCTGGGACAATGTTTCATTCCGCCGCTCTGCTCTGGTTCAGAACTGGTTTCAGCAACATCAACAGTTCACAGTCCTATTCCTGCCACCGTATTCTCCTTTTTTGAACCCAATTGAGGAGTTTTTCTCGGCATGGCGGTGGAGGGTTTATGATCTGCACCCCCAGCCTCGCATACCCCTCATTCAGGCCATGGACGAGGCCTGTGACCTGATTGACGCCACAGCCATACAGGGATGGATTCTGCATTCAAGACGATTCTTTCCACGCTGTCTTGGAAATGATAATGTTGCATGCGACTTTGATGAAATTCTCTGGCCGGATCCAGCGAAGAGATGACCAGTAGTGATTTCTGTACTGTGTTTTCTTTTTTTTTTTTTTTTTTTTTTTTTTTTTTGTACAGGATACAATTTTATGTTTGTCAGAAGCATGGAAAATGGGGCATGTTTTTTTTGTTTGTTTTTTATGTCTCTGTTGACTAAATTCAGTATATGGAGAAATAAATTACATTTTCATCAGTCTGCAGCATTGGTCTTGTGTCGTGTCTAATGCACACAAGTGTGTTTAGTGTTCACTGTGTGTATTGTTTTGCAAAAATTGTGAGCTGACATTGTGTTTATAGTTGTGCAAATCTGGGCGAGGTTTTGCAAATTCACTGTGTACTTCACCTATACTACTCTATTCACTCAGAAGCAGAATTAGCCAAAAGTGTTTAAGGTTTTCAACAGCAGTGTGTAACTTTTGCAAACAGAGTTAAGTCATATGCAACGTGTGTGTTTCATATGGTAACAAAATATGGTTTTGATAAATGAGCGTATAGTTTTTACAAGAGTGTTTCATTTTGCAAAGGATCCAAGGTGTTTTGCTGATTGGGTTTGTGGTTGTGATAATTGTGTGTAGGTTTTGCAAAACAAAACACAACGCTCGAAATTGTGTTAAAGCAATCGAGAAAAACTGTATTATATATAACTATCCATTTGGCCAATTGTGTTTTGTAGGTATGAGTCTGTGTTAAGAGTTTAGAAAAGTATCTGAAGTATGGGTAATTGATTGTTAGCGATTGAAAAAAAAAACTGTAATGTGTGTCTCCCACCCTACCCATTCCTAAACCCAATAGAAGATTTCTTCTCCTCATGGCGGTGGAAGGTCTATGACCAGCAACCTTTCACCAGAGAGAACCTTCTCAGGGCTATGGACCTGGCCTGTGATGATGTGGCTGTGGAGGCGTTCCAAGGCTGGGTGCGGCATGCCTGGGCATTCTTCTCACGTTGTTTGGCTATGGACAATATTGCCTGTGACGTTGATGAGGTCCTGTGGCCCGACCCAGCCCGACGACGTGATGCCGCCCAATGATTTCAGTGTCAACATACCGTGTCAATTTACATGTACAACGTACTGTAATAAAATAAATCACACCCTGAACATTGTGTTTTCAATTGTTACTGTACTCTATCTATTGTGTGTAATGGATCCTCCATGGAGTTTACAGTACTCATTTCTGCATTGAGTTGTGATATTACTGCATTTTCTGCATTATTCATTATTCCTATGAAATGCACAAATCTATAGTAAATGCCCAATACATATTTGAGAATAAATAAGGGTTGCTCAAATGCATCCTGGCAGTTGTGAAACTGTAAAAAGAACAGTCTCACACTCTGAAAATTGCGTTTTCAATATTTTTGGTAATGTGGTTAATGATGCTCAGTAGTGTTTACATTTTTGCAGGCCTTGAGCAGTATTGTGATGTCAAAGTTTGCTTTTGAGCATATGAGCAACTGTTTTGGTGTGATGGGTTGGTTTTGAGCATATGATTAACTGTTTTGGTGTGATGGGTTGGTTTTGAGCATATGAGCAACTGTTTTGGTGTGATGGGTTGGTTTTGAGCATATGATTAACTGTTTTGGTGTGATGGGTTGGTTTTGAGCATATGAGCAACTGTTTTGGTGTGATGGGTTGGTTTTGAGCATATGATTAACTGTTTTGGTGTGATGGGTTGGTTTTGAAAAGAGACTGTGAGGTTGTGTGTACGTACCTTTAGAAAAGTGTTTTGTGTTTAGAGTTTTGTGAAAAGTGAGGGCAGTATCGTGAAATGTGTTTAAGCAATAGAGAAAAACTGTAGTTCCTCAGTGTATATATAAATATATATATTAGGCACTTTCACTTGTTTCCTGCCAGATTGTCTTGTGTTTGTACTTTGTCAAGCTCTCCAGCATTTCCAGTCCTGCCTTCCTGTTCTGACTCTGTTTTGCCTCTTGGATTCCGGATACCTGCCTGCCCCTTGTCGGATTTGTTTGCCTTTTTCTGATCGCCTGGTTTTGACCATGACTGTTTTTTGGACTAAGTAAACTGATCTTCCCTTGCTAATCGCCTGCCTCATTGTCGTGCTTCTGGGTTCGCCTTTGCCAGCATCAGTGATCGTGACGGTAACAGACAGGTCAAAGAAAACACAAAAAATAATCAGTAAAAGCAACATCGACAACATCCACATTTGAAATAACAACACCTTAGCACATCTAGAAAATGCCCTCTGCTGTGGGTGGGCTCAGTCACATGCTGAGTTAGACCAAACATTTCAAGGACAGCAGTGAGCTCTTTAGCTTGCTTGTTATGGGCTACATCCACGTGCACATTCAAGTCCCCTGTTATGACTAAACAGTCAAAAGCAGTGCACACAATTGAAAGTAGTTCAGTAAAATCATCAATAAAACAATTCTGTGGTGGTTTGTAAATTTTTATTTAGCAGTCTGTCCACTGCTAAATCTAAAAGTACAAGTCAGGTACAGTGGAATAATCTATGATATTATTTACTGGATAAAAGTGTTTTAAGAGTGGTCAGTTACCAAGTCATCAACTGTTTAAAAATGTAGAAATATAATAATAAATAATAAATAATAATAAAGCCCCTAATCTTCACATGTCACTCAATGATGGAGCTCAACTTGTTTGTATCAATTCTCAAATTTGGATAAGTTGATTATTTACCGCAACACTGCTCCTTTATGAACTAAAATGCTCACTTCTGCTAGATTGCAGATACTTTTCAGAGTGTAGGTTAGTTCTGTGCTCACACAGTCACGACAATGACCTCTCTTTGTATTTCTGTCTGCCTGAAGCATCTCTAAAAGGACTTTATGACTAGGAAAGGTCACTCATTTCATTTGGCTGCTGAATGTTAAATAATTGCAGTCAGTTATCCTCACAGTAAGGATGATTGTTCTTTGGGAAGACACTGATTTAAAGCCCAATAGGCATTACAGGCAAATATGATACAATTCACTTTAATCTGTAAATGTTACCATGACAAAGGAAGATCCTCCGAAGAGTTTAATGGGGTGCTGACTAAAAACATTAAAACATTAGGTATTTTCCATACATGTGCATCAGTTTGTCATATCACACTCTATTTTTTCAAAATCATTCCTTAGAGCAATATTGAAGCTTTAGTGTAAGCACTAAGTGCTATTTATCTCCTTAAAGGACAGAGCAAAGTCATAAAAGTAAGAGCTAGGCTTGTTTGTGTGTTAGAGGTGTTAAAAGAAGAAGTGTTCTTGGAAGAGATGAGTGTTCATTAGATTCTTAAAGGCATAGAGACACCCCTGCTCTGAAAACATCTGACAGCTCGTTCCATCTTCCTGGAACCACAAATGAGAACAGTCGAGATTGACACTGCCTTGTCCGTATAGTAGGGATGGCAGTGTGAGACTATGGGCCTCATGCAAGAACATTTTCGGATTCTTATTCTAAATTTCTCTCACTTTTTTCATAAGAAGGTCTCGTACGAACACGCCACATTAGATACAAGAAACGCTCTAAACTTCGAAAAAAGTGTGTAAACGACCTGCGTAAATGATGGATGCCACCTGCGCGTATTTAAGTGCACGTACACAAGGATAGTAAATTTGCACACTCCACGCCCAAGATAATACCATATAAGGCTACGCTTCCTGTCTCCTGTTCCAGGAAGTGTTGAGTGTTGAGTGTTGCATTAAGGCGCAAAAATAACAACTTTACGGGCTCTGAGATTGAAGTTCTGCTTTCAGAGATCCAAAAGGGAAAATCTGTCATTTTTAGCAGTGTCAGCTGTGGAATTACGGCACCTGCTAAAGCGAAGAAATAGGAAGCAATTAGGATTACTGTTAATTCCATTTCACCTATAGTTCGTAATGTCACCGAAATAAAGAAGAAGTGGTTTAACATGAAAATGGCTTAAAAATAAATAAATAAATAAATGTCTCGCCATGGCCAGGCGCTCGATGACTGCAACTAAATCCGTGCAATCATTTGTTGCCTCATCATGATAGCACTTTGATGGGGCGGTTAATGGGGGGGGGGGGGGGGGGGGGGGGGGGGGGGTCTTCTGGCACTACACCTTCTGGTCTTCCTGCGCTGGTTCAGGTAGTGCGAGACCCTTGTTAATGGCAATATTGTGCAAAACGCAGCATGCCAAAATAATCTGGCATGGCTTCTCTGGGCTATAGAGCAGCCCCAGCTGTATCGCGACACACCCACCTGGCCCTCAGCTCACTAGTACACTTTGATGCGTATATGTGTACAGTCTATGCTATGTTTGGCAGTCCAGCCATGAAATGAAAGTGCCTCTTAATTTGTACTTGTTCGACAGCGATGTATGGGAATTTGATGTACCATGGGTGATAAACTGATGAGAGTTTTGATGACCAAGGGGAGCACATGATTCACGGAGGACTGGGACACACCCGATCTGTCTCCAATCTCCATCTGAAATGTTCCCTTGGCCAAAAATCCAAGGCTGGTGAGGACCTGGACGTGTGGTGGAATTGGGTTGGATTTCTTTCTGGAGTTGTGGCTCTAACTGCATATTTGTAGCAGCACAGTCATGGCAATCTAAATCACGATGTCAGCCAATCGTCCGTCTCCGCAAGGATATCTACATGGTCTCGGAGCACACGCTCTGTTCCAAGAACCTGACACGCTAAGGCATCCAAAAGTAGCAAGTCAGCCGCTGGTTACACTTCCCATTGACCTTGTTATATACAGAGTCAAATTAACCTTCAATTAGTGCATAATTTAAGTCAAACAGAATAATGTCAGCATCATTATGGGGTATATGTATATATTTATTTATGTTTGCTTCAAAGTAATTAAGTATATAATCCATTAGTCAAGCAAACTTGATTAGAATAACAGCGGACTATTTTACGAAACTCCTAAGACAGGTCTGGATCACTCGTAATTTCTGTTCGTATCTGAAAGAAAACTTAAAATACGAAAAAATTGGTGAATGCGCAAATTCTCTTAAATCACTCGTACACACAACTTAAGAACAAATCTGTTCGTACAAACGGTTGTTGCATGAGGCCCATTGTTCCCATGAGGAATGAGTGGTCGAGAAGGGACATAAATCCATATGACTTGGATAGCTGGTGGCTGAACCTGAGGTTCCTCAAGAATTTGATTTGTGCAACCAGTGGAATCCAATAAGTCACTCTGGAGTCTTTGATCAGGTCTGGATAGTATAGCTTCTTCTCGCCTGTCATTAGCCGCTTTCGGACTATAGGAACCTTTGGCAGTTCTAATAACCTTTTAATCCGCGGGGCCGTTTTCTCCCGTGTTCGGACATACAGGAACTCGGGGCTTTCTCCCTTAGTTCCTATAACTATTTAGCTCCTTCTCCGAGGTCGGGTCTTTCCATGGTTCTATAGAACGATCTGACGGAGGTGTTTGGTGGTCGGTAGCTACGCCCCATGTCATGCTATCACGGCTGAAATGTTTACTCATACACGGACACAACCGGCGGGTGTTTAATAAGTTAAACTTACACTGGTTTCATTTGTCTGCAGCGCTGCTCTCCTTTCTTCCTTCATGAAATGAAAAAGTATCTCCTGACTCTCTCTGTGAGCTTTTCCAGCCTCGATATTAGACGCCTGATGTGATTGTCCATGATTAATATCAGACCATTTATGCAGACCATAAACACAGTGGCCTCCCCACTCTCCATATTAGCTTCTTGGTGGTGTTTTTTCTACTCTCATTACTTTTACCGTTTTGTTTTGTGTTTGAATGTAGCGCTAAACGGCTAACGGCTAACACGTCACTGAAGCAGACGGCTGCGCGCGGCGCATCAGTCCCTATCAGGTCCCGACTCATGTGCGAATGCAGACTGAAACAGTTCCGCTGGGGAAGGATAGTTATCAGAACGAAATTTGAGGAGGGTAGTTCTGATAACTACTTTCTTAGAACGGTCTGTCCGAAAGCGGCTATTGATACAGGGCTTTGTCTTGTTTGGTTACTTGTGAGGCACTTTAAAGAAAACAACTATGCAAATACATTACCTGATCAAGCTCGTGAATCACTTTGTCTTTTCCATTGCATTACATTTTTGCAGAATTTGAATCAAATGAGCTCATTTATACACATTTATACACGTTGTAAGCTTGCTAAATTGCATGTACACTTTCCAATTGTTTGTTGTGAAAGTAATGTGTACAGTTTTGAGTTTGAAAAGACAACTATGTTCTGCAACATTCTTGAGCCACCCATCATAGATATTGCAAGGAAATGTGGGTCTTTTCATAGTTATCTTTTAGATCTAGATACACAATTGGTTCACTGCTTGAGTTAAGAGGTCTTTCTATGTTTGAATGAGTTGTGGGGCAGTGTCAGATGGCTTAACAAACAAAAACATAATCCTCTGTAAATGATCAGATACTATGACTGGAGTGAAAATTAGTTTTAAAAAAAATGCCACTGTATGAACAACAACTTTCAGGAAATCTAGATAATTACTCTTGCACAAAAACAAGGGGCTGTTCAACACTTTTGGCACAGTAATGTATGAGGATACACTTCCAGAATGGTGGGCCCATGTGTTGCTACTGATAAACACAAAAAGCACGAGCTGAGGAAGCAGAGCAGAGCTAATGGCTGACTAAGCGTCTGCTAAAAAAAGTTAATTACTGTCCCCATATTTTATTGCGTTGTTTCTCCCAAGTTGAAAATGTACTTGTGGTTGTTTGTATACTGGAGTACTGTAAGTGCGTACAAAACTCAAATATGCACCAATACATGTACCTAAATATACTTAATAACAAGACTGTAGTTTGACTTTGTGAGCATGACTTAACTCTCTTATAGAGAAATCCATGTCAAGAGGATGCCATCTCATATTTGTTAAAATTTAGTAACAAAGGGCAAAAGCCTAAACATTTGGCTCACTGGAAATGTTTCTTTTTTTTAATCAATGAACATCTTGAAGGTCCAACATAACACCTTATATAATTACCATGTGATGCACAATTATTCATTTAATTATTCATAAAATATTTTATGAATATTTTATGAATAATTATGATTACAGTTAATTTAATTACAATTGGCTTGAATTGGACTTTATTATCTAAGTGCCTTGAGATGACATTTGTTGTATTTGGCACTATATAAATAAAAATGAATTGAATTGAAGAGCAGCAGAAGCATTCGAGCTGCTCATAAAACTAAAAAAAAATAGCAGAGATTAGTTCTTCAGTGGAGTAATACTTGCTCCTTACTGCACCATATGGACTTAATGCACCTGCTGCCACAGCATAGAGCAAATGAGCTAGGATTATTAGACAAGCACAGGGACTGCACTTTCAAGTAGGAACATCATTACACCACAATATCCTCACATAGGAAAGCAAAGAGTAATTAGCTACTGTGTCAAGGTTTGAAATTTTGTGCACAAAACCTTTAATATAAACATGCACCACAACATTGAAACATGACAAAAAAATACGGAAAAACATATTGTAGCCCTCCAAATAAAAACTCAGCTGTAGCTTGTTCATTCTTGTGCAGCTTTGTGGTGCTTTATCATTTTTTTTTTGGGCTAAATCTACAACAGAGCATATTATGTTTAATCACATGCACAACAATGACTGTGTTCAAAGGTGTTTTGATATTTCTCATATGCCTAAGAACCACTGCACGCTTCCTTTACTGTCAGCCAAAGTAAACCCAAACCTTAAAGACTTCTTCCTGTGCTCTGTACTCTAGCATCTGGAAAGTTGAACTGATCTTCCTCTTAAGAGTCAGAGCAAACTGTGCAACTTTTCTGATTTTAAAAAAACATGTTGAAGCAGCCCAAAGCAAAAAAAACAATGTTTTATATTGCAGAACATTGGCATTAAGTGTGATTGCAACACAACATGCATGTATTCAGAAAAAGGAAAGGGTCCTTCTTAATAAGACTGACCTATGATGCATATGTAAAAGGCTGCAACGATGTCCGCCTCTTTGGAAAGTTTTGAAGCAAAGGGGTCACCATGAAGAAGATAATGGGGGACGTACGAGGGATGTGGCCAAGTTGTGTTCTCCATCACTGCCAACAGAGGGCTATATCCTGTGAAATGAAGGAAAAAGGCTGAAACAATGGAGCTGCTTCCTCAAATTGAAAACAGTTCACAAACACATTTGAAGGCATAAGGTAAACAGGACACAATAGCGACATGCTGTGTAAGCAATACATAAAATAAGTAAGTCCACAGCCTGCTGCATGCTTTACATCTTCTCAAGCCAACTTTTAGAAAAACAGTTGTCACAGGTAGAGAAGGATAATTTGTCTCAAGCTAAGTGTAAGCTTATTTACTAGAATGACACAGAGCCTAGAATGGAGCCTATGTAAGTGACCCACACTAGTGCAGTGTACAGCTGATGGTAGAACAGGAAATAGATCTAACACAGTTGTTGCAGTCTGTTAGATTTAATTACATTTCTCGGCAGGTGCATTTCAGACTACGAAGAATCCACGGAGTAGGCTTTGA
Organism: Odontesthes bonariensis; assembly: GCF_027942865.1. Taxonomy (NCBI): domain Eukaryota; kingdom Metazoa; phylum Chordata; class Actinopteri; order Atheriniformes; family Atherinopsidae; genus Odontesthes; species Odontesthes bonariensis. Next base: position 25,849,571 of record NC_134529.1, on the reverse strand, counting down.
TTAATGGTGCATAGCTATGGTAAAAACTGAGTGGACTGATGTATAGCATTAATTGGGCTGCCTTTAAGTTGTGGAAGCTCAACTAATAAATTAGTCTTTAAGAGATTATTTATACAATTTACAATGCTGATCAAATTTCAAATTTGTCCCAAATTAAGTCAGTTTCAATTCTATTATCTTTATAAATGAAAATATTTCTCAATGAAATTTGTAAAAACTCATGCCAGCATTAACATCTCCATCCATCCATCCATTTTCTAGACCCACTTAATCCATTTTAGGGTCACAGGGGGGCTGGAGACTATTCCAGCTGTCACTGGACAAGAGGCAGGGTTCACTCTGAACAGGTTGCCAGTCCATCACAGGGACACACAGAGTCAAAAAACCACGCATACACTCACTCCTAGGTACTATTTAGAGTCACCAATTCATCTAAAATGCATGTTTTTGGAAGGAGTATCTGGAAAGAACTCACACATACAGGGGGGAGAACATGAAAACTCCACACAAAAAGGCCCCCCACCAGGATTTGAACCTGAAACCCTCTTACCATGAGGCAACCATGCTAACCACCACACCACTCTGCAACTAGCTTAACATGTGCTTTTACCTTATCATTCAAACTCATCTTAATATTACAAGAATAACCTCAAAGCCTACCCTCTTTGGTCGCCAATATGAAAAACTGTGTGCAACATTATCAGGAAAACCACAATGAACTCTGTCAGTTTCTTGATCTCGGCAAGATAAATTTTTTCTGAAACAGCAGCTAGTCTCCCACCTGCAGTCAAAAGAGCTTTACTGTCCTCCCTCTCTGTAAATATCCCATTTGAGAAGGAGGCTTGGACACATGTGATGCACTGTCCTGAATAAATAACACAGATTTAGTTTAACTTTTTCTAATGCCACTATTTGCAGAACACATCTTCCAAAACGTGGCAGCAGGTTTGGGAGTTTACTTTTAGCCCACCTTCATCTTGAAAAGATCCAACTAGCTAAGCCTTCATAAAAGCAGCCCCTTGTCCACCCAATGTCAGGACCATCCATCTGCTCCAATGAGGAACCACTTTCGTAGCCTACTGTCTTTCAAATAAATTACATGGGTTATATAGTCTGCTTGACCCTATCTTGATACTTCAACTTGTGAATCTAATCCAAAGGTAGTGTTTAAGCCTTCTCAACCACAAGGTATTAAATGTTCTTCTCTGAACTGCTTTTAACTATGTAGGTTGAAGTTAATGAATGTGCTGACAATGGAGGCTTCACATTTATTTATGCAATACATCTTAACATTTCCTTCCCCTTGGAGAAACATTACAATAGCTTTGCATTGGAAAAGCCTTTAGCAGTTTTGGACTTGTCAGTGTTAGCTAAATCTCATATTGGCTCATTTGACCTGAGGAAATAAAATTGCCTATCGATTATGCGTACTTTGAATATATGTTAATCACTTTAGGCCACATCTTCAAAACCAAAAACATATTTTTAGGAAAATTAGGAAAAAATTTGCCTGGTAGTTAGTGAACTAAAAAATATCTGCCATGACGTGTAGCTTTTTTTCATATCAGCTCAAACAAGTCAGAGAGAAAAGACTCATTTTTCCCACCACTGACAACTAGCCTTTGCCTCCATGTTTGTCTTCTGTTATATCAGATCTGTTTTGCACTTTTCTTTTTTCTGCCTCCTGCATTTATCAAACGCTTGTTCATGAGACAGAAGAGATGGTGATTATTTCTTACAATTTAGCACATGAGCTATACAAACCACAGATCGGTGGACTTACATTCCCAGAGACACTGACTGGTCCTTAAAGAAATCTATTGGGAACAATTGATGTAATCCATTTGGATTGATTATGTGCCGCATGACCCAACTGTGCCCATAAGTACAGTACAATTAATGGTTAAGGATTTGGATACTGGTTTAAACATTATTTACTGTTTGGGAATTACTGCAAGAGGGAATCTTGTGTCTCCAATGTTGAAGTCACATGCACTCCACTCTCCTCCAACAACCTGACCTCCACCTCTCTCCTTGTTTATATTTCACTCCATGAAGGTCACACTTCTTTCTCTGTGGCCCTGAATGTTAACCCTTAAATTTTGTGCTACAGCACAAGACGTGTTTCAAGACACCAGCATTCTTGTGCTGTTAAGTTGCAAAATGTACCAAACCTGAACAGTTTACTCTGGATGAAATGTGTGTGTTAGACCAAAGATAGCTGAAATCAGAGGATGCAGATGGAATAAGCCCTTCCTTCCTATTTAATGTACAGGTTAGAATAGCATACACTGTACATCAGATGTGATATAATAGTGGAATTAGGAGTACTGATGGAACTAACTAAACTGTGAATAATGTGGACTTTGAAGTTACTCACCCTATCCGTCTTCGTTATACAAAGATGACTGAAGTTAAAGGTTAAGATATACACTTTATTTTTAGATAATCACAGTTGAAACAGCATAAAGGAAAATCAATAATCAGACTGTCTCAGACTAGTGAATTGATTGGTAGTACTGCAAACAAACCATTGTCTCAAAGGATCACAGTATTGATTGTTTTAAATGCTGTTTTTTCCCTAAATGTTTTAAGCCACAGTCCACTAATGCAGCTGCATTAGTGAGGGAATATATCATTCAATTCAATCCAGTAACACTTCATTAATCCCTGAAAGGATATTATAAGCTGCAGTATTAATTATTATTAAAGAGATGTTTTTTTCATAGATAGATAACAAAACAAAATATAAATCAGCTGACAAGCAGTCAACCAATTGCAGAAGTTTAAAATGTTTCACAGCTGGTGGACATAATAAAACAATAATCAGGTTAAGAACACAATGCTCTTAATGCTAATTTATAGCAATCAATAGCTGCGAGACAAGAGATTACTGGATTTAAATCCACCAGGTGCAGAGAGATATGATAAATTAATGCTCATGTTGTCCCATGCAAATAGAACACTAGGTAGTCAACTTTAAAGTCTGTGTATTTTACTGTCTATTTTCCCCAGTGCCTCTCATTGGAAACATTTTTTTAGTACTATACAACCACCAGTCTTATCTCATTTACAGTATGACCAGCACATAAAATGTAAGGAAATATAAACATTTCATACTGCAATGTTAAAAACAATGGTAAATGAACGCCATAACACCTTTCTGCTATAACAGACAAAATGTACAATTTGTGGATCAAACTGAAAAACCCTGCATTTAGCAGTTAGCACACACTACTCTTTAAGGAATGGAAATATTTGCCCTTTAGCTGAAATATTTTGCTTAATCTTTGCATTTAGCCACAGTGGGACAAGACCTTGTGAATTTGATTTGGGAATATATACATATACATCCATAGAACTAGAGCAGCTCAGAAATATACTTAGTATGTATACTTTCAGACTCTTTTCTCACATTTTTATGTTTTAGATGCATCTTAAAATACATTAAGTCTTTTTCTCATCAATCCACATAAGATTCTACATTTTAACTAAGCTTTAAATGTGTTTCGTTATTTCACTATAACAAAGAAGACTCAAACATTTAATTTACACGCATATTCATGCCCTTTGTCACGACTGGAGAGAAGCAGAACTGAATTTATCTGACACGATTATAAAGGTCCACATCTGTTAGTATTGGGTGTAAACATTGATTATGTATATCAAAGTGATAACCCTACATTTGAGAGAACTCTTCTTGGACTTCAGAGAAGGATTGAGTCAAATTACAGGAAAGACAAGTTCTGTAGCACTAATATAGCTCAATAGCACCGCAGCCTCCATCATTTCAAAATGGTAGAACTGCTGAAAGTCTTCCTGAATCTGGTTTCCCAGCGAAATTGACTAATCATGAACAAAGGGGTTATGTCTGACAGATAACCAACCAGTCAATGGTCACTATGAATAAGATCCAGTGTTCTTTTGTGGTCTGTGGCGTAGTGGGTTGAGCAGGTACCCCATGTACAAGAGGCTATAGTCCTTGCTGCAGCTGGCCCAGGTTCGAGTCCCGCATTGGATGGCCCTTTGCTACATGCCGTCCCCCTCTCTCTGCACCCTGCTTCCTGTCCCTCTTAACTGTCCTATCTATTAAAGGTGTAAAAAAAACCTCCAAAAATAAAATAGTTCTCCTTAAACCACATAACATCCCACTAAGAGTTTACCAAATGGCATTTGAATGACTCCTAAACCATGATATCCCTGATCAAATGAAACAAAGACTGAAAAGGTTAGCAGCAATATCAAAAAGTGTCCTAAAAACACAGTGAAGGCAACCTTTTTCATTTAAACTTAGCAGGGTTTGCAGGCTTTTAATATAAACAGAATGAGCCTTAATAGTTTAAAAACATAAACACTCTGACACTATTTTAACTCGTGTTTCCCTGTTCCAACAGATATCCTTTGAATGGTGTTACAGTGTTTTTTTACCCCTCTTTTCTGTCTTCTCAAACCCCAGCTGGTCGAGGCGGATGGCCACCCTTCCTGAGTGTGATTCTGCCAGAGGTTTCTGCCTGTTAAAAGGGAGTCGTTCCTTTCCACAGTCGCCTCAGGCACGCTCAGGACGGGAGATTGAACTGAAGACAAGTTTCGGTACAATCTGTTGGTTTCCTTAGCTAGGAAATTGTTTTTGAATTGGCTCTATATGAATGAATTGGATTATTTTGTAAATAATTATGATGACAATGAATTGAATTCCAATTGGCTTGAATTGAACTATATTATTTAAGTGCCTTGAGATGACATTTGTTGTATTTGGTGCTATATAAATAAAACTGAATTGAATTGAATTGGAGACATGTTACACTGTTTTGAAGCTCTAAATGCATTTTAAAAACGGATTAGTGTATTGACTCCAGCTGTGTTAACTCTGCTTAAGGGTATTGATTAATGCCAGCATCAGTTATTATTTTCAGCTATTGGGAAGCATGTCATACTGTATATCTCAAGCATTTAGGATGACAACAGCTGAACTACCCATCATCCTTCTGGACAGAATTAAATGCTTGTTGATCAAGGGTTATGTAGAATCTGTGAAATCCTGTGCATCTATGACTAAACTGGGAGATTAAGAAGACTAAGAAACATAATTATTTCAGGTAATTTAATCTGAGTGCTTGATGTAAGGACAGTAAAACCACTCATCAACACACTTTTGGACAATACCCATCTTCAGCCATCTGACCTCTTCCATTACGTTAATCCATGTTCTTTAGTCTTCCCTAAATCAAGTGATTTACACATTTGCTTTATGAATTAATGTTTGTTGAGCTATTTTGTCTTTCCTTTTGAGCAGATCTAAACCTATTTCTTTCCATTTTCACTTGATAACCTTCATAACCACATGGCACTCTTTAAAAATCTTTTCACATTATTAAACTCAACCATCTTTTTTATCAATGGTTAATTTGGGTACACTGTATGTTTAGTCTACTTCCTATCAGAAATCAGAATCAGAAACCCTTTTATTGCAAGGTAGATTTACACATACAGGAAATTTGCTGTGGTGTGCTGGTGCTTTGTTTTCCGGTTTAAAACACAAAAAAAAAAAGCGTACCGACACACCGAGGCTGCAATCCGTGACGCAATCTTAAAGGATAAGATCGGTTTTTTGACATTGGGCCCTTGATTTCACATTATAACATGATGTTCTACTCACCCCTGCTTGTTGTTGAACATTTGGAGCTGTTCCGAAGATATTCGCGAGGCGTCTGGCTGCTCTCTTGAGATATTCGGCCATGAAACGGTTTCCTATGGGCAAGCTTATACAGGCACAAACTATGCTGTTTATAATTTATTAATTACTGTACACTAGCACTGATAACGTGGAGGTGCGTCGCTTACTTAAAAAAAACCGGGTTACTGTAATTTTGATTTTTTTGTCGTAAAGTGGGTGTTACTGACGTCCTCGTCGTGCTACTGCCACAGACAGCCCACAGACCTGCTGCCTATTTATTCATTCGGCTAAAATTCAAAATTACAGTAACCCGGATTTTTTTAAGTAAGCGACGCACCTCCACGTTATCAGTGCTAGTGTAGAGTAATTAATAAATTATAAATAGCATAGTTTGTGCCTGTATAAGCTTGCCCATAGGAAACCGTTTCATGGCCGAATATCTCAAGAGAGCAGCCAGACGCCTCTCGAATATCTTCGGAACAGCTCCAAATGTTCAACAACAAGCAGGGGTGAGTAGAACATCATGTTATAATGTGAAATCAAGGGCCCAATGTCAAAAAAACGGTCTTATCCTTTAATGATCTCCATCTTGAAAGCAGTACCTAAGGTACATGTTTCTTTAGTTGCCCGTGCAGAGCAAAGAGTACCCCACTGTGCACTTGTGTTCAGCTCATTTTGTCTGAAATCCAGTAACAACAGCAGAATAATGAAATAGAGGAGTCTGCTCGGACCAAAGTGTGAACTGATTTTTTAATGTTGTTGTGAAAATAATTCTCAAAGTGTTGCTCAAACATAAAGATAAAGCTATGATGATGAAAAATGAGAGTTGATGCAGGATTTCTTCTTCAGTGTTACAATAATCTGAAGATTGCAAAATAGAAGAAAAAAAAGACAGGTGGAAGCACTTAAACGACTGACAGAACAAGGGAACTGTACGTTGTGAACTGAAAATAAGCTCTTGACCAATGGAGATAAGTTATCAAGCTTATCGCATTTATTTACTGGCTCATGTCGTCACTTACACTCTGTCTTAGTGTTATCTGACAGCCGTTATCAAGCTCCAGTTAAAAAGATAAATCTGGAGATATTCTATGTTTATTATCTATAAGAAGTCCCATGAGACTATCAAATCTATCAATTATGTGATTCAGCTTAACAATATCATAAATTCCCTTGTTACACAAAAGTGTTTAGAAAACACAATAGACTTGTTCCAAACAAAAGTACTTTAGTTTAAATATATAGGTTATAACTGTTTTAAAAATCTTTTACAAACAGAATAATACATTATGTACATGTGTAAATATTTCAAATTAGATTATCCACATGCATGCAAGTCAATTAAGTACAGCTTTTACAACCAAGATGGTCCTAATTCTGCCAGAATATGTTTATTTAATACACACGTCACTGTGCCTGCCAGAGACTCACAGTCGTTAGATTTTCTAAATACAAAACCATTACTACCTCACACAAAAACAGACATTTTAGCCTGCAAAAGAATACAAACCCTTCCCTCTGCCTACCACTTAAATTCAAATGACATTTTAAATGAGACTGGAGTTCACACAATCATTTGCATGAGACCAGCAACACGTTTTCAGCCTCTCTGAAGGACTTGCGACTTACAAAATATTTCAAAAGTTCAGACTCTCTAACTATTTAAAGTCAGAATTAGAACACAGGAAATCATCCTCAGGGGGGAAGAGCTGGGACTAAGTCAGGCCAGGGTCATTGCACAGTAGGGAGCACTAATAAAATATGTTTAGACAAGTAGTGTGCTTCAGTTACATTTTTGGGCCTTTTAGTTCACATGATTATATGAATTACAAATAAATATATACATTGCACTTTCTGTGGGTGGTGATAAATAGTTTAGTTTTGTAAACAAAATATCTTATCAATATATGAAAAAAACAATTGTTTTCTCAGTACACAATTATGCTTCCTATAGGGTAAAAATATCTAAGCACCATTTTCTATGCAAGCCTCCCTAATTCAAGTATTTCTGAAACAGTTTCACTTCTCATAAATTGTAGCGCAGCAAATTGCCTCACTCTTTTTTAATTATTCAGACTCTCTTTTTCTGAGGCCAGACACTGATTTCTAATGAAATGCTGTCTTATTCGTGCTCTTACTGGTCTGACAGATTTCTTCCCTTCTTCGAGGAAGGTAATGCGAGCAGGACATAATTATATGTGAAAATGCTTTCTATACTTTCTCTCTATTCTGTCTGTACTTCAAACTCAATGGACTTTTGGATGTAGTACTGTGACTTGTAACTGAGCATTTTTACGTTTTAGTATTGCAACTCGTACATGAGAGAAAAGTGTGCTTCCTGCACAAACATATCACACTTTTTTACAGTCAAACCTTTCACAAACCTTAAGGAGTATTTCATCAAGCATATTTCACGTGGAAACTTTAAACTGCAGACGGAGCTCCTACAAAAATGGTTTTGGAAATTTGCTTCTGCCAGCTCTAGTAGAGACCAGTTGCAGATCATGTAATGAATTTTCTACTTGCAACTGTTATGCACCACCTCTTCCAATTCCCAAAAGTGAATGTTAGTGGAGTTGTGTAACAGCATGTTTATAAAATACTTAATGTCAGAGAGGTCCACCTCTCTGGGGTCCAAATCTGACCTTAAACATAGTTAACAGTGACTGACTTTAATCTGTATATATGAAAAAAAAATAATAATAATCCATTCCAGCAATAAAAAAAATTACATAATCTTCCTATTTCATTATGATGCTCCATAGATGGCTCTGCATTTTACACTGTTAAGTTCTACAAAATCAGAAAAAAAGGCAGACTTTAAGGCAGACAGTGGAGGTAATAGCAAAAAATATTCACACCTCTGTCTAAACATCTGATTCCATTTGAAAACCTGCAAGAAATTGTTGACAGTACTATTCTCAAGTTTTGCACTTAGGCTATAGGTACCTGAAAGGGAAATCTGGGGGGGTAAATGTTATAGGCCGGTTTGAAAAGTCCAGCTCTCCAAATTTAATATGTGATTGATTCATGTAGGCTATTTGAGCTGTTCAGAATTGTTGTGATCAATCTAAATGCATAGTAGAAAGCACGGATAGGAGCAACACTTTGAAAATTGCGGAAAAATCGTATCCATATAACACTCAATGAACAGTTTTCAGACTGGAGATTTAATCTTTACATAACTATTTGTAAATGTATTATAGCGTGGATATCTTGTCTGCAGCTGGAACTAATGTCACCACTTTTGGTTGTAACTGTCTCGTTTCTTGTTAACAAAAAACAGGCCATAGTCATAAAAATAATTTTAAAAAAATTAGTGTTTCCAGTATGCCAAAAATCCTACTCTCGAAGTATGAGTTCCAAGAAAAAATGAATAAATAGACCTTAAATGAAGGTTTCCTTTGTCACTTACCTTTTGATCATCGCTCAACTGCCATTCCAAGGCAAGTTTAATTCCAACATGCAAGCGTTCCACTGTTAAACTGGGGAAAAAAAGCTGTCAGTTCAGGTGCTGAATGTGACAGAAAGATTCGCGTGAAGCGTCAGAAACAACTTCTCTGAGCCGCGGAGACGCATCGGTGCTCCACAAGTTATCAGCAGCAACGAGTCAGTGAGCCCGGGTTTAGTAATCTCATGCCCTGAACTGAAAAAAAAAATAAAAAATACCGCATGGTAACTTCCGGACAGAGATTTCAAAATAAAGTCCACCAAACTTGGATGGATTTCACCTATCTGAAACTCAGCGTGTCCCCAGTGGCTGAATCCATAGTATCTTTCGGTGGGTTCAGTTACATCATCGCTGCAGTTCTGAATTTTCCAAAGTTTATGCTGCATCTGGATCCTTGGCAACATTTCTTACTGCATTCATAGTGAAATGAACAGGAACAAACCTGACCGCAGATATAAATTGGAACAAGTTGCTGCTGATGCAACAATTTCAGCTAATCGCCTTGAGTCTTTTTTTTTTTTTTTTTTTTTGTGCAGGTAATGTGGGGTATGTAATCAACCTTATTTCTAAACCTCCTCTTATGTGCATTACATTAACTAGTGTGCTGCAACTCCATTTTCATTTTCAGAGGAAAGAAATGGACATGGCGTGCCTGTCTCCCTCTCACTGGCTAATTGCCTTCATTGAATGAGTTGGTTGGTTTTATGCATAATATATAAAGGCCACTAATCCCTGATGTCAAGCACTAAAAGATATATTTTAGGCTGACTAAATATGACAAAGTTATCTTTATATTTAACTGTTTAAACACTGGGTGTTTATCCATTGTTATATGGGTTGCTAACATAGATTGTTAAAAAATGAAGAGTATACTCTTTTCTCCAGGCACTGCTAGACTGAATACAAGGGAGGGAGTCTGGCAGTCCTGACCACATTCTTTCTTGGGTTTTTTAAGGGTTTTCATGAATAACCAGGGTCTCCGTTATGTGGCATTTTTAACATATCTATATGTGAGGTGCTCTGTGTATTAAGGGATCTACACAGAGCACTGTGGAAATTGTGTTCTCTAGACCATATGGTCTAGAGAACACAATTTCCACAATTGCTCAATCACTGCTCCGCTTAACAGCATACAGATCTACTGGCTGAATTAGATCCAGCTGTGCTTTTGATGCCATAAAGAACTGACAACTGCTTTCCTGATTTATTATCAGGGCTGGGCAACGATTCAAATTTTTAATCTAATTAATCACATGATTTCCCTAAATAATCACGATTAATCGCATTTGGACGCAAAACAAATCCCAAAATGAATTCAAAAGTAGTGTATAGCCTTTAGCATTTAGTTTTTATTTTAAATGTGCTGCCACATGAAAGTGCCATAACATTTGTGCAAACACACTTTTAACATCAGCATCTTTCTGTAGTTTTTATGTTGAAGCCTCGCTCCACTGTCTGTTTCCTTGAATGACTTGCTGCTATCAGTTGTGTGTTTTGCCTTTAAGTGATATTTTAGACTGGAACTACTACGCTGAGAAGACAATTCAACTTGGCAGTGTTTACAGATGACTTTGGTTCTGTCGACTCCGCCGTCTGGAAGAACTTTAACATGAAAATGGCCGCGTAAAAGTTCCGTACCCTTCTCCATGTTTGGTGGATCCGCCGATTACTTTCTTTTCCGGTTCCGCAGCAGACAGCAACAGACTTTTACAAAATAAAAGCCTGTGAGCAACAGACTTTTACAATAATAAAATAAATAATAAAACCTGCGTTAATGCACTATAAAATATTTATCGGCGTTAAATAATTAACGCGTTAATGCGATAATAATGAGTTAACTCGCCCGGCACTATTTATTATAAATGCCCATTACCATGTTGATCTTTGTTGTTTGCAGAAAAGCCTGTATTCATGTCTGCTTCCCTTTGTTATTGCTGTGATATAAGTTACTTACAATGAGACAGCGATATTTAGATCCACGTAGAAGTTCACTCCCGTTATATGGATACACGAGGATCTAAATAGCTGACTTTCTGTTATCGTTGAGTAGATGAACGTATTTTATGCCAGAAATAAGGTCCAGGTTTAAAAAAAACTATCGTCTCCTTCAAGGTTTCTACTATGTCTGACTCAGAGAACCCAAGATTTTGTGGCTGAATGGGGACAGAAGTTTGAACTGTCAATTGATGGAAGACTGTGAACATGAAAGTGAGTGAAAGGGCAAGATTACCCTGTTATTAGTTTTCAGTTATATGCACAGCTTAGAAATCATCTGATTTGTGTTGGGATACCCACAGGAAAGACATGGTCAAGTCATGAGAAGTTTGTGAACCTTAAAACTATATGCTTCAGACTGGTTTTGACCTGAAACTGTCCTGGAGCTGAGACACTGCTCACAACTTTAGTTTCCAGCACCACATCAGACATTTTGCTTTACATTTGACATTTGGTGACATCTTTCTGCCCTCAACAATTTCATGTGTATTGCTGTACACTTGCAGGGATCTGATTTTTGATTTCATGAGAGTTTAATAAATCAAGTGTTAAGTTTAGGTGTATGCTCTTTTTCATGGTTCTTATTTATTTTTATGATGATGAGTCATTCCAGGAGTCACAGTTTAAAATGGTGTTATTTCACACTGCTTTATCCTTTTTTTGTCAAACATACTTACCAGACTTCATGGGTGATTTATAAACATTCCATAAGATAGTTCTAATCTTACATTTATTTTGCTTTTGAATATATCATTAATAAAGATATAAGTCAAGTTAAGATAAAAAAATAAATCAATGAAAAAATCCACTAACTCAAATGTTTTCATTATTCTTGTTAGGGATACCGGAAAAACCGAGTAAAAATTGTTGCATTTTTACTGGGTTTTGACCACTTATTTGGATTACTGTGGTATTGTTTGGTAAAAAAAAAAAAAGATGAATCTTTACTTTATGACATGCAGCTCAATCAGTCCAGAAAATGTAAGACTTTTCAAATGTTTCTTCAAAAGTAATAACTAGCCATCAGAAACTGATTTCAGGCTCTCACGAGAGTCACCCCTGGAAAAGAATACCTTACTCAACTGCTGAGTTAAACGCTTCATAAATGAATGATTTACTGATTCTCAGATTAGTTCTTGTTAAGGAGCAGATACATCTTCACATTAACTTATGGAAGGAGACAGTGTGAATTACAACTTTGTGATGGAAACTGTACTAAGAAAGCTTAACTGACAGAAACCAAATATAAAAATAGGAACTGATTGTGCCAAAAAACAGAAGTGATCTACATTTAAATCAGTGGAGATCTGGACTTTGTGCAGATATTGCTTCTACCATGAAGCTGCCAGCCAACATGATCTCATGAAGGAAAAAAAAAATAACATACCATGCCATGTCGTATGCCGTTACTACAGATTTTGTTATTGGCATGTAATGTGAAGGGATGACACCCTCCCTTATAATTCTAAACTAACCTTAATCACTTAGTATTTTAAAAGTATAGATAGCATGCACAAAGCTTCAAGTTCCTATAAATGCTATATAAAATGTGCCAGATATTCTATGTTGTTTGAACACAATGCTTTGAAGAGCAGCTGGAGTATTTCCTGCCTGACCTGTGTCTCTGCATGTCTAACTTGACCGGTGGTCAGACTGAGTTGCTGTGGCTGCAGGAGCTTAACAGAGACTGAAATGAGTGAATGAAAATGCAGGGTTGGATGGCTCAATCGGGGTAAATGAAAATACCAAACCACTTACATGTTTCTGACCACCTCTTTAGCCATAATGACATTTTCCTTCATCCTCGTATATGGCAAAAACAACAAAGATAAAAAAAATATCTATACAGATAAGGTGAATTCAGTTTGCAGAAAACAATATTCAAATGAATAGATATCATGATATTTGCTGGTGTTGTCCTCCACCAAGGTTTTAGAGTTGGAACACAGGCAACTGAAGGGCCTACTAAATTTTGTGCAGCTTCTTTGTGAAATACATCACTTGACTCTGTGCACACATACGATGAGTGTGCCCGTAAAAAGCACATCCACACTTTCTGAGCATGTGGAATGATACGTGCCATTGCCATGAGTTTGGGTTGGCAACTCATTTAATTGTCACAAAACATATATATTTGTGGTCTTTGTGTACACACAAAGACACGCACATACAAATATAAATAAATAAATAAATGGGGGGGGGCAATTCATTTTCATTGAAAAAGTCCGTTAAAACATTAAGCGTTCATAAAGTATTTTCTTTGAACCTCATCAAGTTGTTTAGGTAACTAAACATAACATAAAATGAAGTAGTAGTAAACCTCTTCAGATATAGTGAAAACAAATATGTAGTGTAAATTGAACAAAGTTAAAAATAGTTGATGTTTATTGCTGTTTGGTGTCATTCCTTGCTTTATGATCATCACAAACCAGAGAAAGAGATTTTTCTGAGATGTTTAAGTATTCTCTTATACTTGTGAAGAATGGTCAAAGTAAAGCATAAGGAAAAATACCCTTTATTGTACAGAGGGCATGAAAACATGTTATAAAAGATACTGTAGAGTTTGGAAGTTAGCATGAGACTCTTTACACCACATATCACAGCCTAAACTAACATGAACCCACAAAACGTTTACTAAACTAGATTTTGACAAGTCACAATGCTTCTGGGAAAAGGCCTTTTAGACAGATAGAACTTAACAAGGGCTTATATACCAGCTCGATGTTCAAAGAAGTGAAAATGAATCTTTCAAAGATAAGAACAACCTCCCCACTGTGAAACACAGAGTTGTGTACCAAGGCTGTTGAGCTCAATCTGTGCACAGAACAATGAATTCAGAAGATTTTAGTGTCCAATGGAGCTCAGCATCAGTTTCAGGTCACGGCATCTTTCAGGACACATCCATTAGCTGTACATGCTTCATCCTGTTGTGTAGGGGGTCAAGAGGGTTATTGAGCTTTTTGTAGCTGACATCAAGAACACTTGGGACTTGGGAAGAGGGCAGTTTTAATGAGTAATGCACCAAAAAAAAAAAAAATATTCCAAATCAGACTGTCTCTATTCAAAGTTACTTTTAAAGCATATGAAGTGTTATTTACAGATTTTGTTTCCTTAAAGAAATCTTTAAAAATCCATGCCCATATTAGCTTTTGTATTTATAACTTCTGTTGTAGCTTTTGTACTGTAATTTAGTAAACATGATACAGTTCACTCAGGTTTAACTTAGTTTAACAACCAATTACTTCCGTTTCCCAGGAGGATGGTCAGTGGGTCAACTTAAATGGAATAGTAAAACCCTGCTTCTGCGATGCAAAAGAAAAGATGAAACAGTTATTGTCTTTGTCATCCTCATCTGACTTTGCCTGAATTCCCCTCTCATTTCCCTCCCCTTCCATGTTTGTGACTCAGCCCAAAAGAAAATCTCATTTGCTGCTCCAATAACAACTGGTTTCTAGTCGGATTTTCTCTGCTTCCTTTACTTGCTTTCATCTTTGAAAGACAGTTCTGGCGTGTGGACTCACGCAAGCAATTGATTATTTGCCCCAAAGCCCAAGGTTTGGCGGGGCATCTGATGTACCCTTTGCTTTTATGTCAATTTTTGCTTTTGTTATCAGGTGCAGTGTTCTGTCCTTTCGGAGCCTCTCCCAGCTGCCGCTGGTTGAGAGGCAGGTACACCCTGAACAGTTCATCAATCCATCACAGACAAAAATAGGACAAAGCACTCTCACAGTCACACTCCTTTGGTCGATTTAAAATCACCAACAAACTAACATGCATGCTGTAAAGTGAGAAGACTTTCGTTGTGAAATGGTAAAAGTCAAAAGCCCAGGCATCATCCAGCTCTGAAAGCCTCTTCACAATGCTACACTATTTTGCTGGTATTCTTTGCCTTAGTTCAGCTCCTGTTGTACATTTGATTTGTATCTGTTTACACTGTTTTATTCTGTGGAGCCTTATTTCTATTGTATTCTGTTCATATTCTTGGTTTCAGTCTGTTTCACAGTGATTTTTGTTCATGTCACAATCCCTAGATGTCCTCAGTTGCCCTTGTCTTGTCATGTGATCGCCATGTTACTACTTGTTCCCTGACTTCATTATCCACGTGCACCTACTCATCTAATCACCCCTCCAAATGTATACATTCCCTGGTTTTCATTGTGCTTTGCTAGACCCTTGTTGTAGCTCTCCTTTTTCTGTCAGTCTGTTTTTTGCAGATTTCCTTGGTTCCCTCTTTGCTTTGAGTTTAGTTATTGGATTTCCTGCCATGGCAGCATTTTTGCTTTGTTTTCAGATAGAGTTTTTAGTTGACAACATACTTGTTTAGTCCTCTTGTAATCATGGATTGTGACAGTGCATCCCTCAGTACTCTGTAACAAGAACTGACAATTGCTAATTCACCATATCTTTACAGGCTGTAGGCTAAAAATAATTAAAGAAATATGAAATAAAAATAGAGGAGCATTCATTTTACAATAGTCGTAATTAGTCTTTACCATATTTTACTAAGTCAGTTATTATTAGTGGTTTTCCACTAAGAGCAGCTTTGCAGCTAAGAACCTCAGCTAAGCTATCTCAAGAGATTGTCTCCTCATTGGTTGCACTGAATTCAGAAACATCTGCTACATTGGTCTCTGTTGTAAACGACTGCTATATCAAGAAAGACTAACAAATGAACTTGTGTCCTGTGATCTCAGATTGGTTCACGATGTCTTATATAAACAGAGGCACATTTTGTTTTGACATCCAGTGTAATCGGGGTCAAACCTTTCTCACTGAATGTTTGTTGTTCAAAATTCCCAGAATCGGATTTTGGAATATTTACAACTTGTGAGTTCCCAGATGAAAATCTGAATTGACCCATTCTTCTCTTATGTTGTCATAAAATAAGTGACCCATCTGTAATTAACATTACACAAGATTTCTTTAGGGAGAAAAAGTCAATTGGTGACTATCATTGGATTTATTAATCTTTCTATTAACAGTCATTGAGTCATTTCCCTTTCTGGTATTTGTCAAAATTATTCAAAAGCAAAAGGGACTTCCAATGCACAAACACGTATTACTAGTCAACCAGTGTCAACAAAGTAATTAGGTCTCCATCCATCCATCCATTATCTTCCGCTGGTCCGGGGATCGGGTCGCGGGGGCAGCAGCTTGAGCAAAGAGACCCAGACGTCCCTGTCCCCGGCCACTTCCTCCAGCTCTTCTGGGGGGACCCCGAGGCGTTCCCAGGCCAGCCGAGAGACATAGTCTCTCCAACGTGTCCTGGGTCTTCCCCGGGGCCTCCTCCCAGTGGGACGGGCCCGGAACACCTCACCGGGGAGGCGTCCAGGAGGCATTCTCACCAGATGCCCGAGCCACCTCATCTGACTCCTCTCGATGCGGAGGAGCAGCGGTTCTACTCCGAGCCCCTCCCGGATGACCGAGCTTCTCACCCTATCTCTAAGGGAGAGCCCACACACCCTGCGGAGGAAACTTATTTCGGCCGCTTGTATTCGAGATCTCGTTCTTTCGGTCACTACCCACAGCTCGTGACCATAGGTGAGGGTAGGAACATAGATTGACCGGTAAATCGAGAGCTTCGCCTTCTGGCTCAGCTCCTTCTTCACCACGACGGGCCGGTGCAGAGCCCGCATCACTGCAGACGCCGCACCAATCCGTCTGTCAATCTCCTGCTCCATTCGTCCCTCACTCGTGAACAAGACCCCAAGATACTTGAACTCCTCCACTTGGGGAAGGATCTCATTCCTGACCCGAAGAGAGCATTCCACCCTTTTCCGGCCGAAGACCATGGTCTCGGATTTGGAGGTGCTGATTCTCATCCCAGCCGCTTCACACTCGGCTGCGAACCGCTCCAGTGAGAGCTGAAGGTCACGGCCTGACGACACCAACAGAACCAAATCGTCCGCAAAAAGCAGAGACCCGATTCTGAGGTTGCCAAACCGGACCCCCTCGACGCCCTGGCTGCGCCTAGAAATTCTGTCCATAAAAATTATGAACAGAATCGGTGACAAAGGGCAGCCCTGACGGAGTCCAACCCTCACAGGAAACATGTCCGACTTACTGCCGGCAATGCGGACCAAACTCTGACACCGGTAGTGTAATTAGGTCTATAAAGACAATTACAAGATTAATAAATGAGATATGCTTTCTTGCGGACTTAGATGAGAAATTTAATATTGTCACATGCATGCAGAAACTACAAATTTACAGCTTGAAGCTAATCTAATTAACCTAAGATAAAGAGCAACAACATAGGACAATGACTTGGCTCAGTTCAGTGTAATAATATGTAAATCAAACCGAGTTAGTTAAATTAACAGATACGCTTTCAGCCAACCAGCTGCTGGTTCAAGTCTTGTATTTCATAATGGTTTTTTAATTTTTTTTATTTCTATTGTTAGTTCAATTCATATTCAATCATTGTGCTCTAACTAGCATCTAAATTGTGTTTAGCTTATGGAAAAGGTAATGGAATTACTTAAACTATTTAAATCCCTGTGTATCTTGAATATGAAATTTTGCCACTTGAGTGAAAAAAATGTTGTTTTTCCAAAGAAAAGACATTTAAACTACCTAGGTGAATCTTCAGTTCATTGACTGAAAAACTCCAAAGGACTTCCCAGCTTGTGGTAGACCTCCTCTTCTTTAATTAATGCCAAACGAAGGTAATCATATATTGGCTTTAATGTCTAAAAGATTATTACATATGAACAAAAGATAGCACATATGAGCTGTCTGTGAAAATCGGACCTAAGCCTCTCTTGTTGCATTGATTTCAAAGGCGTGCAATGTCAATAACAAAGCAAGCCATGGAAATCAACAAACACTTTCACAAGTGATGAAGGCAATATTTGCACCATATGACCACTTTTAATAAGAAGACATTATGACAACAGAGGCAGCTTCATTTGTAGGATAAATCCTTTTTATGTGGTTTATAAATTAAGTTGAACAAATCAAATGATGCAACCAGGCAGAGAATCCAATTCTGATATTGCGCCACAATAAAGCTCTTATTTTGCCTGTTTCTCTCCCAGCATGGGCTTTGATTTCTCCACATGCCGATATGGTCCTCGTGTAGGTTTGATAAGAGCAATGCTCTGCATCTGCAGAAGTTTGAGAGGTGATGCCTTTTAGTGGCAATTACTCATATCATTATTATTATATTCATACTATCAGCACAATTCACATTACACATGATTTCTTTAAGAAGAAAAAATGTAAACAGTCAGTCACAAGTGAAAGCTCTTGTTACTTTTGTAAAATAATATGAGGATAATCAGGACATGCACTAAAAATGTATTCCTGTTTAGATTCTCAGTCATAAGAGATACTTAATTAGATGACTAAAATTAAATAAATTGAAAGTATGATGGCATCATAATTACATTTTTAAGTCACAGAGGAATCACTACTGTTTTCTGTTCTTTACTGAAGCAACAGCATATGTTTCGATAGATTGCATACTTGTTGCTTTGCTTTGTGATTCATATGGGGCCAAATATGTATGGTTGAATAAATTTGATCTATTGTCTTTAATTAGAAATATCAGAATTTTATATAAACATTGTGGATAATTAAACAAAACGAATAACATAATATTTAGATCTATAAGCAGTCAAACGTAAAGCCAAGGCTGAACATCTGTCAAACAAAGAAAAATGTTTGTTTGTTTGTTTTTTGTGGTTTCTTCCCCATTGTCCTGTCCAGCATTATGGCAGCAGAATTGTAATCTGAACACCGTTTTATGCTAAACACATTTGCTTCGCCAAGGGAAGTTTTATGAATGTAATCCCAAGTCCTGCTTATTTATTTATTTTTGTTAGAATACTTTACATGTAATAGAGCTAAACCTGACAGGGTCAGGGGACAGGGAAAGAGGGAGAGTAAAGAAAAAGAAATAGAAAGAAATGATCGGAGACAACCATGATAAACCAGACAAGCAGCTGCAACACCTGCAGAAACCAAAAAGAAGACATCCCACCGCCTCTGTGGGGAATCCAGGTGGAGAACTACCAGGAGACCTGTTAGCAGACAAACAGAAAAAGAAAAAAAAACAACAACAACAAAAAAGCAACAAGCAGCAACAACACCAGCAGCAAGCACATACAACACAACCATGGATATGGATGGCCCGAAACCACAGGACGACACAGCAACTGCATAGCAAGCATGCGACTGGGCGAATGAATGAATGTGCCCCCCTTCTGAGAGAATCTTCTCCAAAACAGGGCAGATACTCACGGAGAGGCGAAATCGTATCAGCCCATCCAAGCTGAGGCATCTGATCTTCCTGAATGCCAACCTGCCAACCTGCAAACCTGCTGTTTGCTGGAGTTTGGTTCTGTTCTGTGGATTAGTTTGAAGTTTATTGTTAATTTGTGCAATAAAAAAGTTTAATTGAAATAAACAAATGTAAGCGTGGTTTTGTCACAGATTAAATGCACAGAATTAGGCAAGGTCTCTCATAAAAGCACTGAAAGTAAAAGGGTTTTCAACACATAAACCATGATTTTATGTTTGCAAATTTTAGGTAAAATATAGGCTACAAAAGATCCTAGATAAAGAGCCGTTCGGGAGTCTCTGCTTTGGGAGCTGAGTCAAAAGAGCCGAACTTCCCATCACTAGTTAGGACTTAACAAGGTGAGGCTGCATTTCAGTTTCATGATCCTAAAATCTGGAACAGTCTTCCAGAAGATGTGAGAGAGGCCTCAACTCTGACAATGTTTAAATCCACGCAGAAAACAGTTCTATTTAGCAGTGCATATGACAACTGAAAGTATTTTATCTGCACTCTTCGCTTTTGATTTAATTAATTAATGATTTTTTTATGTTTTATGGAATGATTTTATTTGCCTTCTTGTGATTTTATGTAGCTGTAAAGCACTTTGAATTGCCTTGTGTACGAATTGTGCTCTACAAATAAACTTGCCTTGCCTTGCCTTAAATTCTCATGATGACAGAACATTAATAAAGTGGCAAAAAGAGATCACCCTAAAAGAAAAAAAAAATCCATGATGGACTCGCAGATGGTCAGTATGTTTTTCCAATTGCCCAGCCCAGTCAGTTCTGTTGTTGAGCTTCTAACATTGCACTGATAAACAAACTCAACATCTCAGTCTATCAGGAGCAGTACAAATAAGCATAGAGTCGGAAACAAAAAAAAAAATTTCTTGTTCAGTGAGGCATATACCACAAATGTAAAGTTGCTTACCTGTTAAGCTGTGGAAAATATTTAAGTCGAGCTGATTAAAGCTATGGTAGGTAATCCTAGAGAGCTAGCAAGAGAGCTAGCAAGATTCGAAAGTGTCCACTCCTCTAAGCTCCACCCCCCCCTCCCCATTCCGTCAGTGCTTCATCCAAAGCCGGTGGAACCGCATGCGCACATGGAGCAGGGAGCCGGCAGAGGGGGGCGTAGGCAGAAAGCAGAGGCATCTGATTGGTTTTTTGTAGGCGACCAATCCGAGATCAGCGTCCCGCTGATCTCGGATTGGTCAGCTTTTTCTCAGTCCTGCAGCTGCCACAGAGGTCTGATTATTTTCGTCCCTTTTTCTAAATACATCTTGTGTAGATTTCTCTCAGGATAGACGGACCATTTCACCCAGTATTACAAAATGTGTTTCTGAACAGGATTACCTACCATGCCTTTAACTATGGTTAGAAAAATGCTTTTTATCCACCAACCTTTATTAGATAACCCTAACCTCAAATGTAATATAAATGTGCCAATCAAAATACTAATTGGCTTTATGGTTCAAGACCATATAGAACACACAAGCATATAGCAGTTCTTTTTATATGGTGAATAATGACAAAAATACCAGTCACTCAGACTAGACTTCATATGTCATTCAGCACTGGCCACTGGTATAGTGTACAACAGGACAAAGTTACATTTCAGTGAGTACAATAAAAATGAAAATATATAAAGATAGTTAGTTTGGTCATAAAATATAATTAAAGTATTTAATTGGCAGGATTAGAGCATTGCAGATTGCCAATTGAATCAAAAACAGGAACATAAATAAGGAAAAAAGAACAAGAAAAAGAGCACATTATGTTTTGCTTGTGTATTACAAACCTTAGTTAACTACTCTGCAAGATTTACTTTGGTACTCTCCCATAAAATTTAGTTGCCTGAAAGGTAACTCGAGTAAATGCATATGCAACAGGGTCAAGCACAAAATCATTCTGTGAATGGTAAATATTTAACATGAAAACGGGGTTGGTCACAAACAATTAGTAAATTTGGCTCTTCGTCGGAACAGACAGCTAAAACAGAGAAATAAAAATGTCAGTCATGAATTTAGCCTGCAATGTGTTCAGTGCAAGGCCCATACCATCTCACAGTGATGCGATTAAACAGTTACATTACATATACATTACATATCTCCCAGTTTCTGAGGCTTTTCATGTGAAGATGAAGACTATTAAAGTAGCCTTCTTTTATATACCTGTGCAATTATTTTTATGATACTTCTATGCAAGGCCTCAGGGATGGCTTTAAATGATGTGGGTGTTGTGTACAATATGTCATAGCAATGAACACGATGAATAAATGTTCCTTGACCTTGACTCAGGTCAACACTATAGCAAATGAAACAGCTTCTTCTTTCGCAAAGCAATCTTAGAAAAGTTTGTGAAACTACCCTGGAACAATGGAACAGAATCAACTCATTCATGTCCTGGGAAAATGTTTTTTCTTGCATGTAGACAGGAAAATGGTTTCATAGAAAATGTTTGATCTTTGGTGTTTGGAGAAGTTTGATGGTGAAATTACTGATGACAAATTTGTCTGTAGCAAGACCCACTTCTTTATACTCATACTGTATTCGCTGCTTGTTTTCTTCTTTCCTTATTAGAATCACCCTAGATGGGGATTAGAAAAATACCCTGTCAGACATTGTAATAAGGTCTACCTTTTAACATACAGTATGTCCTTTTATTGGAGGCTCATGAGTCCCATCCCTTCAGAAGAAGCTATGCTGAATGTCGTTAAATTTACCCCTCATACAAGGATTTTTGATTTGTGAATATTTCACATTATAGGACCATATTTGGAGTACATTCAACTATTCATTGTTGAACTTATTGCAAAATTTTACTCCAATTGAAGAAAACAAATAAAGCTATTTATAAGATGTAGAGCAAAAACTGCTTGACCAAAAGACGCTGATTATACCCTACATTTACAATGTGCTTTGTGGTCATTGTGTAAATTATTGTGTTGCATTGCCTGAGTCCCATTGTCTAGAACTGACACAACTGTTATTTCCCCTGTTGAGTTCACAGGAGACCTGGTGTGCAACATGCATTGGAAAATTTAGCTCCATTTGTCGTGTCAGCGTCTTTAGCACACTTAGTCAGTGCAGCCCGTTTTTACACCTTTAATGGAGTGTTTTAGAGGCTAAGTCTCAGGTCGGGTTAGATCCTGTGCATTTTTTTCTCACAGCTTTATGAACTTTGAGAGAGCACCATCTGATTTCAAAATCAAAGTGGAAGCCAGATAAAATGACAAGTAAAGGTCTCATCCCAAACTCCATCCATCCTTAAAATGAATTTCTCACAAAACAGCAATTGGAAGGTGAGGAGAAGGGGGAGGTGCTCTGGCACAAAGTCACAAAATTTGCTCAGATTATACTACAGGTTTTTTTTTGTGTTGTATGTATGTATAGGTCTACACATTTTTATACTGTAGCAAGAAAAGTTGAACTATTCAGAACTGGCCATATCTTTATTTTTTAATTTTTTTAATTTCCCTCGGGATTAATAAAGTATCTATCTATCTATCTATCTATCTATCTATCTATCTATCTATCTATCTATCTATCTATCTATCTATGTTACTTTTATGAACAAATATTGTTTAGGACAGTGATATTCTGGCTTTAATTAAACATTCATGTGCGCATGATGACTGCATTACATAACTTGCATCTGAGCATTGGTTGTGCACATGCTCAAAAATTAACGCTGCACTTTCACCTGTTTTCACATTTTCAATATTTCATTAATTGATCTGTGGAGTAAGCGTTTATCAAATAGCAATCAAGTGTTTTCATTATAGTTTAAATATCAGAAAGGCATTGTTTGCAGCCATTTTGTTTAAAAATATTTTTTGGGACTTTTTATGCCTTTAATGGATTGGACAGTTGGAGAGAGACAGGAAAGACATGCAGCAAAGGGCCGTCCGGTGTGGGACTCGAACCGGGGCCAGCTGCAGCGATGACTGTAGCCTCTATACATGGGGCGCCTGCTCAACCCACTTCGCCACCGACCACCCCTTGCAACCATTTTTAAACCAAAACTGATCATAATTTGATTTTCTATGGTTAAAGTGAAAATGTAACTTTAAGCTCAACATACCTTACTAACCCATTAATCTTGCTTCATAGCCCAGCCTTGACTAACATGTTCCACTACCTCTTGCTTGGTACGTGCAAGTTATGAAATAATTTCCCGCAAGTATCAGGATAAAATGATTTTAACAGTATTTTATGTTCTTAAGATGGAACAACTCCACTTAACCATCACACAAGTTAGTTCAAGGTACACAGTTTTCTGCCACATAGCCAGCACCATAACTCAAGACGAAAGGAAGGATTGTGACCATATTTCACATCTGATCACAAACTGAACTGGTGACATTAATCCTTGAGACCAGCCTTGAACCTTCTACGGTTGTATAGATTTTCTGTGCTGCTGAATTGAAGGTGTGTTTTGTGTGTAAAAAGTATCTATTAGAATAAAATTACCTCTACACCAGGGTAATTTACTTCAATACTAGTAAAGAGCCTGATTTTAAAAAGAATCCTGATTAACTGTAGGCTGTGAGATAGTGAGTCCTAAAATGCCACATTTTGCACCGCAGATGAGTCGTAAATAAACACATTCTCCCTGACTTAGCCAACCCGCATCATCTTCTGTGTAACTCTGCTCTGCTTCATTAGTTTCTCTGCTTGACTCCACAGCAGTCCTTTCAGGTGTTGCACCTGACACAAACCCTTTTTTGGCAGTAAAGAATAAATAGAACACAATTACTGTTATGAGAGAAGCAATGTGCATTTTTGCAGACGGTCCAATTGCATGTATATTTGAAAGCAGGGATTTTTTTGAATAATCACACAAATGTTTATTTTGGAACCAAATGGGTATCTGTGTTGATCTCCACACAGCACCATGCAGAATAAAGGATTTGGGGTACTTAGTCAACCCAGACAGACTTGTGTGCAGTCTTCCAAAATCCAAGAAGCACAAAAAAGAAATGGTGCTACATGTATGTCAAAAATGGTTGAAAGTTAGTTTGACACTGAAGGGTCAACAACAACCAAACACATCAAAAAGTAAATGGAATGCCAAATGAAGATTTGAAAGGTGAAAAGCTACCAAGAGATAATGGCAGCATTGGGTGACCTCTCATAATGCACTTTACTCTCCATGTACAACGTTGGTATTAAATTGTATTTCTCTTCTCTTCTTTTCTTTCTCTTCTTTCTTTCTTATTTATTCCAAAATGATTCATAGGTCAGTGACAAGTGGCTTAAGAAAAATAACAAGAATGAAATCCTGTATTTTCATACACATATTCGTATAGCACGTCTTAGTTGTATAGTGTTTTTACAGTGTATGAAGTGTTTTTTCTCTGGATTTTCACACCAATGAATCTTTAGAGGGAATGTGGGGTTCAGTGTATTGTCCAATAATACTTAGAGATGGGGATGGGAAAAGGAAGGAATACAACAACCAACCTATCTAATTGGCAGATGAGGGCTACACGGCATGTTTGGAGTTCACTAAAGGCCTCTGGGAAAGTCCCCCACCACATGGAAGAAAGTGCTCTGGTCATATGAGACTAAAACGGTATTTTTTTGCCATCAAGGAAAGTGCTGCATGTGGGGTAAACTCAACACCTGTCATCACCTCGAGAACACCATCCCCTGCTGTGGGCATACTTTACATTGACAGGACTTGAGAAATGGTCAATGGTGCTAATGACAGGCAAATCAAACCAAATATCGGCTTCAGTCGTTTAGATCATTAAGACTGCTGAGAGAGAATTGTTGTGGAGAAAAAGGTAGTTGGATTTGACTTTGCAGCCCCTTAGGAGAAGTTTATCAACACATTCAGCACTATGTTCGTTACTGCAACATACAACACCTCCCAGAGTGAGAAAGATCCATCCATCCAACCATTATCTTCCGCTGCTCCGGGGATCAGGTCGCGGGGGCAGCAGCTTGAGCAGAGAGACCTAGACGTCCCTGTCCCCGGCCACTTCCTCCAGCTCTTCTGGGGGGACCCCAAGGCGTTCCCAGGCCAGCCGAGAAACATAGTCTCCCCAACGTGTCCTGTGTCTTCCCTGGGGCCTCCTCCCAGTGAGACGCGCCCGGAACACCTCACCAGGGAGGCGTCCAGGAGGCATCCTAACCAGGGGCCCGAGCCACCTCATCTGACTCCTCTCGATGCGGATGAGCAGCGGTTCTACTCTGAGCCCCTCCCGGATGACCGAGCTTCTCACCCTATCTCTAAAGGCGGTAGCATGGTTGCCGCGTCTGTCACGGCGGTGTCCCACCGTGACGTCAAAATGACGTATCAGGCCTGGCGCTTCCCTTGAAAAGACGGCGCAGCGCGTTGTCGTGCACCAGTCGATTTTTGTTACTTGGCGGCGCCGAGCACAACGAACCGGATGGACTGTTGTGAGACCAGGCTCAGTGAGGAGGTGCGTTTGTACAGCACCTGTACGAAACTGCAGTGAAACAGCACAGGGAGCACGTAAACTCCCAAAACTGGTTCACAGAGATGGGCAGAACTTTGGGGAAATAGGGAGAGTTCTGTAAGAATGTGTGGAAGCTACGGGACAGATACGTGAAGGCAAAGAAGAGGGCAGAGACTCTGTTGATGCCGGGGGCTTCAAACCTTCACCTCTTTTAACTGAATTAAAAAATTAAAATGATCCGAAAACTGCAGCAGTATCATTAATTACAGTATTCTTGCTCTTGACAGCGGCATTGTTTTCTTCTCCACTTTCCTGGTTGTAGAGTAGTGGCAACCTTCACGTAGCAGCGCCACCTCTGTGACGGAGAAAATTGCAACTACTGGCGCGCAACGACTTGCGCCACTATATAGGGTCCTATGGCGGGCACGAACTCGTGACGTCATCAACACCGCTCGCGCGAGCAGACCCGGCAACCATGCTAGAGCCTTAAGGGAGAGCCTAGACACCCTGCGGAGGAAACTCATTTCGGCCGCTTGTATTCACGATCTCGTTCTTTCGGTCACTACCCACAGCTCGTGACCATAGGTGAGGGTAGGAACATAGATTGACCGGTAAATCGAGAGCTTCGCCTTCTGGCTCAGCTCCTTCTTCACCACGACGGGCCGGTGCAGAGCCCGCATCACTGCAGACGCCGCACCGATCCGCCTATCAATCTCCTGCTCCATTCGTTCCCCACTCGTGAATAAGACCCTGAGATACTTGAACTCCTCCACTTGGGGAAGGATCTCATTCCCGACCCGGAGAGAGCATTCCACCCTTTTCCGGCCGAAGACCATGGTCTCAGATTTGGAGGTGCTGATTCTCATCCCAGCCGCTTCACACTCGGCTGCGAACCGCTCCAGTGAGAGCTGAAGGTCACGGCCCGACGACGCCAACAGAACCGCATCGTCCGCAAAAAGCAGAGACCCGATTCTGAGGTCGCCAAAACGGACCCCCTCAACGCCCTGGCTGCGCCTAGAAATTCTGTCCATAAAAATTATGAACAGAATCGATGACAAAGGGCAGCCCTGACGGAGTCCAACCCTCACAGGAAACATGTCCGACTTACTGCCGGCAATGCGGACCAAATTCTGACACCGGTCATACAGAGACCGAACAGCCCATATCAAGGAGTCCGGCACTCCATACTCCCGGAGCACCCCCCACAAAAGTCCCCGAGGGACACGGTCGAACGCCTTCTCCAAGTCCACAAAACACATGTAGACCGGTTGGGCGAACTCCCATGCACCCTCCAGGATCCTGCCGAGGGTATAGAGCTGGTCCACTGTTCCACGGCCAGGACTAAAACCACACTGCACCTCCTGAATCCGAGATTCGACTATCCGGCGGATCCTCCTCTCCAGTACCCCCGAAAAGACCTTACCAGGGAGGCTGAGGAGTGTGATCCCCCTATAGTTGGAACACACCCTCTGGTCCCCCTTTTTAAAGAGGGGGACCACCACCCCGATCTGCCAGTCCAGAGGCACTGCCCCCGATGTCCACGCGATGCTGCAGAGGCGTGTCAACCAAGACAGCCCTACAACATCCAGAGCCTTGAGGAACTCAGGACGGACCTCATCCACCCCCGGGGCCTTGCCACCGAGGAGCTTTTTAACCACCTCGGCAACCTCAGCCCCAGAAATGGGAGGCCCCACGTCCGAGCTCCCCAACTCTGCTTGACGTGTCGGTAGGATTGAGGAGGCCCTCGAAGTATTCCCCCCACCGACTCACGATGTCCCTAGTTGAAGTCAGCAGAGCCCCGCCCTCACCATACACGGTGTTGACGGTGCACCGCTTTCCCCCCCTGAGCCGCCGGATGGTGGACCAGAAACTCCTCGAGGCCGTCCGGAAATCATTCTCCATGGCCTCCCCGAAGCTTCCCTCACTACTGGTGTCCACCAGCGGGTTCGGGGGTTGCCGCCACGACAGGCACCGACCACCTTACGGCCACAGCTCCGGTCGGCCGCCTCAACAATGGAGGCACGGAACATGGCCCATTTGGGCTCAATGTCCCCCACCTCCCCCGGGGACATGGTTGAAGGTCTGCCGGAGGTGGGAGTTGAAACTCCTCCTCACAGGGGATTCCGCCAGACGTTCCCAACAGACCCTCACAATACGTTTGGGCCTCCCAGGTCTGACTGGCTTCCTCCCCCACCAGCGGAGCCAGCTCACCACCAGGTGGTGATCAGTTGACAGCTCCGCCCCTCTCTTCACCCGAGTGTCCAGGACATACGGCCACAAGTCCGACGATACAACCACAAGGTCGATCATCGAGCTGCGGCCTAGGGTGTCCTGGTGCCAAGTGCACATATGGACACCCTTATGCCTGAACATGGTGTTCGTTATGGACAGTCCATGACGAGCACAGAAGTCCAACAACAAAACACCACTGTGATTCAGATCGGGGGGGCCGTTCCTCCCAATCACGCCCCTCCAGGTCTCAATGTCATTGCCCACGTGAGCATTGAAGTCCCCCAGCAGGACCGGGGCCTCTCCCTGGGCCTGGCTCCAGGGAGAGGCCCCGGTAACCCACGCCCGGGCGAAGGAACACGGTGTCCAATGGTTTTTTCCATCATAGAGGGTCTTGTGAGCTGTTCCTTGTCTGGTCCCTCATCTAGGATTTGTTTGCCATGGGTGACCCTACCAGGGGCTTAAAGCCCCAGGCAACATAGCTCCCAGACTCATTGGGTCACGCAAACCCCCCCACCACGGTAAGGTGACAGCTCACGGGGGGGAAGATCCTTGGACTCTTTTTATGTACTGTGATAATATTTGTACGTACGTGACCCATAACACCCTTGACCTGCCACCTCCATGTCTGGGTCTTGCACATCTTCTGTTATTTATCTTACCAGAGAACACCCTGGCCTAGATCTTTTGGGTGTGATGCAGAGACGGAATTATTTGGCATGAGTAATAGTAAAATATAGCTTCGCTCACACATGTTCAATATTCAGCATCACAACATTTATTTATTTTTTTATTTTTTATGCCTTTACTGTTAGGACAGTTGGAGAGAGACAGGAAGCCGGGGGCAGAGAGATGGGGAAGACATGCAGCAAAGGGCCGCTCAGTGCAGGACTCTAACCGGGGCCAGCTGCAGCGAGGACTGTAGCCTCTGTACATGGGGCAGCTGCTTAACCCACTACGCCACCGACCGCCCCAGCATCACAACACTTTTAAAAATACTTTTTTTTTTAAACAACTTTATTTATAATTTTTCCATATCGAAAACACTGACATCATTGAAAAAAGGAGTTTATGGAAGAAAACCTTGAAGAAATTTGTAACTGTAAAACATTTGCTGTAAAAAGCCAAAATCTACTGAAGCTGTCAGAGATTGGTGAACAATATATACAAAACACTCGCAAACACTAGCTTCTGAGAGAGTTTTTCCTACATTTTCCATGTAGGAATAATAACTCTATTGCCATGTCACATAACAATGGTACAGCTCAACATTTTATTGACTTTTTTCCATCTTCACAAGAAACCTCTAAACCTCCACCATCTACTGGCTTTGCTCTTGTCTTCAATGACAAGAGCAAAGCAGATCTGTGGAAATTGTTTGCTAGCTACAATTGAATTGGTTTGACTTGTTTAATAAATTCCAATTATGTTGAGGACTAAAGTGTTTACCAGAATACTTTATCACATGCACACATTCAAATGTAGACAAATAATTTTAATTTTTTTTTCCTTAAGTGACCCACTAGTTGTGCAGTGTCTTCATTTGTCAAAAGTTGTCTTTCTAAACAATTTCTCAGTGAGTTGGGATGACAACGTGTTATGTAAGAGTACACACAATGGGTGTACATCACTAAGCTGCACCCTTTTAATCAACACAGGCTCTGACAGGATCCCAAAATGGAAGCATAGGTTTACTTTCATATTGCAGTTTTACTGCTTTGTCAAATACGTGTTGATTCAATATGAAAATTAACACAAAGCCATATGGCCTCAGGTAGAGAAATTAAGTTACCAGGAGCGAGAAGACACATTTCACACATGTTATTTGTATGGAATGCTGCAGCTTTATTAAAATGTTAGGATAGTTGCATTGAAGTATAATAGATTATAAAATTGGAAAAAAAAATAACAGACAGTTTCTGCAAAACAGAAGAAATGGTAATGTTTGTTATCTTTCTTACTTTTGTCATATGATTGTGACACAGCAGAGGAGAGGCTGTTACTTGTTTACATCTGCTTGTTGAAAACAGATATATGTAGAGTACAAGTCAACAGTTTGAACTGCTCTTTTAAAATTAAAATAAAAACGTGTTTTAGATTTTGACTGGTACTACTTGTACTGTTTGTGATTGGCAGGTGCTTGGGCGGGGGAAAGGTGCCTAATTTCTATTCAAAGCTGTGAGGCTTCAGAAAGTCAAGAAGCAGTCCTAAGATGTGGTATGCATTTGATAAATGCAAGACAAGTGGTTATTTATAGATGGAGAGCCTATGTATAGTTTTTTTTTGTTTTTTTTAAAGAAGTGGGTGGGAAATGCAATGTGGATTATTATTTCTTCGGGGGTTCTGAACAATTATGAGAAACATCCACCATGTTAAAGGAAATATTGGAATTTCATCATCTGGGTCTTGGTGATTACACTGAAGATCATCTCAATGAAAACTTTGGAAAGACGCTTTTGTGGGATTTTAGGGAAAGTACATTCACAATAGTGAAGACTATTTCCCTAGAATTTCTCATTCAGCCACTATTCAACCTAATAAACTTGAGGATAATTAGTTCCCAGCAGCCTCTTGAGCATCAAAAAGCCACAAAAACAAATAAATGATATGCAATTTCTTTTATGGACTTGTAGGACATTAAACATGAAAGACATAATGTTTAAACAAATAAATACACAGATGTTCTAACAGCCCTGTAACTCTAACATATTTGGCTAATGTTAAAAATAGATATATTTGAATAAATAAACATTGCTGTTACCCCTTTGAAGTGAATGGTGACTGCTGTTGCCTCAAGAAATGACAGAAAATGGTGAAAGACTAGACTTAATCTATATGGGAAGCAAGCTGGAGCTGTAAGAGTGATGATGTTTTCTTTACTTAGAAAATGTATATACTACCATCTGTTAACTAACAAGCAGGGCGCAGTATGAACGCAGTCTGCATAAAAGAGATGGATATTTAGCCACACCCATGAAAAAAAAAAAACATGGTTTTTAGACTACAGTGTTTGAGCCAGGAATATGGCCATTAGCTGTTGTCTTCTTGTTCTCTTGGAGCCAGAGGTAACATTTATCAGCGTAAGAGTGCTAATTTATCAGCTAACACCAATGTTACATTTATAATTTGAAATATGTTAGGGTCTGTTGTTCTTAAAACTAAGAAGTAGCCCAGTGTTAAACTGAAAATACTAAAATAAGCTAACTCAGGTTTAGTTGTAAATGGCCCTCTTAAGTTGCCAGGTGACTTCAGACTAAGGACATCATACTAGATTTGTATAATTTTACAAATCTGATGAATTCTGTCTCCAGAAATCTCTACGTCCTAGGTGTAAAGACGCTTTCAGTGGGCAGGTTTGCTCAGTGCTTACGAGCACTCTCTTTTGAAAATACTTCTATTTCTGGAACATAGCTATGGTCCTGAATGTCACTTTTCTCTCATCAGCCAATCAAAATCAATCAGCGGGGCTGGATTTACAACGCTGTCAACAATAACAGAGGAAAAACCCATCCTTGCTGCCACATAACTGATACTATATGATACTTTTTTGGTATTTTTGATACTTGTTTGAAACCTCGGCCAAGGTTACGTGAACAAATGCGTGAACATGTTTATGAACCACAAGTATGGATTTACAGATTCATTTTTATTTCTCTTCAGAGCTAGTGGCCAGTCATTATCCTCTCCAAAAGGTATTCAAACCCTTTTGAATTAATAGTTTGTAACAAACTCATTTCATGCAATAATCCCTCTATACTCCTCTATACTGCTTACTTGCAAGTTGCTTTGGGTAAAAGTGTCTACTAAATGAATGTAAAGTAATAAACACACAGCAAAATTGTGTCTTGCCTGTGTCATTGCTGCTTTATAAATGTTCTAATGATATAAACATCTAATCCTGATATACTATATGAGATGGATTTATGAATTCCAAAGAATGGAAGAGCTTTGGCAAGTCAAATTGAACTGTACCTTAACCTGGTATGGAAAGTCACCATTGGTGTGATGTTGGACCAAAGCTAATGTGCTCCAGAGAGTGTTCTAAACATTAGGTCATGATGCAAAGACAGCTGCCTGTAGAAATAGACCCTATTGTGAAATTGTTGCCAAAATCACATAGAACACACTACTCAAAGTGAAATCAGCTGATGACTTCATGATGACTTGTTGATTTACTGACTTAGTAGTTCGTAGTTTTTAAATGGGAGTATTTTGGAGCCACAGCCAAGTTATCCTCAAGTGATATTTCAACAATGACTTCAGGCTGTGGTTGTTGCCACTGTGTCACACCAAGCAAGGCTGTTGCAGAAAAGCTCTCCCTTGTTCGCTGAATTAAACAAAGGTTCCATTTATTGCTTATGACGTCCATGTTCAGTTTAGGGGAAAAAAATTGCAATTTATTAATGTAATGATCTGGGTCTTTTTGTGTTTTTTCTGTCTTGTCTCAGTCTTGTTCACTTCCTCACTTCCTCAGTCTCTTTTCAGTCCGGTCATCAGCTCCAGTCCCTTCAACTGTGATATTTCCCTCAGCTATCTTCACTCACCAATCACCCTCCTCTGTATTTCTATAACTCATTCACTCTTTGCCAGATCCTCTGTTCTCTTCAGGCTGTCCTTCCGAGTTGCCGGTGCTGCCACTACTTGGTTTTGTTTCCCCAGTTTTTTTCTTGTTCCTAGTCAGTTTTGTCAGTTCCTGGGGTTTGTTTTTTCAGTTTAGTTTTTATAGTGTTCCACATCAGTCTAAATTTCATCAACCTCTGGTTTTCTATCTGTCTCTGCACCTGGGTCCTCCTTCTTTACCACCTCCTACACGGGACAATTATTTTTTTATTATTTAATTATTATGCTTCAACTGAGATAATAAATTCTAGTAAATTATTTTAGACATCTTGAATTAAAAAGGCCCATATGACGGGAGATTGGACCGAAAAAAAAAAAAGTTTCAGTGCAATCTGATGATTTCCTTAGCAAGGAAATTGTTTTTGAATTGGCTCTATATGAACGAATTGGATTATTTTATGAATAATTATTATTACAATTAATTGAATTCCAATTGGCTTGAATTGGACTTTATTATCTAAGTGCCTTGAGATGACATTTGTTGTATTTGGCGCTATATAAATAAAAATTAATTGAATTGAATTGAATATGTATTGAATTTTGCTTCACTTGGGTTTGAAGTGTACTCCTTATGTATAGACACGCCATAGCTCTCACAGGTAATATCTGTCTGGGTGACTGACTTCATTGTACTTAAAGCTGCGGTCGGCAACTTTTTTTTAGTCATATTAGCTTGATCTGTCATGGGATTCTGGAAGTAGAATATTAAATAGACTGTTTAGGAAAAATAACGAAATCTGTAGCTCCTTCTGAAGCCTGTAATCATGCTTACAAAAATCGAGCGCTCCCGGCTGTTTTTAACCAATCAAGTTAGGGTGGAGGAATCCTACCTGTCAATCACAGCTTGTGCACACGCTGCTGAGCGTGAGTCTGCCCCAGCTTGTGTGCGCTCACACTGGTGTGAACTCACGTGCACAACCTCGTCCACAGAGGGGGAGGGGTTTGGGGGGCGATTCGGAGCTTGTTAGAGGTTGGGGGAGGGACCTGAAAGTTGTATCAGTTCGAATTTTCCGACTTTAGACTCGCAATTTTGAAAACCTGCCGACTGCAGCTTTAAGGAAGATAATTCCTCTAGGGTACTGTAAATTAAAAATCAGATGATGTTAAGCATTACCCACCTGATCAACCATATTTGAGAGTGGATATCCAGAAGCAGCTCATGAGTGGCTCTTGTCTCAGCCCTGTTTTGAAAGCTGTTTGTTAAAGGCTCTAGCATGGTTGCCGCGTCTGCTAGCGCGAGTGGTGTTGATGACGTCACGATTTCGTGCCAGCTATTTACGGTGGCGCAAGTTGATGCACCAGTAGTTGCAATTTTCTCCGTCACAGAGGTGGCGCTGCTATGTTACCGCTAACTACTCTACAACTAAGAAAGTAGAGAAGAAAACAATGCCACTGTCAAGAGCAGGAATACTGTCATTAATGATACTGCTGCAGTATTTGGATCATTTAAATTTTTTAATTCAGTTAAAAGAGGTGAAGGTCTGAAGCCCCCGGCATCACCACTTCAAGTCTCTGCCCTCTTCTTTGCCTTCACGTATCTGTCCCGTAGCTTCTTCCAGACATTCTTACAGAACTCTCCCTCTTTCCCCAAAGTTCTGCCAATCTCTGTCCACGGGTTTTGGGAGTTTACGTGCTCCCTGTGCTGTTTAACTGCAGTTTCGTACAGCTGCCTGTACAAACGCACCTCCTGACTGAGCCTGGTCTAAAATTGGTCCATCCAATTCGTCGTTCTCGGCGCAACCAAGTTACAAAAATCGACTGGTGCACGACAACGCGTTGCGCCGTCTTTTCAAGGCAAGCCATGCCTGAAACGTCATTTTGACGTCACTGTCCGCCACCGCCGTGAGCGACGCGTCAACTGTAACTCCGGCTTTACAGTCTGTTCGGAGAGGTAGAGACTTAACAAGTGCTCAACCCCACCCACACTCCGCCCTTCTCGTGAAGTAAGCAGACACCCCACCCCTGCCCCCAAGTGGCTGAGGGCTCGCTGCACAGTAGAGCAAGCTGATGATGCACTCTGGAAGAAAGTTTACACTCATATAATTCCATAGTTGTGTCAGAGATAGTCTAAGATTGAAGCGAAGTCAAGGACCTACTGGTGAGATTCAACGAACAAGGCTGCAACATGACGTCAGTAAAATGATCGTTAGCGTATAGTAGGATGACTTCATCGCCGCGCGCCGCTGCAACACAGCTTATTTACTCCGATAAGGACGTCCATCGTACTCAAAGTCGCCGTCCACGTCGTCAAAATCTGATAAATATCCTGCCATGTTGCATGCGTGAAGTTAGCCGACTGTCACAGAGCACGGAGTAGATAAGCTGTGCAGCAGCGGCGCGCATCGATGACGTGCATTGAGTCATTCATTCGGCTTAAAGTATTGGTGAAATAAAGACATATAATGCCTTATTTAGAGGCTGTATGGTCTCTGCCCTGTTCTCTCCCGTTATATGGATATACGTGGAACTCGAATAAACTAAATATATATATTATATCTTATATCTTCCAAACGACGCCGACTTTCACCAAACTGTTACCGGTGAGTTGATGAACATATCTATGCCAGAAATAAGATCCAGGTTTTAAAAAAAAAAAAAAAAAAAACTTCCCCTTTAAAAGGACACATTGTAATTTCTTCCCCCATCTAGTGGTGCAATTTTATTTTGCAAAGTCGAATGAATTTGCTTTCTAGCACCTCACGTTTTCAAATGTGCGTTGCAACTTCTTGAACTACGGGAGGCGGTATGTGTCAAGATTCAAGAAGCTGTGTAGATTCAGACTCAAGGTCCATACAAACAAAAAGACATCAAGACACACAGTACAAAGGATTACATAACACACATACAATAACACTATAAATACAGATGACAGATAACATGTCAGATAACATAAGTTGACATAGCCTTTGGTGTGCAAGCAAGGCAATTAGTCATATTCCGGGAGTTACCGGAAGTGACGTCGACGCAGCGGTAGCGTTAGCAGCAGTGTGTAGTTGCTATCTGGAAAGTGTTCTTTTAAATAAACTCCCGGTAAACCTACAAACTTTCTAATGCCTCGTTTTGTGAGCTAAGAGCCTATGTGCAGAAGTTTGGTAACAGTCAATACATTATTAGTGGGATAATTTACGAGATAAAATCTATTTACCATTAGCGCCAGTAATAAGCCATTCGGCGGACGTGACGTCAAAATGACGTAATTTCTGCTTCCAGGCTAGCCTGGC
Organism: Odontesthes bonariensis; assembly: GCF_027942865.1. Lineage (NCBI taxonomy): Eukaryota > Metazoa > Chordata > Actinopteri > Atheriniformes > Atherinopsidae > Odontesthes > Odontesthes bonariensis. The sequence continues at coordinate 25,813,665 of NC_134529.1, read as the reverse complement.
TGACGCGCCCACAATCTCGATGAGATGGTGGTCTGGGAACTAGGTGTGCATTTTCTCGTATTTGAGGCGTGGTTTACGAATACCTAGAGCCGTTTATTGGGCGCTACGAATGTCTATCAAATGACGTCAGGTTCTTCCCATGCTGCTTTGCGCGCGATTCATAGCCAATTGTATCACTTATACCAGATGACGACAGAAATTCGACGAGGAAGAAGAAAAAAATGGAAAATAAAAGTAAACTTGCGCTCTAAGCTACTTAAATTGACAACAAAGTAGGCCTATATGCTATATTCTACATGAATTTTTATGTTGTAGAGTTGTGAATTTATTTTAATAATGGAGAAATTGAGCAGCCTTGCTTTGTTGTCTACAGTAGTAGATCAACCCTCATCTTACTTTGAAGCTCCCGGCTCCCAGAAGTGACGTTAACGAAGCTTTAGCAGCAGAAAAGCTATCAGGCTTGTGTTGATGATAATAATAAACTCCTGGACTATGTACAAACTTCCAAATGCATCGTTTGGTGAGTACAGACCATATTTGTACAACTGTAGAAGTTTGGTGTCATGACATGTGATTTTAGTGTGGTAATTTTGGAGATACGGACCAGGGTCCGTTAGCGCTTGTACTAAGCTATTCGGGATAACTCGGTAACTCAGCTGATGTTCAGCCAATATCGGAAAAACTTCGGGTGGGCTACTTGGCTGGATGTCACGGTTCAAATGACCCTAGGGTGAATCTACTCCGAAACACTTTCTAAGGCTGCATTGAACGGTAACGTTGTGTCCGCTGTCATGTTGGATTAACGCTCTACAAGCTTCGGTGTAGCGCATAGACGTCGTCATCGTCTTGCTGCCCCCCCCCCGTTCTGTGATTGGTTCCCAAACTCTAGCAAAAATAAGGGCGGTGGTTTCCAGGCTGACTTTGCAGTGAGAATGAAATCGAGCGCAAAGCAGCATGGGAATTCCCAGGCTACTTCCAGGCCTGGCGTTGGGGAAAACACGATTCGAAGTGCTTTATGTCCCTCTCAGCACTTCGTCGTTTTTCATAGACCGGAAGGACATGGCAGCCTCCATAGAGCTTGCCCGCTCTATGTAGATACAGACAAGTTATTCTTCACTCAGGAGGATAATTGAGATTTTTGACAGAGATAATTTTACACCAATGAGGACTAATTTATGAATGAATATGTTGATTTGAGCTAATAAATGACTTAATATATTACATAGTGTCCCTTTAAGGTTGCGGTAGGCTGGAGCCTATCCCATCTGTCATCGGGCCAATCACAGCTTGACTGTGCCATCTTACTGGACGATCATCCTTGTCACACTGTACGTGAACAGGAGTGGAATGTAGTTATTGAGTGAAGTATGTCTGACTTGTTTCTAATGTCATGTAATCATGCTTACAGTGTTGTGCCCACAAATTAGATAAATACTGACAGCAGCTAGACTTTTTTTTTCCAAATTCTGGCAAATTTTTCAAGGCAAAATGCAAAGGGTGGAACAACCTATAGAGTTGTATGCTAAAATAAAGGTTTTACTTTAGCTGTGTACTTATTGGCCAGCAGTTTTATGTAGGCTTGTATAAATGTCTGCATTTGCAGCAGGTATACACAATAAACTGTCTGACAATTAACTTTTATTCTGATCTTGCATAAGGTAGGTAGGAAAGTGTGTGACCAAAGTAACTTCATCAAGCTGCAAACACAGATGGTCGTTGTGGTTGAAAGCACAACCAATTCATCCAATTATCACCATGAGCCAAATAGAGACTGATGGACGAAAAGCTCCATCAAAGTAAACCTCAAAGAGAAGAACCCTTTCAGAAAAACAATCTTTCAGACCTCGTAAGATTTATGTATCACTTCAAAAATGCTGCTGCTGTCACACTGATAGACTGGCCCTTACAGTAACGATGGCTTTTAATTTATCATATCATCTACTTTTCAATGGAACCTGACATGTCACATGATTAGAATAAAAAAAAAGTTGTCCAAACTACATGGTTTTCTCTTCGCTAATGTGGTGCAGTAGTCAAACATTTTTTTCAATGCCCCTTGAGCCAAAAAAAAAGGGGAAACTGATGGTTAACAACAGCATTCGAGTTGCAGCTGCAACTTCTGGTCCCTAAAACCATTTTACATATGCACACTAGATTTTGGTTCAGACTTTTTCCGCAGTTGCTGCTCAAAAGCATATCACAAGAGGCTTCCCACTAACATTGCACTCTCCCAGCTCGAAATTCGAGGGGGATGCAGGTAGAAGCATATAATACAGAAATCACTCTATAAATCTGTATTTTTTTTCTTTATAACCCTTGTAGAATAGCAAATAAGGCTCCCTAAAAACAAGTGTTGTACCAAGTGACCTCAAAGTAGATAAAGTCATCCCGTTCCATTCCAGTATATTTACTAATTACTGCCTTGTATCTGTTTTACCTTGTTTTTCCAAAGTTTTAGAGAAACTAGTATATCTAAGAATAGAAAAGCATTTGGATGTACAGCCTTCAATATGGTTTTCGAAAAACAATGTCAACAGAAATGGCTCTTTTGCAGCTTTTTCATAAAATCTCCACAGCTTTAGATAATAAAAAAATATATCTTGGCATTTTCTTAGACTTGTCAAAAGCCTTTGACACTGTTGATTTTAACATTCTTATTGAAAAATTATATAAATATGGGTTTCATGATGTTGCTCTCAAATGGTTAATTAATTATTTAAATGATAGGGAACAATTTGTTTTGGTTAATAGTTATAATTCAAATAGAGCTGAATACAGAGGAGCCAGCCAGGTCAGGAAACACCATCACAGGAGGCCATCTGCACTGGGTGCTGCTCACGACCCATGACCAGGACGCCTCCTAACGGGGGGAAACCAAGGCCAGCGAGGGCGCAGACCCCCCACCTGGCCAAGCCGATGTTCACCACGAGTCCTCTTGTGTGAGTCCAAGTTACACCTAAGATCATTAACAATTTTCAATAGCGTAGTCTCTGTACTGTGGTTCCTCCTAAATGCAGATTGAAATTTCTCAAAAACAGAGCGATGATTTAAAAAAATCATTCAACTGAATAAGTTGGACATTAGTTTGTAGTTATTAAGAACATTAGGATCCAAATTGTTCTTCTTCAGAAGGGGTCTCACTATTGTCGTTTTAAGGGCAGCAGGGAAAGTATCCGTCTGAAGGGAACAATTCACAATATTCAAGAGCTCATCTTCAAAGAATCCATAAAACGTTTTAAAAAGTGATGTGGGAATTAGGCAAAAAGGCAGGTGTGGAGAGTTTTGATATCTGTTAAATTCAGGGTTGATTAAAAGATCAGTAGTATTAAAAAGGATTTCTGGGTTATTTTTATCAGTGATTATGTTTGTAAAATAGGTAGTTGTTGCGTTCCTGAGAGCATTATTGTATGTCTTTAGTTGCTCAGTATATTTGATGATTACTGTAATTCTTAATTTATTTTTCCTCCATTTCCGTTCAGCTACCCTGCAATTCCTTTTCAATTTCTTAATCTCCTTATTTCTGTGCGCTTAGGCAGTAAAATCTTTGTGGTTGGTGGAGCTACGAGATCAAGTGTTGATTCGAGTTTCTTGATAAAAAAGTTCAACAACCGTGCTGGCCTGAGGTACTGATTCATGCTTTTATCTCTTATCATTTAGAATACTGTAATGCTTACAAAAAAAGAGTATCTCTAATCATCAGCTACTGCAGAATTCAGCCGCACGAGTGATGACGAGGGCGGGGGCACATTAAACCAGTTTTAAAATCGCTCCATTGGCTCCCCATACGCTTCAGTATCAATTTTAAGGTTCTTTTACTCGTTTTTAGATGTCTTATCAGACTTACTTTTACCATATCAACCCTCATGGACCCTGAGGTCTTCCGGCACTGGCCTTTTAACCATGCCACTAGTTCGTTTATACCTTTTTATCTTATTTTACGGCTTTAGTCTTTCAGTTTTTAGCTCCAGTGTTTCCTCATGGGGTCCTACCACACTGGGAGCTGCTTTTGGTCCACTGACGGTCACGGGAGTGCTGTCCTGTGGACTGCTCTGGCCCAGGTGGCTGGAGGGCTCTGCACCTTGGTGTGGGGCCTCTTGTCTACTTGTGTCAGGGCTGTCTCTGTGGCAGCGCTCCCTGTAGTCGTGGGCCGGGAGCTCTCTCAGTGTATTCAGCCCCCAAGGGTGGCTTTTTCCTTGCCTTGGTGCCCAGCCATGTCTCTGTCTAATAGGTGCAGTGGGTCTGAGCTTGTGTGTTTGTGCGTTCGTGCTTGTGTGTGTGTGTGTGTGTGTGTGTCTGTATGTCTCTGTGTCTCTCTTGGTTTTTATGGGTGGATGGGAGGGTTGTTTTTTTTAAATGTGTTTTGTCATTGTTGTTTTTAGCCTCTGTGAGGCACTTTGTGTTGCTTTTTAAGCATGAAAAGTGGGGGCGGCGGCGGCACCGGAACACCATTCAAAGGATATCTGTTGGAACAGGGAAACACGAGTTAATAACCACAATAATATCACATATACATAAAGAGAGTAAAGTGAGGAAAGGTGTGTCAGATGAGGCCCCCCAGCAGTCTAGGCCTATAGCAGCTTAACTATGGGATGTTTCAGGATTACCTGAGCCATCCCTATTCAAGGTAAACACAAGAAACTTGTGCTAACGAAAAAATAAATAAATAAATAAATAAAGGACCAGACTCAGTGAGTAATTCCCTATACTCCCTATATAGATCTGCTCCTCACACCACAACAACCATCTTTTTACAGCCACAAGCTACCTCAGCCTCTCACCAACTGCACACCAGTTGTGCTTTTCTTGGTCACTTCATTTATCCCAACCTGTCAGATTTTCCTCATTATTAGTTCTGACACCAATTCTCTGATCCAATGGTCTTTATCTATTTCTCTTCAAGCCAGTCAGTTTGTTTCCTGTCCTTTTAAAATGAGTTTCTGTTCTGTCATTTTCGCTCCAGACACCTTCAACTGAAATCTGCCACATCCTAACTTGCTCATCCAACAAGAGCATCAAGACTCTGGTGGGTCCTGTCCCTTTCCTTCCCTCCATCCTCCCATGCTCCTCCATGATGATCCATAAAGTCCAATTGCTAAAAATTGTAATTTAATTATTTGCTAATGAATAAATTTTGCTTCATCCTTTCAGTTAATCTGTTCTTATTGAATTAAAGATTATCATCAGTACTATTTTACTTTTATTTTATTTTATTTTATTTATTTATTTATGTATTTTTTTGCTGCAGTACATCAGTTGGTCCTTTCTTTTTTTTTTTTTTTTAAACTTTATTTTTCTATCTTTTCCGGTTACAACATCAGTACAAAAAATAAATAAATAAAAAAAGCACGGAAAAAAAAAGACCCAAGATATGGTCGCAATCAGATGTGGCGAAACAATTCAAATACCAGCTATGCAACCTCAAAAACAAAAGAGAAACAACAGAAATAAGAGAGAGAAAAAAAAGGCATGCACACATCCAAATGATTGCAAAACCTAGTACTATTTTACTTTTGATGATACACAGTCAAAATGTACGGCAAGTCAAAAAACTAAAACTGACCTTACCATCCTGTAAAAATTGTTTTTGTGGTTGCAGTTCCATGAATGTGCGTCAGCATTGTGTAAACTTATTAGTTTTATTCAAGTGATGCACAAATGACACTGTTGTATGTGGCTATGATAGTAAAATGGCTGCTTTGTTTTAGGATGATGTGCTCCCTGTTACCCTGCAATGACAGGGGAAAATAATTGCTGGATTCACCTGAACACTTGTGGTCAAGGGTGTGCTGTCCTCTTCTTCAGCAATGATTTGATGATGCTGTACCATCTTTATCAAGATCAATTTAATAACAGCCTTCTGAGACAGCAGATAATACTATTAGCATCAAAGAAGGTGTTAATATTACATGTCTATTATCTTGTGTAAGAAGTGATAACACTGTCTGCCTTCTTTCTGAAACTTTGCAGCTCTTACACTATCAAAGCTGACTGATAATGCCAGAACTATTTGCATTGCCTTTCACTGTAACAAAGAGTTATGTTCATTTTCAACAAATATAATTTAGACAAGCCTCGAAGATCTGACATCCTACACTGGAAAGTATTTTAATTAAAAAAAGATTGGAAAAGGAACTTCTTTAAGGTGTAACATTGTTTATATTTAAAGCCATTTAGTTTAAGATTTATTTTTGTAATTTTCTGTTGAAGGTTTAGCAAAATTGCTTTGGAAAAATTGACACAGAAAGTGCTACAAAATATGTAGCTTGAAAACAACACTTTTAAACACTCCCCTCTCAGTACATTTTACAAAGTGCTTTGAAAGAAATGTGTTTAACAGTTTGACATAACCTGAGCCATACAGCAGACTATCTGTCAGATCATGCTGGCTCCGTCCAGCTTGACTTTGGTGGCCTCTGAGAGGAGGATGCTGTGTAAACTGCATAGTATCCTGGACAACAACAGTCACCCTCTCCACCTGGGGTCCGTTTCACAAAGCAGGTTCAACAAACTCTGAGTCTATTCCTGAACTCTGAGTTGACCTACTCTGAGATAGAAAACTCTGAGTTTTCAGTTCCTGATTAAAGTGAGTTTACTCTGAATAGGTTCACCTTGGGTTTTGCGTGTTCACCACAACTTTAAAAAGCCAGCATCAATGGAGCCCCGATTCGACGAGGCACCATGGCAACGGGGAAGAGGCGGGCAACGTTTTTCACCAACCTCGAATTGGAAATCTTAATGCGCTCATACGGCGAGTTTCAACACGTTTTTAGAAAGAAGTGCAACACCGCTGCAGCTGCAAAAGCGTAAGTTTAAATGTAGTCCTTTGCAATCATAATAACATTACAGGGGAAATGTCTTATTATTCATTTAGGTGCAATCCCACGGGGGAGAAGTGCACTTGGCAGCAGTTTAAGATGAAATATAAAAACATTGTTCAAACAGGTGAGACCTCGGCATGGAGGTACCTCATTTTTATCATGTTTTACACTGTAAAGTAAATATTAAGTGGCTATTTCACTGTGCAGTTGTTTTATCCCCAACATAATGCTGTTTTCATACACAAATGTCTTCTCATCTATATCATGTTCTGTTAAATAATTAAGCCTATTTACACTAACACAGACTTCTGAGCCAACAGAAAGAAGGGTAGTGGTCCAGCACCACCACCTCTTACGGAAGGCCAGTGGCCGAGTGAATCCCTGGAGGGAATCCACCCCCCAAGACACAAGTGCCTTTATAAAATGTAATTGGCCTATAGATATCATTTTTTTTTTTTTTTTTTAAAGCCTACTCATGCAAATATTTGTCTTTTCTTTTGTCCCAACAGATTCTGATGGTGCCATCTGCCTGGTGGAGCCCCCTCACTTTTAGCCTACACTAAAGTATTAACACATTCTCATCTTTTTTTTTTTTTTAACGGAGCATGGCTGGGCAGCAGCAGGAGGGTCCCTCAACTTCCACTGCACAGATTGACACAGTGAGATGGATGTTCAGTAAACACCAGAGGTTCATTCTGTGGAATGCATGTGCAACTGTATAATTTAATGTCCTCCTTATGTATTCCCAGTTGACGGTAAAAGAGGTTTATAAAATTCACCTGCTGAAAAAAAAAAAAAAGAAATGCTCTACTTGGACCGCCAGATGAGGAAGACAGATCTGGAAATTGAAATAGCAGAAGTTAAAGGTGGGTGCACGGTCACAGGTGAATTATGTTAACTATTGGGACATTAACTGAACTAGCTCTTGTATTTACAGGAAATAAAGAAGACCAAATGAAATTTGTATTATGTCTTTATTTGACTGCTGTGGTGGTGATGGTGACTTAAACTCTAAAGTGATTATTGCAAATTGCGTCTCTGACTACTCTGCCGTCCTGGTTAGCTGGCAGGTGGATGGGGTCATCATCAGCGTCTTCAATTTGTAGGGCAGGGTGTTGCTCTCCTCTAATAGTGGTGATATTATGAAGAACAACACATGCCACAATTATATCACAGGCCCTCTCAGGGGTCATCCTGACATGACGTAGGCACTGGAAACGGGCTTTCAACAGGCCTATGGTAATCTCCACCCGAGCTCTTGTCCTGCAGTGAGCCCGGTTGAAGTTCTGTTGGGGGCCTGGTTCAGGGTCAGGGGTCAGCAGCTTAGGTTGGCATGGGTAACCCCTGTCACCCAGCAGAAGGCCATAAAATTCTCCTGTAATGCATAGTGGATACATTGGAGTGTATTAAAGAAGGGAGACAAGTGAATTATATTGTCCAAATCTTTAGGCTGCTTACCACGTTGCAGTCTGTTGCTCAGGTTAGACCCGCGATAAATCCTTGAGTCATGAACAGACCCAGGCCACTTGGCCTCCACATTTGAAATTATGTTTGCAGCATCAAAAATTATCTTGACAGTGCAGAGAATGAGAGATGTTGGAACTATGATGCAGTCTACATGTACCTGCAGATTTATGCTGTGAATGGACTTCCTGTTCACATAATCTGCTTCATTATGTGAGGGAGCCCTGATGGGGATGTGTGTGCCATCTGTGCACCCAATCACAATGGGAAATCCTAAAAGAAAGTAAAATTACTAATCCCAGTCTGAGGTTGCAGCACAATGTCATTAACAGACTATAATTTAACAGATCTCTACATCATTCACCTGCAATCCTGTGGAACTCCTCCTTGATGGCTCTGACAGGTTTATGTCCAGGGAAAACTACAAATATAGGTAAAAGCAGTTTCAGGGCGAGGCACACTTTTCTGACCGCCCTGCATACAGTTGTCTTGCTTAAATGCTCTGCATCTCCGACATTGTATAAAAAAAAAAAATTCCATTCACAAAGAAACGCAGTGCAACACACAATATCTGCTGGGATGTGAGAGCATGACTGCGGTTGATAATGTTGCCAATGTAAAGACGGATTATGTTGTGTATGTAAATGATGGACTGTGACGTGAAACGGTACCGCTCACTTGAGCCCCTTAATATTTGCTTTACAGTGTAAAACATGATCAAAATGAGGTTCCTCCATGCCGAGGTCTCACCTGTTTGAATAATGTTTTTATATTTCATCTTAAGCTGCTGCCAAGTGCGCTTCTCCTATGCGGGATTGCACCTAAATGAAATAAATGAATGGGTTACCATTCAAGCAGTTTCCCCTGTAATATTGTGATTGCAAAGGAATACATTTAAACTTTAACTTTTTAAAAACGTTTTGAAACTCGCCGTATTTCTTTAGTACAGATATATATTTGCTTTCTTCTTGCTTCTCGGGGAGTGACGTCTAGCCTATGCGACATTTAAGTAAGGTTTGGACAACTCGCGTGTAACACCACGCAGCGACACAAACGTAAACAATGGAGGGAGGAGAGAGATGCGCGTTTACTAGCTGGAAATACAGGCACTATTTTGAGTTTGTGTCAGCTAAAGATGGTAATATCAAGGTTCGTTGTACACTCTGTGCTGGCGACAAAGTGTTATCTAGCTTCAAAAACACTACATCCAATTTAAAGAAACATTTGCAGTCGCAGCACCGCACAGTCAAGTTTACAGAGAAAGTCCCACCAGGTGGTGCGAAGCAGAGAGCTGCGACTAATGCAGGAGGTCTCCCAACACCCAAAAAACAAAAGCTGGACTTCGGTGCAAAACTACTAAGTGGGGGAGAGTTGAAGAAGTTTGTCGGGCAGTATGTAGTAGAGGAAATGCTTATACACGGTTGACTCACCCTCGTTTCGTGCCATAATAAACAAGATCCCCACTACTATCAGTGCCGAGCTGCCTCACAGAGTAGCTTTTTACTTCTTACCTGGAGAAGGATTATGCAGAGTTGGAGAGAAAATCTGAAGGCCGCGCTGAATGAGGTCGACTTTGTGTCAATCACTGCGGATATTTGGACTGCTAACAACAGAAGCTATATGGCCAGCCAAGGTGAGATGGACTTTTTCACTTTTGAGGCATAGCCAGAGGAGACCTACTCTGCAGAAATGGAAGTCATGGACTACCTGAGCTCAGCCTATGACCTTCAGATTCTGCATCAGTTTTCAAACACCAAACTTCTACAAAGTATATGCTATATTCTATAAGTTTTTTTATGAATTTTTATGTTGTAGAGTTGTGAAATTATTTTATCAATGGAGAAATTGAGCAGCCTTGCTTTGTTGTCTACAGTAGTAGATCAACCCTCATCTTATTTTGAAGCTCCCAGCTCTCTGAAGTGACGTCAACGCAGCTTTAGCTGCAGAGAAGCTATCAGGCTTGTGTTGAAAATAATAAACTCCTGGACTATTTTCAAACTTCCAAATGCATCGTTTTGTGAGTACAGACCATATTTGTACTACTGTAGAAGTTTGGTGTCATGGCATGTGATTTTAGTGTGGTAATTTTGGAGATACTGCCAGGATCCATTAACCCTTATACGAAGCTATTCGGGATAACTCAGTAACTCAGCTGATGTTCAGCCAATATCGAAAAAACTGCGGGTGGGCTACTTGGCTGGATATCACGGTTCAAATGACCCCAGGTGGAATCTACTCCGGAGTATCACTTTAAATACTGTGGGGAACTGATGAGTGCAGCTGATGGAAATGAGTGCAGGTGACATGAATGAAACCAATTACAGGGAAACTAAAACATGGGAAAACTAAGAACTAAACTAAGGCGTGACTAAAATGTGATCTAAAACCAAACATGACCTAAAACATAAAACTCAAGACATAATTCCATGGCGTGACAGAGCCCCCCCCCCCCTCAAGGGACGGATCCCAGACGCCCCTGGAAAGTATGAGGGTGGGAGGGAGGGGCTCGAAGCCGGTCAGACGGGGGACCAGAACCCCGGTGGCGTGGCTGCAGCGGCCGACCAGGCACGCGGCAAGAGGACCGGCCTCGGGCGGCAGGAGATGGTGGTCTGGCGGACGCCCAGACCTCTGACGGCGTGGCATGAACAGGCGGTGGTCTGGTGGACGCCCAGACTTCCGTCAGCGTGGCGGCAGGAGACGATGGTGTAGTTGGCACCCAGACCCCTTACGACGTGGCAGCAGGAGGCGGTGGTCTGGCAGGCGGCCAGACATCCGTCGATGTGGCGGCAGAAGCCGGAGACGGTCCAGCAGGCGGCCGGACATCCTGCGACGTGCCAGGAGAAGGCGGTGGTCTGGTGGGCGCCCAGACCTCCGACGGCGAGGGGGGGGGGGGCCCCTTAAGCGATGGATCCCAGACATCCCCAATATCTGGGGGTGGGAGGGAGGGGCTCAAAAACAGGAGTCCATGGGCTCTGTGGCTTGGTCTGGCCCTGTGGCCTCTTGGTCTGGCCCTGTGGTCTGCTCTGAGCCTGTGGCCTGCTCTGAGCCTGTGGCCTGCTCTGTGGCAGGGGCCTGCATTGTGGTAGGGGCCTGCATTGTGGCAGAGGCCTGCTCTGTGGCAGCTGGGTCCTGGGGCTGTGGTGTACGAGAGGAGGAGCTGTACAGCGCAGCTACCTCTTCTGGCTCCAAGCCAAAAATTTCCAGTGAGGCAGTGCGCTGTTTGAAGAGTTTCACTCAGGATTCAGAGTGCATCATAGCACAGAAACAGCACTGGTGAAAGTTACCAATGATCTCCTCTTAGCCTCTGATAGCGGACTTGTGTCTGTGCTTGTCCTGTTGGATCTCAGTACTGCATTTGATACGGTCGATCACAGTATCTTATTACAGAGACTTGAACATGTTGTTGGGATTAAAGGAACTGCATTAGGCTGGTTTACGTCATATTTATCTGATAGATTTCAGTTTGTTCTTGTAAATGAAGAATCTTCCTCACACACCAGAGTAAGTCATGGAGTTCCCCAGGGTTCTGTGCTTGGACCAATTCTTTTCACTTTATACATGCTTCCATTAGGTAACATTATTAGACAGCATGGCATAAATTTCCATTGCTATGCTGATGATACCCAGTTGTACTTATCTATAAAACCAGATGAACCCAATAGGTTGGTCAGACTACAAGCATGTCTTAAAGACATAAAGACCTGGATGACTCAGAACTGTCTGCTTCTAAATTCAGACAAAACTGAAGTCGTTATCTTTGGACCTGAGCGCTTCAGGGAGAAATTGTCTAGCTATATAGTTACTCTAGATGGTTTTTCCTTGGCTTCTAGTTCTACAGTGAGGAACCTTGGAGTTATTTTTGACCAGAATTTATCATTTGACTCGCATATAAAACAGGTTTCTAGGACTGCCTTCTTTCATCTTCGTAATATTGTTAAAATCATGAACATCTTGTCTCAGAGTGATGCAGAAAAACTAATCCATGCATTTGTTACTTCAAGATTGGACTACTGTAATTCTTTATTTATGGGCTGTCCCACATATTCTCTGAAAAGCCTTCAGTTGATCCAAAATGCTGCAGCCAGAGTTCTGATGAGAACTAACAGGAGAGATCATATTTCTCCAGTTTTAGCTTCTCTTCCTTTGCTCCCTGTTAAATTCAGAATAGAATTTAAGATTCTTCTCCTTACATATAAAGCTCTTAATGACCGAGCTCCATCATATCTTAAAGATCTCATTATTTTTATATTTATATTTTCCTAACAGAGGACTTCGTTCCCAAACTGCAGGTTTACTTGAGGTTCCCAGAGTTTCTAAAAGTAGAATCATTTCTCTCCACAGTCGCCTCAGGCACGCTCAGGACGGGAGATTGGACCGAAAAAGAAAAGTTTTCAGTGCAATCTGTTGGTTTCCTTAGCTAGGAAATTGTTTTTGAATTGGCTCTATATGAACGAATTGGATTATTTTATGAATAATTATGATTACAATGAATTGAATTCCAATTGGCTTGAATTGGACTTTATTATCTAAGTGCCTTGAGATGACATTTGTTGTATTTGGCGCTATATAAATAAAAATTAATTGAATTGAATTTATTGTGAACAGAAGCATTCTAACAGTACTTTACAATTCATCTACTCATATACTCTTATACATCTACTCTTATTTTATCAGTAAGTTGTCATACATTGGATTTTAGTAAGATTAGAATCATTAGTCAGCTTTTCTGAAATTTAATTTATACCAGCTGGTGACTAGTTTTGAAAGTCAGAGTTCTGTCACTAAAGACCCTACATTTCTTGCTCAAACATGCCTAGATGCTAAACTGTTATAGAAATGAATCACAATTTAGTTTTTAAAATGTGAGCTGCACTTTTTTTATAAATATATAATCAATAATAAATAAATATATATAAATAATGAATGACTCATTTCTTTTCTGTTACAAAACATACCAAATAACTTTGATAAAGTGGATGTTATTGTCCACCTAAGCTGGCTTCAACTGACTATATGAAGGATATTCTGTATCTTACTCACGGTTCTGTTAAATAAAACAACTTGATTTTTTCATTTCCCCCACTGGGGGATGAATAAAGTATTTTTGTAGTTCTTTTTCTATTTCTATTAGTAGATTGATATGTTCATAACTATTTTAAACTGCAAGTTACCTTAAAATTACCTCAGACAAGCTTTCCAAAGGTCTGAAACAACACTGATGCTAGCTGACGTTGCTCAAGCTTCAACTGTCTTCCAAATAAAAACAGTAACCTGTTTATTTCCTTGGGTGCATAAACGGATCAGAATCCACATTGTATAATTTGTTCTTTCACCATGGAACCAAAAAACAGAAGCAGCTGTCTGTAAACGTGAGCTTTCCGATGATGCTGTGTGAGAGAGTGTGCGGAGACAGCTGTCAGCCTCGTTCCTCTGCTTCAGTGAGCAGTGACTCTGTTTGGTCACAGCGATTGACTTATGTTGATGCTTGGTTCAACAGTCTAGAGATCAAGGTTTTGAATCTGCAGCTGCTCTGTTAAACACACCTGGTAAAGAGTTTTCTTACTTGAAGAAAAGTGGGAAAGAAATTATCTACACTAAACATTTGTACACCATCATCTATTTTCCATTCTGAAACGATTTTTAAAAAATATACAAAATCAGGCATAATATTCAAATTAATCTCCCATAGTTTTTCTCTTTAACTTTATAGCATATTTCCACTCAAATCATTTCCCAAAGTAAAAGCTTCCAATATCAACATGAATTACTTGCTTGATGGTTGCATACTGTAGCGTTATTGGTTATCAAATATAAGGATTTATCTTAAACCTCGAATTAAGGGCACCACCTACCGGTATCTTAACTTTAGTTAGAGTCAGGTAGGAAAACTGTTAAAATCTTACGATCCTGGTATGTTAAATTAATAATCAGTTAATATTCAATTAATAATCAGTCTCATATCTCGCTACTTTCGTGAAGTTCTCGTTTGGTTGGACAGACATTACGTAAAGAAAGCATACGACACAATCTGTGATTATAATATATATAGATGTATGAACTATTTATTAAAATGATATGACCAAAACATGAACCTTTAAAACAAACAGGAGATGCATTGAATATGGGTGATTATATAAAACACTTAGTGAATGGAAAATAAAATATGGGGAATGGGGAGATACTGGATGTATTCAAATAGTTTGGGTTGGCTGACTATTTGACGCTAAATACTGACATTTCGGATTAATTTATCATTCTGTGACAGCCTCGAGACATCCATCAAACCCACTTTAAGGTGAAAACGGGTCGGTCTTACTGTGCTGAAGTTCTGCTTAGTCAGCTCGGAACCACGCGGGGTCCGAGGGGATTTCTCTTCCGCTCTCTGGGCCTTCCTGGTTGTGGTGGCTGACTTTAGCGGACTTCTCAGTTGCTTCTTTCACTGGGAAACGGGAACGATGGTGCCGAGGGCTGTGGTTAGATGATCAAATCTTCTGAGTGTCAGTTGGTCCGTTGCTTCTCTGATGAAGTGAACTTAAGTTCACAGAAGATTAATAAAAGGTTGCTTGGAGTTGGCTTTCTGGGTAGGAAAACTTCATTCTGTTCTTATCTTTGTTCGGGTCTTTCTTTCTCGTCTCCGGGGTCTCACTGGGTTCTGGAGGGTTTCCTCCGGTCGTCCTCTGCATCGCTCATCCTCTGTCTTTCCGCTCTCTCCTGAGGTTATGGGAATACTCCCAAACTCTGGTGAGCTCTTCTCTTCTGCTCAAACCATCTCCAAATCTCTCTGAGCAACTGTTCTCTGCTCAAATCTCCTTCTGAAACTCTGGGTTGGAACTCTTCTGGAACAAGTGGCATGAAGCCAGAAACAAGACGCCTGAAGCGAGAGCCAGAAAACGAGAGAACGAGAGCGAGAGACTGTGTTTTTCGCGGGCTCCGGGTTTTGACTCTCGGAGGCGGGGCGTGACGTAAGCTTACACTACTCTTTCAGCCAATGATATGCCTGAACTGTGTAAGATGATCTGTTTTGCGGGGGGATTTCTGGATGAGACAAAGAAACGCTTATTTCTCCATTACTCCGTCTCTTAGAACATTTGTCTCTGTGATTCTGAAAACACCACATCTTGTTAAGATATGCAGATTAAAGATATAACATAGACTTGCAATATAAAGACATCAAAATAACACACAACGTAATTGATGATTATGACTTTCAAAATTCAGATGAATATCTATGAAATCGTGACATATGAATAGTGAACCACACAATGTTAATTTTCTGTGTTAACAATGGGGATACCAAACAAATACCAAATAGATACCGAAGGGACATTGTTAGAAGTTAATAGTTGCATATATCTTGTCCATTTTATTGAGTCCTCTGGGATTTAATTGTTCAACTAATCAACACTGCAGACCACTAGGGGGCAATGTGGTTTCATCAGGCAGGTTGGGCATTTTCAACCAAGATCAGTTCTTTGTCAATATTTAAGCCAGAATCGTACAAATTGTCTCTATATGCGTCTTGTGATCAAGCTGGAAACCTGAAAGAAATTGTATACGGTTGTCAAACACATTTAATATAGTTTTAAGATTCGACTAAAAGTGAGTCTTGGTGAAGTCTTCTCAGTTTGTGTGTAGCCATCTGGTCTCTTTCTCTGGTGGGAGAGGGTGTTAAAAGATCAACCGCGATTCATGGTGAAGATAAGATAGTAAGTCTCCAACATTTCCAACAGAAAGGTTTTTTGTTCATTCGAGTTTATCCCAATTTATGGAGAGCGTCTGTTGCGAGTTCGACTCCCCAAAAACTCTCAAAAGGGTAGAAGGTTAACGTAAATTAGGCAGTTTCTGTCTCTTTTTCCTTTGTGGAAAGAAAATGAAGATCTGGTTTATATCCACATACGTAAACATCCCCCACAGTAATGTTGGTTTTGTCAAAGTTTGAAAAACTCTTAATCCACACGGCACTGTGACTGCAACAATACCCTCTGTTAAATTCTCACATCTACTCATCTCAGCTGCAGCCCAATAATGTGGACTAATAAGCCTTTAAAGCCATGCAGCACATATTGTATAAATACCTAATAGATTACATTAGATAGTTTCTCTTCTCTTATAAATTTGGCAATGCAATTGCTCCTTTTGTTGAAGATATGCTAAATCATCACATCTGGAATGCAAAAATAGAAAAATAAATCCCTTTTTGGCAATGTATTAAACAGACATGGTTCTGGGAATTTTAATTGAATAGAATTAATATGAAATATCATATGAAGACAAAAAGGTAGTAGAATAATCCGGCATAATATATTATCTCTTTTCTGATTCCCCTCTAAATCATGATGAAGGCAAACATATTGTTCATGGTTGCATAGTCCTTTGACTTAAACATTATGTTTTGCTGTAGTTACCAAAATAGCCTCTGTGCTCTAGGTTCTTGCACTCAGGCAGAGCACACATGAGGATGAGTTGTTGCACCCAATATGCACACACGACACGAGAGAGGGTACCATTAGGCCGGTGGTTCTATCAAGAGTAAGCAAGTACATGAAATACACAATGTGCTGCAGAGGTGAGAGAATCGTGAGGTTCTACGATCACAATCAATTAAACCTCAGATTTATTGATTTATGCCAATTTAAACTCCTTAATGCAGGGTGAGTAAATAAAAAAGCCAATCTTAGTTTTTCCATCAATATACAAAAATGATAGGCCAAGTAATTTACTCTTTAATACGTAATTTTTTATTCTCCAATGAATCCCTTTATCTTAAAATATTTAAGGGATTTCATCAGCAATTCATGTTTTAAAATGAATATTGATTTAGAACAGAAGCACTGACCAGAGAGCTCCTAATAATCTGATTCTGGAGTGCTGTTTACTTTTACAGTAATGTTTTTAAAAGTTCTACCAGCATATGTACGCATGTGTGCGTGGGTGGGTGTGCGTGTATATATGCCATCCATCCATCCATTATCTTCCGCTGGTCCGGGGATCGGGTCGCGGGGGCAGCAGCTTGAGCAGAGAGACCCAGACGTCCCTGTCCCCGGCCACTTCCTCCAGCTCTTCTGGGGGGACCCGGAGGCGTTCCCAGGCCAGCCGAGAAACTTACTCCGAGCCCCTCGGAGCCCCGAGCTCCGAGCCTCACCAGGGAGGCGTCCAGGAGGCATTCTCACCAGATGCCCGAGCCACCTCATCTGACTCCTCTCGATGCGGAGGAGCAGCGGTTCTACTCCGAGCCCCTCCCAGATGACCGAGCTTCTCACCCTATCTCTAAGGAAGAGCCCAGACACCCTGCGGAGGAAACTCATTTTGGCTGCTTGAATTCGCGATCTCGTTCTTTCGGTCACTACCCAAAGCTCGTGACCATAGGTGAGGGTAGGAACATAGATTGACCGGTAAATCGAGAGCTTCACCTTCTGGCTCAGCTCCTTCTTCACCACGACGGGCCGGTGCAGAGCCCGCATCACTGCAGACGCCGCACCGATCCGTCTGTCAGTCTCCTGCTCCATTCGTCCCCCACTCGTGAAAAAGACCCCGAGATACTTGAACTCCTCCACTTGGGGAAGGATCTCATTCCCGACCCGGAGAGAGCATTCCACCCTTTTACGGCCGAAGACCATGGTCTCAGATTTGGAGGTGCTGATTCTCATCCCAGCCGCTTCACACTCGGCTGCGAACCGCTCCAGTGAGAGCTGGAGGTCACGGCCTGACGACGCCAACAGGACCACATCGTCCGCAAAAAGCAGAGACCCGATTCTGAGGTCGCCAAACCAGACCCCCTCAACGCCCTGGCTGTGCCTAGAAATTCTGTCCATACAAATTATGAACAGAATCTGTGATAAAGGGCAGCCCTGACAGAGTCCAACCCTCACAGGAAACATGTCCGACTTACTGCCGGCAATGCGGACCAAACTCTGACACCGGTCATACAGAGACTGAACAGCCCATATCAAGGAGTCCGGCACTCCATACTCCCGGAGCACCCCCCACAAGAATCCCCGAGGGACACGGTCGAACGCCTTCTCCAAGTCCACAAAACACATGTAGACCGGTTGGGCAAACTCCCATGCTCCCTCCAGGATCCTGCGGAGGGTATAGAGCTGGTCCACTGTTCCACGGCCAGGATGAAAACCACACTGCACCTCCTGAATCCGAGATTCGACTATCCGGCGGATCCTCCTCTCCAGTACCCCCGAAAAGACCTTACCAGGGAGGCTGAGGAGTGTGATCCCCCTATAGTTGGAACACACCCTCTGGTCCTCCTTTTTAAAGAGGGGGACCACCACCCCGATCTGCCAGTCCAGAGGCACTGCCCCCGATGTCCACGCGATGCTGCAGAGGCGTGTCAACCAAGACAGCCCCACAACATCCAGAGCCTTGAGGAACTCAGGACGGACCTCATCCACCCCCGGGGCCTTGCCACCGAGGAGTTTTTTGACCACCTCGGCAACCTCAGCCCCAGAAATGGGAGGCCCCACGTCCGTCAGGTGTGGCCATAAGTATGCCCACACCTGCTCTACGCCTCTCACCGCGGGCAACTCCAGAGTGGAAGAGAGTCCAACCCCTCTCGAGGAGGCTGGTTCCGGAGCCCAAGCCATGCGTCGAGGTGAGTCCGACTATATCTAGCCGGAACCGCTCAGCCTTGCGCACCAGCTCAGGCTCCTTCCCCAGCAGAGAGGTGACGTTCCACGTCCCAAGAGCCAGCTTCAGTAGCCGAGGATCAGACCGCCAAGGTCCCTGCCTTCGGCTGCCGCCCAGCTCACACTGCACCCGACCCCCATGGCCCCTCCCACGGGTGGTGAGCCTGTCGGAAGGGGGACCCAGGGCCGTTTCTAGCTTTGTGGGGGCCCTAAGCAAGATACCGTTTGGGGGCCCCTAGTTTGTCAAACTAGAATGAAGAGATTCCTAACCATTTAGATGGAACACTAAGATCTATTACACTTCATGAGCAAAACAGGCTAGAGTTTAAATTAAACATCTTAAGTTGAACCACTCAGGCAAGTTAAACTAATAAGAATATATAATACAAAGAAAAAATAAATAAAATATTTTGAGTTTTTTTAAAATATTAAACTGTAATGTACAGCGTCCCTTTAAAGATTGTACCCAATTACAAAGTAGATAGATACTTTATTGATCCCGAAGGAAATTCAAGCATCCAGTAGCAAGACATAAAGCAATAAAAAATGTTTATACAATTATAAACACTTTAAAAACAATCTAAGAATTTAAAAAACAGTTTAAAAATATAAAGTGACCAGGGAAATACAGAAGCGCCATCACTTAAAGCTGTTGTACATCCTGATGGCCAGAGGAACAAAACAGTTTTTGAAGTTGTCACTTTTAAGAAGTTTCTGCATTCATCTACACATTGTACTAGTTAAAGTAATAAAACTAAGAAAAAATGATCCACTGCCACAATATTCTAAAATAATCAACAGGATGCCTAATATTTGTATATCACTTAAAAAACTGACAGTAGAACACTTCTAATTAGAGGCCTATAAATAACACACCAAACTTAGTAAATGAATCCTAAGTAATGCCAAAATCGTGTCAAATAGCTGAGAGACAACTTCCACTGAACAATGACAGAGCAGGACAACAACATGCCTCCCTCCCTGCTAGAATCTGAATAAATGGATCTGGAGTCAGTCAGTCATTCCCGTGGCAGGACAGACTGTTCATTCACGTGTGACATACTCATCTTATATAAGCAAACTTTCATGAGGCAAACACTGAAGCCGAGTTTATAACGAACAAATCCCAGCCAGCTACACAACATTTATCCGAGACTAGCTAGCCTCCAGCTATCCAGCCCACATCACCCAACACATGCCTTACCTTTGTCCTCAGGCCGTTTTTCTTCCTCCGTTTTTCCGCGCCACTAATATAACTTCTTTATGATGCCATTACGGCGTTTGTCTTTAATCGCTTTTTAGGGGAATGATGGGTAGATGTCAATCATTTTCCCGTCACACCTGTTGGGACCTGCTACGCCACTCAGCGTGTGCAGACATCCCAAGTCTCCCGGAAGTTCCGGGAGTCTCCCTGATATTGATAGTTAATCACGGATGCCCGCGAGTCAGATAAAATATCCCGGATTTTAGACTATGCGAGGGAGTGTTTTTTTTTTTTTTTTTCAATGCGAGTGAGAGCGTGCAGGCGACACAATAACTCGTGCACCATGCGCGTTTCGACTGCGCGGGCACGAGAGAGAGAGGGGTGTGGGGAGGGGTTGCTTGTGAAACCTGTGCGTATTTGTCCAAAGCGATGCTCTGTTCAACAAACGTTCAAGTCGACTGCTGGTCAGAGGGAGCGCTGATTGGTTTAGTCAGCAAAATAAACCAATAACATTCGGTGTGGGAGGGCTTCGATTTACTCTCTGACAGTCACCTAAGTTACCACTCAAAACTGTGCATCCTGCCAAATAAAAAGCGTAAAAAGCGAAAATATAAGACTCATTTTACAGCAGAATATACTAAAGTATATCCATGTCTAGTGAAGGTGAAGAATGATGACACCGTGACGAGGTGCACTGTATGCAGCAGTGACTTCAGTATTGCCCACAGCGGACTTAATGACTGTAAAAACATGTGGAGGTAGGCTAAGTTGAACGCGCCATCATCTGCATTTTATTTCTATAGGTTAGATGCTGTTATAAAATAAAGCAAAACGTATCAAAGACTTATTTAAAGTATCAATACACATTTAGTTACTAAATTGTGTAGGCCTATATCTAAATAGCCAGCTACAGTATCTAACTATCTATATCCAGCCTGTCTAAGCCTTTTAAAAAATCCCCAATTTAATATGTTGATAAATAGGCAAAATAAATAAAGCGTAAATTAATTAAAGAAAATATGTAGAAATGATAGGCCTAATTATTATATAATATTAATTACCGTTAGTGAATAAACAGTTGGTGAAAAGTTGCTGGCCTTAAGTGTGTCTGTATGGGGCGGGGGTTCGATAAGCATCTCCCTGAAATGAGTTTTTGGAACTTGGGATGTCTGCGTGTGACAGTGCTGTACTTTACACAAACTCTACACACGGTCGCCAGCATTTAGTAGATTTTGTTCATAACTCCAAACTTTTCGTCAAATCCAATCGCTAACCAAGCCTAGGTTGGCAGCAATATCACTGAACGTTAGGTTAGCAAAACAATTACACCAAAAACACGAACTTACCAGCAAGGGATGCACGAGCGTCATCTCTCCGTTTTCTTTTCTTTCTTTTGTCAGCGCCAGAATCATGTGGTCTTTTACTTGACATTCTAAATCTCCTTCACTGTTAACTCGGAAAACGTAAGGTAGGAGGATGCTCCACCACCTCCGATGCGGTAACTTTGAAGACTGTACCATTCAGGAACCATTGTACCATTTCAGGAAGGGGGGGTTTAGATAAGGTAAACACATCTAATTTAATCGAATCGAGTAATAGGGCACAGAATTAAGAAAAACGCTGGGCCTGTTCATGACTAATTTATATAATTTATTTAATGTAATAATATAATAACTATCATGAAATTTTTTTAACAACCTTAATTTTGGGGGCCCCCGCCAGGTACTTGGGGCCCTACGCGCTCTGAGTACTCTGCGTATGCAGAGCGGCGGGGGGACCGTGTCATTTCTTCGGGCTGTGCCCGACCGAGCCCCACGGACAAAGACCCGGCCACCAGGCGCTCGCCGGCGGGCCCCACCCCTGGGCCTGGCTCCAGGGGGAGGCCCCGGTGACCCGCGTCCGGGCAAGGGAACACGGTGTCCAAACATAGTATTTATCATAGGGGTTTTGTGAGCTGTTCTTTGTCTGGTCCCTCATCTAGGATCTGTTTGCCATGGGTGACCCTACCAGGGGCTTAAAGCCCCAGACAACATAGCTCCCAGACTCATTGGGGCACGCAAACCCCCCCACCACGGTAAGGTGACAGCTCAAGGGGAGTGTATATATGATACATCTATATATATATGTATATATTGTGTGTATATACATAATTTACCAATTATTTGAATAAGAACTAGTCTAAGACCGGGTTTTGGATGTTTTAATTATTGTCTTACATAAACTATCGGAGGGCTGTTGATAAAGTAAGAGTGCAGGGACAACTTCGGCCATATAACTCGATCCACTTTAATGTCCGACCAAAAACCAAACATAGGGCCATCCTGTGTACACTGACCACCAAACGTAAAATCTCACATCTTACATATCACTCCGCCAATCTTAATCATCACTCACATTACCTGCACGTAAAGTGCGCCATATTATATAGTTCCAGATGACACTTAAGCAGCCGAATGAAATATTTATAAATGTAGAAACAATTAGTCAAATTATGTGGACTCAAAATAATGAACAATGCAAAATAAGGCAATCTGCTGAATATGTCCTGACACAAAAATAAAGCTCCTCTTACATTCTTCCGTTTCTTCAGATGAAATGTCCTCATTTCAGTTTATCAGGTTTATGAAAGATAAATCTCCTCTAACACCAGTTTTTCTTACGAAAACATAGTTGCTTTTTGAGCCCTTACATATTGCAGCAAGATGCAACAAATTACAAAAACAATCCTGGGAGTAAATAAATGCCAAGCAACTTTTACTTAGATGTTTTAGATGTTGAATTGTCTACTTTTGTTATTTGTGTCATTTATAGAGATGAAGGCTAAAGGAACATTGAAATGATAGAAATGATAATGAAGAGAGCCAACTGTTCATTAAATTTATTAGCTCTTGCTCTGTACAATATCTGTTAAAACACACCTACCAACTTATTTCAAATGAGTAAGTGTGTCTTTGCTTTCAACTAGTTTGGTAATTTGGTAATTTATAAGTACGTCTCACTTATAAATGAAAACTCACCTGTGTGTTGCTTTTTTTTTTTACAATTGTTTGTCAACGAGTATGCTGCAGGGTAGGAAGTGCTGTGTCAAGTCTGAAACTGTTTCAATGAACAGTTCTTAAGATATGTAGAGGGAGTCAGATGAGACACCTGTCGGGGACTGCTATGAGACCAATTTTCAACAGTGGTGGTTTGAAAGGATGGCAACATCCAGTTAGACTAGAACATGAATTCCTCTGAGAATGCACGATTGAAGTATGGTCACAGATCATCACAGATCCAACACTGTGGTCCTGCAACGACAAATTGGAGAATCACAATGGTTCAACTGCACGAGTGCTGAAAGCATCCCATAGCACTTTGTCAGTAGTGCAGCTACATCAACATGTAATTCTGAAAAAGGTATGAACCTGTTAAAGTCAAAGAAAATTTTGTTTAAATTTTTAATTTAGCTTATATAGAGAAATAGAGACTAAATAATCAAATAAAATAAACAAGTAAACCAAAGAGAGATTAAAGAAATATAAAATTAGCAAATAATGGGTTTTTAGCTGTGGATCCTAACTCATAGCTCCTCTTTCATGCACTCTCCTTTTTCCCTTCTCCCTGTCTTCTGGATGCATTTCAGAAACTGAGACAACTTTCAAGCTGAGATCTATTTCCAGATCACAGACAGGAGGATGGAAGAGAGATTAAACCCTTTCAAAGGGAAACAAGTCACATAAATCAGTAGGTATCCAATCCAATTTGTCCTTTTTAGGACTCCTGGCCTGTCTTTGGATTGTCCACTTGTTCGGTAACCCACTCACCCACTATAAATTGTTCAGTATATAGAGGACTCACTAGGGGATAGGGGCAGACAGCCGCTAACGCATTTTGGATTTTACATGAAAGCAGCAGTGCTTCATAACTATGAACTGAATATCCAGCGTCACGTATCACATAAATAAATGGCAGCAAAAGGATCGATGCCAAATCCTAGATGATAGCCAGCGCTTGTTTGCTGCTTTTGTGGTTGAGAAAACATTGTAGTTAACATTTCTTATCTCTACACAAAAATAAAACTTTGACACAAATTTGTTGTGCTGTATGTAACAAGCATGGAACCCAGCTATTACTATGTTTCAAAATTCCAATTATGAATTCATATTACCCATGAAAAGAAATCAATTATGTCAGAACAAAACAGCTGTTTATAAGCAACTGTTTTCACGGCCAAAGTGGCACTGATGTTGCAGCTTGCATATGAATATTTCAAAAGCCAGCTTGAGTACAGCTTAACATGTTCACGATCTAAACTGAACAATTAAAGTTTCGAATGTGGTTCTGGTGCATAATTCCCTATTGATTTACCAATATCTGACATTCTGGGATAGAATCAGTTTTAATGTTCCAAAGTTCGATCCTTTTGCATATTTTTGTAAAAATGATAAAGTGTAGGTGTATTTTTATTACAGTTGAATTCTCAATAAAGATACCCTCGTTTGTAGATGGGTAAACACATCAGAAACTTGATTGAAAATCAGCCCATTAAGACTACATGTATACTCCTGGTCAATTAAAGAATTTCCAGACTGCCTCTCTGCCCGAATGAAATTCTCATTTCACATCCCCAGCGCCATCCTTCAAGTAACTAAAAGACATTTTATGCTCACCAGACATTCTTAACGATTAAGAAATTTACAATAACAAGCTGTGGACTGTGATGTGGTGTTCTAAGTTTTAGAGGATAATGCTATCTCATTATTACTCGAGGGTGTTGGAAAGGTGGCTCTAACTGATTGTCAAACCTTGGATTTAGGAGGAGCAGTCTGATTTTCCTCCAGGTCTTGTAACAGTGCACCAGAATTTCACCATCGTTTACCTGAGGGATTTTTTTGGGGGTGGCTGTGGTAGTAAGGGGTACCAGACTCACTGTTGCACGCTATTCGTTTCCTCTATCACTAAAGTAAGAGCTATGTCCATGTCCTTGGCACAAAGTCAAGCTAGTTTACAGTGCATGTTGGACTGTTATATATCCCATCAGAGATCTTGTTTGTTGTGTTCATGGACAGGAATTTGAGGCTTATTCAGGGAGAGGAAGGGATCTGGTTTGGGAATCTCAGAGTTGCATTTCTGCTTTTTGTGAATGATGGAGTTACATTAATATCTTCAAGTCCTGACCTTCAGCGTGCAGTGAAACTGTTAACAGCTAAGTGTGAAGTGGTCGGGATGAAAGTCAACCCCTCCAAAATCTGAAACCATGGTTTTCAACTGGAAAAGGACGGAGTGCTCCCACCGTGTCACGTAAGAGTCTTCGCTTCAAGCGAAGTGTTTAAGTATATCGGGATCTTGGTCACAAGTGATGGAAAATTGGAGCAAGAGATGGAGCTTTGTCAGCAGCAATGAGAGTGCTGCATGGGTCTATTATGAGGACAGAGCTGAGCCAAAAGTTGAAGCTTTCAATTTATTGGTCCATCTTTGCTGCAGCCCTCAACTATGTCATAAGATTTGGGTAGTGACTGAAAGAATGAGGTGCAAATAATTTCAGATACAAACAGCTGAAATTAGTTTCCTTTAGAGGGTGGCTGGGCTCGGCCTGAGAGATAGGGCAAGGAGTTAGGATATCCCGGGGGTGCTTGGTGTGGAGCAGCTTCTCCTTCACATCAGGAGGGATCAATTGCCAATTGTAGAAGAAACAGAAAGAGCTCTTCACTGAATGGCAATCTATGTGCCTGGATCCCCTGACGAGGACACAGAGGAAAGCAAAGTGGAGGGAAATTGGCTGTTTGGAGGACAAGAAAACATTTTGAAATAAAAGAGGGGGCTGTGAGGCAAAGATGGTAGATCAGTTTTTAATGACTGTGCTCTAAAAATCACCTTGGTACCATCTTGTATTTCAGCATGAAATTAAATGGTTGAAATTGGAACGATTTAAATGGTAGATTTTATTGTATTGTATTGCTGCAAAAACGAATGTGCTTGGATTTTCTTACAGAGATGAGAAGCATTTCATTATCCAACCCAATATCTTAGATAGTTACAAACCAGAAAGTGTTGCATTGACTGTATGTATTATAAACAGTAAAATGCAAGTCTGTTGGGTCAGATTTTGGATCAGTTTTGCTTTTAGGCAGCTGATCTATATATTCAAAAATGTCATGTGGCAACTGTGTGCGTACCTCCACTTACCTCTAGTGACAAGCTACAATACAGAATCTAAGTCTCATCTCCTCTCAAAAGTATGTTGTCATATATGCTAATCTGTCTTGGACTCCATATTGATTTGTTTGGGGGTTGGATTATTTGGAGCTGATTGACAGATTTTTTTCTTTTCAATATCAGTGTTTTGTTGTATTGCAGTATGGCCTGATCCAGCAGCCTCTCAGTAAAGTCAGTCTATAGTAACATTTATAGTGCTTTACCATCTTTACCTCTTGAAAACAGCTAGCCTTAAAAGTACATGATTCATTTCAACAAAAAGAGTCCTGTGATGTAAGGTGCTCGTAAATTCACAAATTATGTTATTGAAATTATTAAAATTAGGGCTGGGCGAGTTCATTTGTTATTATCGCGTTAACGCATTACTTATTTAATGCCGATAAATTTTTTATCGCACATTAACGTTTTTTTTTTGTTTTTTTTTAAATAAATAATCATTTTAAATTATTTAAAAAAAAATTATGAGGACTTTTGTGACTTTAATGGACAGGAAAGTTCAGAGTGACAGGCAGCAGGGGGGAGAGAGGGGGAACAACACGCAGCACAGGGCCATCCGATGCGGGACTTGAATCGGGGTCAGCTGCAGCGAGGACTATAGCCTGTTGTACATTGGGCGCCGGCTCAACCCACTACAACCATCCTTGTTTTATTATTTATTTTATAATTGTAAAAGTCTGTTGCTCACAGGTTTTTATTTTGTAAAAGTATGTTGCTGTCTGCTGCGGAACAGGAAAAGAAAGTAATCGGCGGATCCACCAAACATGGAGAAGGGTACGGAACTTTTACTCGGCCATTTTCATTTTAAAGTTCTTCCAGTCTAAAATATCACTAAAAGGCAAAACACACAACTGATAGCAGCAAGTCATTCAAAGAAGCAGACAGTGGAGCGAGGCTTCTACATAAAAACTACAGAAAGATGCTGATGTTAAAAGTGCGTTTGCACAACAAATGTTATGGCACTTTCATATGGCAGTACATTTAAAATAAAACTAAATGCTAAAAGCTATATACACTACTTTTGAATTCATTTTTGGATTTTGCGTACAAATGTAATTAATCGTGATTAATCAGGGAAATCATGTTATTAATTAGATTAAACATTTAAGTACCATAAAATCTTGGCACTTTACTTGATTACAGTTGCTGTTGTAGTGTCACTCATGTGGAACATGAAACCGGTGTGGCCCAAAAGACTGAGGTATGGCTGCTCATGAGGTAAACAACTCAGGTCTGTAGTCCTACATGAGCACATCCATGTCAGCAATTGCCTCTGGGTAAATGCTAGCGCTGTGCTGTGCTGTAGTTGAGCCATTATGAGGGTTTGTCCTCCTTTGTCTCCTTTGTACAATTTTTGTGCCAAACATACAGAGATGCATGGCTGAATCATGTTGTCATTCATTATTATAATAAATCCTACTTTAGCACAGGAGCAAGCTCATGGGCCTTTTTGATAGTTCAGTTTGATGAAATGAAATGATTGTTTTCATTTCATCCTTTAATCCCAAAGGGAAATGATAATGTTGCAGTATTTTTGTTATTTAATCATCTTAAGCTGTCATTTTGAATTGCTATCGATGCTGTTAGGTATAACCCCCTGTACTCTGTGTTATAGCTGAACTGCACTCTGTCTGAACACACTTTGCTTTTTTATCACTGTGTTGTGTAGAGAATGTGTAGTATTGTCCATTATTTTTTCACAATTAGCTCCAGGGACTGCAGAGCAGATCCCACCACAGAGGCAGCCTACTTTATCAGTCTGTTAAGTTTCTTTGAGTCACTGGCTCTAATACTACTGCTCCAACAGATCGCTGCAAGCAGATTGCAATCTCCACCACAGTTTAGAATCATTTAAACTTCTTGGTGCAGCCATCGAAGGACCTAAGCTTCCGTAAGAAGAACAGTCTGCTTTGTCCCTTCTTATAGACAGCCTCAGTCTTGCATTTCCTGTCTAACCTACTGTCCGGGTAAACACCCAGCTATCTGTAGTCCTCCACCGACAATATCTCCCCATCCCAGAATGACAATAGTGTTAGGCTCATATCTGGTCCACCTAAAATCCACAGTCATCTCCTTTGTCTTGTACACATTCAAGATGAGGTGACTGTCCCCACACCATGCCACACAGTGTTTGCCCAGTTCTGTGTACTCAGCCGTCTATCACTGATACAGTGAAAGAGAAGCCTGAGAGTACAGTTCCCTTGTGGGGGAGAGTGGTGTGTTCGTATTCATTACTTCAAAAGCATTGACATTTTTTGCTTTTTTTTTTGTGTGGAGTTTGCACGTTCTCCACGTGTATACGGGAGTTCTCTCCTGGTACTTCGACTTTCTTTCGCCATCCAAAAACATGCATGTTATGTTAATTGGGGATTCTAAACTGACCCTCGGAGTGAGTGTGCATGGTTGTTTGTCTCGTTTGAGTCTATGTTGTCCTGTGATAGACTGACACCCGATCCTGGGTGTACCCCGCCTCTCTCTCAGTGGCAGCTGGGATAGACTAGACCCCCGCAAGCCTGAATTGGATTTTAATCAAGTATAGAAAATGGATGGCTTTATGAAATGGTCAATTACTGTTGTAGAAATGACTGCAGATTTATGGCTACTTTATCAGTACATAAACAAATCCTGCAGATCTAGTAAGTATTCTAAAATGCAACTAAAATGTAATTTATATCTTATTATCCCAGCAAGTTTTACAGTTTTTTACTGTAATTTTTATGATGTGTTATTTATTGTTGTTCTTGTGGTGCAGAAGGTGCAAAAGGAATGATAGAAAAGTTTATTTATATGTTACAGCTATCTGTAAGAATCTACAACAATCAAATTCACCCTCACCTCTCATTGAGGTAAGGATCTCAATGTGAATTTGAAGAGAAGGAGCTTCCACCAAAGGCTTTATTGATCCAAACAAAGATGCTCACCACCTTGTGCAAACAATGACAGAGAATTACCAATAACTTCAGAAAAACTATTTCTCAGTGCAAAATTGCAAAGGACTTCAACGCCAAGAGACAAAATCTTTTGTGTGTGAAAAGATTCAGTTTATGTTTGTGCTCAAAAGCCAAGTACAAAAACAACTGACGGATGTAACCATCAAGCCCTTGAGCATCACTACATTGGAAGCCATCGTGAGATGTAACTGTATTGGACAAAAAGAAATCTACATATGAACTATCTGCAGAGTCCTTGGAACATAATCTCAGACGGACAGTAGGACAGAGGACACATATTCTGAGTTCAGTTGAGTCCAGCAAGAAGCTTATGTTCTTCAGTGTTGGCAGCAAGATGCTGCTTATCTTCCATGAGACTGCCGTGGAGACTGCAATCTGCTTTGCAGCTATCTGTTGGGGCTGCAGCATCTGGAGCGAAATTCCTATGTTTCATTATGACAGTTCATCACAGGCAAATGCTATACAAAGAATGTCTGACATTTATTCCTCCTTGTCAAGAACAATACTAAAAAGTTTGATCAGGATTTACACATTCGAGCAGCTGTGTACATTCATAAAACAAGCAACAAGAGAAGGTCAGTCAGTTGATAATCCCTAACCTGATTTTCCAACAGATAAGTGCTTTGAGGTGTGCACTTCCTTTTGCTGCAACAAGATTCACCATAAAAGCACAATTTACAATCTCCATTTAATGACCTTGAGTAAAGGTATTTGTTTGCACTTAGAGGGATGAGGGTGGTTAAATTTAATAAACTAAAAAGCCCTGTGCATGCATGGATGCAAAAAAAAAAAAAAACACACTTTGATAAATCCACTAGCTAGGGTGGGGAAAAGTCTATTCACGACTAAACTTAAAGAAGCAGAGGAAAATGAGACCGAGATGGGAAAAATCTCCCATGATATTGATATGACAGTCAAAGCAAACAGACTGAATTAAAGGCTGAAAGTTTGGAAATTAAGATATAAGAATAATTTTCTACTTCAAAAGAATCTTTGTCCTTATTGTGCTTGCCACAGAGAGCCTAAACATCCCAGCAGTATGGTTTCATTTACCTCAGGCAGCCTTTGATCTTTCGTAGAAAGCCTATACTATCTGCCCAAAATTTCATCAACATGTTCATAGGAATGGTTGACTTTGGCTTATGCAAATCCTTTCTGTTTGATGTGACCTCCAGGAGGTTTAATGTTTATTAATATTCATTCTTCGGGGCCTTTTGCCCCTTTGCTGCTTTCGTCTTCCTCTTCTTCAGGTAAAGGTTGCCTGAAGTCTTTGTGACCTTTTAACAGACTTTGGAGGGATTTGTGTGCGAGCACTCAGGTGCAGAAAACACAAGCAGCAGTAGCAGCAGTGTGACAGAATGTCCCAGCCCTGGAAATAACGAGCAGAAAGAGTAATGAGTTGCGGCGTGTCTGTCATCAGTGTAGTTCTGGATTTCAGATTCCCACTGACATTTCATCCTACACTGTCTGCTCCATTGATGTGCATGTGGCCCAGTTGTCATCTGTCAAATTTTTGTAGTGACAACATGTTGTCATCCAGTCATAGTCAACTTTTACATTATCGTCCCTCACACCTTAATTCAGACAAACCCACAACAGTGATATTTGCCTCAATGAGAGTTCATGAGAGGGAAATTCCTAACAAGCATGCTGTAGTTGAGGAAAACCTTACAAGAGTATAAGGTAGAAATTAAAATCTATTTTCTACATGGGTTCTACAAGGGCTCCTATTGGCATCTTATATAAAAAGGTTTCGTAGAATTCTGTATGAAACTCTTCCCCATCTGCACGATGGTCTTTTTGCAGTCAGTGTGTCAGACAGATCAGAGGCTGCAGCATGACCATAGGAAAGTTTTAAGCAGCGCAAAACATATTCAGACAAGATCTACATAAGCCACCAACTTCCCTGCGGCTGAGCTTATACAAGATGGACTACGGCAAACAAAAGCCAGCACTCATGATGGTAAAGGGGTGCATTAGTGTGACATGCAACTTCAGTAACTTCCAAACTGACACGTGGAGTTAGAATTTGGATGAGAGTGGATGTCTTGTGAATGAACATTTTTGTCCCTCATCAAATAACACACTCAATCCACATTTATATGCATAATGATGTCCTACCATGTAATCAGACCTGAAGGGTGCACTGAGAACATAAATGAGTTAGAAAGGTATGTCAAGGCTGTTGCCAGGTTAAATATTTATATATATATATATACATATATACACACATATATATATATAATACACATATACACATATATATATATATATATATACATATATATATATACACATATATATATATATATATATATATATATATACATATACATACATATATATATGTATATATACACATATACATACATAGATATATATATATATATATGTATATATATACATATACATATATATATACATATACACATATATATATATATATATATGTGTATATATACATATATACGTTTGGTCTCTCAATAAAAATTAAAGGGACTACATCAGAGCTTAATGCACTTCTTGGGCATCACTTAAGCTCTATTAATAAGTATGAATATGAACTCTGGACCCAGAGCTAATCTGTCAGCTGCATTTCCTCAGAAACTCTCCCTGTGTGTGAAGTCAATATTGTCCGCTCAATATTTCCAGGAATACTGTCAAGAATTCATGCATGAAAGGGCTTCTAGGTTGTTGTGCGCGTTTGAAAACTCTAAAGTGATGCGCAATTTCATGGAAAAAGACAGAAAGGAGCAGGAGTCTGACAGTAAATAGAGATGATGTTTATTCATTTTTGCAAAAAATCTCAGCTCATGCAAGGATACAGCTCTTGTAAACAAAATCACTGGAAAATATGTAATCATTCTGCACAGATTTATTCTTTTCTTGATGGAAAACTGGAATGTATATGTGGAAGTTATAAGTTATCTTATTACAGATATCACATAAAAGAGCCAATCATCCCTCCCAACCCTCGATCCGGTTTCTGCCCCAATCTGATTTCATCGCCCAGCCATGTTGTTTTTACTCAGTGTGTGCTCTAAGTAAGTTTGTTTAATGGTAGACACTGGCATATTGCATGAGTGCCGTGTTCATTGAAGTCAGTTATGGAGTATCAACTTGGTCAAAGCATTCCAAGGCCCAGAACTGTGAAATCAAACCTGAGGAGGATTTAAAAGTAAAGTAACACTTTTAAGACATTTGTGATATACTTAAAAGAACATTAAAATAAAGAAAAAAAATATACAAAGACAGAAAAAGTGAGCGGTATTTTTGCTTATGGTATACAGTAGGACATAAGACTTGGAAATGAAAACCCTGCTGTGACTCAGGACTTAAATGACCCACAGAAGGGTTTGCATCAGGTACTGCACTCTCAGCATCCCAGCAGCACAAAATACTCACATGAAACTTAGCTCCGGGCTACAGCACGGAGCTGACTGAGGGTTACTCATCCCTTGCTGCATCAGCTCCACTTGTGGCAAGCTCCACATTTCTGTGGTCCTGAACCTTGCTATCAGTCATAAGGATCCATTTATGCGAGTGTGAAAGGAGCAGTGAGCAGCAGTTCTGTGCTGCTTAAAAACCCTGAAGCTGAGAATTCTATCTTAAAGTCCATGTGTGATTACAGGATTTTAACTGTGGACATCAACAAAAATGTTTGTTTTTTTAAACTTTTTTTATTTTATTTTTTTTTCCTAAATCAGTATCAGCTTAAAAATAGGTTAGTGAACATACTGACATCCGATGGGTTAGCCTGCTAATGAATGCTAAATAGCAATGAGCATTAAATACAGCTAAAAATGCTTTGGCAGGCAAATGGTGCTGGAACTGAATAGTAACCTACCAAAAGCTGGATGCTGCTTGTTCCAAGCAAGCACTTTCACTTTCAACCAGATGTTGGTACACTGGAGCATCAAAGTTTGGTGTGGTTACCTGGCTTCGTACAGGCAAAGGTGGATTCAGTGAAAATTCTTATTAAGCCCAATGATATGAAACTTGATAGTCAAATATTTTTCGATTATCTGTCTCTTCTTATTAATCACCTACACATCAATATCTTGGTTAAAAGTGTCAAAAATATATATATATATATATATATATATATATATATATATATATGTTTTTTTTTTTATGTATTAATGGTATTTAGAGCTAGTCTTTCCTGGTGAGCAACAAAATACCTTGATGAGTTGTACTGCACACAGGGGCCTTGGCTGAGTTTGCATCCAATGAAATCCGTTTTCTTTGGATTTCTACATTAAGTAGTGCGCTTTCTGGGAGGGGTCCTCCTTAATTTCTGTCTTTGCCAAATGTTTCAAGGTATGTTTGATGGAATGTTTTGGGGTTTCTTTGGTTGTAAAAAAAAAGAAAAAGAGAGAGGGGGGGGGGGCGCACACACACACCTATTCGTGGAATGAAAGTTTGTGTGGCCCAAGTTGAAGAGGGTAATTGTCCACACACGCTCAAAATCTGTCTGCATACAGTACATTCTGTACACAGTATGATAGATGTCCATTCTCATACCCAAATATACTTGGAGACCAGCGTATTGCTTCACCTCTGCACAAGATCAAGTGTGTAACTCCAGTCTGGTGAGGGGTTACGTTTTCACCCGAGTTAAAAGAATGCAATGCCTATTAAAAAATGTCCACATGTTGTGCCAATGAATTTATTGGAGGTTGAGATATGTCAGTAAATACGTGAAAGCACAAATAGTGAGCATAGTATTGTAGGATTTGACATTAGATCATTACTAATGTCTGTACAGATTTTTCATGGCCAGCTGTTACATGTCAGCCCCAACACGCTAATCTCACTGTGGTGCAAAAAGTGACCTTGAGAATCAGTAGGAACCATTCTGCATTAGAACCTATAATCCATCAGAAATTTATCAAAAGTCTTAGTAGTGGTGCAAACTGACCAGCTGGATCTCAGCTGTGGACACTCAGCTCCAAAGACACAAGAGCACACAAGTCTAATTTACATACAAACAGTAAAAGCCATCAAAACAAGCTAAAGGATATAATAAACAAGTCTGTTATAATAAGACAGCAGAATGTGTTTAATTGTAACTGCTGCTCTGTGTGCTTCCACTTATCTCAACTTGTGTATTTGGAATGTGGGAGGAGATGTAAGACGAGGAGACAGATGCGCTCACATAAAATGGAGAGACAGCTCATGACCGCTGCACAGGCTCATGCATAACATATTACCCAGCCAAAAGATAAGGCTCCTCTCAGATCATATGATTCACTTTGAAACAAAGATGGATATAAGGAAGGAGATGAAGACGTGGCATGGACAGTGACAAGGACGAGGAGGACAGGGACCAAATTGAAAAGAAACCCCCCTTTTTCTCTTTAAATGTTTTTTTTTTTTTTTTTTTGCATGTTTGTGTCATATATTATAACTCTGACTAAACTTCTGAGAACATTCCCACTGAGACAGTGACAAAAATAGAAGAGACCAGCATAGAAAAAGGCCCTCTATATAATATCTGACAAGGCATGTCAGTAGATTTAAAAATATAAATGTACAATATCATGCTGCAAATATTCCAAGTCCCATTACAAACACTTAGTTTGTTTTTAAACAGGCACAGTAGTGCTACCCTGGACAGGAATGCTAGAAAACATATAAAAAGACAACAAAACATTAAAGCACAGTGCTGCAACCCCCAGGTGGCACAATGCTAACAGACACCATGCTAGATAGAAATTATTTCCAATTAATCCCAAGATGTTAACTCAAATCAAACATTTTACACAGTCCAACTTTTAAAATCAACTATTTTTGCATCATAAAAAAACATGAGAAAGAAAGTTAGGCAAAGAAAACGAGCACCCCCTGCTTTACAAAAAGTCAGTAGTACTGAGAGCGAACCCCAACCTGAAGAGTTCGAGGAACGCTGGAGTGAAGGGCAACGAGCAGGAGGGACAGAGGTGTCCAGCGCAGCAGTTTGAAGTAAGGCCTCTGGTTTTTTTTGTTGGCAAAATTATAAACTGAAACATATAGATCTGAAACTTAATTACACCTAGCTTGAAATAAAATGATATGTGCAAAAGGGAAATCTTACAAATATGGGAAGAGTTTGTTTTTGTAGATCACTGGAAAAGGTTTGTACTCGAGGTGGTTGATGAGATTCTCCACCTTCTTCCCATTCGCTCAACTACTGGTCTGCCGCCGCCCTCCCGAGCGCCAGTTGGTTGACAGGCCAGCAGGTGACCTCGAGGCTTGCTGTTGATTGGACTGCAGGCTTCACGTCGAGTGGATGGTCTTCTTTAGCTTCTCCACCTCCAACTGCAAGGTACAACAACACACCACACACTCAGCATGGAGGGCACACCGATACATATGCTCAATAATAAAGTTTTTTTTGTTTGTTTGTTTGTTTTTTGTTTAAATTGAAAAAAAAATTAGTTCCAAACAATCCAAATTCAACAATCCATTTTCTTTGTTTGTTAACATTTTGGATCTTCTGTAACGCTGAAAAAGCAGAACAAGTGTGGTCTCCCTGACAGTTTGTGGCGCTCACAACCAGTGATGTCAGTAACGCGCTACTCTAATCTGACCACTTTTTTCAGTAACGAGTAATCTAACAAGTTACTGTTTCCAATCCAATAATCAGATTAAAGTTACGTATCCAAGTCACTGTGCGTTACTATTTTTGGCATTTTCTTTAGTAAAGATATATATTTGCTTTCTTCTTGCTTCTCGGGGAGTGACGTCTAGCCTATGCGACATTTAAGTAAGGTTTGGACAACTCACGTGTAACACCACGCAGCGACACAAACGTAAACAATGGAGGGAGGAGAGAGATGCGCGTTTTCTAGCTGGAAATACAGGCACTATTTTGAGTTTGTGTCAGCTAAAGATGGTAATATCAAGGTTCGTTGTACACTCTGTGCTGGCGACAAAGTGTTATCTAGCTTCAAAAACACTACATCCAACTTAAAGAAACATTTGCAGTCGCAGCACCGCACAGTCAAGGTTACAGAGAAAGTCCCACCAGGTGGTGCGAAGCAGAGAGCTGCGACTAATGCAGGAGGTCCCCCAACACCCAAAAAACAAAAGCTGGACTTCGGTGCAAAACTACTAAGTGGGGGAGAGTTGAAGAAGTTTGTCGGGCAGTATGTAGTAGAGGAAATGCTTATACACGGTTGACTCACCCTCGTTTCGTGCCATAATAAACAAGATCCCCACTACTATCAGTGCCGAGCTGCCTCACAGAGTAGCTTTTTACTTCTTACCTGGAGAAGGATTATGCAGAGTTGGAGAGAAAATCTGAAGGCCGCGCTGAATGAGGTCGACTTTGTGTCACCTACTGCGGATATTTGGACTGCTAACAACAGAAGCTATATGGGAGTAACGGTCCACTGGATCAGTAGATCCACATTAGAGCACAACAAGGCTGCATTGGCATGTAGGAGAATTTGCGGTAGACACACGTATGATGTTATTGGTGCAGAAATGGAAAACATTCACTCTTCATATGGACTACTCAACAAAGTAGTTGCAACAGTGACTGATAATGGCTCAAATTTTGTGAAGGCATTTAAAGTTTATCAGCCTGTCAAAGAGTACGATGATGAGACGGAGGAGGAAGAGTCCACCCCCACAGAAGATGATGATGATGTCACTTTTTTAGATCTGTCAGAAATCCTCTCAGCTGAGAATGAAAGTGATGGCCAGCTGTCTCTTCCCCCCCACCACAGGTATGTCAGGTAAAGAGATACTGTCTTTATTTTATTTTTTATAAAAACATGTATTTTTTTTTCAGGAAATAGTTTTGAAGTTCAACTTTAAATGTCAGGAGATACATTGTTGACTTTACTGTTAAAAATGCACTTCCAGGGGCGGACGGTGGCGCAGTGGGTTAAGCAGCCGCCCCATGTACAGAGGCTACAGTCCTCGCTGCAGCTGGCCGTGGTTCGAGTCCCGCACCGGACGGCCCTTTGCTGCGTGTCTTCCCCCTCTCTCTGCCCCCTGCTTCCTGTTTCTCTCCAACTGCCCTATCCATAAAAAGCCCCCCCCCCCCCAAAAAAAGCACTTCCAATAAAGTGAGTATTGGCACTTTAGGCAGCGGGGGGTGTTGTCGGCAGCTGCTGAATGTAACTAATAAAGTAACTTGTAATCTATCCTAGTTACTTTTAAAATCAAGAAATCAGCAAAGTAACTAAGCTACTTTTTAAAGGAGTAATCAGATTACTTTTTAAAGGTAACTATGCCATCACTGCTCACAACGCAGTGATGTCACCGACCTCGCTGTGAAGGACGCATCCTGCTGGTTTTAGTTGCGAGGATTACGATGAAGGTGTGAGCAATAGCACAATCTGAACTAAGATACAAATATATTTGACAAGAATGCTCAGACAGCGCAATGACCTACATTTCTCAAACTGTCAAATGGACCAGCTCATTCAGTCTCTTGTTTGATCTGAAATTTTGAGTGAAACGACATTGAAAACTCAGCCTTTAGTGAGATTCAAGTGGAGGAAACGTTTTAAAGAGTTTTTCATTTTTTTCTTAAGGAACATGAAGTCACTGGTAGTGACTAATTCACTAAGAAAATCCCAATCGATTTTTAGAATAGCATAATAGTCCCCAAATATGGGCATACTAGCATATACAAATGAAGAAGTGATGAACCCCCACAGAAGACCAGAAAATGGGAGTGAGAAAATATTAGTGGCATGCTTCTTTAACTGACTGTAGAGTGACTGAGACTTCCTCACAATTAAACACAGACATTAAAATGTTATTCAGTTAAATAGAAACCACTTAGATACCCTATCACACAGACATGGAAAATACTCCAGGAACTAGAACCTTGACTAAATTTACATCATCAAATCTAAGCCAGGACAACATGATCTTTAAAAAGATAAAAAGTAGGAATTACAAACAGCAAAAAACAGTCCCTGAAGGTCTTTAATGTGCAACACTATTTGCACATGTCAACATCGGACAACATTTAGCACGTGACTTGTATAATGTCTCCTCTAGCTTTGGGGACGCTTTCTGAAGTCTGAAAAATGAACTCTGACAGTGTCAGGGCCATGCGGACCTGAAGGAATTTAACTAATTGATGTAAGATTTAAAAGATATTACCAAGCTGGAAGGGTTTAATCAAAACCTTTTCAAATGCTGACTATGGGACATCATCGCCTTTGTCAGGCCATTAAAGAGATGCTATCATTCCGATATGCATGACTTTTACATTAATGTTCCTTAGGGGCAGATATGTTTGCATTCTATTCTCGCATTCAAACATGCAATCTGGCCGTGTTTATATACTTGGGACATTCACTTTAGTGCTTTGTATCATAATAGGAAATGCACAACATTACATAAGTATGTAATCATTCATCTGTGTTACTTATCAGAAGTCAAAATGTAAGTTACAACTTTATCATTATTTCTGTCTCACAGATGAAGCCTCAGTTTGACCCCTCAATTTCTTTCAAAAATGTCCTCTGCCATCTGGCAATACATGGCCCTGTAACATACACAGTGTGCATTATGTTGCACGTGTATTGATTTAACATGTATGCCACAACCAAATCTTTCCTAAATGCATCAGAAAAAGCTAACTGTATAACAGATAAGGTTGGAATTTTCTTTTTTCGTCTTTTTGTGAGCATGTTTGTTCATCTTCACAGTATATAAAAACATGCCACCTTATTCTCGTTAGGTTCTGTGAGATTACCCTAGTGTATCTCTGAACATATTGGGTGGTTGAGGTGTTTTTTGCCAGCCTCTGAAACATGACAATAAGTGCATGTGCTTGTTCTCTGATGGAGGTTCCTTTTTGTTCTTGCTTTTATAACAGTGGTGTTCCATTCCAACTGTAGGACAGCCAAAGTCAAACAAAAATATTCTCTAGTGATACTTAAAATTAAGGTACTGTGTAGCTGGCAGTCGTTTTCATGACTGACACTATTATATCCGTGAAATGCTTGGATACTGACCAGTGAAGTCCAGCTTACGCTTTTAAAGTAGTTCTGGCCATAGTAGCTACTATACGACTGACCTTGCACACCCTTGGAAAAGCTGATGAAGGCTCTGTGCTGAAATCTGTAAATCTACAACCACCGTTCATCTGAGGTGAATAAACAGGTGAAATTTGAGTACTTATGTCCTTAAAAAAAAAAAAAAGATGAGATGTGCTTCCCTTTTTCCTGCACTTTTTAGTAGATGTTGTTATAGGTTTAGTGACGTTTAATTTTTTTGCTAGACTTTGGGGGCTGCCAAAGGATTTCATTGTCGTAGCAAAATCTCTTGAGATCTTGTGATGTGCATTTTTTTTTCATTCTTACTAAAGGTGACCTGAATCTGTCAATAAGGTATAATAAAAATAAAATTGGAAAAAAACATCCATGCACTCCATCTAAATATGCCGTTAAAGGGTGTACTGAAAAAAAATGGTAGATGCTGAAGATTATACATCGAAGATGGAAGAAGTAAGCCGCAAGATGCTGGCTAAAGAGATATGATGAACACTTACACTTTGGTTGCTATGCGCCGACCTTATCGGCAGCAAGTCTGTGTAGCTCTGAATTTTGTTCGTCGTTTATATAATTATGTGTAATTTTAGTTTCAATCTAAACATTTTTAGTGATCTGCTTTTTATTTACATTTTGTTTTATTCTTATTTTTTAACAATGTGCACTGCTACTAGTAAAGCAGTGTACACAAGAGAGGAACTGTTGGCACTGTCAAGGATAGGACGCGGAATTAAACATCAAATTCCGACCGAGCTAAGAAAGTTGTACCTTGGATGCAGAGCTGGAGCAAAACCAAAGAGGCACAACAGGAGGTGGAGGTACAAGCCTTTTCTGTCCTCTGTAATTATGGTAAACACTAACTGGCAAACACAACTATCTATTGACTCCCACATTATTCCAAAGTTATGGAAGACTTCCATAATTTTACCGATTCCTAAAAAGGCTAGTCCTCAAGAGGACAATGACTACCGGCCCGTGGCCATCACCTCAAACGTTTTTAAATCCTTTGAGAAAATAATGATAGGAAAACTTCGCACAGATGTGCAACCAGCTCTTGATAAGTATCAGTTTGCCTACACTGAGAACCGCAGCACAGGAGATGCCATAGCAACAATAATGCATCTGGTGGTTAAACATCTTGAAAACCCCGCAGGTTATGCCAGACTTCTTTTTGTTGATTTTAGTTCCGCTTTTAATCTTATCCAGCCACACATTCTTCCTGAAAATTTAACTCAGCTGAATGTAAACCCGTTTTTAATTAGGTGGTATTATTCTTTTTTATCAAATAGGCCACAACAGGTTAAGTTCAATTCTACTTTGCCTGACCGTTTTTGTTTACGCTATACACTAACGACTGTGTCAGTTCTGGGCCAAATCAATACATTGTCAAATTCTCAGATGATACTGTTATTCTTAGCCTGCTCACTAAACATGATGATTTGAACATTCACCAAACAGCAATAGATACGTTTGTTAATTGGTGTGATTCACACTTAAAAAAAAAAAACAGTAGAGATGGTGTTTGATCCTAAATCCCTCTGTGGCCAGGGTAGCTATTGATCAGGTGAACACTTTTAAGTACCTGGGGGTGCATATAGACAGCGATCTCAGCTGGCGTACCAGCTGTGCCAGAATACACCAGCGTCTACATTTTCTGCGCAGACTTAAGAGTCTTTGGAGTATGTAAAAACATCGTGTTAATCTTCTACAGAGCCATGATAGAGTCTGTTCTCCGTTATGGGATTACCTGCTGGTTTGGCAATCTCACGGTAAAACACAGGGCAGAAATCTCAAGCCTCATTAAAACAGCAGGCAGGATTATTGGGGTGATGTCCCCCCTTAACCCACAGGAGCTCTTTGAGCAGGCCACTATAAGTCAGGCGAATGTCATTGCATCAGATGGTGATCATGTACTAAATGGGGAATATATTCTTTTAAACTCTGGGAGGAGGTTTAGACTCCCTCTGTGTAAACACAATCGCTACAAACATTCCTTTATACCTCATTCTATTAAGATACTGAATAAACTTGGGGAAAAATGGGATTGAGTGGGACAAAAAGGGACCTCTGCAGTTAGTGTTTGTACTGTAGGTGGTGATGGAATGGAGTAATGACCATGAGGGTACTAGCTGAG
Organism: Odontesthes bonariensis; assembly: GCF_027942865.1. Lineage (NCBI taxonomy): Eukaryota > Metazoa > Chordata > Actinopteri > Atheriniformes > Atherinopsidae > Odontesthes > Odontesthes bonariensis. The sequence goes on along the minus strand of NC_134529.1, from coordinate 25,772,252 downwards.
AGGGGGGTATACATGGATGAATGTATCCTTGTTTTTACTATTTTTCTTAAATTATGGACTGGATGGGACAGGGGCAGTGGGTTAGGACATCCAATGTTTCTGAGCCTGTACCTTACATTTTATTGTTGTCTGTTTTGTCTGTTGGTGTTGTCCTCTTATGCGTTTTATGGTGCTGTAACCTCCCATTATCCGAGACAAATTTCTCCTTTGTGGAGACTAATAAAGAAACCTAACCTAACCTAACCAGTGACATTAAAGACCTCCTGAACCAGAAAAAGAGGGCGTTCCAGAATGGGGATGGAGAAAGGCAGAGAAGTGTACAACAGGAGCTTAAAAAGACACTACGTCCAGCTAAGGTGGAGTACAAGAAAAAGGTAGAGAGACAGCTGGAGAACAATAACACCAAGGAGGTGTGGACGGGCATGAGGACCATCACTGGATACAGACTGAAGAACTCTCAGTCTGTGGAAGGTGATGTGGACAGAGCCAACACTTTCAACCAATACAACAGGTTTGACAGTGTGGCTTTTTCCAGCTCTGCTGCTGCTCCCTCCACCCCCACCACTACAGCTGCCTCTATACTGCTTCCACCTCAATGGCAACACACATCGCCAAGCCTCCTCCTCCACCTGACTGCACCTCCACCTCTGCAGCAACTGTCAGCAACAGGCTTCTTCAGTCCAACTGTACCTCCACCTCTACGGCAGCTTCCACCATCAGGCCTCCTGAGCCCAGCTGCACCTTCACATCTGTGGCTGCTCCAACCGCACCTCCACCTCTGCAGCAACTCCCAACACTAGCCCTCCTCTGTCCAGCTGCACCCCCATCTATCTCTATGATTGATAGCAACATCACTCCTGTCGCCATCCCTCCGCTACAACCTGGGCAGCTCCCTCTGTGTCTAACTATAGAGGAGGTTGGAGCTGAGCTCAGGAGACCTACAAGAACTACTAGAAAAGAACTACAGGAAACATCTGCCCTCTGTAATTGTGAACAAAGGTTTCTATACCAAATATTAAGTTCTATTTTTTTATTGTATCAAATACTTATTTTCTGCAATAAAATGCAAATTAATTATTTAATAATCATACAATGTGATTTTCTGGATTTTTTTTTAAGATTCTGTCTCTCACAGTTGAAGTGTACCTATGATGAAAATTACAGACCTCTCTATTCTTTGTGAGTGGGAAAACTTGAAAAATCGGCGGTGTATCAAATACGTTATTTTCCCCACTGTATATCTGTGCCATGCTGGAAGAAGCTGGGCACTGTTGTGTCCACCACTGTTCTGATAGAAAAATCTAATGGTCGGTCCACATATGGCTCGTCAGCAGCACAGGCAGGCTGTCAAGGGACTGCTAAGGTGAGAATGACGGCAGTGATAAGTTAGAATGCCTTAGGTATAAAACGATTAATTATTACCACAGCGCTGTCCTGAATTTTTACCAGAGCCACCATGAGGTTGCTCACCCTCTACTTAAAGCGAAATTCAATTTATTAATCAGATCAATTTGGCCTCTAGACATATTTAAAATTCCAATACTGACGGATTTTACTCACTGAAGGAACAGTGCATAACATCTGCCGACATGGCGATAACGACCACCTCAATGGTCCATTCACTCATTATCTAGCAACAAATTGTATCTATATCAGTCGTCTAAATGACCTGCTGAGGAGATAACAAGCAACTTGCTTCACTGCAAAGATTATTCTTTAGTGATTTTCAACTGAGAAAAGCCACATAGATGTTTATTTTTGTTTTCTGCCAACACATATTAAGTTTTTGCTTTCTTTAATCCGATTCACACAACATTGCCTGTTACTTAATTTGGTAATAGCTTACCTCCATTTCACAAATGTCTACTCTTCTCTAAAAACAGTTTTCTTCGTCGTCGTCGTCATCCTCTGAACAATACTCTTCTTCCGCATGCATTTTGTAACAGACATGGTGTAAGATAGTGATGCAAATATCAACGTTAAACCATGAAACAGGGCAGCAGAAATGAAAATAAAAGGTTTGGGCTGAGGTAGAAACATAACAATTAATGAAACGATACTTTGGTGACAAGTGATGCCTCTTTGAGCCAAAGATCTGCTGGTTCTGACCCAAAAGTCATTTGATTTTGACCAGCAAAAACAATGAGTGGAAAGAAACACAAATAACTCCAAAATGCCCAATTTTCTGGAGGGCAATCAGAAATTGGTGGAGTATTACTTCAAGCTCCAACATACATGTTCATGCCTCTTGAATAGCTGCTTCTCTCCAGTCTTGTGAGCTTTTTTTTTTAAGCATCATAAATCTGAAGCCAAAGCTTTTTGTTTGTGTAGTCAGAAAAAAAAGGAAGGCCTCCTCTGTTATTCATGTCATAGGAGTGAGAACTTCAACAATAGTCGCCAGTACATGCAACCAGCTGCAATTTGTTTTGCGGCGTAAATTCATATGTATATGTAAAGAGGGACAGTGTAGGAGTGAGTAATTAAAAAATTGAATTAAATATTAAACTTCATCAGGAACAATGCGCTTGCCTTTTTATCTGCTACCAGAATACAACCAAGGCCAAAATACAAACAGATATTCAACAAAATATTGCCTCAGGGCCACAAAGTCTAAACAATCACAAAGTGCTTCAGGCAATAAGTTAAAATGAGAGTAGACAAGATAATGCCAGTGTTAATTTCATCCTGAATATTTTGTTGAACATGCAGACAGCAGCATCCGTGTTTAATTATGTACAAGTTCTGTTGACAGTGCATGACCAATGACAATTACCTAAAGCTGAGAAAAGAAAGGGAAGGCAAGTGGGACCATTTGTTCTGATTCCTAAGCTTTTGATTGAGTTTCAGTCAGTTCACACGTAGGTACAGATAAAAACCTACAGTTCCATTGTTAAAACATCCTGCCAAAGTGTCTTTGTAGTTTCCCATTCCTGCCGAGCTTGGTGAACTGACTGCTAAAATTAACACTACTTGTGCCGTTCAAATGTGAACAAAAAGTATCAATATTTGTTTAAACTAATGAAGTAATGACTGTAGACAGCTCAGCATGTGTTTCTATAATAATCAATGCTACCTGCAGGGTCACACGCTTTAGTCGCTCCTCATCCAGCTCTCCTCGCAGCTCTGCTATCTCTTTCCTGGAGACAAACAAACACATGCACGCACCCATCACCATATGCCTACAATCTTCCAACTCATGATATAAATACAGTGTGGTGTTGACAAGTAAAAACACTTATCAGGAAAGCTTCTGACGAGTACTTATTTGAATATAAACAAATTCTCAAATTCTCAGACACTTCACTATACTTTCAAAGTCAACTGTTCACGAGATTATTCCAAACAGAATTAAGTTTTAAGCTTAATTTTAGTGTCAGAATTATAATACAGAATTATAATTTGCATAATATCTAGAACCTCAATTATTATCATTTACAATGACATGGTATAGTATCATTAACCAACAAAAGGAAGGTAAGAGATAGTAAAATAAGGAAATAAAAAGGGACAGGAAGAAGAACACAATATAGAACTTATAGTCTGTCTGAATTGGTAAAAGCTATACTGAGCACTAGATGCTTCATTGTTTCAACACATTTCATCCAACTGTTGTGCAATTGCCAACCTAAAAGTAAAGCTGGTATTTAAGAAATATTAATTTTTGCTACAGTAAATCCATGCATATCTCCAAGGTATTGAAAGACATTAAATTTTTCGTGAAACTTTGCTTTCATGCATATTAAGTTGAATTACATTTGCTGGGCTTTGAGCAGCTCCACACACAGTAGCAAGTCTTTCATCTGGTTTCTGAGCTCATCCAGCTGGGAGCTTGACTCTTCGGGCTCCAACCGGGTTCTGCTGCTCTGTGAGGTGCCGATATCGGAGTTGTGGGCTACTACAGGGCTCGGCTTGGTCTCGGTGAGCCTGTGGAGCGATGGTGACTGGGATAAGGTGTTTGTAGAAGGCTGCAAAGATTAAACAGAGGTAAAATATAAGACAAACTGCCATGTTTTCCAAATGTGTGAAAATCAACTTTAAAAGATTGTGGGTTCACACAACCGATGAGAGAAGACCGTAGCAAGTATGAGTCATTTCATTTCAATACACATGTATTCAGTGAGTCACAATCAATGTATGACACACTGTGCAGGGTGTTGTCGGATAGAAAACACTTCCACCAAGATATAAATGTGTCAAGATGAAGTTCATATGTATGCAATAGGCACTTGTCAGAAATAAAATGAAGGATGACTGGTTTTTGCATCACCAAATCCTCAATGTGCATTTGGTACAGCACCCCTATGGCATGCCTTCTTATGTAGCCGTCAGAGTATTATTGAGTGTCTGTACACGTTTATCACGTCATGGACTAATGCTTATCAGTAATTCTCTGCAAAACATCTGAGACCACCACCACAGTCAATCTCCACTTTCAAGCATAAAATTCTCAATCCACTGTGTTTTTGATGAATTCTTACATCGGATACACATGCACACACTCAAATTTGGCATCTGAGTGTGTTCTATTCCCTTTTTTAGGCATAAATGTACAAATATTAAAGCGTGTTTTCATGACAATTTATTATAAACCTTGAGGATATAGAAAACCTTTTTAACACTACACCTAGCTGTTGTTGGTCTCCTTTTAGATGCCACTTTGGATCTTTTAACCCCTAACCCCTTTCTGCCACGCATATACACCCAGTAATTCTAAGTGTGTCACATGCGGGGTCGGCCGTGGCTCAGTGGTTAGAGTCGGTCGTCCAATAACCGGAAGGTTGGCGGTTCGATTCCCACTCTCGCCACTAAAAAAGATTGGTGGAACTGATAGGTGGAGGGATGTCAGTCCACCACCTTGTCACGGCTGAGGTGCCCCTGAGCAAGGCACCGTGCCCCCATGCTCCCCGGGCGCTGAATGGCAGCCCACCGCTCTAGATTGGCATCTGTCTCTGAGTGTGTGTGTGTGTCAACAGGTGCCAACCTGAATGGGTTAAAAGCAGAGGACAATTTTCATGTGTATGCATGACCAATAAAAATCGGATCTTAATTTTTTTTTTTATTCTAAGTACAATCTATAAGGCCAAATCAGTAAATTCTAAAGTAGCATGTAAAAGTTTGGAACAGTGGTAAAATGCATTCCTATAAATGATGAACGAAGTCTTTGCCTTTGGACCTGAGCACTTCAGAGAGAAAATGTCTAGCTATAAAATTACTCTAGATGTTATTTCCTTGGCTTCTCGTACTAAAGCAAGAAACCTTGGAGTTATGTTTGACCAGGATATGTCTTTTGACTATTAATTGTTAAAAATCAGGAACATCCTGTCTCAGAGTGATGCAGAAAAACTAGTCCATGCATTTGTTACTTCAAGACTGGACTAATGTAATTCTTTATTTATTGGGCTGTCCCACATATTCTCTGAAAAGCCTTCAGTTGATCCAAAATGCTGCAGCCAGAGTTTTGATGAGAACTAACAGGGGAGATCATATTTCTCCAGTTTTAGCTTCTCTTCATTGGCTCCCTGTTAAATTCAGAATAGAATTTAAGATTCTCCTTACATATAAAGCTCTTAATGACCGAGCTCCAACATATCTTAAAGATCTCGTTGTAAGATATTTTCCTAACAGAGCACTATGTTCTCAGACTGCAGGTTTACTTGTGGTTCCCAGAGTTTCTAAAAGTAGAATGGGAGGCAGAGCCTTCAGTTATCAGGCCCCTCTATTGTGGAATAAGCTGCCAGTAAATGTCCGGGAAGCAGACACCCTTTCTAACTTTAAGATTAGGCTTAAAACATTCCTTTTTGATAAAGCTTATAGTTAGGGATGGATCAGATGATCCCGAAACATACCATCGTTAAGCTGCTATAGGCCTAGATTTGGGGGCCGAAGAGAAGTTTCTGTGCAATTGGTTGGTTTCCTCAGCTAGGAAATTGTTTTTGAATTGGCTCTGTATTAATGAATTGGATCAATTTCTTATCCAATTAATTGGATTTGATTGGATTATGATTACAATGAATTTAACTCCAATTATCTTGAATTGGACAATACTATTGAAGTGCCTTGAGATTATATTTGTTGTAATTTGGCGCTATGTAAGTACTGAATTGAAAGTTAAATCTTGTTGCAGTAAAAACACAACCTCGCAGTAAATTGAATAAAATCCCAAATTTTAATTTTCAAAATGTTTAAAATTTAATTATTTTTCTGTATTTGAAAATGAGAAAAAGGGTTAAGCAAAAAAAAATTGGGCAGCTTGCTAGGTCAGCTTATAGTAACTTAAAAATTATAAGCTAACAACATGGATGCCTGATAAGAATTCTTCTGAGAGTGAATGTAATTAAGCAATAAGCTCGCTGATGCCATCACTGAGCTATCAGATATCACATCTGGAGGAAAACAGCAAAGATCCAGGGGAACACACACACACTGCAAACACCACCGGTCAAACCAAGAAAGCCTGTACTTCCTGAGGTAACCTCGGAAGGCTAAACTACAGAGACACATTCTTGTAAACTTCTACAGAAACGTTTTACAGAGTATATCCACATGAAACATACCAAACTGACACAGGATGTGCTTGGCCTGACAGGAAGACTTTTCAGCTGGTGAAAAAAAGATTTCGTCAAACAACATCTGTATGCTATATATCAATGAGAATTTTGGTAGAATAATAAACTAGCGGATCTCGTCCTCTTCTTGAGCAAGTTCATTTTTGAAGTGGTGGCGTTTGAAGAGTTGTGGAAGCCATTCTCTTGATCATAGTTTTTCCCAGACGCAGCTGCTTATAGTAGCCTCAGGCAACTGGTTATTAAGATAATGTTTGAGGGGATGGTATTTTTAAAGTTTTGGAATTTGCATCACTTGGCCTTTCCTGATTACTGTGTACCAATTATTGTTCTAACAATATATTTAAGGTCTAACACCCTGTCAAATGTTACAAGATATGTTACATTTGTAACAATCAAACAATTATGGTTTGCTGTGCTTGTTCAGGGTTAAATTCTTAGTAGATTTCTGTCAGCATTGAGATTTTGACACACTTTCAATCTTTATTTTCCAAATGTTTTGGGCCACTTTCATTGTTTGTGTCAACATGGCTTTTTATATTATGATTCTAACCCTTAATTACACTTAAAATGTCATGCAAACCCACACAACTTTCTTTAAAGTGCTTCAATTCTTCCCGGGTGGTTCCAGGTTAAACAAGGACTTATATGATTACAACCTACATTGGCAGACTCGCTCATTTCTGCTCTTGGTCTTCTCTGGTAAAAATGTAACAAGGGTAACAATCTCATTGAAATAAAACTAACAGGGTGAGGAAAAGGATACTGGGGGTCTGTTTCCTGTAATATAACCTCTGGCTGTCTGAGCCACCAGGTTATGAGCAGTCCAAGCCTGGCTTTTCTCTGACGACTAGGTTTGTGAGGGCTGTCTGAAGCTGTGCACCCTCCAGCTCAACAACCACGTGTAATTAGTCTCGGCTGTCCATGACAAATCCAGGCAAGATAGCATCGAAGGCAATTATTGAAATGCTCAAGTGAAAGATGGAGCAGCAGGTGGTGGTCCTCTGTCTCCCTTTTTATGTGCTTAGTGCAGCTTAGCTGCACACAGGTGTCTAGAGGGTGCCAATTAACTGACCGATGTGAGGTTGTTTGTGTCACTGGGAGCTGCTCTGTTTGAAGACCAGAAGTTGATTTTTATTTGTATTTGAGTTACATTCTATTTGGCTTTGTTATTCCATTATATTGTTTTGTTATTCTATTTTTCATTTAAATGCAGCTAAATATTGCTATGATCACTCAGTAATCTTTTTCAAAACTTGCTTTATTTTGATCCCACATGTTTTCTTTTATATGAATGATGCATTTGCATTCGGATCACTTTTGATTTTACAATAATTTTCTCCATGTTCAAGCTTGTCAATAGCTCCAATTCCCAACGGGAAAATATGCTGCTGCAGTGTAAATTACTGTTATAGATAATTATTGTTATAGATGGATAGATAAAGATTTAGCAAAACTCTTCAGGGACCGCCATGAATGGATCGGCATGCTGTTTTTGTAGCTTGGCAACAACTTGGCTCAAAGCATCAGCAGGTAATACAGGTGACTTCTCTCAATAAAGTAGATGTGGACAGAAACTTGCAGCCAATAGTTTAAGCCTCATTTATACTCGGAAACCAGGTCGTCTGCGTGTGTGTCGCAGTTAACGCAGACACTCTGGTGCACCTCCTCAAAATTGTAACTCACCGCAGACATTGCCGCCGGGAGGAGAGAAAGGAGGCCTCTGATTGGTCAACTCTACATCCGCTCTACACTATGCGTATTTCCGGTTTGCTAACCGGCTGACGCTAACCGTGCTAACCGTGACGATTCTTTCGCCTCTCTGCCAGCTCCAGTAGTAGCAATATTTCTTCTATTTCTAGATCGATCAGCTGCATCTCAATCAAAGTGCGCATTCGTCCAGTCGCCATTGTTGTTGAATGACCTCCGTAATCGTAACACCCACAATCCTAGCTTGTTCGTGATTGTCCCTCTTGCGTTGTGGCGTGGGATTAACATAGCGCAGACAGCGCTTCAAGGCATAAATCAAAAATAACTGCGTCGTGTCTGCGACAAGCTCACTGCGACACACTGCTGCGAAGTATACACGAGCCGCCAAAACATTTGGAAAATAAAGATTGAAAGTGTGTCAAAATCTCAATGCTGACAGCAATCTACTAAGAATTTAGCCCTGAACAAGCACAGCAAACCATAATTGTTTGATTGTTACAAATGTAACATATCTTGTAACATTTGACAGGGTGTTAGACCTTAACCTTCAGGGTGCAGACATGCCCCTTCTCAGTGAAATGTTGAGGATAAGTTATTAACAAGCACCGTAGTCCCTCTTCCTGTACTGTTATCTCTGTCTGCAGCTTTTGTCTTTCAATAAAGTCTGAAAGCACGGTCAAGAGGTTGCGGCGGTGGTGGTATGGTACATTATGGCTTGGCTTGATCTTTTTTTTTTTTACTTTTCGATGTGATACGATGCGATTTTTTTTTTTTGGCACTACCCCAGCCAAGGTTCCAAGCGAGCAGAGCCGATACTATACACTGACGTGGAGGCACAGCAGAGATCTAATTGGTCAGAGAGAATCATCACCAGTGGGCATAAACATCATCTCTACAACACATCACACAGACACACTTCCTTGTTCCATGAAAATGTTTGGGTTATTGTTTTCATTAGAAATTACTACATGAGCGTTTTATTAACCTGGAGTTTGGATTTAAAGATCAATCTTTGAGTGTTACAGAGCTCAGCTCAGGTCTGCAGTGAAGCGGTTGTTTATCTCTCCTAAAAGATATTCAAACCCTTCTGGATTAACAGACTCATTGTGTACAATAACCCCTCTTTACTCCTCGATAGTAAGCTGCTTTAGATGAAAGCATCTGCAAAATGAATGTAATATAATAAACATACACATCATGTAAAAAAACGTATGGTACCATGTCGAGAAAAATTCATTACTGGATCAATATGTCACTAATTCCAAAGGAACAAGCCTGTAAGAACAACAACAACATGAGGGATAGCATTCACCTGCATTTGGTTGTCTGTGTTTCCATAGTTTCTTATAATAACTCTCAGGGATACTGCAATTCCGTTAGTTTTTTTTAATTTATTGGATTGTGGCATCAGCTCAGCATCATGAGACAGAAAATAAGTTGCTGCTTGCTGGCAAAGTAATGGGTTAAGAAAAATAAAAATAAAGGACAAGTTTCACTCTGTTTTACATCAAGTTCGAGACATTCTTGAAGATGGCCAACTGGGGAGACAAGGAGGTCCGCGAGCTCCTCAGCCTCCGAGCAGAGGACGTTATTTACCGCCACATGTCGGGGACGGTGAAAGATGGACCTCTGCTGGAAGGGCTGGCGAGAAAGATGGGAGAGCGCGGTTTCCCACGCAGCAAGAAGCAGGTGACCAACAAACTAAAGGCCATGAGGAAAAAGTTCCATGCGGTTAATGACCACAACGGCAGGAGTGGCAGAGGGCGATTGGACTGGCCATATTTTGACATGTGCCACGCCATCTGGGGAGGAAGCCACTCTGTATTTAACCCTACCTCCGACGCATGGCTTGTGCCTACATCTTTGTACATGCCCAGCATTTTATGTGTTTCGTGTGACGCTCTGCCACTAGGCAACGCCCCCTGAACTCGGCTTCAGGCGACACGGGTCACCTAATACGCCAAGCTTTCACATTGCTCGACGAGGGTCGAAGTGGCAATTTGGACCCGCTAAGGTAGCGGGTCTCAGTGTGAAAGGGGCTATAGAGACAAACAAGACACACAACCATCCAAGCTCACACTCACTCCTAGGGTCAATTCAGAGTCACCAATTATCTGACATGCATGTTTTTTTGGATGGTGGAAGGAACCCGAAGAGCAAGCTCAACACAGAAAGGCCCCAGACGGGGTTCGAACCTGAAACCCTCTTACTGTGAGGTGACGGTGCTAACCATTGTAAATGCAAAATGCTCTACAGGATGCAAAGATTCTCCTAAGATTTATCTTTATCTATATAGAAATCTCTTACGACCATTATTTTACACATTTCACGCACAACTTACGAAATAGAGCACGGCATCCATTCAATTACTTATATTCCCAGAGCGAAGAATAAAATGAATAATAAAAGAGGGCATTAATTAGGACTTCTGGTTTTCTCAATGAGAACCAAGTCTTGCGTTCAACTTCTGGTTTTAAAAGACCAAGATGGTGCCCAGTCAAAACTTTGAACCTGAGCCCTCAAAAAAATTGGCTGATATATCGTACAGTCTGTCACCAAAAAGTACGCAGGAGCCACTATCCTGCTAGCTTAAATTATCTTTAGACGATAGTAGGTTTTGCATTGGGCAAATTTGCCCATTTCGGATCTCAGAACAATTTTAAAGATTTTTAAAAACCTATTATGTTAAAAAAAAAAAAAAAATTCAACATAAACGAATTCTAACTACTAATTTAGTCCAGAACAAAAGAGCATCTAGTTGATAGGAATACACAGCATGAAGTAAACTCCCTATTTTTACAGAAAAAAAGTAAGTGTACATTTCTGTTGTACACATTTCTGCAGCTGAATGGTTGAAGGAGCTTAATGCTGTTCTTTTTCAGTCAGTCCACAGAGCTACATGAGAACAAGTAAGCGACACTGTCAGCTGTCTCAAAAAAAGTTGTAAATGGAGCCGCCAAACTCACCAAATGGCTAAGTTGTCAACGCTGCAGTCGTAAAGGAACAATTCGCGAGCATATTTATTTCAAAGTGCAGTTTTATGCAATTAGGGGGCTGCTGCTGCAGCAAGATGCTCTCACTGACAGAATATCACTAAATGAACATTAAGCAATTCAAACTGTTAGTCATTTGCAAATATCACAAGAGAGATGAAAAGCTTTAAGTTACCTTTCTGGTTTCTGATTGCTTTGGTTTGGTTGCCTCCTCTTCATCAATGTTGAATGATTTCTCAACACTTTCTTCCTTGTTGGGCTGCAAGGGAAGAGATTCGTTCAAACTTTTTTTTTTTATGTGATTAGTAAGCAATACAACAGTGCTCAAGTGCTCATCTTCAGTGGCATTAATGCTCCAAAATGATCAGGAAGGCTGACTAATGTCTTTACTTAAGTCACTGCTCTGAGAGATGAGTAGAGGGAGAACAGAGTGAGGTGAGACTGCAGTGTGAAAATGCCTGTCACTGAGTGGACGTTTCCTATGTAATCAGGAGGTGGCTGTCAAAGTGCAAACTATAGATTTGTGTTCCACTCAAATGTGTCACTGATGATGGAGGGAAAAATAGCAGCTGTGCTCTCATGACCTTACTGTATATGTACAAATGGTATCAATTTGAGTCAGGCTCTGTCACAACAATATTTCGAATAATATTCACACTGTAGATGTTTTCTGATTTGATGCCTCCATCTATAAATGTTATGGGAGTTTGGCTGTGATGTATACATCTGTACTCTAAATCCCTTAAAGCCATTGAAGCGATTTCTTAAGTGTAGACAATATCAGGTGCAATACAAGGACTGTGGGTGAAAAGTATTTTTAAAAGCTCATTAGCTTAAGACAACTTGGAGGGCTTTAAGTGTCGCTCACGGCGCTGCCGGCCCGTGACGTCAAAATGACGTTTCAGGCCTGGCGCTTGCCTTGAAAAGACGGCGCAGCGCATTGTTGTGCACCAGTGGATTTTTGTAACTCTGCGCGCGCTGACAACGAGAGACCAGATGGACCAACTTGAAAACAGGCTCACGGCTGACGGTTAAAATACTTTATACTTTTTTTTTTCGTGAAGTAAAAATAAAAGTCGTTAGGAATTTGCTGTTGTTTCATTCACTGGAAGCGGCGTTGAGTATTAGCACTATATAAAAACGATCTATTATTATTATTATTATTATTGTTGTTGCATCCTGAAAGGTAACGATAATTCCCAAGTGTGTCCATTGAAGCACACTGTTTCATAACAAACAAACAAAGAAAGGGTAACCCAATACACTTAAAAGTCCTATAGCAATATTCTAAGTACTATATCGGACTATAATGGTAAGAACACACCTATTGAACTTTCAACTTCTGCAGGCTCATCAGCTATTATGTAAGGAATCTTTCTCTTGTCGCCTTTTTTACTAAGCAGCAGTATCATTGACAGTGACATCGTTTTCTTCTCTCCTTTCATCGTTATAGAGTAGTAACCTTTACGGAGCAGCGACACCTCTATGACGGAGAAGATTGCAACTACTGGCGCATCGACTAGCGTCACTATAAATAGTTGGCACAAAATTGTGACGTCATCAACACCGCTCGTGCAAGCCAACGCAGCAACCATGCTAGAGCCTTTAGACTGCAGTTTTTCTACCAGTTTTTTCCCCTATATGCACTTACACTCGATTTAACAAGCCGATTAAATCATTTCCCATTGCCGGTAATAGTTTACCCTGAGTGCTCTGAAGAGTAAAACTGGTCACTACTTCCAAGGGAAGTTCTAATCAGTTCTCCGGGATAATTTAGCTCCTATATATTGCAACGGGATTGCATACATCAACCCCACACAGTGGGATAAACAGTGAAGTGCCAGCTGTCCTTGCACAGGGTAAAATTGATCAATCTCTTCTCCCGTTTTCTGCAAGTTGTTGCTATGGTTTCTGAACCTCCGTGTGAGAGATTGAGGCAGCTAAACGTGTTTTTCTATAAATACAAAGTGAACTTTGCCTATTCTGTTAGTCCAAAATACAAAATCCTTCTTTATTTTGTGCTACTAGCCTGGGTAAGAAATTGACAGTTAACAAAAACACCAAAAATATAGTGCTGCTTCAAAAGACAAGCCAAAAGATTGAACTGTTGTTAATTGGCAATTTCCAAGTTGGCTTTTGATGATTAACTGCTCTCAAGCAGTCACAAACATCTTCAATCAGGCAGCACTTTGGATCTACACAGTCAACAGTTTTAGGATTCATGTCACGAGACAGCATCCACAAGCCACATGTTCAATACAATCTCTCTCTCTCTCTGCTCTTTTGTTCAGTAGTTTAGAAAGGCCAAGAAAGTGTTTTTGTAGAATGTCCCCTATGTCCCGACGAGGCTGACCTTTGGGATAGAAAATGTTTTTGTTAATTAATGTTTTCTACATCCTCACCGAGTGTGCGCCACCAAACTGGGCAGGCAGCCTCCTTCCAGGCATCTTTGGTCTGTTCGCTGTAAGGTGAGAGAGCTTCTCCGAGGTAGACGACAACTCATCAAAGCTCATCAGATCCTCTGAGAACAGATGAGAGAGGAAGAGAAAAAGGAAAAGACAGGGAGAGGAAAATACCAGGAGGAATTATTCTTAAGTGAAATATCTCAGCCGTGACTAAACAAACATCCGGGGGTGAAGTGACACTTTGAATTTAATTCATTGCAATTTTAATGCATTCCAGCTTGCGGACAGTTTTTTTTCCCTGCCAGCTAATGACATTAGCAAACACTGCAGCACACGACAGGCAAGAATGCTCACATTTTAAAGTGTGAAATAGCCTATTGGGCTGTAACACAAGGCTGACATTCTGCAATTAGGAAGTGCTTTTGTGAAAACAAACAAAGAAAGTTTACATCAAAATGTCATGAAACAAAAATGTAAACAAACATTGAGATTTTGTGAGATCAACAGATCTATAAAATAAAACACTTGAGACCAAACCTTGTTTAAGGGGAAAACCACATTAAAGAAAACATGGCATGTGCTTACATTCAGGGTCCTTAATACTTTAATTAGAAATTCAGTTTGTGAGGCGGAGGATTCCCTCTGTGATGGCTTAAAACTCAGTGGAGAGCCAGCACCATTAAGACACTTTGGAAGAGGAAGTAAACTTTTTGTTTACTAATTCCCAGAGGGATTTTCACATCACATTGGCAAAATCCAGTTTTTGTGGAAAAGTTTAACCATATAAGGCCATGTGTGCTACACACACACACACACACACACACACACACAACATCCATCTTCATTCCTGTAGTTGCTCTTAGCGTTCTTATGACTTTAGATTTTATGGTGGTGTGCAATTTTATTGCTAATGTTCAGAGGGGTTTCAATTTCCCACTTGGCTCCGATATCTGTGACTACATACATTCTTTTACTAATGATCACATGAAGTCATGCGTTCCTTTTTCTTTATTTATTTATTCAAGTGCATTCTTAACCTCTGAGAAGAATGAAATTACTCTCTCCTTGGAGGTAAGGGTGATTGCTGAATGCTTCTGCTTCAGAATAATGTTTACTCCCCAACTGTAATGATAAGTATTTGTTAGGAAGCTAAGTGTTGATATTCTAATCGAAAGTAGCCGAAATTGTATGATGCTACATGGTACATTCAAAAGAAATACTATTGGCAGTCTAAAAAGGTGTGTATAATAAACAGAGTGACTGACACAAAAATCGCAGAATACTCACAAACCTACAGGATTACAGTAAGTGCAGCTTAGGCTCAGTATAAACAATGATTGCAATGGCTCATGCTGGGAATTAAGTAAAATGCATTGCCCCCAGCTTTATTTCTATCAGATCCAAGTTCTTTTTGTTCCACTTCCTAATACGATTATTAGTTCACTTTAACTTTAAACTGTTATAAAGTTAAAGTCAACCTGCAGATGTTTCACATTAACAGCTAGAATGCAAATTGAAAAATACTAATCTTTGATCTATTATCAGGCTCTCAATGTAAAATACCGTTGAAGTGTTCGATTTCAGTGACAACAGCTTAACATGAAACTCGAAGAGAAGAAGCAACTGTAATTCATTATCAAAAGAAAGCAGATTAGCTACGAAATGGATAAAAACTCAGCCTCCACGGGACGTTAAAATGTGTTACTAAACATTTTAGATGAGGGGTTTTTCTGCATTGAAAGGACAGAGAGACAGCTACTTGAGAATTTCCAATTTTCATTTAACTGCAACATGGCAGAATGTTTATCTATGTGCCTTGTATGTACAAACTAAAACCAGGACAGGATGAAATGCTCCAACCTTTACAATAAAACACTGAAAACCTTTTGCAACTGTTGTATAACAGCACTTTACACATACTCAGTGGTAAGCTGCAGCAGACAGGACTGTCTGTAATTGCAGAAAAGATTGAGTTTTCGTGTTCTAAAGCAATGTGTGACAGACTTCCCTCTGGAGACTCGGGTGGACTTTTAGCACCTTCACAAGCCACTTGTCACAAAAAAAGAACTCATGGGTGAAATGTCTTCTGGTAGGGTCTATTAAATAAATCTATGATGTCTTTCCTTTACGACCTTTCAGTCTCTCTCTGTTCCCCTGTGCCCCCATTTTCTACTCTCAAAACATCAACCTCAAAACTATTCCATTTTTCAACGATGTCAGGTCTGGCAGCCTCCTGCTGCATTTCTTTTTCTGAGGCTTGCTCTCAGCTGTTCTTTTCTCTGATACCTTTCTTCATTTTGTAGGCATATTTGCAACCAATCAACTTCAAAATGCCCTGTGCAAGCATGCAAACACTGACAGCTGCCAACTGTTGATCAACAATATTATAAAGAATTTGACATTTTCCATTCAAATTCAGATCAAAGCCTAAACTCCATCCATTCATTCATCAAAGATTTATTACTTACTTAAATTTAGCTGTATAATTCTTTTTTTCTAAAATCCTCCTATGGCAAAAAAAAAAAGTAGACAAAGTGCTGATTTTAGTTGGACTTAATTCAATATTTGATTCTTGCTCTGCACACGGTAGCAATTGTGTCCATTAAATGAAATGAATGAATTGAACAAAGTGCCTTTATTATATTGGCCTTTCATGTTTTAAACCATCATAATTCAATCCGATTCCCTCTTTTTGAATGTATTATAAAAAATAAAATAAAAATTTAAACATTTATTCAAAACCGACTCTTTATTAGAGAAAGAAGACAGAGAGCTTCCTTTCAAGGCTCCTTGCTTCCTGATGTGGCATCTAAAATGGAAGCTGGCAAATAAATGTGTGCTATCTATGAACATCAGATGACATGCCCGCACACCGACAATAAAATAAATACTGTGTGCCGTCGCTGGAGAACTGCCTTTTCTGTTTCAACTCACAACAGCATCGTAACTCTTGTCTTCTACCATTCTGAATCGATTTCCACCCCCCCCCCCCCCCAACTGTTTAAAGAAGAAGAGCACTTGTAATGGCCAAGTCAAACAAACACAAAGCCCATTTTTCAAAGAAAACAAGGCAGCTCACGTAAGGCAGCTGTCTACATGTCTGCTAGTCCCAAATATCTAGGAGTATGTTTGGATTATTTTTTGTTAAATAACAATCACGTTTGGTATGCAAGTGTAAAGTTACCTTTTTTTCATTTTTTTTTATTGCATTTAAGCCATCAAAAACAGAGATGTTTGCTGCCACAACAAACACAATTTTGAGAGGTGATTTATTGACCGCTTGTGAGCAAAAGGTGGTTGATAACCACTACAGTGGTCAGAAGAAGGCTAATTTTGAATGTGAAAGCAGCTTAGTAGAAAGTAAGAGAATGAATGTCTTTTGTAGTCATGAGAAAATCAAATCACTGCATTATTCAGGATTTTGACTGTGCTGATTTGATTTGGTGTGAACGTACCTGTTTCTGAGGGCTTTTCCCCCAAGTCCCCTTGGGTTACCCCAAGTGTTTTGGGTTTAGTGGGCAATGATAGTTCCAAGTCGGACTTTGGTCGCAAGGAAGGAACCTCTCCATTGTGCCTACAAGTAAAGGAGAGAAGTGAAGGTAAAAACTGTCTAGAGTACCTATAAAAAGCCACATGAAAGGTAGGAGTCTGTGAAAATGCCTGGAACGGTTATTTTTCTATTAGGTAATAAAGAATGTAGACTCATTCACTCTTCATACTTTGTGTCAATTTGATTTTACATGGTTCAAAAGAAAATATAGTGTTCATCCATTAATCCATCTTCCCCATGTAGGTAAGCTCACACTTTTCAGACAGCAACAAAAAACAAACCATGAAGTAAGCTAAAGTAGAGCTAAATTTAAATTAAGGTGGAGAGGCACGTTTCTGGAGCAACACACAAAGATTTTTTTAAAGCATTGATTGTTTCTTGCAGTAGAGTGGCCTCAATAATTGTACTGTGGAACAAATTTGAAAGCTCAGAGGGCTCCAAAGTTCAGCACACCTAAGAACTGTAACCTAACAGAACTTCAGATGTCTTCTGCAGGGATGGCATTTCTCACAACCAAGTTATTACTATTCCTACATCATAGCATGGCGGTGGCAGTATCAGGCTACTGATGTGCTTCTAAGCAGCAGGGTAAGGAAGACATGTTAGACATATATGTAAGAGATAAATGCAGGCTTCTGTAACATCAGAAGAGAAAACATGCCTGAGACTGTGGTGACTGTTATACATTCAGCATCCAACTGTAACAGCACTGGAATAGAAGTTTTTGGCTAAAATAAACTGAATAGATACTCACCGTCCAATCTGACAGTGCTCCTACAAAATATTGATTTAAAGGTCTAATTACTTAAAAGATCTCCGTTACTAATTTCTATTTAAGATTGCTAAAAACATGTCATTATGCCTTACAAAGGAGAGACCTATATAAAAATCCATTTTTATCAATTTCACATTAAATGCCGTGCAAAAACCGAAGGGGTTACAGTGTTAGAAGCTTCACATTCCATTTCACAGAATACGGTTTCCTGAGAACACATTCATGTAAAGGTGGTTGGTAACACGATGGAACACAGACTCATAGAGGTTATTCAGCGGTGTTCAGGTGAATGAGTGGAGCCAGAACCCTGAAATCTGCAAGGTTAACATACGTACTTGAGGTTTGGCGAGGGAGCTAGAGGCTTGTCGGGCCTTTTGGGTGGGATACTTCCAGGTCTGCTTTTCAACGGAGGAGGGACCGGCTTCTTAGGCGGGACCACTGGTGCCGCAGGCTTAGGTTTGTGATCTGGAGTGGCTTTGTCAACTGAAACAGAGAAAAGAGAGTTGGAAATATGGAGATGGAGATAGAGATAGAGATAGAGATAGATCAGCAGTTAGCTGTGAGAGAACACTGAAACCTAATAAACTAAGCCTCACCTTCTTACCACAAATTTTACAATTATACAGTGATTAAGGGTAACTGATGGAGAATATTTTAAGCCTTGTTTTTATGCAGGGCTGAAACAACCAGGACGAACTGATGTTCAACAAGCTGGTCTGCTGACTATACTTATCCACTGTTGAATAACCTGCTGAAGAATTTTTTGTCCGGTCATAAAAGTTTTGCAAGATGCTGAGAACAGCTGTAAAAACTATTTAGAGAGAACAGAAACAAAATCTAAAAAAAAAAACACTGAAGCAACACTTGAATGCTTTGGGTTAAAAACAGATGTTTAACTCTATTCTCAAAATGACTACTTGTTCAGATGCGCTGCAACAAAACAGAAAATTATACAAGCTGACAGTTCAAAACATTAGAGCATTACAACTGTCCATAAGGAAATATTGATTCGATTTGCTTAAAATTTGAGCAGTTGTAATTTGGTTAATCATGCTGGGGCAAATGAACCCAGGGAGGTGTTAGGTGGCATATCCATAAAAAATAACAAATACTACACTACAGTGCAAAAAACCTGCAGGAATTATAGAATGTTTTACTTTCCTTCCTTTCAAAACATTACACCTAAAACCCAGATTTACTCAATAAATAGTTGCCATCTGACTCGACTGCTTTGTGCGCCTCTCTGCCCGTTACAACTTGATTTTATCTCATGTTCTTTTTTTTTCATTAATTCAAAATAGCTCCATTGTTATAAAGAGGCTTCTCAGCCTTGTTTTCATGCAATCTCATCTCACGAGCTTCTGACAGAACAGATACTCTTCTATTTTAATTGAGTGTAATGTTACCTGAGGCAAATTTGCCTCCATTTTACTCATGTTACTAAAGTGAGTATGTGTTGGGCTCTGCGCACTGCTGAAATGCTGATGACCCACGGCTGAACAGAGACTCGAGGAAAAATATAGACAGAGAACTGAAGGTGCAGCTTTGCAAACGCGTTTGCCCTCCTCCTCCAGGGACGAGAGGGGGGTGACTGGAGCCTATCCCAGCTGCCTTTGGGCGAGAAGTCGGATACACCCTGGCCAGGTCACTAGTCCATCACAGGTCCACACAGACAAATTAGATGAACAACCATGCACACTCACACTCACTCCTAAAGTCAATGTAGAATATCAATTAATCTAACATGCATGTTTTTGGACAGTGGGAGGAAGCTGGAGTACCAGGAGAGAACCAACACATGCACAGGGAGAATGTGTAAACTCCACACAGAAAATCCCCAGCTGGTATTCTAACCAGGAACCATCTTGCTGTAAGGCGCCTGTGCTCACCACCACGCAGCCAGTGAAGATGTACAGTTTAAGGGAAGAAGAAGAGGAAAAAGAAAAAAAAAAAAAAAAAAAAAAAGATGTCAGTCATGAGACAGAGAAAGAAATTGAATGTGAATGGGCAGTCACTTTGTGACTCTCAGTCTAACTTGAAAGAAAAGGTTAGAGTAGAGATGTGAAAAACCAATAAGGACAGCAACACCTTAACCTCGCAAGCGCTGGCAACTAGGGATGGTTAATATTCAAAATGCCTTTCATATTAGAGATAAAGCATTTCAGCGTTATCGTGTGTTTGTAACAAATCTCCTGAGCCAAAAATCAGAAAAAAACAAACTGAAAATCAAATTTTTTTCTCATGGTATCAAAACAATGGGCCTCATGTAACAACTGTTCGTACGAACAGATTTGTTCTTAAGTCGTGCGTACGAGTGATTTAAGAGAATTTGTGCATACACCAATTTTTTTGTATTTTAAGTTTTCTTTCAGGTAGGAAGAGAATTTACGAGTGATCTAGACCTGTTGTAGGAGTTGAGTAAAATAGTCCGCTGTTATTCGAATCAAGTTTTCTTGACTAATGGATTGTATATTAAATTACTTTGAAGCAATCATAAATAAATATATACATTATACCCCATAATTAGTGATGCTCCGATCAGTATTTTTTGGACCGATCACCGATCACCAAAATCATGATCTGCCCGATTGCCGATCACTGCCGATCACGGAAGGAATCTGACATTTCCATGCCTTTCATCTAGCAGAGAGTGCACCATTTATAGAAATTAAACCGCCAGAGGTAGCTGGGGACATGAATCTGGTGGAGTTTGCAGAAAACAATTGTTTTTTTTTTTTATTTTCTATTAATATTTTAATCTGCCCATATACACCATTCATTGGGTATGATTTCAGCATCAGATTATTAAACAATGATGCAGTGAAATGACTTGAAAATCACCACAGAGGTAGCTGGGGACATGTAGAACAAGAATCTTGTGGAGTCGGCGGAGAACATTTTGATTTGGTTCTAAATGAAGTTTTCAAATCTGACTATGCAGAAATGAGTTTGATTCTGAATATGCTTCAACAATTTTGTTCTATCATTTTGTTTTAATCATTAAAAAGAATGTAGTAAAAAAACAACCAAGTAATGACAGGTGTATGTATTCCAACAAATGAAAAATCAACTTCGATATAGATTTCTGAGTTTACGGGGTGCACTTGAATGCACCATAAATCCGCTCACACGCTTTACCGTACAACGCGATGTAAACGGCCACTAGATTTTCAAGTGTAGCTAGCGCGACCGTGCCTCTCCGAAGCGCAGATGGCGTGACCGCAGTAAGTTTCACATCTTTCTGACACACTTTGAAGAAATTCCAGACAGGAGAGGTCATGTTGTCGAGATGCACTGTAGAGGTTTTGCCTGTTCGGTTCTGTACACACGTCACGTACCACATTAGAAAGTGGTCGCTAGTAATTTACGTCAAAAAAAAAAAAAAAAAAAAAAAAAAAAAAAAAAAAAAAAGCTAGTAATTTGCGTCACGTGATCGTTTTTTTGATCGGCGTATTTTTCCGATCGCCGATCAGGCTATTTTTGGGCATTATCGGCCAATCATGATCGGCAGCCGATCGATCGGAGCATCACTACCCATAATGATGCTGACATTATTCTGTTTGACTGAAATTATGCACTAATTGAAGGTTCATTTGAATCTGTATATAACAAGGTCAATGGGAAGTGTAACCAGTGGCTGACTTGCTACAATTGGATGCCTTCGCACATCAGGCTCTTGGAAGAGAGCGTGTGCTCCGAGACCGTGTAAATATCCTTGCCTAGACAGAATGGCTGACATCGCGATTTAGATTGCCAAGGACCGTGCTGCTGCAAATACGCAGCCTGCTAGTAGAGCCACAACTCCAGAGAGAAACACGCCGATCAAACCAAATTCCACCACACGTCCAGGTCCTCACCACTCTTAGATTTTTGGCTACGGGAACCTTTCGTTGGAGACAGATCGGGTGTGTCCCAGTCCTCTGTGGGTCGTGCGCTCCCCTTGGTCATCAAAGCTCTCATCAGTTTATCACCCATGGTACATCAAATTCCCATACACCGCTGTCCAAAAATACAAATTAAGAGGTACTTTCATGCCTTGGCTGGACTGCCAAACATAATCGGAAAAATAGACTGCACACATATACGCATCAAAGCACCCGTGCTGTTGTGGAGCACACTAGTGAGCTGAAGGCCAGGTGGGTGTGTCTCAATACCTCTCAATAGCCATATTTCATATATTTCTTCTTTATTTCGGTGACATTACGAACTACAGCTGACATGGAATTAACAGCACTCGTAATTGCTTCCCATCTCTTCGCTTTAGCAGAGCGCATAATTTCACTGCTGACACTGCTAAAAATGACAGATTTTCCTTTTTGGATCAATGAAAGCAGAACTTCAACCTCAGAGCCCATAAAGTTGTTCTTTTTGCACCTTAATGCCATTCTCATGACTCAACACTCAACACTTCCTGGCACAGGAGATAGGAAGCATAGCCTTATATGGTATTATTTTGGGCGTGGAGTATGCAAATTTACTATTCTCGTGCACTTAAATACGCACGGGTGGCATTCATAATTTACACAGGTCGTTTACACACTTTTTCCAAAGTTAAGAGCATTTGTTGAATCTGACGTGGTGTGTTCGTACTAGACCTATTTACAAAAAAAGTGAGAGAAATTTAGAATAAAAATACGAAAATGTTCTTGCATGAGGCCCATTGTTTTAGACGAAGTACGTTTTGTATGGTGTGCAAAAAGAATTGGACAGTAAAAAAATTTCTTGTCTCTTCTTTCCGTGCTGCATCACCATGGCAACTTATAAGTTAAACAAACACAAATGTGATAAAATCTGGGTTGACCTAAAGAGTTGGTAAACAGCATCATGGCTTGGCGAAAGTTAAACTGGATCACCTAAAGATACCATGGATATGATGAACCTGCCTCATGGTATTCCACATTCACATTCGATCCATAATTTAAAACCACCTGTCATTACTTATTTGACACCAACTAAGCCAAAATGCAGAAGTAAGATCCATGATTTAGTAGCATTTTGAAGTAATTGTTTTCTTTATGACTTTATCTATCTCTCACGTGATTGTGGAGAAATTTTGGACCACTCTTCGCTACAAAATTGCTACAGTTTAAGTCTGCAGCTATTTTTATTTTATTTTTTTTTACCCCCAAAGGGCTCTCTTTAGGTCAACCGCATCATTTGACTTGACCACTTTGGTATACAGAGGAGTTCATGGTTCACTCAATGATTGCAAGTTGCCCAGGTGATCAAGTGAAAATACTGGTTCACTGAGGGGGAAAACAATTAAACGGTCTCTCTAATATAATAATAATAATAATAATAATCAATTACATTTGTAAAGCACTTTTCATTTCATACGGAATCTCAAAGTGCTATGCTGATGGTGGCAGACTACTGGATTGTAGCCACAGCTGCCCTGGGGCACACTGACGGAGGCGAGGCTGCCATGCACCAGCGCCATCGGCCCCTCCGACCACCACCAGCAGGTGGTCAACCTAACATGCATGATTTTTTGGACAGTGGGAGGAAGCCGGAGTACCCGGAGAGAACCCACGCATACACGGGGAGAACATGCAAACTCCACACAGAAAGGCCCCAGCTGGGTGTTGAACCTGGAACCTTCTTGCTGTGAGGCAACAGTGCTAACCACCACACCACCGTGCAGCCAAATAATAATAGTTTTCAAAGATGCAGTCTTACTAGTCTGCCTTTTTTTTTTTTTTTTAAAGAAAGTCAACAAGTTTATGTACACACGATACATAATTAATCAATGTATTTGTATAATCTTGAAATATATTAATTTCCCAGCAAGATTTTTGTTTTGTTTAATGTTGCACAAGATCTCCATGTTCTCAACCTAGCACAATAGCATGTCGATTGTTAAGAAATGCATTTAATTTAAATGGGTTTTAATATTAATTTCTAAAAAACCAACAGAGCTCAATCTTTGATCATACATAGCTTCAATAACCAGCACCAAATGAATGACCTACTCATTCTCACTGCAAGAAACGTGACACTGATACTACAGATCAAGCATGTTTGTGCACACGCACACAAAAAAGAAAATTTGATTACAGTATGTATGTGTAGTGAGGCCTGTACGAGCACCTTGTGATAAAATATGAATTCACTCTAATCCAAGTAGTAGAAACAAGCCAGATTCTCATTTTTCTGAGAAGCATTATCTCAAAGGCCGAGAATGGCATTTGTCTTTTCTAAGCTCCTAAACTGTTTACCCACCAGGTGACAAGAATTGCACTTTATGCAATTTGAGGCTTCACAAGGAAATGTCTAAGTTTCCAGCTGTGAGCCGACTTTATTTCATCCCCATGCAGCCAGTGGCATCTCAATATTGTTAATAACACACGCCATCCTCAGAGGTGCTGAAAAGTTTTAGCTGTTGTTTCAGGCTGGATGTAAGCACCCTTTGAAAATACAACAACTTTGATTTTCTGCATTTCATGCAAAAATGACAGAAACAACAACTTCAACCAACCCTGGGCCAAACAGCGCATTCTAACAGGAGTATTGCTCAAACTGGTGACAAAATATTACCAAATTGATTAGCAAAAGGGAACACTTTTGTCTTAAGGTCTATTTACTCTGTGCAGTGCCAAATCGGGACTTAAATGTAATTTCTGATATGAGGAACAAAATTTGAACATGATGAGGATTATAGAAGATGAGACGGGGACAACCAAGATGGATGCAAGAAAGATGCTGAGTCCTACTGTACCTTTGTCTTCTGGCCTGGCGAGGTGAGGCTTCTTGTCAGCACTTGGGACCTCTGGCTTTAGAGCTGAAAAACGAAACATGATCTGTTCACCTGTTTGTCTGACCTGACTCATTCAAGACTCAACAGACAATGAAAGGAAACACAAAATGTCACAGGCACATTCCCACATAGCAAACCACCGATTACTTGACACACAACCGCACACACACACACCACCCACTCAGTCACTGAGAGACGGACATGACTTGCGTACATGTAAAGTAGTTTAATTCACATCTCTGTGGCACACAACACTGCTCATGTTAACCTGTATCAATAGTGGTGTGGTATGTATCAGATATATACATATTAAAAGAATTACCAGACAGGAAGTTGTGCGTACACACACACACACACACACACACACTGTATGTCTGCTTTAAAGGCAGACAAAATGACAGTAAAGTGCAACAGAATGCAGTGGTGGTAAGATGAGTGCAAACCAAGAGTTACGTCCTGTGAAGACAGGAAAACCATGATGCAAGTTTGCATTTTGCAAACTGTAGATGACGGTGCTGATGCCAACACTCCGTCTTTAACAGTACAACAAAACCACGAGTAAGAAAGGGCTGTTGTCTTCAACTTGCATGCCAAGTAAGATGAAAAGCAGAAAATGGTTTCATGTGCGGCTTTGTGTAAATGTCCCTGGTGGGAACGAACGCGTCGAGATCTCCCAGGACA
This sequence comes from Odontesthes bonariensis, assembly GCF_027942865.1. Classification (NCBI taxonomy): domain Eukaryota; kingdom Metazoa; phylum Chordata; class Actinopteri; order Atheriniformes; family Atherinopsidae; genus Odontesthes; species Odontesthes bonariensis. The sequence goes on along the minus strand of NC_134529.1, from coordinate 25,746,818 downwards.
AAGTGGGAAACAGGGGAGGACTGCATCTGGATCGTCCTGTTCAGTAGTTGACCGCCGCAACCGGCCCTCGGATAAGCTTAGGAGATGGATGGCTGGGTGGATGTTCCAACCAGTGTAATCCAGACAAAAAACACAGGTTAAGGCTAAAACTCCCACCTGTTTGCTATGCCACTACGCTTACACTTAAGCCTCGTTTCCACTGTCAGTACGGTTCGGGTCACTTCGTATCGGTACGGGTCAGCTTTGCGTTCCTACTGTACAAAGGGGAACCTCAGGGGTGGGCGGAGTGCGTGCCGAAGTGTAAATAGCATCCATAATTTCAGCTTAAAGCTATGTTAGGTAATCCTAGAGAGCTAGCAAGAGAGCTAGCAAGATTCGAAAGTGTCCCCTCCTCTAAGCTCCACCCCCCCCTCCCCATTCCGTCAGTGCTTCATCCAAAGCCGGTAGAACCGCATGCGCACACGGAGCAGGGAGCCGACAGAGGGGGGCGTAGGCAGAAAGCAGAGGCATCTGATTGGTTTTTGTAGGCGCTCCAATCCGAGATCAGCGTCCCGCTGATCTCGGATTGGTCAGCTTTTTCTCAGTCCTGCAGCTGCCACAGAGGTCTGATTATTTTCGTCCCTTTTTCTAAATACATCTTGTATAGATTTCTCTCAGGACAGACGGACCATTTCACCCAGTATTACTAAATGTGTTTCTGAACAGGATTACCAACCATGCCTTTAATGCGACACTGCCTCGCGGTCTGGTTGAAACCACTCTCTGCCATATTTGCGGCAATCAGCTGGAAACGTTTTCGTTTCGCACAGCGCCATCGAGCTCCCGCTGCACAGCCTCCTCACCAACAACGGAGAGCAGAGCCTGGAACCGGTCCCATGTGCTAAGTACCCCAAGCAGAAGGGTTACAAAAATGGTAACGGGTACCATGGGACCGGTACGCTTTCGTGGTAGTGGGAACACTGAAATAAGCGAACCGTTCTGAACCGACCCGCACCGGACTGCATAGTGGAAACGAGGCTTTAGACACAACACACTGTTTCTTTTACTCCATCTACCCTCAACCTTATCATGTCTTCTACCATCCTACTTAAGGCGGCATAAAAGATGGTGGCTGTGTCTGAGAGGTGGAGGATAAAACCCTGCATTTCCTCAAAAGTGTATCAAAGACTCTGCTTCTAAAATGTGCATTCCAAACGCCGCTGATGTCATATTGAGTACTGTTCTGTAGTGTATCATCTTTGGCTTGATGACAGTAAACCTATACTCTAAAGTTTGGCCCCTGTGCTCTGATGACACACACTCTCCAATCTGAGGAGCTCAGTCCCTCCCTAATAAACACATGCCAGCCATCAGGCTGTATAACAAAATATCCTTTCAGTGATTTACATATTCGAAAACCGTATTGTATTCAATGTTACCTAAGTTTATGTGACTAAGGTGCACAATTGTAAAACAGAAAAAAAAGTGAACCCTTATTCAACACTCGCCAATGGTTTGAAAACACATAGCATATAAAGTGCTCCATACCTGTGCTTTTTGATGGTGGGGGCGGTTTCTTCGGTTTCTAACAGGAAGAAAAAAAAGGGGTGCAGAAAAATAGGTCAAAGACATCAAAGTTAAAGATGACTCAAAGACTCAACATTGTGCATTTTCTAAAAACAGACAAGACCCTAACCTGAGAAGGAGAAAAAGCTTTGTCTCAACAAAGACAATCTAATGTTTGTCCCCAGTAAGAAGAACAATAAGAAGAAAACAGGGTTTTGTATTGTGATACTACTGAGACAGGGTTTTCTTCGTGTTGTTTTACACAGCTGCTGTTATGCTTCAATTTAATACTCGAATGAACATCGACTGATAAAAATAGGTCATGTGAATTTACAAAAATTCTGATGACACCATGACACTGATTTTAATTGTGCTTCCAGCTAGAACATGACAGCACAACTAAATTCGCTTTCATCCCATCTCACACATTTCCAACAAAATTTGTGTCAGTTGAGACAAATTTGTGCAAATTCTGTCATTTCTTCTTTTTTTTTGTATGCATTTATTTTTTACCAATTTTTTTTCTATATACTTCATTCCTTTAAACACCATTTACATTGTCCCTTTTACATCTCATCTTACTGCATCTAATAACTTCTGTAAACAATCTCTGTAATCGTGAGAAATTGGCAAATAAACTATCCTGTGTACATTACTAAGACTAATTATGTCTTCTGCTTGGTTAGAAAGTCATAGCATGGAAAAGCCTTGGAATCTCCATCCTTAAAATTGTCCTAAATGCCAGAATTGCAAGATGAAAAAAAGCTTGTTTTCTCATGAATGACGGCTTAAATATTTTGTCATCACAACAACAGCAAGGTTTCCTTCTATGTTTGTCAGTTATTAGGACTTCCGTGCCAGCATACATAGAAGGCAGCTGTAGCAACTGATTAAAGCTGAATTTTTCATTTGGCTAACAAAGATGTCCTCTCGTCTTAGGCAGTTACATCTGTTGTTTTTGAGCAGCTGTTGCCTACAGCAGAGGACAAAATAGGTCAATGTTTGTCCCTTCAAAGATATTGTCTGTATTATTAGTCTAAGTGCAGCAACCAAGAAAAGCTTACGCTTTTGAAAAAAGAAAAGAAAAAAAAAGGCCTCTGCAAAAGGGGAAGTTTAGCTTGAACAGTTTAAATTTGGATGCATTTCAGCAGTATTACGAAAATATCATTTAGCTCGACAGCTATGCCAAAGATTTTGATAAGCTGTAAGAGACAAACATGTCTGAGAATCAAATATCCACGTTTTGTGGTGAAGAATTATGTCCCATGTGAAATGTTTCAACTTCATAATAAAATCCAGTCTGGTGGAAAACTGAATGAGGACTGCTTTGAACTCAGCTAAAGCCTTTAGTGTGAATCCTGTAAATACCTGCAAATTAAAACAGACACCTTTTAAGTTGGAATTTTTGTTGTCCGCTAGACAAACCTGAGTTCTCATAACTGTAGGCAGTGAGATCGTTCCAATACCTAGTTCCTCCAGCTGATGAGTGTTCTAGTTCATGGTGAGACTGCTGTTTCTGCCATTTTCAGTGACTTCTTTGCACAGACTATAGATAAAGACACCCTGTGGGATTCGCAATTAGTATAAATTGGCTGACGGCTGACATTCACTAACTATGCAAGCCATTCACAATCCAATCAGGTTTCATAAACCCAGTGGGTTTTCAACTTACATTCACAGGGTTATCCTTCACTCACAATTAAAATGCCATGCTGCTACTGGGGTGAATTTCTATTTTTGAACATCTGTAACTCTGTGAGAAAGAAACAATCACTTTATATTACTCTTTATCACAGAGTCACAGCTCCATGATCTCCATGAGCTGAGCTCCTCCGAGTGATTCACACTGAAATTAAGCTCAATGTATTCTGGCGTTCTCTCATTGTCATGTTAAAGCATGTTCTACAAAATATTACATGAAAACTGACTTCCTCTCTGCACTGGCCGTATTTAAATTAGAAGGAGAGGAAGGAATCATTTAAGAACTTAAGGGCACGTGCAATGCATGGTTAGTGTTCAACAAACGGCATGTCACATGGGGTTCGGCTTGTAATAAAAAGACAAGATGGCTTCTTGTCTTAGCTGTAGTCGGTGGTTTCATATGACACACAAACAAAGGTGTCACTGTGGGCCCAATAAGATTACACACTACTTACAGTTCAACACAAAAATATCCTCAATATCTGAACGTTACAAGAGGGCAGCGCTTTAACAATAATCATTTACTATGATGGATTAAACAAATATACAGTACATTTAGACAAATATGAAATGAACTTAACTCAACTTAAAGCTAAACTAATGTGACGTTATGTTTGTTGACATGTAAAGAGAATATTAATTAGAGAAATATCAACAGCAAACCATAGTTCCTTGTAATAGCTGCAGATGAAACAAACTCCTTTGAGTGCCAAACTCCAGTAACACAAAGAAATAAATCTTTAGCCCGAGTCTTAAATAAAAGAACATCTTTTTCACATTCTTGCTTTTATCTCAGCAATTCTTCATGCAGATGCTGTGTCCTAAATATTTACAATTACAATTCTAGTCTGAAACATCTTTGCTTTTTTCCCCAGAAGGATTAGGAATGGACTTGAGCCAACTGGATATACACACCACAGTTAAGTAAGTTACAGCTCGACTGGGCCATTTAACTGGACACCCATCCTAGGAACAGAGTAAAATTGAGTTACTGACTTTCCTATATCAGACACCATGGTGCTGTGGACCACGTGAGAAAATGTTCAAGACATTCTGCCATCTCTAGCTCCTCTGTGGGAGATCACTGCATATGTACGTCGAGCAAAATTCGCTTCACAGATGTGTGTGTAATGTGAATGGTGATTTTGTCAGATGATGCTGCGGTTGTAAAATCCGGAGAGCAATAGTCTAGAAATGCTTTAAGCAACCATGAGTTGACTCAGTCTTAAAGTAACACTAAAATATTTGGCTATTTTTTTGCTCTTGCTTTGGCTTCCCTACAGTCGTGGGATCCAACACCACCGTCAAAAAAAAAAAAAAAAAAAAAAAAAAAGTGCAGCCATACTTGTCACATAGTGTCAATATCATATTTAGCATAAACTCAGTGAAAATGCAAGTCCACCCTTACCGCTTCGACAAGATCTAAGAGTAAAGCCTGATTTATAGTCGTCCGGTAAAGGCCACGGAGAGCCATGGAGAGCCCTCTCCGTCGTAGGAAAACCCTCCCGGATTGTCTGTTGCTTGCGTGCGTTGGACAAAATTCCTTTCTATCCGTCAAGGAGACTCGCGGAGAACGCAAGGGCCGTGATTGGTCGTCTAACAACATAATTTCTGGAATCACTTTTCCGGTTTAGCTCCTTCCTCTCACAACAACACCACCATTTTTGAAAGAATTTAATGTGTGAATTTACTGGTTTCTTCCTGTTAAAAGGGAGTCGTTCCTTTCCAATCGCCTCAGGCATACTCAGGACGGGAGATTGGACTGAAGACAAGTTTCGGTGCAATCTGTTGGTTTCCTTAGCTAGGAAATTGTTTTTGAATTGGCTCTATATGAATGAATTGCATTATTCTTAAATTAAGTAATTAGATTTCATTGGATTATGATTACAATGAATCGAACTCCAATTGGCTTGAATTGGACTGTATTATTGAAGTGCCTTAAGATGACATTTGTTGTATTTTTTGCGCTATATAAATAAAACTTAATTGAATTGAATACAGCAGCAACGATCTTAGAGAAGCAATTGCTGATGTCCATCTCTTTAGGAAGAATTATAAGGCCATTTCCAAACTATTTAGAGGTGTTAAAGAATGGCAAAGTTTTGCCATTTCTGAGTTCCCACTTCCTTTGTACAGTGAATTCAGCATGATTTTAAGTTGATGTTCGCTGAAATAAAGATGGAGGGTGGAGAACTGTACTCTGAGCCGTTTGTATGACGTAAAAGTCCCCTGCAAAGCTGAACGTCTCACTCGGTGACAACATTTCAAACTTTGGCAGCCTAAAGTGGCATGGTTGTGTTTTGTTTTTGAGTTGGTAGAGAACTCAGACACCCAAATGTATGTAAAATAAAAAAATAATAATAAAAAAAAAAAGAAATCACGCAAAATATTAAATAAAGTCCTTCATTTTTCTGAAGCAATACAACATAAATATCAACATTCTACTCTTACCTCCTCCAACTCTTGCTTTGCTGATAATTTCACTGAGCCTCTTGATGCTGGAGCCTTAAACAAAAAAACACAGAAATATTTCTGTATAATAATCACCAAATGACTTTGTGTGATATCACTTCAAAGGGCTTCAGTGTCTCTTAGATGAGTGGACAACAGCAGGTGTTAGAAATAACTTAGACATCTGATCTTAACACATACATGTGCTCAAATACTTCTAATTTGATCTGAAGACCCCTTTTAAAAGCCAGTCTTCTGATCATTGAAGATGTCAGGCAGAGACTTGTTTCCACTTGCTGCTTATAAAGAGGCCTCAGTGGTCACAGGGAAATGCTTTCAGAATAAATAAAGCAGGATTTTGGGGTTGTGGGTACCTTAAGCTGTTCTCACTAACATTAATCAGATGATGTAAGACACAATAGGCCACATGTCAAGGCTCAGATCAGATGAACAGGTTGAAGATAATGGTCACTGTCATCTTATCACTCATTTGACATAACATGTATTATTTCACCCGTCTTACTCAGTATCGTTCCCATCTGCTGAGGTTGATGAAGAAACATAAACTGGTAAACTTTTAAAACCAGTGGCACATTTACCATGTAGAAAGTTAGAACTTGAGTCTTTCTTTTTTTGTTTTTCCACACATCAAACTGCACGTTGTGGTAAGAATGAAAATAATCTCCACTCTACACGCGGATTATTTTTCCAGATGGACTAGATATGGTCCGTCTAAAATGTCCGATAATGTCGGATGATGTGATGTCATTAAATCGCTATTTGAATGACGAGAAAAGAGAATAGCAGCAAATCCTGAAGCCCCTACAGTGGTAAAGGCAGTGGAAGAACACTTCTTAAGAAGACTATTATTCACCATAGCAACCCCAGGCTGGCAGCAGGAATCCCCTGAGCCTGCAGTGACATTCTGTCCAGCTGCTCACCTAGTTAACCTTGCTTCTATGGAAGAAAATACAATTTTCTAACCACTACAGAGACCACTGTAATTATCTTTATGTTGAAGAGTTTATATTTATGATATTTTTTCTCAACTGTTATTTGGCATTTACTCGAGCCAATATGGCTCCTTATAATTACATTTGAAGATACAAATTGAATGTGAATGGTACTCATAGTGGTCTTAGGTTCTATTGGAAACTAGCAACTTAAATATAAACCTAAACAATATCCATGTTTAGGTTTATATCTCACCTCTTTCTCTGCTTCAGAAACCAGGACAACAAAGTTGTTGGGAAAGACGCCTTCCTTGCCTCCAATCTCACCTCTCCACCAGCCAGGCTCTCCTGTGTCCTGTTAGAAAACCATTGGAAAAGAATATTCAAATAAATAAATAACAGTAAAAGTTGTGAGTCTTCACTGACCGCTTTCAAATCAACAACTCATTTTTTTTAAAACCTATGTCAAAAAAAAAAAAGAAAAGAACTCCCTTTATTTCCCTCAAAGTCACTACAAATCAGACAACGAGCACTTCCCTACAGTGTCCACTAGATGGCGGCAGCATCCTGGACAACTGAGCCGGGATGCTGATGCAGTCATGTTTGAGTCACCACTCCTCTGACATGAAATAACAGCCCTCTGGGGGGCTGAGAGTTCAGTTTTCCCACTAGCATGAAACTTAGTTTCGTCGTTTAAGCTTTCATACTTACAGACCCTGAGAAATAGTTAAATATAGCCTCCTGTCAGCCTACACTGTCTGTATTAGAGCTAATTTTTCCAAACCTGTAAGTCAAATTATGAAGAAGACTCATGTCACAGAGACAAGGAAATAAAGTATTTCCTAATTAGATTATTTTGAGAGTTCAAATTCCCGTAGTTTGTGTTATTAAGCGACTCCTGGCATTTGTGGGTATATTGTATGTACATTGTGCATATATTGAGCATTCATTACTGTACCACCTTTAGAGACTGAACAATCTATAAGGATAATTAATCAAGATTGAATCATCATTTTCATGATTACATTTTGATAACTGTGGGAAAAAAGCTGAAAACAAAAGGAGAGTAAAGTGTTACTGCTGGCAGCAATTCATCTTTAAAAGGATCACTTTATAAGGATTTGAGAGTGAAACTCGATACACCACGTTGTATCTGGAGGCAATAGGGCCCACTGTGGTGTCCACTCTCGTCCTCAGTGCTAGAAGTTTCCAGGTGTAAGTACCTACTTTGTAAAGGCCAGGTTAAAACAAAAAGGATGCACCAACCATCCATGTGTCTTGTTAACTGAATTGCTGTAAATCATAACTTTGTGTCTCTATGGGGGTACTTCGGTAATCTCAACTGAAACCATCCTAACTCCTTAAATCTTTGACTGACTTTCAAGCGGTTTGCTTTGTTGTTAAGCCAGACTTATCTGATATAAGACGTTGGGTTTAATTGTGTTTCCCTACCCAAAACATCTTCGAACTTACCCAGTTAAGTTAAGCTTAAACAGTCTTTTTTTCTTATTGCACATTAAGTAACTTTCACCGTGTTGTTTACAAATTGAGAAATAAAGCGTTTCAAGAAAGAAAACTAGATGTTTACACATAGGCTGAAAAACATTAGTGATCTGCTGTATCAGGGAAATCAAACGTCATTCACTGGCTTAAGCGTTGCTTCTTCTTTTACTGTATATAATGTCTGTATAACTATATCTATAATATAATATAATTAAGTGCACCAAAGCCACAGGTAAGAAAATTGGCCTTGGGAGATCAGACACAGTTTGATAAATAAATCTGATAAAGTCTTCATAAGAAAAGAGTAAAAATTTTATCGAAATGGCGTCATGAGAAAGCAACGCATAGAACAGCTGGGTTAAGACAGAGAGAGGCGATTCCAGGTAAGTTTGTTCATCAGTGTCATAAAATATGGAGTGAATCTGGAAAGAACTTAATGACTGTTCTAAGGAAAACAATATTTCTGATTCTGTGCGAGAGTGATGTAAATTCAATTCAATTCAATTCAAAAATACTTTATTTATCCCAGAGGGAAATTAAATGTTGATGTAACTCAATTAAATCAAAGAGTTATTATAGATGCTGATGGCTGTGGGCAGGAAAGATTTCCTGTAGCGGTCCGTTTTGCATCCAAACTGAAGAAGCCTTTGACTGAAGAGACTCTGTTTTCCGATAACAGGCTCATGGAGAGGATGTTCAGGGTTGTCCATAATTCTCTTGATTTTATGCAAAATCCTTCTTTGCATTATTAAATGTGCTGACTGACCCACTCTCACGGATTCCATTTTGATTCCTCAGCTCATATGCTTTGTTAAGTCATCTTATTTCACCGGTAAGCTTACCTTGCTCAGTATCTGGACGATATCTCCCTCTTTCAGGCACAGCTCGTCCTCATTTGTGGCTTCATAAAAATATGTGACTTTACAGTGTTCTTTTGCTGAAGAAACAGATAATATTGGCATCCATTACAGCGTGAACACAGATTAGAGAGATGACGTGCAAAAGCACACAAGAAAGTATGTGAAACCTCTCACCACTTATTTATGCTTCATTTGGCTGGAGGGAAAAAGATAAATGAATAACTAGTTCTTCAAGTTTGAAAGTGTATGGATTTCTAAAGAATAACATGACACTCACTACCAAGTAAACACTTCCCTGGTTTTCTGCTTTGTTGTGATCTTCATACAAGTGACCAGTACAGACAGTCTATGGAGCAGACTAATTCTGTGTATCAATAAACACGAAAAAACATTTAAAATCACTCGTGTTTTTACTTAACACACCCATGGGACACTCTGGAGGAAGAAGAATGCTTGGATTCTACAAGTAGTCTGAGGTAATTTAGCAGCAACATCCTCTGACTGGCTTTTCAGGTAACGCCCAATCAGACCTGCTCAACATTATGGAGGCACGTTCAGTACAAAACAACTTAATTTGTCAGGTCCAAATGACTGGTGCCCTGATGGAGGCCCTGATGGAGCAAAGCTTCCCCAAATGAAGCTACTTCTACAGTTCTGCACCCATAGAAATCTCTTTCCATCACACCATAAATAAAACTGAAAGTTCCACATAAACATCATGCTAGTACGGTAATGTCCAAGTGGTCCCCTTTTAAACTGGACTCCAGATTTGTACGATTCTGACTCAAGTTCAACGTTTGTATGATAAATTCGTTTGAACAAGAACAATTGTTTGCGGGTTTGTAGTCTTGTAATAATGCCGTTTGTAATTTTAGGTTAAATGAAGATTTAATCATAAATAAGACTAAATGTTAGAAAAATGTGTTACTATTTAACTGCTTCAGACACAATGGTTTCAGTATTTTCTTCCCTTTAACCTTTATTGTACCCTGCAACCAACACTATGAATAAAAAACATATTTAGAAAGTATAAACTGAAAAAACACTGCCATCACTCTCACACGTAATCTGGCTATATGACATGCACTGAGATGTGAACGTGTGTTTTACCTTTAGGTTTGCTGTCTCCATCAGCCCTCTGTGAGTCTGTCATATTGGGATGGGCAGGCTTTGCAGCCGATGGTAATGATGGGACTGGCTAAAATGAAGCATACCATACAGATGGGAGTGACTTATCGAACATGAGTGAGCGGTTGGCTTTCTGTGGAGGAATCGTTTTCATTACAGTCTGTATCTGGACGTGTTATGTTATGGACGTTGGATGAATTATGAGGTTAGCAATTCAGGATTGTAACATGTTGAGGAGGAATAAAGAGGTCAAACACTGAAATGCAAAAGTAAATGCTGAGAGATTTCCTGTTTTTAGCAGGTTAAGCTGTTGTTTTAACAGGAATCGCGTCAGAGAGTTGTTTCTAAGCTGTTGCAAGATCAAAAAGGGGTAGAAACCTTTTTAAGGGCTGGTCAATGGATATTTGATACTGTAAATAGAAGACTTAGAGGGTATGCAACATGTGGTGGTATGTGCGGAGTGAAGCAAAGCGAAAGGGAGCAGAGTTAGTGGTGAAACAGTGTGAAGGCTGTTATGAAGAGGAGAAAAGAAGAAGAGGGAGGAGTTTTAGAGCCAAGTTATACTCTATTCTAATTACGCAAATTACATGTTAATAATATCATCAACTTATAACTTAAAAATATCTTGTTTTCAGTATGCCAGTTTCACAGAAGAGTTAAAATAAAACTGAAACTGGGTTTTCTTTACGTCCTCTTTCCACATTTGCTAAAAAGATGTGTCAGAAGCAATCTGTGATCTAAAAGGTGAAGACTGCATTTCTTGAGTGTGGTGTCCCATACATGTGCTGATGACAGCAAAAACAATTGTATTCACAACAAACAAACTTCACGAGAATACTGGCACATTCCTATAGACAACAACGACAGTCCAAAGACCTAATCAGAATCATTCTGGAAAATGAATGTCCGTTTTAAACGGGGGGGAACTTATTGTACAATCCAGGAATCAATAATGGACGTTGGATGAATAATAAGTTTCGCAATTCAGGATTAATGCATGTTAGAGGAAGAACGATTTAAATATGTCAAACCCTGAAACTAAATGCTGAGAGATTTCTGGTTATATTCAGAGCTTTAGAAATATGAGGTACCCGAGAGTACGGCCGGGACACTGAGCTCCTGGAAAGAACACGAGGCCCCTATAAATTGTGTCATTGAGATTGTTTTCATTGGCTGAACTTAAAAGCTGTGTCATTGAGGCTGAAAAGACAATTGTTTTCTTTGGCTTTCTGGTCTATAACATGTCAAAAGCAAATGACAAAAGGCACATTCCAATGACGTTCTCAGATGTCCTGTTGTATGAAACCAACAGTCCAACACCAAAAGCTGGACTGAATGTACATAGAACCAGAGTTTTTGTCTCCATGACTTTTACCTCATCTGATTATCTTTTGCATGTCACGTTGGAATCACACTTACTTTCTCTTTCCTCTCCTCTGCTTCGGGACTGGGCAGTCGCACCCTTAGTTTGACCGACCCCTCTTTGAAGATGTCGCCAAAGCCAATTCCCCGGATCTTTTTAGGCTGAGCGATGACTTCGTTCCCTGAGGCTGGCTGAGGTGATGTGGGCGTGCCAGTGACTTCTGCTGCACTTCCATCTGGAAGGAGATGCAACAAAGTGAGATCGAAGGTGAAGACACTGGGACAATTTACACTTTTCTCATACCGAGAGTAATTTCAAACATTAAAATGTTGATGTCTTGCAAATAATACAAATGACACGATCATAAGTCTGTCTTATAAAACATTGTTTTAGTTTTTAATGGCTTTTGAATACTAACTGAAGAAGGGAGTCCATTTCATTCGAAATTTCCTTAGGCTGAAAGAAACCACTGTATTGATAGCTTTGAGTCTGTGTCCTTGAATTCTAGTTTGACAGGCCGCTAGAAAAGAGCTACAGCTTGTCTGTGAAGCTCCAACTTTCAAGTTCAAAACGGATTCTGCTCTCCTGCTGTGGGGCAGTGGGTAAGAAACTCACTGAGGAGAGTAGCAATGACAACAGTCAACTTATATCCTGCACAAAGATTTTTTTTTAAGTTACGTTTTCATGCAGGTGCAGTTCTCCTTTACCTCAGAATATTAGCTATGGTTTGGAAACATTTATTATATTTTATACTCCGAATACTAAATTAAATTCCATACTTCTTCCAACAGGGTAGAAACCCTACCAGCCAAGCATGTGCCGTTTAAAGAGTAGCTGTACCTCCCAGACATAACGAGCAAGCAGAGGCTCTAAAGGCATGCTGCTGCAAACATTCAGACAACCTTCTAGTTGAGACTTGTTTCTGCAGGGTATGTCACAGCTGAACAGCTCGATTACTTCACTGAATGTTACTAACACTTGCTTAATGACTCTAATGAAAAGCTGTAAAGACCAGATTATGTTAAACCAGATTGATCTAAATAAGATTCAAAATAACATGTAAGGGAAAGTAATCACCCCTCTGATACAGTTTTACCACCACCTTAGGGTGCATTAATGCAGCATGTTTCTTACCAGTCTCATCAGAAGTTGTTTCATTGGACTCTGCGTCCTCTTCTGAATTTTCCAGCTCTTTGACAAAATTGGATGGAAATAGTCCCGATTTGCCGTTTCTGTTGCCACTCCACCAGCCCTCTTCAACCTGTGTACACAACGCATCAAGTTAATTATTTGCCAAAGACATGGCCTTTTTTTCAAATCTAGTGAGTACTGATTTCTACAGGTGCCCGTACAGCAACTTCTTAATACAAAATTTAAAAATCTATTTTCAGCATCAACTGCATTCTCTCCTCATAAGACACACGTGGGAAACAAATTATTTTGCCATTTTCTGTTACAACACAAGCAGTTGAAGTGCTCTGTCAGAGATTTCCACAGGCTCTGACTTGTCTACAGCATAAACAATCAGCTAAGCCTCGACACTTTAACAGCCATATAATCATAATGAAGCCTGCTCTCTTATTCAGCATAAACATCTGTTAGAGATTTAAAAAGAAAAAGCAAACAACTACAGGAAATGGCATTCTTGTTTGCTCTGCTCAACCTTTGAAATTTCAAAAGAAAAATTCTTAATAGGAACAGCAATAAGGCCTCAGCCATTTTCAGATAACATATTCAAAAGTTTGAATTACCTCTTCAATGATGTCTATGATGTCTCCAACTTTCAGCTCCAGCTCATCTTCATTTTGTGGTTGATACACAAACAGCACCTTGCACTGCCTCTTCTTCGGCTCTGTGGAGAAAAAAAAAAAAAAGAAAGTCTGGGTTTACATTTGGACCTTATGAGAAGGGTCTAAGTATGAGCGTCTGCGTTTCATCTTAAGTGTCAAAGAGTGTGAGAGGAGGGACAGGCAAGAAAGTAAGCAAGGTGGAAATCCAGCATATGGGAGGGCAGCTGAGAGCCCCGCCCCACAGGGAACTATGAGATTGTTCAACTGGGCAGGACAAAGCCAACACGCCCTGCTAGTAAAGCAAAGCAGAACGTGGAATATATTCTGCAAACAAAAGGAATAAGTCTTGATTGGAATGTGAAAAAAAAGGTTTCAAAAAGTTTGCAAAAACCTAATAAAAAGGACAGCCCACCATGCCACATCAGACTGAGTTTAGTTTGGGGAAAAAAATAAAATAAAATGGTTTATTACTATGGGATGGTTCAGTGGAAATTTACCGTAAAGGCCACCATGTGACAATTATTTTGTTGACACAGGACAGAGGGATAGACTATGAAGCAAGACTAAATAGTTAATGAGATACAGAGAGCCTAAAGCCAGAGTTATCAGTCATGACAGCAGGTCTGATCAAACCAACTATGTCACTACAGTAACTTAACTGCGCACCTGTTTAGGATCAGTTTGTATCAACTTTCAACTTAAACGGTTGGTAAAAAACTGCCATCCGTGAATTTCTCATGACAGTATGTCAGACAGAAAAACAGAAAAAGAAATGGCACTGAAACAATATTTAAATGAAGAATTGAATCTATAATGACGCCTGATATTGAAATCTTCCATGATGTAATAATTTCTTGAAAACTTTATCCGGTTTGAATTTAAACCATAAAAAAACACAAAGGTCAAAACTAAGAGATACAGACCTTCAGCAGAGAGATGTATAATATAAGTAAACTGGAGGGTTGCACATTAGTAACACTGTATATAGCTGTGCAGTTCCATGCTGCCACAAGTGTTTGGGTCTGTTTAAACTGCTAATAGTGCAGTTAATGGAACACAAACACTGTAACAAACACTGCAACTTTTTATTTTAACTTTTACTATTTGTATTCTTTTTTATATTATTTAGATATCTTTATACTGTGTGCCTTGTATCTTTTTGTGTATCCTAAGTCAAGAGCTCCTGAACAAAATTTCATTATACCTGCATAGTGATAATAAAGATTCTTGAAATCGAAAATGGAAGAAAGACTATTCTTCTGCTGCTATTTATCACTGAGAAAATTCAATCAATTAAATACATTTAATTTTGGCCAAATACTAAATTGATTTCCACACACAGACTTGTGGCATTTTCAGTTATAGATATCAAACATATCACACAGCAGACGGAGGTGAAGTAATATCTGAAACAGTCTCTCAGTACACACACACACACACACACACACACACACACACACACACACACACACACACACACACACACACACACAGAGTAGCATCTTACTCTTTGAAGCCGCTGGCGGCGGAGGCTGGAAGCCACCAGTGGGGATGCCGATAATGCTCATCCTCTGGACCAGGTTTGCCACGTTACCTGCACTCTTCTCTCTCCTCTGAGGCTGAAAAGAATCTTCTTTTGGCTCATTTTTTGCTTCCTTGACTTCTTTGGAATCTTTTTTCAATTCCTACAACAATGACAAAAAAAGAAAAAAAAAAAAGGCATTATGGTGATTGTTGAACATTTTTCTTCTCCAACTTTAAACAATGTGTATTGTAAAATGCCCGATTAACTAACAGATTAACAAACTAAAAATAGTCTGCATTTGTGTGCACAGTGAGGTATGAGGGAGAAACATTAATATCCCTTTGTTCCTCCAGCAAATGTCCCCACAATGCAACGTGGACATAAAGACCACTTCTAAACATGTCAGGGAAACTTGACATACAGCAATGCACTGAGGTAATAACAGTAATGACATTGGTGAGGTGGAAAAGGGACATGTGAAAGAAGGTCTATCGGTTGCAAGGGAAGTGAAATGTAAAATGAGACAAAAATTAACCCCAGCTGTGGCAGTGCTGGTCAGTTCTCAGAGCAGCATTGTAGCCCACACATGCTAAATATAGCTTTTGCTAATAGCAACACAGCTGCCACAAACTCCCTGACAAAATCACATCACACCATTGCTCAATAGAATCAGGAGTGTGCATACAATGAATGACATGCATTCATCAACAACAACATCTGCAAGAGATGAATCATGAAGTTACTAGGGCTGGGCGATATGGACCAAAAGTCATATCTCGATATATTTAGGTTGAATATCGATATACGATATATATCCCGATATTTTTTTCCGCAAAGTGAGAGCTGTGATATGAAATGCTCAGTCAAAGCCAAATACGAGTAGTTTTATTGAAAACTCACTATAAAATATAAACACTGTATAACAAAGCTCCGTAAGGTGCACATTTAAATAAAAAAAATATCTTAAATAAAATTAGCCTATCAAATAAAATAGGTAAATCTTTTTCTGAGGGCAGCATTTATACATAAAGAGATAACAAAATAAAGTGTTCAGTTTAAGAAAAACGTTTTTAAACATCAGCTTGATTACCTGTTTCTTTTTGTTAACTTAATAGCTTCTCTGAACAGTCTCAACCAGTTGCCAAGCTGTTTTCATCTCCCAGTCTTGCATGAAGTGAACTGTCACGCTCATATAAGGTTCACACAGGTTCTGCTTGACCACATATCGCTGGTCAACGCAAAATGGGTGACGTTAGCGAGCCGGCCCGCAACGTTCTGTCTGACTTCACTATACATTTGTGGCAGTGCTTCTCGTGCAAAATAGTTGCGACTGGGAAGCTCGTATCTCGGGTCCAGCTTTTTAATTAGCTATTTGAACCCAACCTGTTCCACTGTTGCAACAGGGACCATGTCTTTGGCAATGTGAAAGGATACTTGTCGCTTTTCTTCTCATACGGCACACAGCGGGAAAATGAAGCTTGCAGTGAGCTTTGTTTTGGGGCTGGAGCTTTGTCAGGTTGGGGACGGCTTGTGCCTGTGGCTGCTGCAGCGTGCAGTTTCACACACTCTTCATATTGCACTTTGTGCTACGTTTTTAAGTGATAAAAAAAGATTCGTAGTGCTTCCACCACTGGCTGCAATGTGCTTATGGCACTCCCTACATATAGCTTGGTTTTGTTGCTCGTCTGACAATTTGTATCCGAACCATCTCCAAATGATTGAGCCACTGCTTTTTCTTTTACCAACCAAGGGGCTCTCCTCCGTACCCTCCGCAGGTGTTGTTGCCTTCTCCATGTTTGTTTAAGGGTGCCGGCGTGTTCCTCCCCCTCCCCCCTCTGTGCATGAAAGAGGAGGGGCGGAGCCGGAGCGAGGGAAGCAGTGCAGAGAGCTCTGATCAACAGCTTGCCTGAAGCAAGTATTACAGCGCAAATATGAACAATATCGATATATGCGATATGGTCTAATTCCATATCTTATTTAAAAATCTATCGATATATCTTAAATATCGATATATCGCCCAGCCCTAGAAGTTACTCAAGAAATCTACAAGAATGTTGTTGAGGTGAGGAAAAAAAATTTAAATGCCATTCAATTACCTAAAATTTCTCAATTGCAAGAGGCTTGGTGATGTCGAAGTGAACGCATCAACGCATTAGCATTGAAATTAGAATTAACTTTAGCAAGAATTCGCAGCCAAAACCAAATCAATTTTTTAAGTTGAAATTTTCCAACAGTGAAATGATATAATTGCAGAAATAAAACAACGAAAACAAGAGGTCGACCGATACATCGGCCGATTTTTGCGGGTTTTTTTTTTTTTTTTTTTTTTTAGCCGATACGGCCGTGCGACCATGCGTTGAGATGCTGGAGATCACGTGAAGCACATTCATTGCCCCTCCCTCAAATACAGTTCATTGTTGCAGATTAATCTACCCAACAGTATAAATAGCAGTAAAAGAACTTCTTTATTAAGGCTTGTTTTACATTTTCCATGATGACATTTTATAATAAAATGTTTGGTTGAAATCTGTTTGTTTTTGCGCAACTGATACTTATTTTGTCTTTTAATATGGTTTTAACCAGAAAAAAGTTTTTAGATTCATATTTTAATCAATTAATTAACTAATATTTTACAGTAGTTTTCTGGCTTGAAGCACAATAAACAGGGTTACAGATAAATGTATTCAGTTCACATGAAAATCAAAAAATTAAATATAGAACAATTATGTCTTCTACAGAAAAGAAGAATTCTTCTCGGCTCATCAGTCAAAGCATCTACAGCCACATATTTCCCACCAAGTCATTTAATGCTTCATTAAAATAATTTTTCAGCTCAGCTTTGCCATTCAGCTCATTTTCCATCTGACTAAATGACATCTTCTACAGATGGGGTGTTTGGGACAACAGGAGTAAGTCCTGGGAACAGACAGTAATATCATGCTCTGTTGAAAGATGTAGATCTGAAGGTAAGCTTCAATGGCATGATTAAGTATAAAAGACGACAAGGTACAGCTGTCCCCTGCTAGCATGCAGGAGCACACTCTACGATTTAAAACGGTGATAAATGTGTCTCTGCCGCTCCAAAAAAGAAAAACGTTGATAAAATACATCGTCAGTGAAGTGATCAATGCACATTTGTCAACATTTACCGAAAGTTAAATATTGCATTATAAAGCTCTTGATCTGGGAAATGGTATTATCTTTTTATTTGTTTAAGAAATTAATGGTGCCTCAAAGAAAGCATTTGCTGCTCTTGGTGACCAGTGTAGTAACTGGTAAATGTTAAAGTTGTTGTTTTTGTGCTTCGTGCTAAAACCCGTTCAAACTGACTGACAGCGCTGTGACGTTTGGAACTATTGAGGCTTACATGAACCACGTGACAGCCCTAGCGGCGATGTCAAAGCGTGTCGCAACTCTGTAGTGAAGGGCGGGACCCCCTCTGATTGGCCGTGGTCCAGATGTGCCTGTACTTTAAAGAGTAGATTGCATTTTAAACTCTTGATCAGGGAAATGGTATTATTGTTTTATTTGTTTGAGGAATTTATGCTGCCTTAAAGAAAGCATTTGCTGCTCTTGCACTTTTAATTAAAACATTCTTTTTTATTATTTCATTTGATATGTTTTCAGTTTAAATTTCAGCTCAGTGAAGCACCAACACTTTTCAGTTAGTTACATGTCTTGTGGAATTGTGCTTCAAATAAAGAATTTAATGTTGACCAGATTGTTAGTTAATCATTTACCAGTCAGTATGCTTAAAAAGAGAGGCAGCTATTTTTTTATTTATTTCTTTTAAAAACAGTGCCCTGTAAAACTGTGGTGTTAAATGCGATGCAGTCGAAAATTTGGGTCCACCTAACTTTTGTGCTGATGCACCCAAGAAAAAAAGTTGGGCGCACCAGTACAACCATTGCAAAAAGTTAGTCTAGAGCCCTGACAAGCAAAAGTTATGTTACATAGCTTCTACATTTCTTTTTTTTAAGTCAACATCAAGGCTCAGTTCAGATTGCACAAGCTTAAGATGCATTCAATGTGTGAACTCTGACTTACAAAATTTGAATACTTTGGTTGTGCAATGAATATGATGAGCCATATTAGCAGTTTTCACTCAGACCTAACGTGTGCAAACACAAGGAAAACAATCAACCTGACTTATCAATCAAGAACTGACCAGATGCTGTCAAGAGGAAAGACATGTACTAAATCTGTGGCAACTTTCAGAGCAAGGGATCTACAGACACATTTGACCACAGAGACCCCAAGTTTCATCAGATATTGAAGACCATGGAGCAGCTGTGTAAGCTTCATTCAGAAACCTCACTTTACAGAAACAGCTGCACCTGGACTCAGGCCAGGTAAAAGCCCCTGTTAAAGACATGGTGGGTTAAGCTAGTCAAGCAGCCATTTTATGGACTTCTTTTCAGACCGACTCGTGTAATATACACTGTGTATGTTACGGAGATAAATCACTCAGTAGTAGGGCTGTCGCGATAACCGCAAAATGTAATCACCGCGGTGCTGAGAGGACCTCTGCAGTGCGTGTCCAGGCCTCCGTCACCACCGCCCACCGCACGCCCCCTTGCACGCGCAGAACAACTCGAGAAACTAAAAGAGTTTTTAAGACTGCGCACAGTAATAATTATACATTGTATATTCCCCACAAGGCAGGAGAAACACATTAACACAGCTTGGTGCCGCGTTTCTGTCGTCATCTTTGCATATAGGCACCGCACACGCACACACGCACACTGCATGCTACTCGTTGTGGTCTCATTCTCCCTCTGCAGCTGATATTACAAGAATATGCCTACTCAGTGTCGTAGCAATAGAAGTTAAAATAAAATGCAGTGGCCTACCTTTCTCTCGGCTTTACTCCTCTGCCTAGTCCGGACACTTTATGGCTTTGAATCTTCCCTTATTATCCATGTTTAACGTTGTAAATGCGACCTTCTAATATCAACAAAAAACTAGCTTCCACAGAACCACAGCTTGGTGTACACATTTGCTGTTGGGAAATACCTGATCATTTAAACAAAACTGTGTAGGTGAAACGTATTCTCAGAGTAGTTTGTGAATTGTCTGTTCGCGGAAACAGTTAAAGTTCAGCTTGGGTTGGTTGGACGGCAGGTAGTCTGTTTAAAAAAACTGTATCCCGGACACGTGAGCTCAACTGCTGCACTGATCTGCTTCGTTTTTCTCCGTCATTACTAAACGAAACGTGCGCAGGTCTGCAACAATGTTGATATTTGCCATGTGGCACTGGCAACAATGCAGAACTGGGGTATGCGCTGCTTGATCTCCGCTATGTTGGTCTGTGAGCGAGTAAATGACAGGCAAAGCAAAGTGAAATGTCAGAATCGCTGGGAAAAAAAGACAGATCATGCGCTCGATTTCATCTAACATTGCGTGTTGTGGAAAGTAGCCTATTGAACAAAAATGCGATATCACCGCATACCGCGCTGTTGAGCGGCTATGAGTCACTTTTATAAAAAAGAAAACTCTCGGAAAGAAGAGTTTTCATTTCCTCACTCAGCTGACTGTGTAAAGAAGAATGCTGAACAAGTTGACAAACTTAATGGACAATAATAGAGGCTTCTTCAAGCCTCTAACTTTCTTTTTCAAATCAAAATCAAATCAAATGTATTTATATAGCACATTTCATGTACAAACAATTCAAAGTGCTTTACATAAAATAAAAGCATTGCAGCAGGGAGTGGAAGAAGCATTAAAATACATAAAAGAATATAAAGAGAAACAAATAAAATAATTTAAATGAATTTAAAAACAAGCAACACTACACTACACTTTTTGACACAACCTAAACATTTCTGCAGCCCTATCACACCCCGACTGACTGGTCAGAGATCACAATTAATCACAAATGTTGCACTTGAACACACCATTCTCTAACTGACTGACCCGACGGTGACTTAACATGACGAATTGGCTGAAAAAAAGCCTCCACGGGGTCCTACAGGGTATCTGCCCTGTAAGGTACGGTGAGTTGTAGGTGAGTTACGGACCAAAACAACAAGAGCGACAGGGAGATTCTCAGTGACTGATTGTCAGCTTGGTATATAAGTCCATAAAGACTGGGTGGAGAAAGAGCTACTGCCCTGCTGTTTGCAGCAAATAAATGTCCTTGTAGAGCTGAGCATCCTGTAGACTTTTAGCACTTCAGTAAGCTGTGACATCCTCTACTGCTCTCAAAAAAACAAAACAAAAAAGAAAAAAGACCTGAATGCAAATTACTAACAGGCTCTACTCACATTGTGTGTTACACAGGTCACTCCTGCCGTTAACTCAGTGCAGACTGAAGCTAAAATGTGACTCCAGCAGTCAAAAAAAACAAAAAAGAAAGATCAGATTTGTTCTTAATGATGAGGACACACACAGAGCTCAGAGCCTTTGTGTCAGAGTGGACAATGACCTGGTTCACCATCCACTTCCTGGTTTACACATGCTGACTTTGCAATGCTACTGGAGAGGAAGTCCGGCTCTGAGAGTGTATGTGTGCCAGCAATAAACTTTAAAATGACTTGACTGCAGATCCACAGTTTTGCTTTAGAGGTGTAAGAGAACTTGAGAAAATTTGTGCTGACACACAAGTATGTGTCATATGTATGTATGTATGCATGACCACAGACTGTTACATATTCTCACCATCACTCAACACCAAGCAAATAAAAACAACACAGCCCAAACAATGATGACTAGAAGCAGAAGAACAACACGGACACTGGCTCTCAAGTGAGGCTTTGCTGAAAATCACCATTTTATATATATATGTTATACTCTATATACAAAAACTATTGTTCATTTATGAAATTATAGGGATACAATATAGGAAACTCCAGAAATTTTAATGTAATGGATATAAGATATCACACATTCAACTCATATGAAGAGGAAAAATATGAAATACACTATTCTCTTTAGGTCCGTGAAGGAATTATTAGCTCAGAGTCCTCAGTGAGTGCATTTATACACAGAATACGAAGCAGAAGAGATCCCAAGTATCAATTTGGTAGGTTTTCCATTTAAATATCACTATGAGAGCCTCTACAACACAGTGATGATGTCCTTATTTTTCTATATTGATAAAAATAAGGGCAAAAAGAATCATTTACGATAAAAACTAATTATCAAACCTTTCTTTAACAGTAGAAGAACAGAGATCATTTAAGCAAATACCAAATACTGAGTCACACAGTCCTGATGGAGTCCCTGCTGATTTTTTAGAAAACAAAAGCACCACTTGTCATCAGACTAGCAAAAGAAATTAAAAGAACCATCCAAAAATTCCACTACATATAAACACAGCAGCTTATAAAGTCATACCAGACAAAGATCTAATACACCAGTTCTGACAGAGCTCTGTCAATAATGAATACAGATCCTAAAATCAAAGCATTAGCAGCCAGATTAGAAACAGTGACTCCAGTTAAAATCTCCATAAACCAAACAGGCTTCTCTCAACATCCTCAAATAAATACAATCAATACATGGCTAGACAGTGGAAAGGCATTGATAAAGTCAACTGGACATTTATTTTCCACATTCATTAGATAAAGATATTGTAGAGTTAACCTAAACCCAGAGTTCCCATAAATGGAATCACTTCACCCATGTTTACTCTTCACCTGGGCACACAACAAGGGATGTCCATTAAGTATAGAACCACTAGCACAATATGATAAGCTATGGGAAGGAATTCAGGCCATCAAAACACAAAACAAAATAGCTCTATAGGCAAATCATATTTTATTGTACTTACAAAATCCTAAAAACTCACTTCAGGAAATATTTTAAGTCATTAACAACTTCTCTAAATTGCCAAATTATTCACTTAATTAGAACTAATCTAGTATTCTCCCACTGTCTGACCATGCCTGGAAATCAACTGCATTATCTCATCACGGCAACAACAGTAACTCAATTAAGAAAAACAAATTGGGATCAAAAGCCACTGGCATCACAGTATACCATATGTTTTTTAAGATTTACTTTCACGCTCTCAGAGTTTATTCACTAGTAACACATTTTTTGTCACAATCACAATCAACAACTAGATATCCAGGGCTCAGCAAACACCACTGACCATCCCTCTATCAAGTTCCCACAGTAATGAATATTTCATAATAAATACAAGAACAATCTACTGATTTCTACAATTATTGCCAAGCATATTATTCTGGAAAAAATGGAAATCAAAAAGCTCAAAAATCTATCTGTGGACTAGTTTACTTATTAAACACATACTGATGGCAAAAAACACAGCTCTGCATGCCGGCCTTTGAGGATAACTGGGACCATTCCATATTCATTATTACCTCACAATAAACTGATGTCCCAACTCAGGGGCTGGAGCCTATCCCAGCTGTTTGTCTCAAACATGCACATTCACTCCTAGGGTTAATTTTAGAATCACCAAATAACTGACGGTGGGAGGAAGCCGGAATATCCAGATGCACAGAAGGAACATGCACAAAAAGGCCCCAGCTGGGATTCGGACCAAGAGCCCTCTAGCTATGAGGTGATGGTGCTAACCACCACACCACCATGCAGCTGCCCCCTAATATATATGCAAATGTGATGACAATGTTGGTCTTAGGTCTTACGTGGTGAATGGCAAACTAATCGAATACCGCCAAATGGTTACTAATTAAACAGTCTGGCTAGGTAGCTAGGCTAACCATCAGCTAAATCTAGCTCAAATACAAGCACCTGCTGCATGGACAAGCAAGATTATGACCATTTATCCTTTATATACACTGCCTGGCCAAAAATAAAAGTCGTCAAATTTAACTAAGCAAATAGGTAAGAGCCTCCTATTGGACAATTACTGCATGGGCAATTATCTTTCAGCTGGCAGCAAGTTATTTAACCCCAACTGATGCAATGAGTAGCTTCTGATTTTTTAAACAACCATGTCGAAAGACACATCCCGTGGTCGTGGAAAAGATGTTAGTGTGTTTGAGATGGGCCAAATCATTATCATGCATCAAGCAGAGAAAACATCCAAGGAGAAAGCAGAAACTACTAAAATTGGGTTAAGAACTGTCCAACGCATTATTAAACATTGGAAGGATAGTGGGGAACAATCATCTTCCAGGGAGAAATGTGGTCAGAAAAAAATCCTAACTGATCATGATGGACGATCACTTAAACGTTTGGTGAAATCAAATCGCAGAAAAACAACAGTAGAACTATGTTTAATAGTGAAAGTAAGAGCATTTCCACACGCACAATGCAAAGAGAACTCAAGGGATTGGGACCGAACAGCTGTGTAGCCCTTAGAAAACCACTAATCAGTGAGGTTAATCAGAAAAAAAAGGCTTCAATTTGCTAGGGAGCATAAAGATTGGACGCTGGAGCAATGGATTATCTGGGGTTGCTGCAGTTGGTCAGGTTGATGTTCAGCAACAATATGTGCCCAAATAATGAGGTCAGCGGACTACCTTTATATACTGAAAGACCAGATTATTCCATCAATGGATTCTTTCTTCCCTTATGGCATATTTCAAGATGACAATGCCAAGATTCATCGAGCTCAAATTGTGAAAGAGTGGTTCAGGGAGCATGAGACATCATTTTCACACATGGATTGAACACCACGGAATTCCAGATCTTAACCCCATTGAGAATCTTTAGCATGTGCTGGACAAGGCTTTGCGCACTGGTCCAACTCTCCCATCATCAATACAAGATCTTGGTGAAAAATTAATGCAACACTGGACGGAAATAAATCTTGTGACATTGCAGAAGCTTATCGAAGCAATGCCACACCGAATGAGTGACGTAATCAAAGCTAAAGGCGGTCCAACAAAATATTAGTGTGACCTTTTTTTTTTGTATATATAGCATTATTATAATAGAATTATTGCAACTACTATTACAGCTATTTATATGAATCAGGTATGTTGATAACATATTTTACATGTTATCAGAAGATCTTCTCATGATTAATCATTGTTGTTACCATCACTACTACCACCATCTTTCAACAACAGCAAGACTATTTGTTGGCTTTGATTTTCTTTAGATCTTATCTTTGCTTAAATATCGTTTCCTTTTTTCATAAAATCTCTTACACTTATTTTGTTTTTAATTATTATTGATGATTATCATAATTATCAATAGAGTTCACCCATGGCCTTAGCGAATCTTGACCCAATTTTCTAAGAGGAAATAAGTATATTGAGATGAAGTATGGCTACTGAGCAGCACCTAGAGTATCACACCTGCTTTGGACGAGATAGGACGCCGGCGTTTGTTTGTTCGCCGCTTCTCCGTCTCAAAACAAAAGCTAATGTTTTTTTTGCTAGCCATTTCTAAGACATACAAGTTTTGCTCTTTTTGCACAGATTATACTGACGGCGGCTCGCAATCAGAGCTGTCCCAATGCAAGTGACCATCTGGCCAGTCCTCCAGCTCTGTGCGTGGCTAGCAACTAGCATTAGGCTAACTTCACCTGAGCTCGGCCCGATGCTGAAATATTCCACTTCGCAGCTGCTGAGCTTCTGTAACTCCACCACTCCAGCGTGCATCACAACCATCAGATGGCTCGGACTTAAACGGCAACCACGTTCTATCCACCGAAGCGCCCGGACAAAGTTTGTTTACACCCAGCATGGTTCTGCTACGGTTCCATCCATCTGGTCCCCATCCGACCATCGCACCTCTACGACGTCATCAGAACACCTGCACACTAGGGATTTGTAGGCGAAATGGAAAACATGAAGTGGATCGTACTGTGCTGTGGAGTTTACAGAGACTCCCACCACCAGCTCTGTCTTAAGTCACATTGTAACTTTTGAAACACACAAGCCCCCAACAAGAAATCCCTTCTCATCCATGAACATATTCTAGAAAAAAGGTCGGAAATCGGGGCCGATCACGTGGTTTCTGAGTCGATCGGAATCGGACGTTTCATCCCGATCAGGGATCGGATATGTAACCGGTATGAAACCTCTGCGTTGTGTTAAGGTTAATGGATGGAGAACACACTGTTGCTTTTTCGAAGGTCTGTTTATTTTCCAACCTTTCCTCACCGAACATCACGAAAGAGAGGACGATTACAATGACGCAAACATTAGCACAAATAAGTAAAACATGGAGCAACATGGACAAAATAAAATGACAAATATAAGTGAAAAAATGGGAGCTCACCTTTCCTCACCGAACATCACAAAAGAGAGGAACAGTTTTGGCGGGACCGTGGCTGTGTTCGAAACCGCCTACTTCTCCTACTATTCCTACTAGTCATGCTTTTTTAAGTTCCCGGATGTACACTAGATGCATACTAGATTCGCCGAAATGTTGAGTATTCATCATGAGGTTACTTGTCACACTCAAACTACCCAAGAATGCAACGTAACGTGACGTCGCCCATCGCCATTTGAACGGTCAAATTCCGTTAACGGGACGAGAGCAGTCAAACCGGCATAACCGGAAGTGCGTTGCTCACTGCGGCTAGCTTTAGCGCCGAATTCGTGGGAACAAAATTGTAAATAGCCGGTATTTTGTCAGATTTTCAACACCTTGAGGGTCTAAATGACTATTTTCTCGCCTGAAAATGTTTCAAATGTTGCTAAAGTTATATATTTACAGAGTTTATAGCTTAAGCGAAATCAGCTTTTCAGGCTGGCTGATTTCGGCTCGGGCAGGAGTGAAGTGCACTGTGTGTAAACGCTCTGCATACTGTCTGATCGATGAATATGCCGTTTGCAAGTATGTAGTATGTAGTAGGCGGTTTCGAACACAGCCCGTGTTTTTTGTCACAAATGTTGATCCCCCATAAAAGAATGTATAGAAACAGAAAAAGAATACAAAAGTTCCACCCGACTAATCTTATAAATATCATAAATAACAATTAAAAAAATAATTTTGTGGAATTATACACAAGCCAAGTTAGCCAAGTTAACCCTTGTTACACATATATATACATACATACATATATATATATATTTATTTATTTTTTTAAATCAGAACTATAATATTTCAAATGGAATCATATTTCATGGGAAAAAATAACAGCTTAGTATTTACTGTTATGTGGTGGTACAGAGTCAGACCGTCTCAACCAAAGACATAACACTGAGGAAGGTGAATATCCCTAACTACAATTATCATAACTCTTTATGATAATTGAATTGAATTTTTATGTCTATGGTCTCAACTACACCCAGAAACAACGCATGCGTCATGACGTCAGTTTGCTCCATACCGGTACCGTAAAGCGAAGCAGAACACGGCAGCAGCTTGAAACTGGGGGCGCGTATGTCTGCGGTGAGGAGGTATTTTAAAGAGGATGACAATGTGAGATATGCAAACTTGGGATTTAAAGAGGTGGCAAGGACATCGCTAACATCTTTGATGAGAAAAGGAATAGGCTCACACCTAACAAGGTAGAGATGTTGGTTTTCATTAAGAAAAATGTACATTTCCTTCTGTGAAGCCAGAGGAGGAGAGTGAGAATTAGGAGTGCAGTTCCGAATAGCACATTACTGGCCTTACTTTATAACACTGTGGCACTTTTATTTGCTTATTTGTTTACATGCCTGTCAGGTATTTCAAGTTGAGCTGCTGCTCGTTTTATATTAGACATTGTTGCACTAAACTACAACGTGAAGAATTTGTTTATTACTTGATTAATTAAATTAATAAAACTAATAAACACTTCAAACGGTAAAACTAATTAAATTAGTTAAATGATAAAATAAGTGAATAGAATAAAAAAATTAAAAAAAAAAAAAAATCAGGGACATTCTGGATCTATTTCTTCGCCATTCTTCATTCTTTTAATGTACTGTAGAAGTATCGGATCGGGACTCGGTATCGGCAGATACTCAAAATCAAATGACTGAGGCATAAAAACCTGATCGGAACATCCCCAATCATGGGCGATTTAAATATCCACGTTGACAACCCCTCCGTTCCTTTTGCAACAGAGTTTCTGAATCCGCTTGAATGCCTTCGTCTGCAACAACATGTCAAGGCCCCTACACACAATAGGGGCCACACCCTAGATCTGGTAATCACCGACTCAGCCTCCATTAAAAACCTAGAGGTCTATGATTTGGGGGTGTCTGACCACAAGGTTATCTCAATGGTCTTGCCAGTTCTACTGCCCCTTTCTGGACCTAAGGGACAAATGTCCTTC
Source organism: Odontesthes bonariensis (assembly GCF_027942865.1). NCBI lineage: Eukaryota > Metazoa > Chordata > Actinopteri > Atheriniformes > Atherinopsidae > Odontesthes > Odontesthes bonariensis. The sequence continues at coordinate 25,718,837 of NC_134529.1, read as the reverse complement.
AGGAATCTGAATCGCCTCAACGCTGTCAACATGGCCACAGACCTCCAACGCATCACCTATCCAGCCTCTGCAACCATGGATGAACGAGTAGAACACTATAATACATCACTGAGCAGTGTCCTTAAACTCCATGCTCCTGTCAAGACACGGGAGGTCAATTTACAACTATCTGCCCCCGGTTCACACAGGAACTGCGGATGATGAAAACAGCGGGCCGTGCTCTGGAGCGCCGACTCAGAAACACTGGGCTCCCAGTTCACAAACTGGCCTTTCGGAAACATCAAATAGCCTATTCCAAGTCCCAAAAAGAGGCTCGGTCAAAATTCTATTCCAACTTAATCAATAAAAACACTGGCAACTCCAAGAAGCTTTTCTCTACAATAAATCATCTTCTGAAGCCCCAACCATCACTTTCTCCTGAAACTACAGATGAGCACTGTAATAACTTCATTGGCTTCTTCAGATCCAAAGTCAACAACATCCGCTCTCTGATGCCCAGCTCCTACCCTCCTTCTCCCCTTGCCTCCCACCCCTCCCTGGGGAGTTTGTCATCTCTCCCATGCTTCACTGTGGTTCAGCACAGCCACATTGATGAAATACTAAGAGGAATGACACCTACCACCTGTACCTTGGACCCCCATCACAACCACCCAGCTCAAATCATACATCCCAATTCTCAGCCCGATCATCACTCAGGCTGTGAACCTCTTATTTCAAACTGGTCATGTCACACCTGCCCTCAAGGTTGCTGTCATCCACCCCCTCCTTAAGCCCAAAGCAGTTGCCTCTCAACTTCAGGAACATTTACAACTAAACAACTTGTTTGAAAAATTTCAGTCAGGCTTTCCCTCAGCCCATGGCACCGAAACAGCTTTGCTTAGGGTAACGAATAACCTACTGATGGCAGCTGACGCAGGATCACCATCACTTATTCTCCTTGATTTGACAGCTGCATTTGACACACCATTCTCTTGGAGCACCTCCATAACACGATTGGACTGTAAGACTGTGCACTACAGTGGTTCCAGTTAGTGCTGGGCGGTATACCGGTTCACACCGAATACCGGTTTATAATTTCGTTATGATATTCATTTTTAATATACCGCCATACCGGTGTATTTGATTACACAATGGGGGGAACGCTGCGTCGCGCAACATTGTTTGAGACGGGACCCTCGTCAGTGTTGCGCTTCTAAACACGCATGTTTACTGTCTATGGGTGCGAGGTGGTAATAAGCACTTCCGTTACGCGAAGGTGAAGGTGGATAACAGCGTTTCCCACACAATTCGTGGCGGTGCGCCACAGATTCAACACCGGCCGCCACATATTGCGTTTCGTTATTATTATTATTTTTAACGCTATTTAAAAAATACTCGTATTCGTTAAGCTGCATTTCCTTTCCCTGCTCTCCCTCCGTCTCTCTGTCATCACGCGTCTCTCTCACATAGCCTACACACACACACACAGCCCCTCCCCTCCGTGCACACCGTGTGTCTCCATCAGCGAGATCATCCCTGGAAGCCTGGAAGCTTGCTAGCTTCAGCGTCGCGTTAGAATAGCTCAACCGCAAGAAGACGGCTGTCAAAAATTCACGAAAGGTTGGCATCACGTGCAACTTTAAAAATCACACATTTAAAAGTCCTATAAAATATTTTATATTTTTAATACAATGTTGTCCCGTCCCGACCCATAGTAAACAACCAATTACGCCTTCTTTATAAATTTAACTAGTCACAAGTTTGCCGTAAAAAAAAAAAAAAAAAAAAAAATGTAGTTGGGTTGTCGAGGTCTAAACACTAGCAGCTGTGAATCAAATAAAGTAGGTTTTACTCTTACACTGAATGTTTGCTGCTTCAATCCAGATGAGTATTGAAAAATATTTTCCGCGATTGAAAAAGAGACGTGCGTGTTGAGGATGAGGACCAGCCTGAACCGGAGGTATCAGTCTGAAACACAGCTGAACAGTCCGACCAGTGTAATTAGCTATGTTATTAATTTGTTTACAATGAAAATGTGAATATTAATACAATAAAGTTCTGTGTGACCAATTATTAACGAAGGAATTATTTTGAAGAATTTTTATTTTTATTTTTAATTCTGTTCTCAATCTGTAGAAAATGCTGTGAACACCTAATTATGCATGAAAAAAAACACTGTGATATAACGTGAAACCGTGATACCGTGAAAAAATACCGTGATATGTATTTTTGGTCATACCGCCCAGCCCTAGTTCCAGTCCTACCTCTCAGACAGGACTGAATATATCTCACTGGGAGGATGCAAGTCCAGGTCGCTGCCTGTCACCTGTGGTGTTCCACAGGGCTCAGTCCTTGGACCCATCCTTTTCATCATTTACATACTACCCATTGGCCGTGTCATCAGCAGACATGGAATTTCTTTCCATTGTTATTCTGATGACACACAACTCTACATCAAGACTACTCCAAACCCCTCTGCAGGCCTGTCATCCCTCACCACCTGTCTCGAGGAGATAGAGACTTGGATGAACAGCAACTTCCTCCAGATGAATAGCAATAAAACACAGGCCCTTGTCATTGGCACCCAACATTAGGTTCAATCTTCACCCATTACTCAAATTTCCTTGGATGGTCAAATCATACCTCTCTCCTCCTCACAAATCTGCTTGTCCATGGCTTTATCTCCTCGACTACTGCATCGGACTCTTCACCGGGATTCCTGGCAAGTACATCCAGAAGCTGCAATATATTCAAAACAGCGCTACCAGGGTCCTGATGAGTCCTAAAATATGAGCACATAACCCCCATCCTCTACTCACTGCACTGGCTCCCTGTCCCATTCCGGATCAACTATAAAATTCTGCTGCTCACCCACAAATGCCTCAATGGACACACATTTCCTTACTTACAAGAACTCACTCCACAATTCTCCACCCGCACCCTCAGATCTGCAGGCAGCGTCCTCCTCCGAGCCTTCTGCTCGGCGGCACCTCGCCTATGGAACACTCTCCCTATCCAGCTGAGGGCTGCACAGAGTCTGGACTAGGCATGGGCCGGTTACCGGTTTCGAGGTATACCACTGCATTAAAAAGTCAAGGTTTCAAAACCACTTAAATTTCATGTCATAAAAGTTTTTTTTATTTTTTTTTTTAAATGCAGACATTGAAAATACACATTTTAGAGCTATAATCATAATACCGTGAAACCGTGATATTTTTGCCTAAAGTTATCATACCGTCATAATACCGTCAATGAATAAAGTATTTTTCTATTCTAATCTCATACCGGCTCATGCCTAGTCTAAAAACCTTTTTATTCAAAAAGGCCTTTGACTGCTGACATGACTATGATCTGTGTATTCTATTATTTTTTCTTTATTATGCTTTTAACTTGTTGCTTTTACCTTGTAGCACTCTGAGATCCCCCTGAGATTCTCAGTTAACACTTCAACTGAGAAACTGTTAACATTGTTTCCATTTAGGCTTTCTAAGTAAAAGGAGACCTAGCCATGGTGCAAATCTTAAGAAAAGGCAGGGTATTTTCTGTTGGTTGCTGGTAATCTGTTATCGTAGTAAAAGGTAGCATATGTGCTGCAGGTACAAAGTGTTCTGCGTTGTGCCAAACCTTTACACGTTTGCCTCTCTCCTTTTCCCTTTGCTCACATAAACAGTAGATCAATAAAGCTGAATTCCTAATAAAGCTGCTCTCATATTTTCCCCAAGGTTTATTTTGTGACATTGCGAAATAGGTCTCACAATATTACCGAAAAGCGTCCGATTAAGACAAAGTATCAACGCACATACATTATAAGCGCTACATCAGGTCCAAAACTCGCCAACAAAATGAGTTAAAGTCAATGCCTCTGCAGTGATTCCAGCAATATTTACAAGCACGATGATGTTCCAGAGAGAAAGTTAGAAGTAACAGAATGTCTCCAATGTTTCCTGGCACAGTTCACAGCCTCCTATAGAGCACAACAAGCATAACGCTGCTGAAGGAGCTCACAGACACATCTACCTTTCGCAGAGCAGCAGGGCAGGGATCTCGCTCAATAACGTGTAAATCACTAAGTTGGCAAGACTGGCAGCGATTGTCTCCTCTTTTTACCATGTGACATAATATGTTTTGAATACGTTATTCATTATGTGAGAGAAGGGAATTTGGAGCGTGACGATGTAAAAATGTGAGCACTAAAGTAAGTACTAAGTACTAAAAGTGCGATTTGTGAGCCTTGTATTCACTGCAAACTGCACCCGTTGGCATCAATATAGGAATTAATAAACTAGGAGGTGATAATTCCAATGTTTTGGAAAATTTGGAACCAGTTCACAAGTGGAACAATGCCCATCCCTAATAGTAGTAGTAGTAATAATACTAGTTGTAGCTGGGTTGTTTTATTTGTATTAATAGTATTTCTGGCAGTAAAAGGTACTTGATTTTTCTTCAGTGGCTGACGAATAAGGGTTTTAGTGAACACTCTCAGGTTTTAACAGACTGTTTAACTGTTATTTTGTGCTTTTTCAACTCAAGTTTATCCAGACCTAACCCAGGTCTGAATGGGTTAAAGTGGGTATCTGGATGTGTATGTGTCAGCTGATGAGTAATAAAAATATAACACAGTCAGATAAGAGAAAAGTTAAAGATCATCATACAGCATCTCCGTTATTAGTTGGTCCACAAAAGTGCAGCACAACACTCATCAAAGCAAGATAGGATTTTGTTATTAATACCGACATTCTTTATATTACAGAGTGTATTCTAGAAAATCGTAACCAACCACACATTTGCTTAGTTCATATGAAAAAGGGACAGCTGGTCAGTTACATTATTCCTGTCAAATATGCTCTATATAATCTGCCTGAAAAACAGATATAAATCAGTCATCCACAACATAGGATTTTCAGATTGTGCACCCCAAAGTGCAGCAGTTGTTATTTATTAACTACACAATGGTAGCAGGGTTAAATATGAAAGGTGTGTCCAACTTGAGCGTTCTCTGCTGAATTAAAAACCGGCTACAACAACTCAAACACTGATCAGATACTTCCAGTGACAATTCAGATAAAGTCTATCAAAAAAGTCCCTTAAATCCCTCAAATACATACAGACATTCCTATTGCCATGTTGGGCTTTCATTAGTTAACCGTCTTACCTGGTCCCCCTCAGACATTTTTCCTGTCCGGCAGTCATTCAGCCACTGAAGAGATATGAAATGTCAAACGACTGCCAGCTTGACAGGAGCAAAGTTCAACAACAGGCTCTTTACAGGATTATCTCTCCGAGCCCAGTGACTGGCCAGGGCACTTAGCAGATTACCTATCTCACTACTTAGATTAAAGGATTGGAAGAACAGGGAGAGAGGTGAAGAAAGATGAGACATGAAGAGAGAAGCCAGCAGCAGTAAAATGGCTAATTTCAGTGCATCAGAGGTGGAAATATCCTGCACAGAAAAAGCAGATTTCAGGAGAATACCCCTGGAGTACACTACCAACTTTTACAAGAGATAAATAGGATTCAACTAAAAACACACATACACAGCTACTTTGCTGAGTGGAGTCCTTTAAAGGGATAGTTCGCCTCTTTTGACATGAAGCTGTATGACATCCCATACTAGCAATATCATTTATGAACATTTTCTTACCCCCCGCTGCGTACTGTGAGCCGAGTTCCAACCTCGTTTTGGCGTTGACAAAAGTATTCCGGCTAGTTGGCTGGGGCTACAAAAATAAAGTGTTTTGCTTCTCAAAACAATATGCGTTCAAAAGAGTAATACATTTGCATCACAAAAAAAATCGTTCTCCAGGAAAAAGTCAGACCTCACAAACGCTTGGCGCCATTTTCTCTCCCTTCGTATCACTGCGTGCTGCTGCCTGCCGACAGCGGCGCCTGTTACGGTGTTTACTGCTCAGAATCAGGGGACTGCGCTATCTGCACTTCGGTCTGCACGGTCTACACAGCCAACTAGCCGGACTACTTTTGTCAACGCCAAAACGAGGCTGGAACTCGGCTCACAGTACGCAGCAGGGGGTAAGAAAATGTTCATAAATGATATTGCTAGTATGGGATGTCATACAGCTTCATGTCAAAAGAGGCGACCAATCCCTTTAATGTAATATGACGGGTTTCTCTGTTGTCCTGCTCTGTGTATGCACCCTCCCGTGATCCACAGAAGTCACAGATGAGCTCCAGACCTCTAGTCCCAAGCACTTGAAAACAATTTAGGCACCCAGATAGCAAGGTGCATTGGGTAAGGCTTCATGGTCAGAGATGAACCCACATGAGCGAGAACAGTAACCATTTTTTAATGCACACTCAGCCCATTCTTGACAGAAGGCATTACGAGGGGTCCAGGTGTGGTCATTGACTATTTTGTTGTATATTATTCAACGTTATGGTAAAGCAACCCTGTGTTCAGATCCTTCAAAATAATTAATCTGTTCCAGTGAAAACAGAAAAACTGCCAGTTACCTGAAAGCAACCGATAGTTTGTATTAGCTAGCAGAAATTTAGTGACAGACTGATCATAATACAATCTGCAGTTTTGTTGAGATCTTTTAAAAACAAATGACACCTCATCAAAAGCACACACTGCTATTTCTGTCTGACATCCACAACTGCTGCCAAGCCATCAGACACATATTGGGCAGTAGTCTAAGCTTCAGAAATAATTTTATAACTGGAATAATAATAATTACCAGAAGAGAAAACAGACAAAATACTTAAGGATATCACAATAACTTCCAGACATTATGAAAGACACACATTTGCCCAAATACCCCAAAACAGAACCAGCGACACCAACCCTAGTAATGTGTTAACAATGTTAGACTTAAGAAGTACAGTATACTGTAGATAAGAGAAGCAGTAACGTGATCTAAATATGCCACATAAAGACTGCACAAAGCACTCACATCACCTCCAATTCAAAGGAAGCAATTAGTGAATCACATGTGAGAAACACTCGCAGCCGCAGATTGCGAAGGTCTAATAATGCCCACTGATTCAGCACGATAATCACTGATGGTACAACAGTAGAAAAGAGCATTTCAAACCAGAGAGAAAATGCATGATCAGCTCCACTCAACGAAACAAGGTTACAAGCTAGAATTTGATGTGGTTCTCTAAGTGCCATAGCAAGGAGCATTACACAAGCCAAGCCATCTCATCCCACCTTAACAAAGTTTACAGGGAAGAGTCCCCTTTTCCCGTTGAGGTCTCCCTCCATCCAGCCATCCTCCTGTATGTATTGCACGTTCTTGATGACGTCACCCGGTCGCAGCGTCAGCTCGTCATCCTGGAGAGCTTCATACTCATGCTTCACCACAACCTCTATTCCACACAGGAGGGGGAAATATACAGAGGGAATGGGGGACAAATAGTGCGGGAAGGAGAAGAAGCCAAAACAACAGAGAGGAGGAAGAGTAACAAAAGGAAGGGTCAGCAGTGAGAGAAGGAATATAGGGGAAGATGAGGAAGTTCATGAAAAGTAAGGGAGAGACGTGGGAAATCATAAATTAATAAGGATTTTTCATTAAATTCAAAGTAACTTTGCAAAGTAAACATTGTCTATACTTATGCCCATCTATGGAAACCTATGTCAGTGCAAAATGGTCTCAATTGTGCAATTGTAAGTCAAAAGCATGAGATAAAAAGTCAACATTTTGATTATACAAACATAACTATACGGAATAAAAAAGCTCAATATTAAGATTAAATGTCTAAACACTGGCTTACTTTAAAGCTTTTCTTTAATATTTGTATCTTTAGTAACCCTTTACCTTTTTTAATTTTAAGATGAGATCTAAACAGAAACTGGTATTCATAGAAACATTAAGCGTAGCATTAAAAGCAAAAAGTATTGGCAATTCTTCATTTATAACTTTAGGAAGAAATCTTTTTTTTTTTCCCGGCTCGATGCCTCTCCTCAGGGCCTGAAATCCCACAAAATCCCATAAATGTAGAATGGATAATGCACACATTTATTGCCGTATCAGTGGCTTGGAGCACTGGATCAGTACAGGGAAACGCTGCAAATGGACGAAGCCTCATCTCAAAAGGTCTCTCAAAGTCAGAGTAGTTGAGATGTGAAAGTAGTATCCTCCCAAATGAAAATTGATTTCAGGCCCCGGTCCCCTCATGTTCAACGGTACATAAGCAAATCACTACAATCAAGTTTCCCACTGTTGGTGTTCAGGCTCCCCAACATTTCCGTACACATGCAAATCACGGCGGGTCAGTGGTCGTCCAATAACCGGTAGGTTTGGTGGTTCAATTCCCCACTCTCGCCACTCAAAAAAAGATTGATGAAAATGACAGCTGGAGGGGTGTCAGTCCACCTCCTTCACAGCCGAGGTGCCCTTGAGCCAGGCACTGTACCCCCATGCTCCCCGGGCGCTGTGACTGGCTGCCCACCGCTCCAGTGTATGGCATCTGTCTCAATGAGTGTGTGACTCTGTGCATGTGCATGTGCATGTGCATGTCAACAGGTGCCAACCTGGATGGGTTAAAAGCAGAGGACAAATTTTGTCTGCATGCATGACAATAAATCTGATCTTAATGGGCTTTTGCAGAACTTGATAAAGAGCTCAAATACTAATTCAGTCTTTTGAATCAGATGTGTTGAAGCAGGGAAACAAAACATGCAGGCGGTGCTGGATCAGGACTGTGAAATGCTGATTCACAATGCAAGATAATAACTCATTTATTGCGATGAATAATAATTCAGAAATCAGTACCTGTATTTTTTTCCCCATTTAAAAGCCCCTGTGTGGTAAGTAAAAAGCTATCAAGCTAGAGGAAACACAACCTTCAATCATCACTTAAGATTTTATGAATGAAATGTAAATGTAAAAGTGTCTGGCTTGTAAAACATAAAACGTGTTAAAACATGAACATTCAATACCTATACAAGATCAGTTAGAAATGTTGCATGTGCTTAAACCCAGCTAAAATGTTTAAAGGGAAGAAATATAAAAGTCGTTGTTAATTCTCTGAGACAATATCACGTGAGATGAACCTCACGGGCCACAGAAAAACCACAATGACAAAAAAAGTAGGCGGATTTTCTGATTTACCTACTTCTAATATTTGTACAAAGAAAAGCTAACCTGCTGCTGGATCAGTGATAAAGAACAAACAAGAAAACAATCCTCCACTAATTACAGATTTTCCCTTCTGAGCATTTCAGTTCGGAAAAGCCCATCTAAGCATTTCATGGGCAGCATCCACCATTCTTTGTACCAGTAACAAAACAAACTTGCAGTGCAGCAGGTTGAACCACCTCTAAAAATAAGCAGCCTGGAAAGGAGTGACTGGTAATGAGGAATTTTACAACACAATGTAGCTCTTTAACTCGTGACAAAAAGTCTCCAGTGGCACCAAGTACAGCCAAAACAAACACTCTAAATATAAATATCCTTAAAGCTCCATGGCACACAGCACACTAACATGCATGCACACCTGGGAGGAGTCATTGAGTAACACAAGATAACCTTCTTGAACTTGGCACAGCTTCAGCTATCAGTGGATGTGATCATCTATGTGTGTGTGTGTGTGTGTGTGTGTGTGTGTGTGTGTGTGTGTGTGTGTGCGTCTCTCTCTCTCTCTATACTCTTTCTGACATCACAAACCCTGGCACTGGCATCACAGCAGTCTGGGCCAAACTCCAAGAAAAGAAACTGGTCCTGGACACTGAACTAAGACCAGCTCTCCTCTCGACATCAAACAAAGAAAAAGAGGAGCAGCAGTTTAAGGCGGCAGTGAAAATGGATGAAACAGCCCTCTTGAAGCCTTGTAGTAAGCCTTACAGTTTAAAAAAAAAAAAAAAAAAAGTGGCACTATTAGGGCCAATGCTGGCAACCATTACGACATTACATTACATTACGGTCATTTTGCAGACGCTTTTAACCAAAACGACTTACAATAAGTGCGTTCAACATCAGTAGGCAAAAGAACTTGAGGTCACAAGAAATCATAAGTGCATTTCCTTCCAAAACCAAACAGCTAAGAGCAAAACTAGTGCTAGAGTAAGTGCGATAAGTCAGGTACCTAGACAGATGGGAAGACAATTTAGGATTCAATATAAACACAAGAAACTTGTGCTAAAGAAAATAAAAAATAAAATAAAATAAAGGACCAGACTCAGTGAATAATTCCCTACACTCCCTATTATATAGATCAGTGAGCAGTGCTGACCAACATATCATTGGGGTCATCAGGTGGGAACGACAGAAACTCCTTAGGTGCCGTTTTAGTCCCAGTCACATTCAGGTTAATTTTCTCAACAATTCACAAATGCAATCAGGCTGACATCGCAGAAGCAGCTGAATGACGCAGCATTGCTGGTTAAGGCTCTAGCATGGTTGCCGCGTCTGCTAGCGCGAGCGGTGTTGATGACGTCACGATTTCGTGCCCGCCATGTATAGTGGCGCAAGTTGTTGCGCCAGTAGTTGCAATTTTCTCCGTCACAGAGGTGGCGCTGCTACGTGTGGGTTACCTCTACTCTACAATCACGAAAGTGGAGAAGAAAACAATGCCGCTGTCAAGAGCAGGAACACTGTAATTAATGATACTGCTGCAGTTTTCGGATCATTTTAAGTTTTTAATTCAGTTAATAGAGGTGAAGGTTTGAAGCCCCTGGCATCAACAGAGTCTCTGCCCTCTTCTTTGCCTTCACGTATCTGTCCCGTAGCTTCTTCCACACATTCTTACAGAACTCTCCCTCTTTCCCCAAAGTTCTGCCAATCCCTGTACACGAGTTTTGGGAGTTTACGTGCTCCCTGTGCTGTTTCCCTGCAGTTTCGTACAGCTGCCTGTACAAACGCACCTCCTGACTGAGCCGGTCTCACATCGGTCCATCCGGTTTTCCATTGGTGGCGCCGCCAAGTTACAAAAATCGACTGGTGCACGACAACGCGCTGTGCCGTCTGTTCAAGGGAAGCGCCATGCCTGAAACGTCATTTTGACGTCACAGTGCGACACTGCCGTGACAGACGCGGCAACCATGCTAGCGCCTTTAGGGAGGCGTACAATACGGCTCTGAGGCATATCAGCAGCAGATGACCTACGACTCCCCTTGTTGCTTCTGCATTTTAATACACAACACTGACGGCTTGAAAGTATCTGTGAAAAGGCTTTAAAAGTCTGTTAAAAAAAAAAGGGGGCCTTCATTATTGACCTTAAAACTTTAACTCACGAATAATGCTGACTGTGGACATGATTCTGTCGAGAAATGGTGAGAGACCAGTCATCGCATGTTCTAGTGAAAGGAGTGTCAAACTATGCTGCATTCGATATCATTAAAGCACAAAATGCTGTCACTTTAGAAGAATTACTGGTCGGTGTCATAAGTTTATTTCTTATGGCTTTTTTTGTCTGTCTTTTACCCAAAGCACCTGTAGACTGGTAATTAAACATAACATAGTGATAATTTCACAACACAAAAGAAAACTATGTTTTTCCATCTCCAGGCCATTCACAATAAACAAGAACAGGCTGCTGTGGTTCAAAAGAATGATGCATATTACCTCATGATACATGGAGGTTCAGTCGAATCATTATGCCTTATTATCTCTTAGTGTGATATTTATCATAGAAAAAAAAAAGTGCATTAGTAAATAATGTTACAAAGGCTTCAAACCATTCAATAATTGATTTTCGCAGTTTTCAGCTTTACTGACACGAGGGGGCAATCGCCAAGTCCGTCTTACCCACCTAACAATTTTCAAGTGTTAAAGATTAAACCGTCATGTATCTAACTAAGAACTATGTGCGTGAACATACACACAAAAAAAAATAAATAAGCTAAGCAATACACAAATAAACAGCAGAGCTGAGGCCCTGGACTGTAATTTAGTACCATCTGTCTATGTAACAACAGGAAGAGATAAGGCCTGCTTTAGTAAACACAAGGAGGGGAAACACTAAACAGACATAGGCCTGGAGTTCCTGCTACACACAGGGTAGCCCACTTTCTGCAGCCAGACAGATAAACACAAAAAGCATACACCGTCTGGGGTGACACAAGCCTCCCAAATTAGTGCAACTTTCATCACATCTGAACAAACCACTAATACTCAGTTCTGTTTGGACTTTTACCAACTTGTATGCGAGATGCCAGATAATGACGCCTTAGCTGTTTTTGTGGCCTTCAGTGCAGGAAAAGCAAAGACCTTGAAGACATTTTTTTTTTTTTTATCATTCAAACTCTGTTTTTTAAAAGGTGTTTGTTATCTTTGAAGAGTTCAATAAAACCATGACACATATGTGTGAATCGAACTGGGCCAAAATCCAACATGTTGGAGATCCAGTACGATGTTTTCAAAATATCTTCTTCAGAAGGCCTTAAAAGTACAATTTCATATATTCACTACAATGTCACTGTGCAGGTATTTGAAATGAGAGGTTAATACAGCTCTACGTGACTCATTTGTGTTTCTTGGGAAATTGCCAGGAAGTTCATTTAAGAGGTTAATTGAGTCCCCTCGCTTATGGACATTTCAAAATGGCGCCAACATATATATTATTTTTTTTAAAAAACACAACCAGTGCAGACAGTTACAGAGGGGATATTTTAACTAAAAGTCTGGCCACTGAATGTTAAGATGAGAGCAGCAGATTAGGGAAAAAAAAAAAAAACCTTCAGCTAAAAAAAACCCTTCTACTGGTGTTTACACCTTTCTCTCCTCTCCTTTCAGTTGGAGGACGACCACTATCCACCGAGCCACAGCTACCTCACAGGTTTCCCCAAACACAAAAGCCAGCTCTACCGGCAACACACAAATGCTCAGCTGAGCATACACACGTTCAAATTCAGGATGCGAGTCTGGCTTCTTTAAAAGAAGCAGTATGGGGCGGTTGGTGGCGTAGTGGGTTAAGCAGCCGCCCCATGTACGGAGGCTGTGGTCCTCATTGCAGCTGGCCCCGGTTCGAGTCCCGCACCGGACGGCCCTTTGCTGCATGTCCCATCTCTCTGCCCCCTGCTTCCTGTCTCTCTCTCTCTAACTGTCTGTCTATTAGGGGCATGAAAAGCCCCCAAAAATATTAGAAAAAAAAAGAAAAGAAAAAGAAGAAGAAGCTGTAGGAATATGACCATGCAAATATGACATATTAGATTACCAATGACAAGTCTCTTGAAGAAAGTCGCATGTATTCAAACTTCAATCAAGTCAAGTATAGACCTGCTGATCTTAGATCATTTTGGTGGCACATTACTTCTATGTATTGATGCCTGCTGGTGGTACAAAGATTTTTTAGGTCCCTGTCTGGATATAAAATACTGGCACTGGCTGCTTTTAAGCTTGTATTTTCTTTAATACTATAACCTTGTTTTACTTAGAATTCTTACTCTCCAAAGCACTTTGGGTTTCACTTGAGTTTCAAAAGTGCTATACAAATAAAGTTAAGCTCTTTTTTTTTTTTTCTTCTTCACATTAAATTATTTACAGTCTGGTTCTTTTACACAGTCATGGCTCACTGTCAGTTTTTGGAAATGGGACACTGCATTCTAAAAAAAAAAAAATTGAAAACTGCAAATTGCTCCTAAAGATAATTTGTTTTCATGTAAATGCCTTTTTTAAACCAAAGTACAAAATAACTGCAGATTAACTGAGTTAATGTTACCAATATCAGTGTACAGAAAGAAAAATACGAGAGCAATTAAAATTATTTGTAGAAAAATTAATGAACACAGAATGCTAAATTAAGAAAAATAAAAGATTTAATTTACCCTGAAACTGTCGACTATCTTGTGTTGGATGTGGAAGAGACCAAAATTCTTATTCATGCTCTTCAGATTAAAAGAAAAATTATGTATTGCAGAAATCAACAAGTAATCTAACAGCCTTCTTTAAAGGTCCTATGGCATAAAAATAAATGGGCTGTGAGGCTTTTATATATTTTTATAGGCTTTAGTGGTCCCCTAATACTGTATCTGAGTTTTTTTCCCCAAAATTCTGCCTTGGTGCAGAATTACAGCCAGTCCCAAAAATGAGCTTTCCTTAGGATCCTCAGAATGAGCTGTTTAGGGACTGCAGCTTTAAATCCCCAAAGCGGAGGGTGGGGGTGTGGCCTTACTTACGCCTGTGGTACCATGCGCAAATGTTTTGTGAATCGCTATGGCACGGCTGCCGTATGCCGTAAAACTAGCAAAACCTGTGGAAATGAGCTTACCTTGACAATATGACGAACTAGTTTCTGAACAACTCTCCTAACACAGTCAAACATCAAGCAAGTGCTACACAAGACACAGCAAAAAAGGCGTGCGTGAAGGGGAAAGCAGGAGTGAGGATTTTGACATTCTCATCTGATTGCTCTGGTTTGCAAAGATGCACGTAGCGCTAGCGCTGGAACCATGAATGAATCATTATACTGATGAAATGCACTGAATTTGCGGATTCACTGTTCTTCAGGAAGCTTGAAGTAGGGGGTTTTGGTCTAAAATGAGCACGCTAACCATCTCATGGGCATGCAAACACCTCCAACAGCCCAGTTAGCAGAGCAAAGAGCTTGCAGATGCTATTAGCTGCATAGCTAACGATACAAACCCTTTCTTGTGGTAACAAGCTATGTAACTATAGTGTACATACAGGAAAGCAACACAATTATAGAGCGTTAAATTACTTAATCTCGGGAATGAGATCCTTCCCCAAGTGAGAGACGAATGGAGCAGGAGATTGACAGGCGGATCGGTGCGGCGTCTGCAGTGATGCGGGCTCTGCACCGGCCCGTCGTGGTGAAGAAGGAGCTGAGCCAGAAGTTCTCTCTCGCTCTCGATTTACCGGTCAATCTATGTTCCTACCCTCACCTATGGTCACGAGCTGTGGGCGGTGACCGAGAGAATGAGATCGCGAATACGAGCTGGCCAAAGAGCTGTGGGCGGGGAAAGGCAGTTTTGGCATAGCCATATATGGGCTCTGGGAGGAAACAACCTCCACGTCATAAGCGGCGCCCACGTCATAAGCGGCGCCCACGTCATAAGCGACGGCTTTCCCGATCAGGCCATCTGCATGGTCACATTTCCAAAGGCGGAGAATAATTTCCATTGGATGGTTTAGGTCTATCGTCATTTTTAGCCACTGGGGGACCGCAGGCAGGCTAGAGGAACTCATATTAAAGTTAAACAACCTTAAAAAATGAAAATTACATGCCATGTCTCCTTTAAGTTATTTATTTTTTTGTTGCGTCATTAGTCTTCCAAAGTAAGTCTTGCCGTTCTGGTCTTTGTTTGGTAGTTGTATTTGTATTGTAGTCGTCATAGTCATAGTCATGTTTTTCCTATTTGCCTTGTTCTTCCATTTTCTGTTTTTGGATCTTGCCTATAACCCTTTTTGGTTATGTTAAAGATGCTTTGCTCAAAGTCCCTCAGCCTGCAGTGTCTGCATTCGGGTCCACCTGCTTTGCCACCCCAAAAACCTGACAGTATGTACGTGTGAAAAAATGACAAACATGTTGCAAATACTAAATAATTGTTTGGCCCCACTCACTACTAAAGTAACTACTTGAAAAGAGTTAAATAGTATTAAGTTACTTTATTTTATGTCACACTTGGATGAATGGGTTATTTTTGACCCATGTGTGTAAATTCGATGTAGTTATAAAAAAACTACTTTTGCTTATAAAGTATGAAAGTAAAAATGAAAATAATGATCAGTGGTGATCAAAAACAAGATATTTAAAGAATACTTGGAATATTCAATCATAAATTAAATTGATTTCAAAAGATAGAACAAAGAGAAACTCAGCCAGCATGAAATTACCTTGGAAATGAATGCGGGTCATTTTTGACCCATGTTGTGCATTAGAGGGGGTGTGCATATGTTGCGCATCAAAGGGTTAAAGATTTATTTCACTCACATTTAAGCGAAATAAATAAAAAGACTGGCGCAAGAGTCAAAAGACTGCACAAGGGGGGCCTGAGGTGACAAGTGAGAAGAGGATGCCGGGTATCCTGAGGCACCTCCTTTCACGACTAAAGGAATCAGTCATTACTACTTGACAGCTGAAAAATGATGGGTAATACACCCTTTTTCCTCGAGGAACTTCAGTTGCGTCTGACTTCTCTTTCTGTAACAGATCGGGATTGAGACAGAAAATGACGAAGGAAAGATGCACGAGTAACTGCAATGTACTTCACCAAAAGCCACACGGCCACGTTCATTTCCTTATTGATGGTTCAGAATGGGTTTATAGGTTTTCAAGCCACCAGCTACCGAGGGAAAACAAACCCCATTGTTAAGGCTTGGAAGAGAATAGTGAGAGCTAGAGAGAGAACAGGGAAAAAACACCCACACAAACCCGGTTTTTATAAATGTGACAATTTTCTTGTGAACAGCAGTACTACACACCTAGGCCCATGGGAGTGGTGCTTCAGGATTCCTGACATATTTGTTGCAGCTGAGACACAGGTGAGAAAGGAAGTCAGCTTAAGTTAAAGGATCCATTCCACGTTGGACTGGAACATACTTGTGTGGCAGATGTACAAGTTGTCCATGAGGAATAAAAAAATGCACATTGCTGCTGAGCAGGAAAATATAAGGGGAAAAATGGACTTACAGTCACAGTTTTTGGCAATGTAGAGCTTGTTTATATAAATAATCATATTCTACTTTTAATATAACTTCTAACATAAAACAAGAGAATCAAATCAAGGCATTTTTATGTGTCTGACACCTTGCCATCTTGCCAGCCATGCAGCTGAGCTAAGGAAGATGGAGAGCACTTGAGGGATTAGGCCTACTTCCTGTTCAGGAATACTAAATCAACAAGAGGAAAGTGGTGCACAAGACAATAGGAGGGTTTCACTTGAAGTCACTTCCGTATTTTCTAAGCGCGCGAACCTAAGTGGTGGGCAACTGGAGCTGGGTCCCATTGAAAACCCTGTGTTTTGTCTGCCACTTTTTTGCCCAAAATGCCTCAGTTTTGTGGATGTAGCAATCGGTCTAACCGAGAGAAGGGAAAGGGTTACTATCGAGTACCTAAGGTAATCGCCCATAGAGGTGAGAAATGGAAAAAAACTCACAGAACAACGCCGCAAAAAGTGGATAGCTAACCTACATTTACAGACTGGAGGGGCTGAATCTGCAAATGCTCGTGTCTGCGGTGACCACTTCGTCAAAGGTATGTGCGAAATCTAACTGTTTTGTAGTGGTGCAGTAAAGTATTATGTTGTTAAATGCCAATCAACAGTAATGTAATACGGGCTACGTTTGGGCTTTGTTTTGAAGGCTGCCCCAGCGCATTGCTGGCTACCGAGTCAGTTGACTGGGCTCCGACGGTCAAGCTGGGTTACCAAAACACAGAGCTAAGACACCGTCATCGGTGTTTCATGCGATCTCTGAGAGTGGTTGATCTAAACAAAACAAATTTGTAACGTCGTCACAATTTTCACGTTTCAGTAGTATCCACAAAGTGCTTAAGTGCTAACAGGGCACATTAGCTCCCAAGTACATGACAACAGAATCGCTCGCTCTCTCTCTCTCTCTAGTGCATTAGGCTAACAAAGACACAATGTCAGCATTTGGATATTTGGATCTCTGCATTTTATCAAAACATAAACATTTTTGATTGTTATTTGAGTGCCAACATTCACAGCTCAGCATTCAACATGTTAAGTTCTGCTTTACTGCCCAGCCCTGCACTACACACTACATTTTCCATTGGGATAATGCACCATAAACAACACAGAAAACAAACTTACCCTGGCAAACACCAAAACACAATCATTCTGTAGACGTTTTACTCCGAGTTTGCTGATCCATCCGCTGTGGTAATAGTTGTATGCCTCCAAACTTTTATGGGCCTTCATCTGTTGCTTGGTGTAGTAAGACGTCTGGATAACCAGGTAGCTCGTTATATCCACAGCCTCTATATTTGGCAAATCGTTCCGGTCTTGTGAAAATTCAGACATTTTCATTAAGTATGGGTCACGCCCAATGTATTTCTCAACTAACGCCAAATACCTTTCCCTATATGCCGGCTCCAAACCACTACAATATTCACTCATCTCCATGTTGGTGCTGTTGTAGTCAAGCTTACTGCCCACCAACTTAAATTTGCGCGCTCACGTGATGACGTAACTGAAACCCTCCTATTGTGGTGCAAGTAGGCAGGGCATTAAAATGTTTTTTGCTCAGGGTTCTGTGCAAGAACTGTTCCAACAAAGCAGTGAATAAAGCCATTCTTCACAAATAAAGCTATAAGAAAATGAAAATATGATCATCAGCTGCACAAAAACCTGAATGATGCTCTGAACCTGAGGATGATCCATTACCTGTTCGTACTTGTTTTTCAAAAATATGTCTAAGGCTGCAGCGACACGTCAACGAGGACGTAGATCAGACTTTAAGAACACAAACACTCTGCAGTCCAGTCTATAGAGAATGTGTGAAGTTAACATCACCCGTTGGGATTTTGGACACCATATTGTATTCTTATTTATGTACTCTGAAACGACTCTGAAAGTCTCCCTGTGGGTCAACAACAGACACACGTTAGACCCATATCGTGGTCTAAACCAATCAGAGATGATGAAGGGCGGGACCCCCTTCTGATTGGCCCGTGTACGTATGTACGTTTGAACACGTGCTTGCTGGTCAGACAGAGAGGTGATGAACCTCAGCTCGTCAGTTAAACAGTGGATGTAGCCGCGGGTGATAAGATGAAAAGAACGAATGACAACTTTTTGGTTAAGTTAAAGCAATACTATGTAACATTTCTACCTTAAAATAACAGCTTGAAAAAAAATTGTGCGGCTAGAATGAGTTTTAATATTACGATTGGCCTGTCTCCTATGCCCTTCGGGGGTCTGAGTTGGAAAAACTGCGCTATGTAACTGTGCTGGACCGGCCCGGTAGCGGCCCGGGAGCTGAGCGGAAGTACTTCGACTTGCTTTCTGGCACACCTACCGCAAAAACAAATAGACCCCTCTCACGCTCCCAGGTACATTTGATTACTCTTACCTTCTCGGTCGACAAAGCTTGCACCTTCTGACTTCTCGCCGGTTCATCAACAAACGTGAAAAGTGAAAGCGAAAGGGTGTTGTATTTACGACAGTGTAACCGTACATTACCTCCAAGCCTGTAGGGGGAGCTCCATAGTGGGCTTTTTGAGAAGTTACATTGTATCGCTTTAAGGCCTAATTCGTCAGAAAATAACCACAACCAATGCTCTGACACGGAGCCATCAACCTCCCACGTTATGTCAGGCCCTGGTCCGGAGCTAGCATCAGATAATGAGCCACATACGATCGACTTCGAGCCAGAACCAACTGAAATGATGTCTTGGCGTGCAATTTAAAGGAGTCATCGCAGATACATTGAAAAAAAAAAGACGTCTGTGCTAATTGCGAACAGTGAGTACATGGCATTCCTGGTCGTTCAGGAATGCGTCATTGTGTACGGCCGTATCTTGAGGAGAGGAAGGCCGGTGAATATATTGATATATATATATATATATATTTAACCCAACTACAGGAGTTGGCCATCCGAGGGGCATGTGACTGCAATGGAGGATAGTCCATAAGACATTATGCCATGAGATGTTCAGTTTGAAGCCCTTAAAACACTTGCAATTTTAATTTAGATTTTCTTTTTATTTAATTTATCTTGAGATGTTTTAAGTTTAAATTTCAGGCCAGTGAGGCACTTTAAGCACCAACACTTTTTCAGTAAGTTAAGTTCAGTAAGTTTGTAGAATTGTGCTTCAAATAAAGAACTTTATTTTGACCAGATTGCTAGTTAATAGACATATATGGACAGCAATTTTAAAATAAATAAATAAATAAATAAATAAAGTGAACCTGTAAAACTGCGGTGTTAAATGCAATGCGTTTGAAAATTTGGGTGCACCTAACTTTTGTGCTGGTGCACCTAAGAAAAAAAGTTAGGCGCACCAGTGCAACCAGTGTAAAAAGTTAGTCTAGAGCCCTGCATATATATCTAAACAGCAATCTGTGCATCCTAGCTTGCATTCTTCCACCTTGCATACCTCCAACATTTTCAGCCTTGTTTCTAATTATGTTATCCTATTTGGATTTATTTCCCCATCTATTAACTGTAAATTTCCCTGACTTTAATAATATATATATATATATATTTACACACACGGCATTTTCTTAAATTCATAATTACTTTGTTTTGATCGTGGTAATCCAATCTCCAAAAACAAAGCCCAACAAATATTCAACACATTCCATTTGTGGGCCAGTTGGAGATTCAGCTAATTGAAATAAGTTTTCAGGTTATTGTTTTTCTTGTTCTCACACAATGCTTCCAGGTATAGATGTTTCACAGAGTGAATCTTATATAAGCAAATGACGGAATGGAGGATGTTGCAGGGAAAAGAGATGGGGAGAAAAAGGAAGGAGGGCGGGTTTACACAAGGCCACGAAAGCGAGCCGACTGCCAGGCAGCCTGTCTAAATCTGTGTGATCTTTATTTCTCACACACATACAAAAAGTAAAAAGAAAACTCATAACAGCATTCCTTCCTACTGATCTGAGGGGTAGCTGACACAAATGGCAAAGTGCTGCCAAGAGAAATTGAGAATTGGAATAGGGAGGACCGTTGTTCTCATCAAAGCCTGATCATCTCCTGATCATTTTTATTCACTTCCAGCACAGTAGCTCATTATTTCTCTGCTCTTTTTTAACCAACACAACATACACATCTGGAAACTAAGCTTTGACAGCTAGAAAATCAAATACACTATCCCCACTGTATATCATTATCATTCAAGCTATTACAAATATCCAACTACTATAGACAGAGAAAAACTACAGGACTGGGAAAAAATAATGGCTGTGAGTCTGTTGTCAAAGACCGAACATGACATGGAGGTCTAACATAAGCCGCATTCGGAATGTAGGAACCTTTGGCAGTTCCTATAACCTCTTAAGAAATGGGGCCGTTTTCTCCCGCATTCGCACAGGAACTCGGGACCATGGCCCTCAGTTCTTAGAACCATTTTAGCTCCTCCTCCGAGGCTGGGTCTTTTATGGGTTCTATAGGAACACATCTGAAGGAGGTGTTTGGTGGTCAGTAGCTACGCCCCTTGTCATGTTGTCACGGCTGAAATGTTTACCACACAGACACAACCTGCGCGTGTTTAATAAGTTAAACTTACACGTTGTCTCCTTTGTCTGCGGCTCTCTGCTCTCCTTTCTTCCTTCATGAATTGAAGTAGTAACGCCTGCGCTCGATCCTGACTCTCTGTGTGCTCTTCTAGCCTCGATATTAGACGCCTGATGTGATCGTCCATGATTAATATCACCGTCATGCAGACCATGAACACGGTGGCCTCCCAGCTCTCCATATTAGCTTCTTTGTGGTGTTTTTTTTCTTCTCTCCTTACTTTCATGGGTTTTGTTTTGTTTTGTTTTGTTGTTGAGTGTGGCGCTAAAGTAACACGTCACTGACGCAGACTGCGGACTGAAACAGTTCCCCTGGAGAAGGACAGTTATCAGAACGAAATTCGAGGAGGACCGTTCTTAGAACGGCGTTCTTTGAACTGCTCTGTCCGAAAGCGGCTAAAGAGATGAATACAGAGAACCTGTTCTAAACTGGTACAAGTTCAAGCCTAGTTGGTACTGAAGTACTAATAAGCTGAGCTCCAACACACAAACTACCGCCATCAGTATACATGCCACGTATCCATTGCAATGTTTCGCTAATGATGACGAAGTTCCTGGGGTGTGACAATTGCATTTGAGGAGTCAGGACCAAACTATCTGATATATACGCCAACTTCCTGTTTGGTGGCAGAATAACCTTACAAAACACTTACAAATATATCTTTCTATTACTGTGAGGACCGCTTCAATAGCAGCTGATGCTTCAACTTAAGAGCAGCCTTCTGCCATCTCTAAACATCTAAATATCTCATATTACGTATATATCTATCTATATCTCAAGACAAGCCCTTATTACATATAAGTTGAGGTTTATCAGTGAATAAAAAAAAAAAAAGATGTACTCGTTAACCCGCTGCTGTGAAAATCAAACATATCCGACAAAGGAAGTTCGCTCCTGCACAGGTGTGTGCTCAAACACACAGTAAGCCAACATTGCAGGATCAGGATCAGTCAGAATGGGAAGTTCCACGATGCCCATACACACAAAGCCTGTTTTGCATCCGTTACTACCTCCCTTATCTGCTCAGAGGAGCATCAGAGGCAGATAAACTTCGACCCCACAATGACCTGTTTTTGTATTATTTGGCGGGAATAAACGGAGAAAGAAAATTTAAAGGAAAATCAATACAGATATAAAAAAGAAATAAGAATAACATAAAAAAAAACAAGACTGAAAATTAAATGGTAAATTATAGTGCTGGGCGGTATACCGGTTCACACCGAATACCGGTTTATAATTTCATTATGATATGAATTTTTAATATACCGCCATACCGGTGTATTTGATTACACAACGGGGGGAACGCTGCGTCGCGCGACATTGTTTGAGACGGGACCCTTTTCAGTGTTGCGCTTCTAAACACGCATGTTAACTGTCTATTTTTAACGCTATTTAAAAAATACTCGTATTCGTTAAGCTGCATTTCCTTTCCCTGCTCTCCCTCCGTCTCTGTCAGTCATGCGTCTCTCTCGCATAGCCTACTCACACACACACACACAGCCCCTCCCCTCCATGCACACCGCGTGTGTCTCCATCAGCGAGATCATGCCTGGAAGCTTGCTAGCTTCAGCGTCGCGTTAGATTAGCTCAACCGAAAGAAGACGGCTGGCGAAATTCACAAAAGGTTGGTATCACGTGCAACTTTATAAAATCACACATTTAAAAGTCCTATAAAAATATTTTTAATACAATGTTGTCCCGTCCCGACCCGACCCGACCCATGGCAAACAAGCGATTACGCCTTCTTTATAAAGTTAACTAGTCGCAAGTTTGCCGTAAAAAAAAAAATAAATAAAAAATGTAGTTGGGTTGTCGAGGTCTAAACACTAGCAGCTGTGAATCAAATAAAGTAGGTTTTTTAAACTCTTACACTGAATGTTTGCTGCTTCAATCCAGATGAGTATTGAAAAAGAGACGTGCGTGTTGAGGATGAGGACCAGCCTGAACCGGAGGTATCAGTCTGAAACAGCTGAACAGTCCGACCAGTGTAATTAGCTATGTTATTAATTTGTTTACAATGAAGATGTGAATATTAATACAATAAAGTTCTGTGTGACCAATTATTAACAAAGGAATTATTTTGAAGAATTTTTATTTTAATTTTTAATTCTGTTCTCAATCTGTAGAAAATGCTGTGAACACCTAATTATGCATGAAAAAAACAATACTGTGATATACCGTGAAACCGTGATACCGTGAAAAAATACCGTGATATGTATTTTTGGTCATACCGCCCAGCACTAGTAAATTAAATAAAACAAGGGTTTTAACACAAAGCTGACTAAATACACCTCAGCATATCAATGCATTTCCCATTCTATGCATCAATAATTGCATACAGTTAGCTTTTTATAGTCACAGTGGTTATTTTTTTGGATTTGTAAATTAATCTATTTATCAAGCTCTTAATATAATTTAGTATTTATTTCTGATTCTGTCAGTCCTCTGTAGTTATCTGCATCATTTTACAGTGGGAAAGAGCTGTTCTTTAATACTGTAAAAGACATATGTGAACAGGCAGCTGTACAGACGTCTGGATGCAGTTCTCTACACATTCTACATTACTGCAGCTGTTCACATGCAACACAGCATTTTCTTTCTACTCATTTATTGTGGCGACCTGCCACAATAAAAGTTTGCTCTCCGCAAACTTATTTTCTATTTTTAGAGTTGCGCATCCTATTTTCACACTCTCACTCGCTCCCCTCTCTCCCCCACCACATCTGCACCTTGCTGCACACGTGTACCCCCACTGCACACGATCCTCCCATCTTTACTCTGCAGTCTTGCCACCGCGTCTATACTTAAAATGACATTTTATCAAATTAAAAAAACTATACATTGCTTTCTTAGATACCAATTATGGACAAAGAGAGCAACAGGACCATATAACACACTTGAGGTGTACCTAATGAGCCTTTAAATGTTGGTGACTTTATGTGACAAAGAATAGGAGACTTCATCGTGCATTCCCTTGCACATTTATGGGGATTTAAGAGCTTTCTTCATTCTCTTTGATGAAATTCAAAATACACGTTTTTTAGAAAAAATAAATACATTTCAAAATCATGACAAAAGTTTGGACTTGTTTAGGCTTCTTTTCCCCTTTGCAGTAACAAAAATAAAGTAGAGAGAAAAGGTATTTAACTAGACGCTCATTTACAGTGGTTTTGATGCTTAAAGTGCCTTCTTCATCTCCTGCAGTTGACACACAGAAGCACAGCCCTTCCCTCTCTCTCTATAGCAGCTGAACACTGTTGACTTCATTGCTCAGGGCTGTTGGAAGAATTACAGTTTCTTAACACTGTTATAGCAATGTTAACATTATATAGTTTCTCTTTAGATACATGAATTGTTTTTCATTTTAGTATCATTGTTGTAAGAGCTCCAGACTTTGACAACTTAGTCAAACTTTGTGACCATTTTTGGCATCAGTGCGTGTGACTTGGATATTTGCAGTTATATTTATTTTTTTATTCTCTTTCTTTATAAAAAAGTGTAGTGCTCCCTCCTCCCTGCTCACAGACATTTGGGACATCTCTGCCGAGCATGTGGATTAACAGATTTCAGATTAGTTCACACTAACAGGCGAGAAGCGGGTATGTTAGTGCTGTGACACATGCAGAGAAGTTAGCTACTAAGGCTATGTATACACGTAGCCGGGTATTTTTAAAACCGAACGTCCCCCCCCCCCTCCGTTTATAAAATAATTTGTATCCACATTACCTCGTTTTCGAAAAAAAAACCCTTCCACACATAACCGAACATCTGCGTTTTCACCTGTCTTGACCATCCAAATGCATTTGCTGTGTTGCGCAATCTGCCCTCCTCAGCTAAATGATAAAGTGTGCACGCAACTTTTTTGAGCACACTGACAGGCCCCTCGATATGAGGACGTAATAATTCCGACAGCGACAGGAGGGATGACCGGGACATGCGAAATTGTCACGCCATTCCTCTGGGAGTACGACTTGGGCGTGTAAAATCAAGGCAGTAAACAGCGCCTGCACAATAATAACCACCACAGTTCTCAAGACATCCATGCTTCTTCAGTAAACAAAGGTCGCACTTTAGACTTTAAAGCAGATTTGTTGTTGTTTTGGCGCATATTGTGACGTTCGAAAACGCAAAACTCCGGTTATCTCGGTCTACACGCAGCTGCATAAACGGAGTTTTCAAAAATCTTCACTTTGCCCAGAGTTTTTAAAAACATTAGTTTACGGTGCGTTTTTATGCGTTTTCATGTGGATGACAGGTCCAAACGTAGAAAAATATATGCGTTTTAGCAGATACCCGGCTACGTGTGGATGGGGCACTAGTTGTCAAGGTTAATGTATTGTAGTAGGTCTATTTCTAATGTTCCAGTGTCAGGGGTGGGCTCAGCTTTTCCTCACCTAACATAAAACTCTTTATAGGCTTTTACCCTGCAAGCAGATCTGTAGTCGCAAAGGTTTTCATGGTTCCTGAAAGATCTACCATGATATTTTACACCGTTGACAGCACCAGTCTAAAAATCATTTTACATGTTTTCCTATAGTTTTACATTTGATGAGAGAGAGCAAAGATAAGATGCGTTGTTTTTAAAAGGTAGTTTTATAGTTAGCTATAAGATATGAAATCATTCTCTCCTATATAAATGCAAAAAACAGTATCAAACATAAAAGCTAGTATCTAGAAATGTAACCACGTGTATAGATTTGTTGTAAATAGCCACATTCTGACACTAGGAAGGAGGAAGTGACCTTGAAAAGTTCCATTAACACGAGGGTGGGATATCAACACCCTCCACAGGCAGGTAAATATTGGCTGAGGCCAGGTTAGACTGGGTTTAATGTTCAAGCATACATTTTGGAACATGTCAAGCTATTGTTTAGGCAATTCTGTGGAATCTTATAGTAAAGCTCGCAAAAGATAGAGGTGCCCTGATGCCCAGTAAACTGCATGCAGTGTGGCCATGTAATAAGTAACAATGTGCCCTGGTCATGCCCGTCTGAGGCTCTCCCTTTTTTCATTTCCTGTGTCTACAATCAATTACCAAAATAAAGGCAAGACTGAAGAGCATGTTGGAACAACTCGAAAACAAATAATAACAAAAAAAATCCAAAGTGTGGAATGTGGCCCAACAACCAGTAGCTGCTTAGAGTCGAAGTGTAAGGAAAGCTAATAAACACTGAAAGTGAGGGGTACATAGATCCGCACACACAGCTTCAAACATGTTCAAACACAACTGAAGGGTCTGATGAAGGACACACTGGGTTGTTTTAGCAGATTCTCTCATAGAGTGATTTTTAGCTGGGGTTCACATGTTAAAGTTTCAATTTCAGCCTGAACTCCGTCAATTCGCTATATCATTATCCCCTATTTCATCCTAAATCACAGAATCCGTTCAGTTCACGCAGAGCAGTTTTGTTTTAGGCATTTCTCTGAGCTTAAATGCCACATGCACTAACTGCAACTGCAACACAGCTAAAAGTCAGAATTTAGTTTTTCAACCCAGCAGAGCCCCTGAACAAGTGTGAGTGCACAGTACCACAGTAACCACAGTCTGCACATCCAGTTAGATGCAGTAAAAAGGTTTCATGAGGCCGTGCGGGGGTTAGTAATGTACACAGAAAGATCTGAGTATTTCCTCTACATGCCGACTGTTTCTGATTAACATACATATATATATATATAAGCATTAATTTTCTTTTTTAAACACAGATACAACATAAAATAAACAGCCGCATTTGATTAAACTAAAAAGGTTTAAAGTTTGGCAGAATCGGTAATTATTTCAGTCAAGAGAAACCTGTTCTCAACTTGGAAAAAGGAAAAAAAAATAAAATAATAAAATAAAATCATGTTACTTTATCAATCTGTTGATGGGATAGGAAACCCCCCCACATCAGAGTCGGGCTCTTGGTCCTGATACAAGATAAAGTGACAAGTAAAGCGCGTTACATGTTTTTTGGGTGTGGGACCCGCTAGTCAGCCACTGTCATATACTGAGTCTCAAAGTCTCGAGACGATTAATATAGCTATCATGACACCAGCCTTAGAGCAAATATCAAAAGAGGAACTTGACATTTACGGCAAGAATGCGTAGATTCAATGTCATAAGTTTCCTGTAATGTGGACAAGACAGAGAAACTGCACAGCTCTGGACTAACTAAGTGCAGCCAGATTGGGGTGGGGGTGGTATTGAGGTGGGGGGGTGGTGGGGGGATTTTAAGCTATTACAAGAGTTTGATGACACTGAGCGATTTTGCAAAGGCCATGTTGAAACCCCCTTAACGGTACTATATGTTGACAATATCTAAAAAATGCGGCCAAATCCAGGGATGGAGGTGGCGTTATCCAGTTATCCAGAAAGCTAGATGGCTAAGCTAACCAGCTAGCTTCCAGGTTGGCTAACTTTGTAAGTCCCGGCTGCCAAAACGTGATAGCACGATTTAAGATACTGACACTTGGTTTAGTGTGTTGTCCAAGTTCGACTTGTCTTATAGGTTGAGTGAGGTAATAAAGAGCAGATAATGTGAAAACACAATTCAACTGCCACATCATGGAAAACTCACCCATTCCTTCCCTTCGCAACGCCTTGCAATCAAATGTTTAGAAATTTCTTGTCCAACAGCCCCAACGCTAGCAAGCTACTAGCCAGGTAGATAAGTGCAGTCAACCAGTGTTTTCTTTCTGCCCAATTCACTGCCGAAAAGTAAGCCAAGTGAGCATTATATCCATTCGTCTAAAGCCCCAACAGCAGCGACAGCGTCGGTGGCAGTCTCCTATTTTCTCTCTTGAAGATTACTGCGCAGGAAGTTAGCCAGGAGTCTCCACCTTTCTTGGACTCGCCTCCACAGTTTGCTGATGCTGCCTGTGTGCCTGCCACACAAAATACAAAACAGCCGGAAACTTCGCGATGTTTCAAACGGGACGGTCCCGCGAGAGGAATCTTTAATGGAATGTTGACACCCCCCCCCCCCCCCATCACACACACACACACCAACTTTACTGTCCTACTCAGCAAGTACAGTACACTACATCAATGTTAGTGAGCGCGCCTGTGTGTACGTGTAAGACTTTGCTGACTCCGGCTTTGCCTCCCTGCTGCTTCTTTTGCAGACTGGTTGCTTTTTTAGGACTCACCTGTCATGGGGCTACCGAGTATGTAATTGGATCTCCTGGAGGTAAAGTGAATAATGCTAGATTAAGTCCCAAACAGGAAATCATGTTTGCAGCATACACTATCAAAACTGTTATCAGTCAATAGTTAAAAAATAAGTACTATACATAGAAATAAGTCAACAAATTCATGTTCAAGTGAACATATGAGTATCCGTAGTCATCCCGTCTGTACCAGGAATGGGGTTTAACTTGTTCCTGGTCTTCTGAAAACCAGTCAGACATTCAAGATAAGATTGTAACCACTATCAACCAATCTATCTAAAGACAACACCACTTTACACTGTATTAATGCAACAAGAGAATGATAATAAAAAAAACAATACAGGTTATGTGCCATAATGTAGTCTGAGATCAGTGTAAATGTTTGTTGGTGATAATCAAAGCCGCTACTTCAGTCTCATTCAGAGCAGCTCTTTAGTTTGGTGCCTTTTAAATGTATTTAAAAATTTAAGCCGTTAATTTATTCATTTCTTCGCGTCAAAATCTCTTTTTCTTTTCTTTTCAACCTTCCTCATTTTTGCCCGTTCTTTCCACCCACAAAGTGTTGATTCATTCATTTCTCAGATTTAAAACCCACCCACACAGTTTTTTTTTTAGACTGACACAAATATGTCAGAAAAAGTGCACTTTTCTTATCAGTATATTAGAGTATACATTGATTAGGACTCCCTACAGTTAGCAGATGCAAGAACACGGATTTTCACTTTTTATATTGTAAATCCTAACAACAAAACTCCCTGCCTACTCTGCAATGAAAGGATTGGCTGTTGCTCCACTGCTCAAGCTGCAGTGGGCACAGTGCCCACCGTCAATTACCCAGCTTATCTCTGTGCCACCAGAGAATGAACTGTTAAAAAAGGAAGTGGTTGAGTTCAAATTCATCCTCTCAGGAGCCATTTAAGCAAAATGTCAACACTCTTTCAAAAGGCAGTGCAAAACACAAATTCTATGCAAATGTGTTTGACCATTTAAGTTCAACACACACACAAATAACAGAGCGTGTGTCATTGTTGGCC
Source organism: Odontesthes bonariensis (assembly GCF_027942865.1). Classification (NCBI taxonomy): domain Eukaryota; kingdom Metazoa; phylum Chordata; class Actinopteri; order Atheriniformes; family Atherinopsidae; genus Odontesthes; species Odontesthes bonariensis. The sequence goes on along the minus strand of NC_134529.1, from coordinate 25,689,547 downwards.
ATAGTGAATGAAACACAGTCCCAAGTGGATGATGGGAACCACAACTGTCCCCATTTGCTGCCATTAATGCAGACAGCTGTGGTTTCTACTTTTTTGTTTATGGATATGTTCCAAAAGTAGGAAAATATATATTTAGCGACAATAAAAATCAGTAATTTTAGACTAATTACACAATCATTTCCCTGAAAATTCCTGTTAAAAATTCTGGAATGTGGTGCTAAACTAAGGGAAAGAGACACCATAGTGTTTAATTAGAAATGCTGTATTTCTCACCTATCAGGGTGAGAATCAAGTATAAGATCAAATTGGACCTGAAGGGACGTATCTCATACTTTAATCAACATACAATGTAGTTTGTTCTCCATCATTGAAAAGTAATTATTATTGCAGCTATTAGTTACCATAATGTTTTATTTTGTGAAAAAAAAAGAAATGTTTCTTTTTCCAGTATTAGTTGAAAGGAAAACACCCCTATATTTGTGCTGAATTTTCTCTATTGATTGCTGTTTCTTGGATAATTGATTTGCTTCTGTAAGTTCTCAATATGAGTTTTTTCTGGGTATAACAATTTGTTTAAAAAAGGTTTGCATTTTGTGGCACAGGGAAGTGTTCTTTGCCTACCAAGAATAGCGTGGCAACTGTTCCTATACAGGCACAGGCTCATCTCACCTAACACAGGCCCAAATTGGCATTAGAGCAAGGAATGTTTAGATCCTTTACTTTATCAAAAAGTATAGTAATAACAATGATAAAAATACTTAATCACAAAGTCCTACCGAAGTAAAAGTACCAATTCAAATCAATAATACTTGCAGCTGTATAAATTATTAGTAAAGATAAACTATTATTATAGATAACAAAACAAAATGGAAATCTTCCAAGTCTGTCATGAATGGATTGAAGTGTTGTTTTTGTAGTGAGCAAGAACACAGGTAATTCTCTATGTAGTCAACACTGACAGGAATTCACAGCCTAGAATTTTCTAGAACTAGAAAATTTCAGATTTACAGCCCCATTTCTCAGGTAGCCATAGGGAGATGAATGAACAGGTAAACAAATGAAAAAATAATTAAGTCCTAAAGACAAAGGGAAATAAGTCTGTAGTAATACATTATATAAAACTGTAGAAAACAATGTGTACAAAACCCAGAGTGCAATTGAATATTATCATTTACAAGACTAACGACTGCAGGAATGAAAGACTTTTTGAGCTGATTTGTTCCGCATTGTGGCAGAATATATCTGCAGCCATCAGGCTGTGTGGAAGCCACACAAAATCACACCACAAGGTATGGCAGGAGTCAGCCAAGACAAGTTTCAATTTTTTTTCCCAAAGACCTGATCATTAACAGGTCACTCATATCATGTAAATGTAAGTGTACTTTATTTATACAGCCCTTTACAGACAATCCTTACGGTGGACCAAAGTGCTTTACAGCAGATAATAAATAAAGAGAAGAATAAGTAAAAACAAATAAAAACAAATAAAAACAATAAAAGAACATTGAAAGCAATAAAATATAACGTACTTGTATACAATATAAATATGTAAGAACGTATGCAAGCTGATGAACAAATGGTAGGTACATATTCAAGAGGGCAAGAATAAAACCTTTTTTGGGATAAAAAATGGTATCAATATCAAAACTGCAAAGCTTATAATAAAAATGCATTTGCTGATGTGCCTTTTAACATGCAGCATCATTGTGACACACAATGCACAATTTTCTGTCAATTACAGTAACAAGAAATTTGTACTGCTGCACAATTCCAACAATCTAAGGCGATGTCAGGGGTAATTTTACTAGATTATATATATGTATATGTATATATTCGGAGTATTAGTGCTAATAGTAGTAGCAGTCACTGTAGTAGCAGTAGTATTACTATCAAAGCTTTGCACAGCATTTCGTTAAGCTGCCACAAAGACAAATCAACACTAAAATGCACAAAGCAGGTATGGGTTGGATTCATGATTCATACTTACGAACAAACACCTACAAAAAACTTGGAATTCACTCATCTATTATTGCTGTCTTTAATGTATTCCAGTTTCTATTACACTGTCTGCTAGAATTTCACCCGTCATTGAACGTACCACGATGACTCAGAGCCACCTTGTGGTCAAAATGTAACATTACGAGCTCCCGTGTCGTATTTCTGGCTATCCTGATACATAAATGGAGCATTTTGGTGAGAACACCAGAACAGTCTAAAACTCTCACCATCATGAGTTCTTATCTCTTCATATACACAAATGTAGTGGACAAAGCATCAGGTACACATTCACATAACACAGTTCAGTCCAACAACCACCCCTTCCAAACAAAGGGTAGAACTTTCACTTATTGAAAGTTAAAAAATAGAATTTATGAACTGAAGATGTATTGTTCAATTCAACCAGAGAGTGAGTGTGCTGAGAGGGGTCTGGCTGCAGACCTGCACTGTCAGGACCCTTGACCTGCACTGTCAGGACCCTTCGTTGCAGACCTGCACTGTGAGGACCGGAAGCGAGTATTTTTCGTTCCCCATTTGAAATGTGGAGACGACGAGGTGGGTAAAAGTCGAGTGACAACAACTGTCCGTCATGTGAAGAAACAGGAACAGTCTTTATTCACTAGAACGTTACTTTCCACACTATATACTGTAAAGTTATATTAATTTGAAAGAATCAGGTGTTTTACTTTTGGGTAGTCTTTAGCGTTGTTATCGTATCTATAGTGCTCACTTAAATGTGCCATTTTCCAAAACCAAGAAAACTGAGTTATATCATATAATTTTTATAATTTTGTTTTACTTATTACAACATTATATGTCTCTTACAGATGCATATTTCAATATTACCCTCTGGCTTAACACCGGCACTATGCCCAAAATTGAACGCTGCACGTCTTGTTGCAACCTGTTTCACTGCCCCCATGCTTAAAGGTAAGCATAATGTATTTGTCTGTGTGTTTGATGACCTTTCATTCAACACACAGATATGCCTATATAAAAGAATTGAGTAAATCAATATGTAAATGCGTCCAACAGTGCTGGGGGTTACATTTTCAACGATGAATAAGGTGGAGCGCAGAAGCATTATGTCATCATACATTAAGGTGTATTTACAGAGATTTATTGTTTCAAAATGAATTTATAGTGCAAACTAAACTAACAGCTGTTGTTTTTGCGATTAAATTATTTTAAAATACTGGAGTAAAATAATGCATGTTTTGAGTAGGCCAATAATGTTTTAACATCTAGTTTGCCTTGATTATCTGTAGAATAACCCTATAAGTGGTCGTAACGTTTAAAAATTTAATGTTTAAAACATTAAAAAATACGAGCTTCCGGTATACTCGCTTTTATTTTTAAAGGCTTCGAATCAACCTCCGGTCCTCACAGTGCAAGAGACCTCACAGTGCAGGTCTGCAACGAAGGGTCCTGACAGTGGAGGTCTGCAGCCAGGACCTCTTGGGCGAGAGGCAGGGTACACCCTGATCAATGACGCTAGTCATAGCAGCTCTGCTAGCATCAATAGCTATTCTGTTGTCGGAATGCTTTCTCCCACTGACCTAGAACCTGAATCGGAATCTATCAAAGATTCTCTAGGTTCTATCTACTCTGATTCTACATTACTTTACGGTCATTTTGCAGACGCTTTTAACCAAAGCGACTTACAATAAGTGCGTTCAACATCGATAGGCAAAAGAACTTCAGGTCACAAGAAATCATAAGTGCATTTCCTTCCAATACCAAACAGCTAAGAGCAAAACTAGTGCTAGAGTAAGTGCGATAAGTCAGATACCTCAGCCTCTCACCAACTGCACACCAGTCACAGCGGGGTGGGGATGCAAACCCTGGTTCGGGTAGGGGAAGAAATAAAAGAGGTAAGAAGAGCAGGAATGGGATGCAAAACCTGGTTCGGGTAGGGGAAGAAATAAAAGAGGTAAGAAAAGCAGGAATGGGATTCAAACCCTGGTTCGGGTAGGGGGTAATGAAAATATAGAGGGTGCCAGTGGTGGAGGAAACAATAAGTGCGTAAGGAACTAGGACGGAGCAGGGTAGTTTTTCCTGAAGAGGTGGGTTTTCAGCCTGCGGCGAAAGATGGGCAGCGACTCAGCTGTCCTGATATCAGTCGGGAGATCGTTCCACCATCGGGGTGCCAGAACAGAGAAAAGCCGTGACCGTGTCGATCGTGCGCAGGGACCCCTGAGTGACGGGGCAGCCAGCCGCCTGGTGGCCGCAGAGCGAAGTGGTCGGGCGGGGGTGTAGGGCTTGACCATAGCCTGGAGGTATGAAGGAGCTGTTCCTTCCACTGCCCTGTAGGCCAGCACCAGAGTCTTAAACTGGATGCGAGCAGCTACAGGGAGCCAGTGTAGAGAGCGGAGAAGGGGAGTGGTGTGGGAGAACTTGGGGAGGTTGAACACCAGACGAGCTGCAGCTTTCTGAACCAGCTCCAGAGGTCTGATGGCAGAAGCCGGGGTGCCAGCAAGGAGGGAGTTGCAGTAGTCCAGGCGGGAGATGACAAGAGCCTGGATGAGCACCTGTGCTGCCTTGTCGGTGAGGAAGGGGCGAATCCTCCGGATGTTGTAGAGGAGGAATCGGCAGGAACGGGTCACTGATGCGATGTTTGGCGAGAACGACAGTTGGTCGTCCAGGGTCACACCCAGATTCCTCGCGGTCCGGGTTGATGTCACCACAGAGTCATCCATGGTGATGGCCAGGTCTCTGAACGGGCAGCCCTTCCCCGGGAGAAACACCAGCTCAGTCTTGTCCAGGTTGAGCTTAAGGTGGTGCTTCGACATCCACCCCGAGACGTCTGCCAGGCACGCAGCAATGCGTGCTTCCACTTGGGTGTCAGAAGGGAGAAAAGACAGAATCAGCTGGGTGTCGTCTGCATAGTTGTTTAAAGACAGCACGTTCAAGAGTTTTGGACAGAAAGGGTAGAAGGGATACCGGTCTGTAATTCTTGATCTCTGAAGGGTCAAGAGCTGGTTTCTTTAGAAGAGGAGTGACTCTGGCAGTCCTGAAAGCAGAAGGAAAAGAGCCTGATGTCAAAGATGTGTTAATGAGGTGGGTCAGGTAAGGAAGAAGATCAGGTGCAGCAGAATGAAGGAGAGGGGAAGGGACTGGGTCAAGGGAACATGTGGTGGGGCGGCTGGATGTTACAAGGTGAAGGACCTCATTTGCAGAGAGGGGAGAGAAGTGGGACAGAGAGGGAGGTGAGGGAGAGGGTGGTAGAGAGGGAGGAGTGGGAGAGCGACAGGTGTGGGTGGTGTGGACAGCTGGGAGGTGAGGGAAGGAAGATCGGATATCGTTAACCTTCTTGTCAAAGAAGTCGGCGAAATCGTCATTGAGGAGGGAGGAGGAGGGGAGAGGGGGTGGGGGTTGGAGGAGGGATGAGAAAGTTTGGAAGAGTTTTTTGGGGTTGGAAGCAGAAGTTTGAATTTTGTTACAGAAGAAGGCAGTTTTTGCAGCAGTGAGAGAGGAGGAAAAAGTGGAAAGCAAGGACTGGAAGGCAAGAAGGTCTTCAGGAAGTTTACTTTTCCTCCATTTGCGCTCGGCCGCCCTCACGCTCCGCCTCTCAGTACGCACTGAGTCCGACAGCCAAGGGCCAGGTGGAGCTGAGCATGCAGGCCTGGAGGTGAGGGGACAGAGTTTGTCCAGAGAGGAGGACAGGGTGGAGAGAAGAAGATCAGTAGAAGTGTCAGGGGAAAGAAGAGAAAAAGATTCAGGGGCAGGCAGAGCAGAGAGAACAGAAGAGGAGAAGTCAGTGGGGGAGAGAGAGTGGAGATTGGGACGAGAAGATACCAAGTGGGAGGGGGGAGGTCGGGAGGGAGGAGAAGAGAGGGAGAGGGTGTAGGACATGAAGTAGTGGTCAGAGAGATGAAGAGGAGTGACAGAGAGGTTGGCGCTAGAACAGTGTCTGGTGAAGATAAGGTCCAGTATGTTGCCAGCCTTGTGGGTAGGAGGAGATGGGGAGAGAGCTAGGTCGAAAGAGGAAAGAAGAGAAACAAGAGGGTGAAGCTTCTCTGTCTGGATGTTGAAATCACCGAGAAGGGTGAGGCCGGAGCCATCATCAGGGAAGTGAGAGACAAGAGTGTCCAGCTCCTCCAGGAAGTCCCCAATAGGGCCTGGTGGGCGATAAACTACAGCGATGGTGAGCTTGACTGGGTGAGAGACAGTGACAGCATGAAATTCAAAGGAGGAGGGAGAGAATTGCAAGAGGGAACAAAGAGAGTATTTCCAGTCCTTGGAAATCAGCAGGCCAGTACCACCGCCCCGCCTCGCAGCTCTGGGAGTGTGAGAGAAAGAGTACACATCAGACAGAGCTGCGGGTGTGGCAGCGTTTTCTGGGGTGATCCAGGTCTCTGTAAGAGCAAGAAAGTTAAGAAAGAGCATGGATGCATAACCTGAGATAAACTCAGCCTTCTGCACAGCAGACTGGCAGTTCCACAGCTCCCCTGCCACCACTTGCTCAACATGAGTAGAGAGAGAAGGGTGGATGAGGTTAGTGGGGTCCCGGCCTCTGGGTCTGACCCTGTATCTGCGTGGGCGCCAAGACCAAGAGGAGAGAACGGGAATGAAGCACATGGTTTCTTGAAAAATGGTACTTTACACTTACAGGGACCGTCCAGATGAAAATCGTCCTTGAGGAAGTCGGACTTGAAAAAGTCAAGTGCCTTTGTACGACAGCCTTCGTTTGAAGACTGACACTTCCAACAACAAGAGTTGCTTTGTACTGATTCACTAATTGCTGATTGTCTGCAGGAGTGCAGATCCCTCCCACAGATACAGGCTACGGCTACACGAAAACGAAACGAGGTTTTTTTTTAAAACGGGTACGAAAATTCTTGCGACCACACGGCAACGCGCTGCTGTAAAGACTCAGGTCCAGACGAAAACGGATGAAAACGATGAAACGATGCAGTACACACACCACTGTGTCACGCAACGCTGTGAGACAATAGAGAAGTGTTAAAATTGGCTCACAGCGTCAACGTTTGACTGACGCAAAAACGTTTTCGCTGTAACAATGGAAACGAAACGAGGCCGTTTTCAAACTTTCCCACTCTGGAACCCGTTCTCAAAAACTATCGTTTTGGGGTAGTGGGAACGCTGGCTCCGTGTGGCCGCGACAGCGAAACGATAAGAAAAAGTATCATTTACAGTGAAAAACGTTTTCGTGTAGCCGCAGCCTAAAAGACAAGTGGCCACTCAGGCCTGAAGCTAGTTTCAATGGGGCTGTTATCACACAGTGAAAAACAAGCCTCCAGCAAATTTACTTTTTAGCAGTCAAAAATCTAGCAAAGATTTAGCAAAGATTTAGCAAAAATCGAGCAAAAAGCTAAATGATTCTATCTACGTCAATGCTAGCTCCAGGCCAGTCTTAATGAAGAATAACCTGGACTAATAAGTTTAATACATTTTACCTTTCATTCTGCCTAGCAAAAGGGATTTAGGAAAAGTCATAAATGATTAAACTGCTAGTCATACCCATCCAGTTGTTCCACTTGTTGACTCCATATTGATCGTCCAAAGCCTCTGTCTTGGACTGCTAGGCACTGCTATTGCCCTGTGCCTTGTACACTGCCATCTGGTGGATGCTCCGTGACTAGATAGCTGTGCCGCTGTTCACATTCAAATCGGCATGCATTTGTTTGTGCATCTTGCAGCACAGTAGGAGTGTGTCAAAATTACGCCATGGACACGAGAGCGAAAAATGGATCCACAAATGCAGACTGCCAGACTGCACACACAAAGTCAAGCATATTTATTTTAAAATCTCGAAAATATATTTACAAATGTATGTATATTTATATACATATATACATTTATTTGTGTCACATTTTTATATTTATATTAATTATATATACATTTATAAATTTGTTCATATTTATATTCATTTTTACTCACATATATCTCGATCAATTTGACCCAAAATTTCCCCCATAGATCGCCAGTCCATCACAGGGCCACACAGAGACACACGAGACAAACAACCACACACACTCACACTAGGGACAATTTAGAGAGACCAATTAACCTAACTTGCATGTTTTTGGATGGTGGGAGGAAGCCGGAGTGAAAATTAAATGAACAAATAACGTAAAATTTTCCCCCCTTTAAGTCAACGTTAGCATTTACAGTTAGCCCACAAGTAATTAACATTATGTCAATGTCCTTTCCTGTTTGCAGCGAGCCTGTTTTTTTTAAATTAAAAAAATAGTAACACCAGAATACAGCCCTGCAACTAAATCCTTCAACACTGAAAGTAAAATCAGCAGCTTTTTTGTCAATTAAATAACATTTATTTCTCTGTATTAGCTGAAGTGTTGAGTAACCTGCGGAGTAGTAATCCTTCTCACCACGAGTTAAGCACTTCTTGATGGGAAATAATTTGTTTGTTTCATTGTCAGTGGTTTGAGGTTTGTTTCTTTTATCTAGACTTTTTCCTTGGTTTATGGCCCCTCAGTTTGTTTTGAGACAGCTTTTTTCCTTTTTAGGGCCCACACCTGTGTTTGACTTATCTGACTGCTTTCTCCATCATCTTATTAATCATCATCTCTATATATTCTGCTCATGTTCCTTTATTCTCTCCCACTCCCTACTGTCATGAGTGAGGTTCTTAATAAAACCCAAATGCAAACATATTTCGGCAACTGGCAGACAGAAACAAAATCAAACATAAATTAAACATACAAATAAAAAAAATTAAAAAACAATCTGACAGGTAATCCAAAGATTTTAATATAATCCCAAAAGAAAAGAAAAAAACAAGCTGGCTAACAGACGACAAAAGAAAAACTGTAACTGTGCCGTCAAAGACTAAAGAAACCTAATCAACAGATACAGTACATCTCTTATCATATTTTCCAATTTGTACATCTTCCCTACATCTTAGTTCCTTCCATCTGAGATGTGAGAGGAGGAGGTGAGGCATGAAGAGGACAGAAGGCAAGGCAAGGCAAGGCATCTTTATTTATATAGCGCATTTCATACCACAGGCAACTCAATGTGCTTTACATAAAGACAAGGCATTTAAAAGAACAGCATAAAAACAAGCATTTTAAAGAGAAAAGAATAGAATAAAAATTAAAAACACAGTTAAAGGCAATCAAAGAAGAGGGGAAAAAGAAACTCAACCATAAGCACACCGAAAGAGAAATGTTTTTAACCTGGATTTAAAAGTGCTTACATTTGGGGCTGATTTCAGTTCTGCTGGTAGTTTGTTCCAGTTGTGAGCAGCATAACAGCTAAAAGCTGCTTCACCGTGTCTAGTTTGAGCTCCACTATCTGACCTGAGTCAGCAGATCTCAGAGCTCTGCTGGGTTTATACTCTGCTAGCATGTCATTCATGTATTCTGGACCTAAACCATTCTGTGATTTGTAGACAGAGGTGTCAAGTAACGAAGTACAAATACTTCGTTACTGTACTTAAGTACACTTTTTAGGTATCTGTACTTTACTCCATTACTTATTTGTCTGCCTACTTCTGACTTCTACTCATTACATTTTCACACAAGTATCTGTACTTTATATTCCTTACATTTTCAAAACAAACAGCCTCGTTACTTTTTTTTTTTTTTTTAAACTCTTGGCTTCAGTTTAATGTGTATGTATTTCACATCATGTGCGCCATCCAATACAGATCAGTGGCGCCATCCACACCTAGTGAGAACGAGTGTAATTGGATGAATCATACAACGCAAACACTCATCGGTTAGGCTATTCGTCAAATTTGTGCTGACACACAAGGAAATCGTCATTCGTCAGAAGCAAGCAGGTGTTCTACAAACTGTCTGCAAACGCGAAGCTGCGCGAAGCGTCTAACATAATCTTAGTGTGTATGCAAAATTGTTGCACTCTCCTACTCCGTGCCATTTTCAGACCGTTTTAGGTGCTCTGTATGTAGTGTTAAAGAGCTCATTTTCGTTTCAGTTTTTGTCTTGACTGTCAGCTATGACACAGGGGGGAACGTGCGTGTTTATATCTTTTTTCTTTGAATTTTTCAGGCAGTAAGACTTTTTTTTGTTTTTTTTTTGATGGGACCAACATGAATACCTCACGACCTACCTCTTGAATACTACCTCACGTGTAATTGAATTCCAATAAAGTCTGAGAAAGAACATGCTCCTTGAGTGACTTTGTCTTTGACAGTAATGGTTTTATGATTGGTGTCTTGGACCACATGTAGAACTAACCAGTTGCAATTCATATAGTGGCATCTACCTTTTTGTGTGTGTTTTTTTGTTTTATTTTTTTATTTAAAGGTTACTTTATACTTTTATACTTTAAGTAGGTTTTGGAGCACATACTTTTTCACTTTTACTTGAGTAAAGAGGTCAAGTTGATACTTCAACTTTTACCAGAGTATTTTTCAACTGCAGCATCTATACTTCTACTTAAAGGTAGGGTAGGAGATCCTGGATTTTGAGTCCAGCAAAGCTGCATTTTGAAAATACACAGGTAAAAAGTCACAACCCTTTTCTTCACTTTCCCCCCGAAGGCACGCCTCTAGAGTACATGAACGCGCACGAGCACGAAGGTGCACGAGCGCTGTTCTGACAGCAAGCATCGATCGCTGCCGTATTTAGTATTTAGTATATGATAACTATATGTTTAATAATGCTAGGTGCTAGCCAAGCTGGCTCTAGTTTAGCTTCCTGCCAAGCTTCTGGGCAAGAGTAATTCGTTCACAGAGCAGGGTACGCGCACAGGTGGATGGAGGGGGGGGAGCAGATTGCAGTTTGATAGACGGCATCAGTATCCAATCATTGTGAACATACTGTTTTTCCTAGATTGTACGTTCTAGAGGCCACTAAAACTTTTCATATTAATGTCAAAACTTTTAATTAATTGGTTGCAATGGGGGTGTGAAGAATATTTCAAGCAATATGTAAAAAATGTTCCAGAAAAAGATCCCCTACCCAACCTTTAAGTAACAAATGTGTGTACTTTTGACACCACTGTTTGTAGACGAGTAGCAGAACTTTAAAATCTATTCTGTATCTGACCGGGAGCCAATGTAAAGACTTGAGAACTGGGGTGATGTGATGTGATCTCTTTGTTCTGGTTAAAACTCGAGCTGCAGCTGCTTGAGACTCAGAAGATAACTGGCGAGCTTGAGAGTCATCATTTTAAACCAATGTCCATTGTAGATAACTTGTGAGGTAACGATGTCTGGAGGGGAAACATTAAGGACATTTGTGACTATTACATTTATTAATTTCACTTTTTAATATAGGATTAATGTTTCAGTCCCTGTTCGATGCAGGAAACTCTTCGGCAGAGGATACACCCATAATATCCCCCCAGTGGGTATCGTATCTCCTCGATCTTCTCTTCTGCAGGTATATTTGAGGAACGGTTTTGATGTCCTTTAAAAGATTTTGCTGAGGCGGATTTCTGGAGAACAGACAGGAGGACGAGCAAGAGAGGAGAACTAAATCAGACAAATGAGATAGGCCTTTATTCTGATAATATTCTCATTGTAATGCCATGCAACTTTGGAACTGTTCTTCCTTTAAAATAACTGAGCCACTGACAGCTTGCAGTGTCAGATGGAACAGATGTCACTTGTAAAAGAGCTGTTTCACAGCAGACATTTTGACACGGAAAGACAGAGTTGGACTCACGATGTGTGAACTTCCAGCTTCTGTGTATGCTGACTCATTAACAAGGTTAAGTGGGGCACTATAAAAGGAACAAAGCTGTCATAAACTTCATTTTTGGTATTTGTGCTTTTCATTTAACTAAGAGTTGGAAAATTCAATTTTCTTATTTCAGCATTTTGTAGTACTTTAGTGTTGATCCCCTGCTAAGCATACATAGTCAGTGTGCAGTAAAGGGTCTATATGACACTATAAAGTAGTTGGAAACCGATTTGATTGTGAATTAATGTAAAATATATCGTACCTCCTCTTGTAAGCGGCCGTGAGTGGATGCTTCTGTAAGAACAAAAAAAAGTCTACACAGTTCTCATGTAAATGTTTAACTCTTAATACACAATCTAATTGTGTGATGAACCATACATTATTACAATTTACAGTATGCCTCCCTTATAGCACGCACAGATTTGCTGGTATACGTACACACAGGCATTGACTGATTTCTAAAGGCCATCCGGGTCTGCTCCCTCCCTACCTGTGTATGTATCTTCAACAAGTCTGATGGTCCTTATGATCTGCACATTGACCGTGTTCGTACAGAGTGGTTAAATAGCTCCTTCAGACTGTAACAGGCTCCAAAAAAATTTGAATATGAATTAGTCTTTTTTTTATTATTGTAACTGTCTTTAACTGTGGTTGTCTCTTGATGTGGGTCGTGTTGCTGCTTTTTATTGGTCAGGACTTCCTTGAAAAAGAGATCTGTGATCTCAGTAGGATCTTCCTTGTTAATCATAAGTGAATTTAATTTTTTTTCAAATTGTGTCTGACAGAAAGGTGTAGCACCCAAAAATTATAATGAGGTGCAGATCACTGGGAAGAATTCATTAGAAAAAAACATACAACAACATGTCACTCCAGCACCATCCACAGGTGGAGAGCCAGACTTTTTCTGTACATCATTATTGAACAATGAATATTGAAATTGGCATTAGCTCACCGACCTTTAGTCACATGACCATTAATTACGTTTGATATTTTGGATTAGAATAAGAGGGAAGAAGCCAGAGGTACCGTACTGAGAGAAAAGATCCGGTCTTGTGTGAAATTCAGTTCCCTTTAAACATTCTGTTACCCCCTATAACCAATCATCTCATCATTGGGTCATTTATTTCACTCATTATACTCAATTTGCCTGTGACTTTGAAATATTCTGTTCACCCAAAGTAACTTTGGTAAGGAAAGAGCAAATGTCTTCAGTGAGAAAGTCCCCCTGCCCCCCCTTTAATATTTTTAAACACAAATTTGCTTTTTTTTTTAAAGAAAGAGAAAATATGTCCAAATATATCACAAGGACAGTGTGTTTGAGAGGAATACATAAGTTACTTCAATAATACATCTGCTAGAGCAGATGATTTTCAGATACAAAGCAGATTAACTGACATTAATGATTAAAAGTCATGGTAGCTAATAGACATCTTTCATTTATCCAGTAATGTGTTATATTTTACATTAGAAACGTGGTTTACAAGAATAACATTGAAAACTTCTAGAAAGTTTTATTTTTCATGTCCAGCAGACCGAACTTCCAGCTGGTTTCCAGCAAGACTGAGACGGAGTAGGCTAGAAAGCAGAATGTTCCAGATAAACTAATAAAGAAGATGGACCCCAGCCTTTTATATTAGCAATAGAAATAAATAAACACAATGTGTTCGAATACACAGCGTTTGGATGACTGTTTGTGTTATCTGTTAAACTATCGTTCAAGTAAACAGATAAGGGCTGTGATTATAAATTTCTTATAAAGTCATTTTCTGTATGATCTTTAACATGATACATACAACACAATTTTCATGTAACAATGTGATAATAATTGAATAGACGTAGGATCTAAAACATATTTTTATTGTACATTTCTCGTGTCAGAGCTGCAGACCCACATCACAGCTCAGTGACGTCGGATCTCATTGCATCGCAGTCGTCTTTTCCAAAAATTCAAGAACTTTCCCTACCATTTTCCTTAACCCTCATGTTTTCGAACGAGGCAAAATAAAAGAGCTGAAAAGACTATAGGAGACCATCTTTTTGACTATTCGATGGGACCCCTTATCTTCTTTTACTCCCAACCATAGGAAATATGTGATACAAACGAATACTGAAAGTGTCCTAAGCTTCAGCACCTTATGTAAGGAGTCCTACTAAATATGCAATTGTGATCCTGTTATTGCTTATGACTAGTCCACAATGAGTGCCGGAGCTTTTATATTGAAGGGGTAGTGATTCCATCAGTTTCAATGATGATAAATGGACCAACACGAGCTTGAATATACAGAACTAAATATTTTGCAAACAAGAGAACAACTGTGAATCATCCCAAATGTGTACTATACTGTCAGGGAATCGCTTAACATGTAGAATTCTGCTGTTTTAGAAATAATCTAGTTATCTCAGTTATAGCAAAAACCATGATTAATTAATTTGTTCAATATTGAGATCCTGATCATTTAAAAAAAAAAAATCTATTTACAGCTAAACATCATGCATTTAGTGAAATTTAAAACGCTCACATCTGTTGTCATTCAGAGAAAGAATTCAGACCAAAGCAGCGACTTCAACTGTTCAGTTTACTGTGCAAGAATGTACAGTATGGTGCCTTTGTACTCCTTCATGTCACAAGTAACTGATGACTCTTACTCTCGACAGGTGTATAAACCAATTTCTTTGTCAGCACAGTAGCATTCAATAAAGCCTAAAGACACTGTTAGAAGATGGCAAGCTCATCCTGCAGATTGTATCGTTGGGTTTTATCAGCCTTCCCCGCTGCGTTTTTTATTTAATTATTAACATGAAGCTTGCCAATGGTGTGATCATTGTTTAGAAATAAATGCAGTGCTTTCTTAAATAATTTATTTCTATAATATTTGATCAGAATAACATTGCTCTTGCTGAGGCAGCTATTTTCTCCTCTTTGTCTGTGGGCAAGTAAATAAATGTGTGATCCTGTCTGAAACATGGGAGCACCCGCATGCAGTAGAGTACTGTGTGGGGACATAAAGGAAAGGACAAATTGTATGGCATGTTATTTGTTGTCCTGAGTTCATAGTAGATTAATTGAGAAAATGTTACTGTTGTTAATAAGTACACACAAAAAAAAGAAGAAAATCTGTGAATGTTAGTGTTTAAGAAAAATGTGTTTCTCTGTGCCCGTGTTCCCGAGTGGCCGTGATGCTTTCAGTAAGACTCAGTTTAATAATAAAGCTCCACTTATAATAAGGAATAAATAAGCAATAATTGCAACCTGAAGTTCAGTCTAATTCCTGAGAAAAGAAATAGCACACTGCTTTAGGTCCATTGGCTAATAGTGCTTTCATATAAATATGAACAGTCCCCAGCTGGTCTCTTACTGTTCTGAAAGTCTCAAAGATTGGATTAGTCACCAAGTGCCTAAATCATCAATGTGATTTCATTGTCATTACTGAAATTAGAGCAGGAACGAAAAATTATCTACTCTCTACATGACAGGGTGCGACTATGACTGAATAATTAACAAAAAAAGTAATCTCAACAAAACGGTTAAGCTACTTTAGCGTCTCACACTTTTCAAATATTGACTTAAAAAAAACAAACTAAAAAAAAAAACTAATATTGTGCAGTCACTTGTAAACAGGCCATTATTCAACTGCTCGAAAATCCTCAAAAATAAAAGACAACCAACCCATCCATCTTCTATATCCACTTAATCATGTTCAGAGTTGTGGGGGAGCTGGAGTCTATCCCAGCTGCCACTGGGCAAGAGGCAGGGTACCAAGGAGAGCCGGGCTACAAGCATGAACAGGGACAACATGCCAACTTCACATGTTCTGTTGACCAAATGACCAAAGCTTGCTGTAGCTCAGGAGGAAGAACAGTTGCCCAACAATCAGAAGGTTGGTGGTTTCCCCAGGCTACATGTTGAAACATCCTTGGGCAAGACACTGAACCCCACGTTGCCTATGAATGTGTGTGAAGTAGAAAGCACGTACTTCTAGACTAAGACATGCTGTGTGAGTGAATGTGGCATATAATGTTGAAGTGGTTAGTTAAGACTAGAAAAGCGCTATACAAGTACAGCCCATTTACACAGAAAGGCCCCAGCTGGGGTTGGAATCAGGAGCCTCTTGCTGTCAGGCATCAGTGTTCACCACCACATTGTGCAGCGCACAGAACCGAAGACCTGCAATGGAATTTTTATCTCTAACATTAGAAATTTATCCAAAGATGGGAAAAGTGCTAATTAAGAGGAAGGCCCAGCATGGAACAGGGCTTTACATTGTCAAATGTCTCAAATATGCCAATAACACCATAAAAGCAGTCGATGGACTAAAATGAGAAAATTACTTTATTAAAGGGAAGCTTTATTAGGCAAACTACAAGACAAAGACATTTTAAAATATTGCACATTTTACTGAGTTTTACACATTTCCTCTTGTTTTGGGGAATGAGGGAATATCTCGTCATCTCTGTCAGGTCCCACAGCTGCCTCTGCAATGAACAAAACTTAGATCAGAGAAAACAAACACTTGGCTGATAAAGATGTACGTTACAGCCTGCTGGTTTCCAGCAAGACTGAAACGGAGTAGGCCAGAAAGCAGAATGTTCCAGATAAACTAATAAAGAAGATGGACCTCAGCCCTTCCTAAAAAAGCTGAAAAAAGAGAAGGTATTGAGGACAGTACACTGCACATAGAGCCTGGACAATGTAAATATTTGATGGACAATAAGCTCTTCCATTTATTTCATAAGGCTAGACCCTCTTATTGCTGTGGTGGAGCAACGGATGAGGAGGAAATTGTATTCGGTTTAGAAGAACAAAAAACATCCCCTCCACAGCATCCTGGCAGGACAGAGGAGCAGCTGCAGGACTGAGAGGTTCAGGAGGTCCTTTGTCCCCACAGCCATAAGGCTTTTTAACAGTGACTGTTCTTCTCAAATTTATTTACTTAGTCATTTATTATAATTATTTTATTATTGTTGTTGTACTAATATAAAATCATTGGAAATATCACATTTTTTTTGAGCTGCTTGACTAATTTAAATTTCCCACACTGGGGGATGAATAAAGTATTTTTCTATTCTATTCTCTAAGCAACGATTCTAAGCTTCTCACAGCAGTTAATAACAATTAACTGAAATGATTTTTTCAGTCAATTGACCAAATGTCTTCCTCTGCTTTACTATTTTAACTCAACATTCCAAAATACCTGCATCTAATTCTCACGAATATCAATCATCTAAAGCATTATGTAGCTGCCACGGAATATTTTGGACGTTAAATTCGGTTTACTCAGCTTGCTTCGCTTGTGATCTCCTCAGATTTCATATACACCTTTCTCTCTGCAACACTTCCAACTCTGTCTGTTTGTTATCTGTTTTTTTTTTTAAAATACATATTTCTTATGAGATTTGTTAATGTTTTGAGATGATTTACTCCTAAATGTAAACTGCAACATTAATAAAGTATCATTCAATTCTAAATAAAGTGGACAAAACTAATTCTGCTGTAGTGAACGGTAATTACAAACATGTTATTCTTTGCACAAGCGTCCCATTACAAACAGAATTTATTAAATGTGTGAAATACAAAGGGCAAATTCATCAGTAAGTTGATTATAAGTCAAACTTCATGTCTTATGGTCAGAGTGAAGACTAATGAAATCCTACCTACTGATGCTTCTGATAGTAAACAACCAGTAAGAGCCCAAACACAAACAAAGATCAGAGCAGTTACCCTTCTCAGCGTCAGCTCAGAAACTAACAAAATAAACTAAAGGCCGGCGCACACCTTTACGATTTGTGTACGATTTTGTCGGCCCGATGACTTCGCATGGGAATCGTAAAGGTGTGCGGTAGCAGCCGACAAACGATTTTGTCGTTTCATCGGATCAAATCAAACATGTTTGATATTTCCGTACGGGTTTTCCTTGTGCCGAATACAATCGTATGTGTGTGCTGTTTCTGTTCCGATGTCATCGCGCAGGATTATTTAAACAGCCAATGGGAATAGCGCACTTAGTCACGTTGGACGACTATGACACAAACAACTTTCTCTTCTCCCTGTTCTCAATGGCACGATTACAGCGTAATCGACGCAGTAGAATTATGATAAATAATGCAAGCCGGGGAAAATCGATCGCTATTTCCAGTTTGAAAGTCATGTGATTTGTGGCTTCCTATTTTGATCATGTGATAACATTCGGTCAAAAAAAAAAAAAAAAATCGTAGGTTCGCAAGTGTGGACGTGGGAGCGTGTCAAATACGGTCCGAATTGTTATGCCGATCACCTGACAAACGATGACATCGTAAAGGTGTGCGCCGGCCTTAACCTAAGTCTTTCTCACGGGAAGTTTTTTCTTAAGAAATATGTTCTACTGTGCAATGTAGGTCACACTTACCTGGAATGGTTCCAAGGCCAGAGTTATCGAAGAACTGTTTGGGACAGGTTCTGGACAGCAGCTCTGAGCTCCCGCATGCATCAAAGAATCTGCTCTTGGGGGAGTCGAGAAGTGAGACCTTTAGTGGCTTCAGCTGCTTCACAGGAGATTCTAAAACCTTTTTAGGGGAGTCAATGATCTTTTTGGGAGTGACCAGAAACTTTTTAGGTGAGCTGAGGAGGTTGGAAGTTTCTGGAGTCATGGGCCGGCCCCTCTTGGTGGGAGTGCAGGGTGATGAAGGTTTGTCCACCGCAGCTTTGCTCTTCATCCTGATGTTTATGGCTCTGTTCTTCCACTTGCTGATTTCTGCCTGCTGACTGAACGCTAAGCTGATGAGACAGGGGGACAAAGGTTAGAACAACTAAACAGTGTAAACTGTCCCATAGGCTTGGCGCTATTTTTGCCTCCCTTCATATCAATGCGTGCAGCCACCTGCCGATAGCCGCACCTGTTACGGAGTTTACTGCTCGGAAGCAGGGGACTGCTCTGTCTGTACGGTCTACATAGCTCGTAGTGATACCAAGGTAGAGAGAAAATAGCGCCAAGCGATTGTGAGGTCTGACTTCTTCTGTATGGACGATTTTGTGATGCAAATGCATTACTCTTTTGAACGCTTATTGTTTTGAGAAGCAAAACGCTTTATTTTTTTAAGCCCCAGCTGAGCCAACTAGACGGACTACCTTCGTCAACGCCAAAACGAGGCCAGAACTCGGCTCACAGGACGCAGCGGGGGGGTAAGTCAATGTTCATAAATGATATTGCTAATATGGGATGTCATACAGCTTTATGTCAAAAGAGGCGAACTATCCCTTTAACGTATATACAGATAGAAATAAGGTTCAGGTTAAAAAAAATCCGGAGCTTTCCCTTTAAGTAACTTGTTTAAGTTAAATTTGAAGAAGTTTAAAATGTTTGGTTGTTGTTTTATGACAAGTCAACTAAAGTTTCAATACTTGCAGTTTGTTTTTGATGCACTTTTGATGTATTGAGGATAACTTTAAAACACACTGTTTCTGGTAGTAAAATAGGAGCACAAAAGGTAGAAAAAAAATAAATAAATAAAACGGAATTTATAGGGCCCAAGAGAATTTTCATTGAGGTTTCTTCTGTTGGTTTCATTGGCTAGGCAATTATTTTCAATTAGCTCTGCATGAATTGTACTTTGGATTTTAATTTGATTATGATTGTATCAGGATAAAGTGGAGTCTAATTTGCTTCAAGTGGACTGTATCAATAAAGTGCGCTATAAGATATAAATAAAACCAAATTGAACGGTCACCTCTTTTTAAGCTGCAACATCAGTTACTACTTGAAATTATAATGAGTGCTGAGCTAATTTATAAGTACTTAAGATAAAAAATGAAATAACTGAAAGATCATGCAATATCCACTTTAAGTTACAGAAGTAAGTGAATGCCTGGCATGTTCATAAACTTTTAACAAAGATAGTTGGGATTAACAGATGCACCACTGCCACAGTTCATCATAGCCAGATCCTGCTTAGACATGCCTCCACCATCAAAGATCAGAAAACACTGAGAACACCAATTTTCTTATCATTTTACAATTTTTTTTTTTTTATAGACATCAATTATAGTTCAGATGATAATAACATGTTTTTCTGTGATGTGAAACTCAGAACACATTCTGCATTTCTGCCTTACTTAGAACTTAATTCTGATTGGATCTTCATCCATGTTTCAATTATGAACAAACAAACTACTTTAACTAGTAACACACAACTCACTGCATTCTACTGTCACAGCTGAATATATCAAATATTATACTGTACGTCAATGTAGATGTTTTTTAGCCACAACATTAAGGACAGTGACGAAAGCTAAATGGACATGAGTTAAAAAAACAAACAAACAAACAACAAAAAAAAAAACACTGTAACAAAGTCCAACTTTATGTAAAGCCATCTCCAAGAGTTTTGATTATCAATTAGTTTTAATATTCATTAGTCCATAGGATCTCACTCAATGACAGCTGGAATAAGCAACCCTGATTTGGATTAAGTGGATAGAGAAAATTGATGGATGATAGATAGTCCATAGGATAAGCTTTTTGTGACAGACAGTATGTATGATCTGATGCTGCAGTCCCTCCGCTTTCTGTTCATTTCCATCCAAGCACAAATGAAAAATAAATTGGTCTCATTTCAAAGTGTTTGCATACTTCTTCTTCCCACTTTGATAGAATCTTACATTAAGACAATGTTACCTTTCGAGCTCTGCGATCTTCAGCTGAAGCTGTTTGACTTCCTCCTCCAGCTTGTTTTTTTCCAACTGAATGCTGCTCTTTATCATCATACTTTTGGGGTTTGCAAGTCTGGAATAAAGGTCTTCACCCTGTAGAACTGATTTAAACACAACCATGTTAGCACTTTATATAAGTTAGATTTGCCAAATGTTTTGCTTTATATTGATTAGTCGCTCTGTACTCTATACATTCTGCATCACCACTTAATTTATGGTTGCCATAGTAACATGATGCACAGGCCTACCTGCTGAAGCAACCCAACTGCAAACTATGCGCAGCTTACAGATTTGGATATTTAACGTTGGGCATATTTCCTCAGATGGAACATTCATCTCAAATTGTGAATTTTGTTTAAAGTTAAACAAAAAAATCTTAGAACATGTTGAAAAGATTACATGGATCAGCATTAAGTTAAGATCAAGTTTGATCATGGGAATGCTATCATGTGACAAACTTTTTTGGGTGGTGGTTGAATCACCGATTTACAGGCAGTTGGTTGACAATTCAATGTTTAAGCAGCATAAATCATGCAAATAACCAGATAACTGACTGTTAGCAACAATATAACATAAAATCCTTCTCATAAACTATCAACACTTTTTATATAAGTATACTATTAATCAACAAGAAATCTTTCTTCTAAAAATAATAAAATGGGCTTGTTGAGGTGCCTTGAATTTATAGAAGTATAATAGTAGGGAGAGGCCAATGTGGAACCAGTTAAGGTGCAGGACACAAAACAAACAACTGATCTTAAAACGTACCTTTTTGAAAAAAGCTTGGAATTCAGTGATCTTTGTGCTCTCCTTGTTTTCATGCATTATTTTATATTTTTTAATGACCGTTTTGATCACCATTTCATACTTGTATTGTAATTAGCAAATTGCTTTTATAATTTTGAATTTTAATCTTTGACATTTTTAAAAAAATTTTGTATAGTTGATGTTTGTTTCTGCTTTTTAAAACACAGCAGTGGACTTGTGCTACATAATTAAAGCCGAGTTGGCTTAAGTTGAGTTGCAAACCGACTTTAAGCTTAACATACCTTGCTAACCGATTAGTCTTGCTTTGAAGCACAAGACTAACATGACTGAAGTGCAGATTTTTAGCTTTCATGAAAGTGTTAATACAGTGCAAATTTGATTAAACTAAAAATAACTATAAAACATTTTTTTTTTTTTTTTTTTTTTTTTTTTTAAAATAGTTGGATAAAAATTCTTTGCAGTCCATGCTGACCTGAGAGGCATTGTGTCAGTTATCCCCTGAGGTTTGCAAACATCATTGCAAAAGTCCAATGTACTAATTATGGTGTAGACTGTGGTTAAATAGCTCATTGTAAAATTGTCCTAAATGTTAAACTGAGATAATAACAACAAAGTTAGCCTGTTTTGTGTTGATTCAGCAGATTTTTGGTCTTTCTCAGATTTGCAAGTAAAAAAAAAAAAAACTTTTAAAATGTATGTTTCTGGATGGATTATGTTTCACAAATAGAAATGGAGACAATAAAAAGCTGAAACATACATTCACATTTCACTGCTGACTTACTTGAGTCCTCCCCTTCCTGCTGTGATTTCCTCAAAGCCTCCTTAAGCTTCCTCAATGATTGTTCCTTTTCTCTCAACAGTGTGGCCATTGTTTGCATCCTGAAAGGGAGATCACATTGGATGAGAAACAACAAAACAAAAACACACAAATAGTCTTCAGTAAAGAACAAAATGTGTCAGGAAAAAAGAAAAGTGCTTTAAGTGGTCAAATAAACAAGAAAAGCCCTATATAAGTAAAATCCATTGATCAGTTCTAACATAATCTAACAAATTATAATCTGTAAACGCAATCTGAAAACTACAAACAGAGTAAGAATTATTCCAAAGAGCTCTTACTCCTTTTGGTGATCATCTGATACTGAAGTGAGCTTCAACTCCATTTCAAGCAGTTTGTTCTGAAGGTTTTCCAGCTCAAGTGAAATGGGTGATGTTTTTTTCTGCAGCAGAAGACAAACATGATCATAAAAAGCTGCTCAGTGGAAGAACAAAAGGACCAAAATTTAAAAACGAAATAAAGAAAAAAAGAGGACATGCTATAAAATAATTATGCTCCAATGGTTTGATTTTTTTATACAAACACAGCTCAAAAAAATTAGAATGTTGTGAAAAAGTTCAATATTTTTTGTCACTCATTTCAGAAAGTGAAACCCATATTATATAGATTCATTACACAGAGTGAAATATTTCAAGCCTTTATCTCTTGTAAATGTGATGATTACGGCTTACAGATAATGAAAACCCAAAACAGTATGTGTATATATATATGTATGTGTGTGTGTGTATTTATATATATATATATATATATATATATATATGATTTTCTAAGACATACATACGCATACCTCAGACTCTCGTAGTTTGCTGTTTAGGGTTTGGATCGTACGCTCTTTCTCATTGACAAGAGCACGACTGTCC